>NC_084524.1:2158652-2847369 GCF_024500385.1 Phyllopteryx taeniolatus | reverse complement strand
GTACTGAAACTCCTTCTTTGACTGAAAATAACGGGGGTGAGATTTTAGACGAGAATTAGCAAATGCATGAAATATAGCCACATGGCATTTATGTTAGTAGCATGTTGACATGAGCACATTACACTGATTCAACAAAAAATATATTTTGAAAATAACTGTGCCAAGGTTTTAAGTCCCCAGTCATCGTTGAAATATCCTCAAATATACTAAAAATAAATGAGGGAACTGAGGTTTGTCCTACCCGTGGTCTGAATGATGCCACTACCGGTGGACCATTTGACTTCTGGAAAATTCTTCATTTTTCAGAGGGGGTAATGTGACTAAAGTGTGAATTCAAACTTGTATTTTTAATGAAAATAAAGTGTGGTTGGACTAAGGCGTGACAAATGTTTCTAAAAGATTACAATTATTTTATGTAATTAGGTCTCGAAATGCTATTTTCCCAGTCTTCGAGGTAGTTCAAATGATTCCTTTAAATTGCATTTATTTAATGTGTGGACCATAGCTCATGGCTTTCATTTCTGAGACCACCGAAGCAAACGCATTTTGAATAGTTCTCCAGACTATCATCTACATATCCTATGCATTCACTAAATATAATACCGCACAATGCGAGTATCTCGTGAGTGATGTGTGATAAATAACTCATAAACAATCTGTCAGCTCCCGCACTCATTGTTCTCTCTGCGGCTCTAATTAAATCTCTTCCCTTAAAATCCCCGGCAATTTGACAGCGACTAAATCAATAATATAATAACTACTGTTGCTTGATGTTAAATTAATCTTAATATGAAGACATGAAATCCTTTTTCATGGTCCCTCCTGCATGTATTTTGCTGGAAAAGGAACGTATGGTCCTCACATGATGTTCCAAAGGCAGTTGCTGGATGCGTGCCTCCATTTTTTTAGTCTATTTAGCTTCGTGGGGAGTGGAACACCCCTTCAACTTCAAATTGAGATTAACAGACCTGCTTTGCACAGTTGCGTTCCTCAAACTCGTGTCTGACATTATTGCTGTGGGTTTGGGTTTAGCAAACGGTCACCTGTCACCGCTTGAACATTTTTACAGAGAGTGCGCCTCGACTAATCCGTGTCGTAGACAATCATCCGTCAGTAAACGTGAAAAGAGGAAAAGAGCGGTATCGCTGAATGATGGCCGTGCCTTTGCCTGAGGGCGGGCAGAGCGTTCATCTGCAACAAGGCCTGACTAATGAAGAGCGAGCTTAAACCCAAACGCCGCCAGGCACTTCTTCACCCGCAAATGTAAATGCATCGAGAAGTCACCCAGCCTTCAGTTCGATTGTTGTTTGTCAGCGTGTGCGGCAGAGAACATTTGTTAACGGTGGTCCTGCTTATCTTAACATCCTTTGACACATTCTGTTTGAGTTGATCTGATTTGTCTTGTTTTCACAATGGGGTGCGTTGCTAGCGCTGCCATTACTGCAGCGGCTGGAGGAAAGGGGAAAGGGGAAAGGGGAAAGGCCCGGTCTCAGTCAAAGTGAAGGCAATCATGAACGATTCCAGTCAGTATTAGCATAAAACCATCGCGCTTTTATGGTAGAAAGCAAAATCATAAAAAAAAAATGGTCAGGAAAAGTCTACTCGAAAAGCTGAGCTTTATTTGGACCTAAACCTAATCGCTTGTGTGTTGACTCCCATTGAACATGTTTGAATGTTCTTGGTTGATTGTTATCGTATTAGTCTCATCTTTTTATATCACCAAAACCTGCTGTTTGAACATTGGTGTGTCGACTTTTTATATCCACTGTACATACGTTGGAGTCACCATCTCGAGCTTGTCGTGATTATTGTCGTACTGATGAGCTAAGAGGAGTCGAGACGTCTCAGTGGACAGTATTTCCATCGGTCTTTCTTGTACTGTCACGCCATCAGCCACTCGTGTCGCGTTTTGATTTTCGATTGCCAATTCAAAAATAGAAGGAAAATGAATGAAACACGGATTAGCCACCCGTTTTATGGACCTTTAGTCGAGTCAAAGTCACACAGGAAAATTAATCTCGTACAACATTTGCGGACTTGTTGTCACAATTCCTGAGCGCCACATCGAACCTTTTAGTACTCATCCGAACACGGGACCTCGCCTGAATGATATTAATTAAAGCTCCCAAACTAATTGTGTGTTACATTTCGCTGTCAACCAATTATATTTTACACTCTCTCTTGGGGGGGGGGGGGTCTCACCGTGAAACTCCAGCTGTCATTGAATTTCAATAAGCACCTATTTAATTAACATAGCAGGCCGTTGGAGCATATCAATGTTTATTTCTCTCCCAGACAAGACTGCAGCTTCGGTTCACTCCGTCGAGCTGACACGGGAAAACGTTTGATCGGGGAGTCGTGATAATGTTTAGCAAGGGCGCGCAAATGTTTATTTTTGTTTGTTTTGTGTGTGTGTATACATTGCTTCTGTAGCATCAGATAAACAAACTGCGCTACCGTAATGTCTGTAAAATATGGGTGGAAAGTTTCCTGTAAATTTCCATGGAAAGTTCAGATCAGAAATGTTTGGATATATTTTCAATTGGAAACTTTTTTACGTTCCCCATTAAGATCCAACCTTAAGTATTTTGTAAATTTCTGGTTTAATCCCGTGAATTGCCTTGGAAAGTTTTCAATTTTAAAAAATTCCTGGAATTTTTGAACCCGATACAAATCACGAGCAATTGAGGTCTGAGTCCCCCCACCCTCCACGTCCCCACCGCCAACCTTTGCGCTGTTCTTTTATTTTTCGCTTGAGAACACAACAGAACTCATCCATCATCTCGATTTACCCCTGCGCCCCTAATATCTTTCATGTAGTCCAATGCCATAACTCCACAAATGCATTGTAGAGGGAAGTGGATGCAGTGTGCGTGCAAGGAGATGGAGGAGTATAGCTGACACGCCAAAGGCAACGGCCCCCCAAGATTTTTTGTTTTTTTGGTTTTGTTTTTTTTGACTCGCTTTCTCACGGGGTCAGCGGGAGAAAAAAAAATGTACCAAGCAGCAGCAATTGATTCATCCATGATATCAGGAAAAGAAGGCATGTCTATGTCGAGCCGCTCTGCTTCTCTACCTCCCTTTTATTCCATCGTGTGCACCTGCCTCCTCGGAACACTGTCACACATAATGAAGCCCGAGTCGGTGAAGGAGCGGGTCGAGGCAGCCCCAAACAAAAGCCCACAGAGGACCGGTCGGCCGCTATGGAAATAGTCCATATTTTAGCATAATGCTCCTCTGCTTCCCCCGCTGTTTGGATCGCATGCAGTCAAAGAGCGATGAATATGCCAGGGATGTGTCTGCCGAACACGCCGTCCCGTTGGACATGCAAATGTTGTTCTGGATGTGGGAGTCAACTTATGCGTAATAAAAAGGGAAAGATGGTGTTGAGTGATGGGAATTATTAATTCCACAGACGGGTAGCTCAGTTTGTGGTTATTTTACAATCAGGCAAAAATTGAAGCATTTTTTTTCTCTTGCGATCAGCAAAGTCAGCAAACGGCCTGATTAGCGGATGTCTCTGACAGATGATAATGAGCGATTATCGAAATACTACAACACTGATACCACTTCCCCAGCCTGACATATACAGTCGTGTCTCGTCTTTTTAATCTTTATTTTGTATTTAACACACAGAGGTAACATGACATCGGAAGTACAACTCGTCTCGCCGCCAGACTCCGCTCTTCTTTGTCTCTCATCTGTGTAATCCTTTTACATGGTGCCCCTAGTGTTTACACCGAGACGCTACATAACTGAGGTGCCTTGTCTTACAGGCTACATTTAAGTGAAATGTGTAGCAAGACTCTAAACAGTGATATATTTGAGTTCACTGAGCAATATTTGATGAAAATAAACATCATCAACACAATGGCACAACAGGAATAATTGGTATCGGAGAGTGCTCCAATTGGAATAGTGGTACTTGATCTAAAAAGAAAATCCTTTTAGGTGCTATCAGGGCATCCCTAATCTTAGCATCGTAATATAAAGACAGGAAACCCAACAAAGAGGTTAGCATACTACCATTGTTAAGACTCTGAAAGTACTCCACACAGCTCTCAATTTTATGCACTGTAGATGATAAAATGATTCCCCCTCCTCCCTCCTCCCTCACATGAGAGCGCCTCAGGGCTTGGAAGTAAAGGATGGAGGCTGTTTCTCCCCCTCCATTTTTTTTTTTTTTTTTTTTACACGTCTCCTTGTCAGCCAGCGAGCCCTGAATGCACTCAGGTTCATTTTGGTGACGAGTGTCATCATCGTGTCACCCCTAAGATGTGCGGGAAGATCATGTAAGTGAAGTAATTACCAGAACACATGATTAGAATGTCATTGGGCTGACAAGGGCTAATTAGGGACGTCCTCTCTCGTCATCAGTTCTCCCGCTGACAGGCCGTAATGGCGAGGGACCAAAATGCGTGAATGGTGAACTTTGCCTCGGTGCCAACACGCGGATGACGCGGCTCTCCAAATCATTTGTAGCACTTCAGTCGTCTCGATTATTTTTACGGGAACTGAAACCACAATCCACTTGCGCCGCCTTTATCGAACAGTGACCGCAGCAAACATTCACAGGGTCAAAAACATAATCGATTCACCTTAAATGGTGAAAGGGTGATGCTGTCATTCCTTTTCAACACTCCCATCAGAGGGAGTTAAAAAAAAAAAGAAGGAGATTCCAGATGGCAACACGTATCACGGAACAGTACGACAACTGCGGTGGCACAAAGGAGTCACTGAACTATTGTGTAGCAAACAGCGGAACAATTAATTACTGTGTTGGATGATGTGTAAATGAAATATATTTGCCTGCAAATTATCTTGGGAGCTATCGAGCGACTGAGCATCAGTGGCTAAGAAATAATTGCACATCCACTTATGATTCGCGTTGTTTCGGAAACTGCTTCCTAAACGTAGTACCTTGAGATACAATTAAAATTCAAGGTGCAAGCAGCAACGGATCCTTGAAATGATCATCAAACTTTGACAAACAGATGGTGTCGACAAAAAAAAAAAAAGCATCGCAATGTATTTACTCGTCCATCTTTGTAGATTGCCCGTTTCCAATTGGAGCTTTTTCGGGTGAATTCTCTGGTAGGGGGTTCTTAAAGTATGAGCTCTGGAATTCGCCCAAAATGGCCGACTTCCTAGCTCTGTTTGGTAAACCGCAGCTTCTGTTTTTGTTTGAAGGATTATGACTCCGACGTATGGCTTAAACTCCAAAATGGTGTGCCCGAGTCAACACAAAACTTCTCAAATGAAACTGAGCGAAAAGAAAAGAAAAGAAAAGAAAAAGGCAAGCGGTGGTTTCCTCCAGCATGAAGGGGCCCCTCGGAGGCTCGTCTCTCAACGGGCTTGTCCCGGTAGCGTTTGCGACGAGGAGGGTTTGGATTCGTCCCCAGAGACAAAGGCAGCTGGCGGCCCCGCGGATCGACCAGAGCCGCAAATTCCCGAGGGGCCTTCGAGCGAGCGACACGCGGGATGTAAAGTGATTAACTCACAACATACATGCCGACAAACACAAAGATAAGGCGTGTTGTACACCGTTCAATCTACATTCTTATCGGTCTTTTTGCATATTGCCATGTTATACAAAAATACAGAACTGTATTTTTCTATTCACTACTGAGTAAAAAAAAAAAAAATAGAAATCTAGATTTAGTTAGTCCGTGACAATTAAAATTTGAGTGTGAAGACATCCAAAAGATGTCATCAAAAGTTATTTAGACTTATATTTATTTGATACTCTAACAACATAATTATTCAGTCACTGCAGGTTATGAACTCTTTGAGAAAGTTTAAGCGTCGAAGCTTGGGGGTAAACACTAATTGAAACATGTCAATTAGCATATGAAAGGGCAGAAATGACTTTCAAGTGGAGCTTTTTTTTTTGCCATCTTTTTGACCTTATCAGCCGCAACAATAAAGTCGAAGCTGGATGACAAGTTGCTTTTCATCCTGTGAACAACCTTTTTCGGGTGAGATCAAGGCCGGTAATATTGCTAGCTAAGCCGAGCTGGAACTCCCCAACCCCCCCCCCACTGTACTGTTGGCCGACACTTCATCCCTTTGTGATAGTTTGTTCCTCTCCGGTAACAAGAGTGTGAGGACAGGACGATCGTGTCACTCAAAGTTTCTATGTCTAAATATAGCTTCAGGGTTTGCATAAACTAAGTAGGATCGAACCTTGAACCAGTGGTGGGAAGGAACGGAGTGCTAAAACGTAGCGACTATGCTAAAGTTGTTTTCTCAAGTATGTGTACTTTATTTTTATCCACTGCATTTGCAAACTGATCTGTACTTCCTCCTCCTTTATCAAAGTAGTTTGACTTTTTCAACCTCCACAGATGACAACATAAATAGAGATCAAATCCACCCTGGTTGAGATCTTGGCGTCTTTGGGGTTTCGTAAGGTTTAATTATTATTATTTTTATTTTTTTACTGAATTTACAATGTTAGCAAAAAAACGATTGCAACAGGTCGCTTTGATCGTATATCAAGCCAACACTAGCTAGCTCTCAAACGTCAACATGCGACACGTAACATGACTTTTGTTGTTAGCACAAGCTCTACGTAAGGTACTATAACAAACGTTTTTTTTCCCATTGTGGCAAGTTATCAAAACAACTTGGTTTTATATAAGTTACGTTATATAAGTATCTGTACTTTTACTCACAGTACAGAATGAGAGTACTTTTTACCGCCAAAAAGTCCGTTGCCGTTGTCACCTCCAGATATGGTACAACCCCACACAACCCTACTTACCCTTTGGATGCCAGGGTCGCACGGATTCAAGGTCTTGCCCGTCTTTTCACAATAGCTTTGTTATTGACCTCCATTATCAAAATGGGATTTGCAAAATAAAAATTGCCCTCATTTCAGCATTTTCCATCGTCTCGCAGATACTTTTCAAAGACAATTATGGGTTTCGACAGCCAGATAAAGTAGCATCCAGAGTCACTGGTGGACTCTGAGGCAGTGACAAGCTCATTTAAAAAAAAAAGAAATAATAATTAGAATGTATTTATTTATTTATTATTTTTGGCAGAGTCCAAGCGACACAGTGCCCGAGGCATTTGAACATGCAAACAAATAATTGAGAACGGTCGCCCTGCGAGGTGCCAACGGGGTTTCACACTTGGCGAGTGGAGTTGCAGGCCCCTCCCTTCAACGCTTGGGCCCATCAGAGGGCAACAACATGGAATTTAGCAACACGGGCTCAAGAGCAGAGCAAGTGTTTTTTATGTTTTGTTTGTTTTTGTTTTTTACCCTCGCAGATATGGAGAGAAGAGCAAACGTAATACCAGATGATGCTTGTCTGACATGCTGTTGTCTGTCTGTCATTGATAAAAGTTGGCGATTCAAATTTGCACCTATCAGGATAACTGTCTGAGCAGGATTTGCTGTTTGGAATCACATGAAAACAAATCTGATGGATGCTTGTGAATTTCCACAGTATTTTATTTATTTATTTATTTTTTTTGTGTGTGTTTGTTTTTATATTGCATTGCCTTTTCTGTAATCCCCCCCATGCTGTCTATGCAAATCACATGTCGCCGGGTTGATGTACATTCTCCCGCCCGCTCGTGGACATGAAGCACTCCTGTTTATATTAAGTCTGGCTCAAGCGACTGTCGGAATAATGCAGCAGCATTGCGTGGGCGACGCGCTAACAAAGCCGCCGCGGCCAAACTGCGAGCGAATCAAATTGACTCGATCTGGGACCTGGGTTTGCTCAGCGAATACATTTCTATCACCCCATCGTAAGCGACATGCAGCCTATTGAACCAAAGATGACATCAAAAAATGGCAATCTTGTGAGCAAATGTATACAGTACGCCGGCGTCCGTTGTGTTTTCTGTCTGTCATCAAGGCAGCGGAGATGGAATTATCTACTTCACTAGTATGCAGCCCCTGTTGCGATGAAACATGAGAAATGTTAATGGGGTTAATCATTTGCTGCCACCGCTCCACGGTTTCACGGAAGCGGCATTCTTTTGGCGTAATTCTGCTCACCGCCACGCAAACCTTGACTCTGAACGGTCTTATCTGTGTTTTGCAATCAACTCCAATGAGCTGTAAAGGCTGAGACGAACACATCAACAAATCACATTGGGCACGTTTTGATCCCCCTCCGGAGGGGGGGAAGGAAATAAAAAAAAAAGGAAAGGATCCCTTTTAAAAGGAAATTACAGTCTGATTAAAAAAAATACAGATGTTCGCCGCCTCTTTGCAGCTGCCAAACAGAAATGTTTCCTTTTAAGTCAAAAGCAATATGCAGGCACTTTGATAGCATCTATTTCCGCTGTGTTTGCTGTGATTGAATTTGTCAAACGGGATCCATGAGTTACTTGAGAACATTTGATGTAACAACCATCCACGACTTACACGTACGGAGTGCAGAAATACCGAAGATTTTGACAAAACTTAGCATTTTACCTCTCTTGCGATCAAAGTCAGCAAAGACTCAATTGTGCGTTGTCTCTGACAATTACCCTGAGCAATTATTCTGTGGTGCGGGGTGTGTTAAGAACGAAGTTGTTGTTGTTTTTAGAACCTCCTCGATATGCTGTGAAAAAAAGGTCATTAATCAGCACATTGGCAGAACTCAAGTCCCAGTTTCCAAAGTGTACGGTTGCTTGGATAAAGTGCATAGTTTGAAGTAATGCAGAAATTAGTCGGTCAGCCCAGTGAGGTTCGTCTATTCCTGAAGCCGTGACACGCCACTGCACTTCTACGGGTGTCTGGATGACCTGTGGCACCATGCGATACGGGTAACCCTTGCGTAGTTGTGCTTCGGCATTCTCAAATTCATCTATTAGTCAAAGTCTTGTCTTATATCAAAACGGTGATTTTTGGTGGTATTTTGGTGCCAAGCAGCTATGTTGCAGTGAGATGAGGAGCTTCATTTCGTCAGGCTACAGCCTTGCCGAATAGATAAGAGTGCTTTTTGGGTGGGCATTAATTATTCATAGATGTTTCACTGTTTGCGGTTTGTTTTTTCCTTTTCGTGTGGGGTCATTCACGTTTGAAAACAAATATAAACAATCGGTATGTATGTATGTAGACCGTACCATTAAAGTTAATATTAATGACACGAATATTCCTAAAAGAATTACAGATTATGAGAGATTGACGGCACACTCGAGGTCATCAGAGGGCACAAACCCTCCTCCTCCTCACCTGCATTGCGTAATCCTCTCATACGGCGTTGTGTCAAGACTCGAGCCAAGCATAACGAAAGCTGTTGTCGCGTGAGGAAGAGGTTTACTGCGGGTCACGTAGTTGGTTTCTGATACCTGGCTGATGCTGAGCTGCCCCTGGCTCTCATGTTGCTGCAAGACAAACACAACCACCAGAGCGAGAAAGTGGTAACTGTATGGGGAGAATTGGATTAGAGGCCTGGATGGCGTGCATTTTGGCTACATCTAATGAAGAAGAGCATTCCTGTTTTGTCCGAAATTGCAGAATTGGACTGAAAAACATGTCAAACCGTGTCGTCCTCTCCCGCTGATCAGCATTTGCCTTCAGGTGTGTCAAATCTGAATGAGGACATTATTCCTTTTCCTCAGCCCAACTTTGATCCCGCCGGCACGTCTTAAAATGCCTCGTTAGGCATTCGGAAACGTTCTCAAAAGAAAAACCATCATGTTCGCCAGTTGGGATTGGCAGACGGCAACACTGAGATTCATGGCTGCTTGCACTTGTCCGAGCGCTCGTAATGATGTCTGCGACGGCCCTCAAGCGATGTTAAGATGCCTTGTGGCTAAAGATTAAAGCATTCCTGTGGCATACACAATAAATTGGCCTATAATAGTTTGCAGTTTGCTGTGAAGGCCCAAATATCATCAAGGCAAACATGGCCCGATTCAATTAAGAGACTGTCAACAACGGTATCAACATGAAGGCTGTGTGAAGGAATCGCTGGCTTTGGAAGGCTTTTTTTTTTTTTTTTTTGGAAGAGAGATCCTGAGTGAACATCTGGCAACGTGCATTGGGAAGGGCATGACAAGGACGGAGAGGCGGGCGCCGGTGGCGAGGGCTAGCCTCAAACAAATGCCTTCCGCCAGCAAGGGGATTAAGAGAGTGGGATTGAGCTGTACAGACCACGCTGAAAATACAATGCCGTTTTTTTTTTTTTCCCCCCCCTCGAGGCTTCTTCAGCCTCCTGATGTCGGAGGAAATATTTACTCTGCCCTAAATGACGTCTAAAGACAGTTGTCGAGTGATTGTTACTTGACCTTTTGGTCTCAACCCCAGCTATTCCTTGGCAAAGACTGGATTGCAGCAGATTAACACTCGTAGTAGCCATGCCGATAATCAGGCCAATTTGGACCGTGATTTATCCTATCCCATAATTGGGCCGTTAATCGGATATCTCGAAATGATTTTCCTGACCAAATAGCCTTTGGTATGGGGTGCGTTAATTTGGTGTGCTCTGAAAGTAGCTGAGGCCAACAATTGTAAATATTTACCCTGCTCTAAATTACATCAAAAGATACGTAGGTGTCAAGGGATTGTTACTTTTTTTTTTGTTTTTTTTTTTAAGTCAGACAGGCTATTAATACCTTTTGAAAATATGTATTGTTCATAATTGGATATAGAGAATTACGAGGCTATTCTTGGCCATACTGTATGTGCATGGAGAATGAACAGTATGTTGTAAGGGTTAACGCTTCTCAAGAGCTCACTTTTAGAGAAGTGCACCGTCAAGATTCCACGTTCCTATTTCGGTAGCTATTAAACGCATCGAGCTGAAATTCACCCAGTGCTGAAGTTCCTCCCCCCATCCCCCCCCCCCCCCCCCCCCCTCTCATTAATCTATCACAGAGACATTTTAGGATGCGCAAGAAACTCAAAAGTGTGTGCAAATCTCCCAACTTGCAAATTGGGCGACAGGGGAGAACCCTTGGCAATACATGAGAAGACTGTTGAGAGCTAAAGCGTTCCATTGATTTGACCCGTGTGGGCCACACAAGCGTGAGCCATTAGCCGCTCCTCAGATGCTGCTTCACATTTGCTTGCGTAAACGAGCTCCCAGGATGATCGCGTGGGAAATAGAAACCCGGTTTTTACAACATTTGCTTCGGCAGATAGCAGGGTCACAATAACCTGTTGTTTGCCTTTCCTATGCATTTGTGTTCGATGGTGCTTTTATAGCCTGGAGGTATTCTGTTAACTGTGCATGTATTCTGCATCATGGGAGACATACATGGAACAGCGGAGTTTCAAGGTTGCTTACGTGCACACGAGTCTGCGGCAAGATACGGCGTCAGATGTTTGTCTTTGCTTTATCCCTCAACAATTTCCATTTGGCATCCATCAGCATTCTGGCGAGGCGCTTTGGCGCTGAAAACAACTTTAGCAACTATTCCAGAGCAGTGGAAACAAAACAACAACAGAGAAAATAAGAGTCTGGTTTTTTTCAGTTCTCAGATGAGCCATCTGCATGGAGAAATGAAACGTTTACTTCAAGAAATGATTTTATTTCCTGTTTAGCATGTTCATTCATTGGCTGCGTTTAGTTTTTTTAAAACCAATCCATCGATCCATTTTTCGATAGCGTTTGCCCTCGTTTCGCTCGCAGGTGAGCTGGAGTTTATCCCATCTGCCATTTGGGCTTTTGAACCAATCCATTTCCTCCATTTCATACAGCGGTTCTCAAACCGGGCTCCCGAGACACCCAAGGCTCCACAAACGGTAGCATGGTGCTCCGCGACATAATGGGCAATGAATTATGTCCGTAGCGCCAATAAAACAAACATCCTGACCAAACCAATTCCTCCCCCCTACCTTAGCTTTGGGTCAGTTAAAGGCACTGATATGATTGTGATTTCACATAAATATGACATCCCTCACAGCATTTCTAGCTCTTTCTCACACTCTTTCTCAGTTAGAGTTGTACAGGTGAGAGAACGCGACCTTGGTAAAACATTTGCCGCTTGGAAGCAAAACTTTACAGTATGTTGATAAATGGGCATCATGTCTTTGGCAATGTTCAGCGTGATTGCTTTCCGCCGAGCTCCTTTCTTGTCATAAACCAAATTATGTGAAAGTGATTCCGCTCATGTCTTTTTCCAAGTCGCTCGTCGCTGTTTTGAAAAACAACATTGTTGCTAGAGTTGAAGGAAAAGTCAATAAATATAGCGACCTAAGTTGGCAACGAGACTGCTTTTGTAAAATACATAACGTAACTGCTCTCTTTTCACAGCCATCTTGTTAGTGGCAGCCATGCGTGCCAGCTAGCGTTGATGGATGAATATTTAATTTAATCACATTTAATTGAGTTGTTTGGTTTATTTTTTTTGTCCAAAGGGAACTGAACATTTCCAGATATCCTTGACTGATCTGAGGGCGGTTGCGGTCTATGAATCAGTCGCATCCGCAGAAGTGAAATAGTCAGTTCATGGTATGATGGATTGCGGCATCGGGCTGGCAGAACAGTTCTGTAGCGATCCAGATCCTGCTTAAAGAACAAGCTTATACATCAAGATACTGCAGACACCTGACTAACACTCAGCCCCCGCGTGCGGCAAATGTTGCCTTTTCTGCATCCACAAACTTGATGGATTAAGACAAAAAGGTTATTTATGAAGCCAGCGAAAAAGCTTCGCCGGCTTGCCCACACATCGTTTGCCGAAAGGAAAAAGGTTCGACAGCGAAGACCTCTGGTTCTAGCCAGTGAGTGGCTGGCATGAAACGAATCTAAATCAAACGCCAAGCGGGACTCATGTAAGGCAAGTTGATGTGAAACAATAGCTTTCTTTTTTTCGTGCACAGGCATGTGTGTGGGCAGGAGAGAAATTTCATCTTGAAAAGCTAAAGGGGATAGCATTCTTTCACTTTGACTTAAAAAAATAAAGAAATAAATAAAACAATACCCCAAATGTTTTTAACATCGCTATTCTGGTGCATATTTGTTTTTGCACATCAGTTGGCGTTGAGGCAACAAGCTAGTTCCACAAATGTTTTGGCAAGATGCAGAAATACTGATTTTGCGAGAGGTCTGTTCTTATTGCTCCTATAGTGTGGTGCACTCGAGATGGCCAACGCAGCACACCACACACGCAACGATATCGTCACCCACAATCGTGAGGTCTCCTCCCTGTTGACAACACACAAGGACTTGCGTTTCGGAAAATTTGAAAAAAAAAAAAAAAAAAAGTGTGCGGTCTTTTTACTTCTCTTATAGTGTGGTGCACTTGAGATTGACAACACAGCGTACCGCACACACATCAATACTTCCACCCACAATTGCGAGTCTACTACCCCAAACCACATGCCAATCGTAGTGCCGAGAGTGACCTGAACTACATTGCAGTTTCGAACACTTCATTTTGGTTGAGGTGAATGACTTGGGAGAACTGACTTGTTGAACAAACACTCAACACAAGCGGTTGCTCTTGTATTTTCGTGTTGTGAGCTTCCTGATTGGCTTCACATCACAATCGTGGAGTCCGAGGTTTGGCCGAACTCGGTGGTTGAACAGGCTTAACATTTGTGAGCGTTGTCCGAGGACAAATCACTCTTTTCACAAAAAAAAAAAAATATGCACACCACAGGATAATCACTCAGTACAGTCTTTCAGAGACTGCAGATAATTGGGCCTTTGCTGACTTTGCTCAGCAGGTTGAGGAAATGCCTAAATTTGGCCCAACTGTCAGGATGTGTAACCCGCTTCAGATCAATTCGTCAAGATGATTAGAGAGTCAAATTATTTGACATTTGCCAGGTTAATCCTGGACTTTTCAGTCTTTCAGGATTTTGATGTTCTAATCTTTTTGATCTTGGATCTTTTGTATTATATTTGGATGACATTAATCTGGAAATTGGGACACCCGAAACACCTTACCGTGATAGTTTCGCGCTCATTTCCCCCCCTGATATTACCCAAGCCTTTTCAGGTATACGCAGCCCAAAAAATGCATTGCTAATTAGCAGCGCGCATTTGAGCGGCATTACGTTTGAAGTGAGGAGGAAAATCTCCAATTTAGTTTTAAATCTCCTCGCTTTTGTTTCCACGCGCCACAGAAGGCAAAACTCTGATCCCTTAAGCTGCTTAATTCAGCTACTGTGACTTCATTACATCCCGTGCTGTTTGCAGACAACTGTATGCTCCTGAAAACAGCACAAGTTGCTCAGCCTGGTCAAAGATCAGGCTGTGCGCAGCCTTTGTTTCCCAGTCTAAGCCAGGTGTGTTGGAACGCTGTACCCCAGAGGCTGGCACTATATTAAAAGTTTGACCGAGTCCCGTAATAAACGAAAATAAAAAAAACTCTGGCTCCCACTGTGCAATTAAGTTCTGGCTGAAACTATTGATTTGATCTTTTTGTTTGGTCCATCCGCCCACCTGCCACATTGCACACCAGGGAATCATCTGCGACCACAATCGCTGCCTCGCAGAGTGAACAAAGACAATGCAGCAACAAATTCTCTAAAGTTCACACATTAAATATGATCTGATATCAGATGCGTGTTTAAACTTGGATGTCACTGCGTCGGACGGTCCCTATACGACAAGATGATGTGCCATCGATGGATTGCCGTGTTTTTTTATACAGGGATTAACCGTTTCATTCACAGCGTCAATTCAGGACGTCCCCCTTCAGGCTTTAAAAAAAAAAAAAGTAGGACTCGCACATGTGTTGCCTTTGTAATTGAATGAATGAGCATTGATTGTGTTTCCAGTCTGGGCTTCCCTTTTCATCTTCTGG
Organism: Phyllopteryx taeniolatus; assembly: GCF_024500385.1. Lineage (NCBI taxonomy): Eukaryota > Metazoa > Chordata > Actinopteri > Syngnathiformes > Syngnathidae > Phyllopteryx > Phyllopteryx taeniolatus. The sequence continues at coordinate 2,832,654 of NC_084524.1, read as the reverse complement.
AGTGCTCTCTGCAAAGGGAAGAAAATACTGCAGCCAGCATGTGCACTGTTCTTTCCAAAAATATATATTTCTGACTGCCCATGGGTTTTCATCGCAATTGTACTGATATCAGCTAGTGGAGATGCTGCACTATTTAATGGCGAGTGAGCCACTGATCACGCGTAAAATCTATATATTTACAAGCATTTTCATCATCATAACGAGACTAGTAATTGAAAACGTGGGTGATGTGCGAAGGGAAGTCTGGGGATAACCAAACTCATTCGAATCCTTCGTGTCTGCATCAATATTTCATGGCAATCAAGCCACCCAGTATTCCTGTTTGTGTTTGGCTGATGCATGAGACCCCAAGGAATTTGATCCTCATTATATTGTTCATGGGAAAAGACGTGACGATTACATTTTTAGAGATAACGGGAGGATGGAATCAGCAGGATGTAGTTTTTGAGCAGACCCGAAAGAAAAACTGTAATGATTCCTTCTCTTTACAAGTCTTAACTGTGCACCACCAAGGTATTAGTTTCTATTCTCAAAACTTGCCAGTGCCTGTGGGTGGGAGCCTTTTTACCCCAATACGATTTAAGGAATAACGGTAAAAAAAAAAAAAAGAGACTACTGCTCCAAAAGGTGCACACTCCAACCAAAAATGAGCGGTTTGCAAACGCAAGGACCCACTGAGAAGGCAGACTCCGAATCGCATTCTTTGTTTTGATATTATCGCTGTATTACAGGGGACACCGCCCCAGTCGTGCGCTTTGATTAACTCAGAATATGAACGCCGTTCTGCCGGGACCTGTGCCGGAACCCCGGCAAAGCCTTAACCAAAGGCCAAATTGACAGTACTCACCAATCACTCGGCTTCAATTTGTCGCCTTGGCGAAAGGTCACCTCTCCGACAAATATAGCGCGCTCGTCTCTCCCTGCGAGGCCTCCTACGCACGTGGCAGCATGAGACCCGAACGTGATATAAGGAGAGTCAAAGATGCATAATTGAACAGTTTGCACCCAGCTCGATAGCTGCGAATCGACTTCATTAATCAACTCTCGTGGATTTATGATGGCACAGGGAGGAGACGTTTACGTTGGCAAACATAATGGGACGCTGGCGAGCCCGCATCCAGGCATCCGTGGCAGCAGCTGCTCTGTAAAGCGTGTCGACTAATGTCTTTTCGATGTCTCTTCTATTATGCAGTCTTGATTCCAGTGAGGGCAAGTCGTTGCCAGAATACCAGACCTCTTGCGACGTCACGCCATTGGCGGGATTGAAAGGGAGATCCGCTGAAAAACGATGACCTCCACAAATAAGAACTACACTGGGCTCCAACTGATTTGGAAGAGTTGGCAACATGGTGGCCATCCACCAACCATAGCAGAACTCCATCCCTCTGGACCAGTCAAAGTAGCATGGCATTCATCTATTCTAAACTTGTAAACTACCCAATTCGCCTTAATTGGAAGGACTGCGTTCGCTGTCTGAGACAGAACGCTGATTTTCTTGAAATGTGTCAGCCTTGTTGGAAAATGGCAGCCTTACAGAACTCCATCCAATTGGACCTTTCAAAGTAGCAGGGCATTAATCAATAAATAAACAGCTTGAAGATGATTCTTTATGTAAACCTTCGCTAATATGACTTAAAAGGAAAGAAACGAAAACATGATTTAACAGTACGATGACTTTCTTGAAATATCGCAGCCTTGTTTTTGGCATCAGGAACACCATCCATCTGGACTATTTAAAGTAGCACAGCATTAATGGATTACTAAAACTGTTTTCAAATTGGTTTTTGAGGAAACTTTCCCTAATATGCCTTAATTGGAATGAACCTGATTTCTCTTATTTAACAGGAGGAGGATGTCCAGGATTTTTTTCTGCAGGGCATTGGACAATTCTGCAGTTTTGAATTGATCTTAAAAGTTGGGCTTTTTATGTATTGATTTTGAATGATCGCCAAGGTAGCCGGAGGTCTGCAGAAGCTTCCTCCCTCCCTGCCGTGCCACATAAGTCATTGTCCTCAGTCAAGGTTGAAAGTATGACAGAAAGAAGAAAAAAAAATAAAAATACAAAAGGCCTTGGTGTATTTTTAGTCAAGTCAGCCACATGCGGTTCCTTCTTCTTTACATGAAAGCTGTCCCCTCTGGGAACTGTCTTTCACTCTCCTGTTGGGATTTATAATTTGGATTAGGAGACTGGAGATGTTGAAAAGGAGAGAGAGTCGTCGATGAAAGAGCATGGGTGTTTAAAGACAGGTAATCCATTTCAAGGTGTCCCCGTCGGGGGCCGAGGCTGCGTTGTGCTTCCTGTTTGTTTTTGTGGAAGATCTTGCCTCCCACAGGGGTCGTACAATGACTTTGCGGAGATTGGGACACTGACACGGAGCGCTTTTGATACACGCAACGATGGATGGTGTAAATTCTGCGGTGGGGACCGTTGGCGTTTCCGCGTAATGGTTCCCCATCTCAGAATGGCCTCGGTGTCCCGGCGGAGTAGGCTATCGATCATCTCGGCCGCTCTCACTGACAGCTGTTCTTTTTGCCTCCCTTTAAGGAGAGTAGAACCATTCGGCACACACATGACGGCCTCGGTATTGTCATGCCGTGAGTGCGCCGCTTTTAGAATGACTACATTATTTCTTCAGTCTGTGCTTTAGGATTGATTTCTTTCTGCGGACATTTTAATCATACTCCCATTGTTCAAGATTTGGAATCCATTTTTCCCATCTGCATAGCCCCGTTGTTCATCAATAAACTCGAATCTCAGAGCCAGCGCATCCTAACCACAAGAGACAAGGAAGGATTCATTTGCAAATTATATAAACGATGATAAAAAATATCCGCTTGAAAGTCACTTTCTTGCTTGAATTTATCCAATTTCATTTTCCATGTTAAACCAATTGTTCATTCATTTTCAAGGTATGTGCATTAATAAGTGTCCCCTTTTGTGTAAAACCAGTTTCTTTGGGGGTTTGCATTATCTGTTTCCTATACCCACATCGGCCCTTTGACAGTCCAATTACAGGTAATCTATAAACATCAAAAACCCGCCAATGTGGCAAGTCCATTCATCGAGTGTGTGTTTGTCATTTTCGTGTGCCACGGCGGCAAATGAGGCAAGTAGGGAATGACTGGAGAGCTGTCACTCGATTTGAATTTGTAAATTTGTCTCGCCGACACCCTCCATTTCTGCTTCACCTGTTCCCCAGGAGCACGATCGCTGCCTTCTACAAGCTACAAGCTTGATTGGGCGCCATCGAAAGGTCCACCAATACTAGCATAGACAATGCTTGAATCTCTTGTTTTGTGTCATTTTTACAGTAAAGTTAAACTAGGAGTGACAAATGAAAAGCTTGAAGCAAGCACGCATTGCATCTTTATTTGGAGATCTCTGTGAGCAAGCGTAAAAATGGTGAAGGAATACTTTAAAAAAAGTTGAAATGTGTTTGAAGCATGTGGGAAGGCTAACCCAATTAGAGAATGCTTTTTAAATGGTTTCTGTATTACTGATTTTTACTTTTTTACTTGACCTTTTTTTTTTTTTTTTTTTTTTTTTTTTTTTAAACAAATATCGGTATTTCTACTTAAGTACTCAGTCTGAGTACTTTTACCCTCTCAGCAAACATCACTGGGCAAACCATTTTTCCGTCCCGCGCATCCTTTCGGTCTCGATGCCCGCGATGTTGAGGATGCTTGTCCAGGCCCTGAAGGGCTTTAAGGGCAGCTCGCTGGCGAGCCGCTGTTGAGTTGGCACTAAAAATGGCACACACTTTGATAGATTGGCGGCGAGGGGGAGGACGGGGCTGGGAAGGGAGAGCTAACTTTAGCCCTTAATGGTTTGAATTATGCTTGCGCTAGAGTTTTGCTGTGAAGCCAAATGATATCCCATTCAGAGCCGCCTTGTCTGTGATGAATTTCCTGACCTTGATCGATAATTGCCTCATTTTTCTAAATGAGTCTGGAGTGCTTGATTGTATTTGAATATGGAAAACATAATGCGTCTTATTTCATAGATTATGAGAGACCTTAACTCGAGTGAGCGCTCAGGCCTACGATCTTTGACGTATGAATATCCAAAATATTGGCTGTTAAGATATGTAGATCGGATGTAGTGGACGGAAAAGGATATGTATTGAATTATTGGTGTGCGAGCCGGTTGTGGAGCGATCGCTTCCGTGTCGTATTCCGATGTAAAACTCAAAGCGAGTAGGGTATTGAAAAAAGTGAAATGGGTCCATTGTATTTGCAAAGCCCGACTGCCGTGTCTTTCAATTTAGAACACATTACATTTTTATTTCATGCTTTCACTCTTTCCGTTCCAGTGAGCTACGTTGTCCTCTCATATATTTGCGTTTTTGTCCCGGGCATATTCTTATTCAAAATAAGCAATTTTATTTTGACAGCTATTTGTATGTAAAGCGTGAAAAGGGGGGTCGCCTTGTCATTGCGCCTGTATTTTTATTTGCTGAAGCAGCCCACCCGTACAACAGCACAAGACCACATCCCGGTGTGTTAGCCATTCTTCTTCACAGTAAGGATATCCTTATTGTGAGGACGCTGAGCATTTTAAGGTGGCAGTGGTTCTCTGGGAAATTGGTTTCGCTTCTTTTTCTCTTATTACCATCATCCTTTCACATCATTTTCGTCCTACGTAGATGGGTTATGCTACTTTACCCATCTGATACAACAACTGCAATTTCTTCTTCTTCTATAAGTTGTGTGTCGACTTTCACCGAGGTCTCGGTCACCTTTCCAGAAAGGTCCTTGAAGGTACCTTGTCGAGAGGGTGTTAAGACATCTTTGACCGGTTGTTGATCGCAAAGCAAGCAGAGCTGCTTTGAGTATTGATTAGCGTCAGCTTCCGATAAGTGGCGCATCATACTTGATTGCGCCGTAAACGGTCATCTTGGGAAGAGTCGCAGTCTTGGTGAATGGCCACTCGTCCGAATGACCTGCCAGCTATTTTACTGTTGATTTTGTGCCCTTGGTCTTCCACCTGCAGTTCATCGCTATCACACGTTAAGAGTCTTGAACAAATCCCCGCACGAGGCCTTAATCCCCTCCCTGTCATTCACGGCACTCCGAGTCAAGAAGACATCCTTACAACAGCCTTCCATGCGGACGCAGCTTAATAATATCTATCCATTACATTTTTATAGGGCTTTCCCGGGCCCCCGATTCGCTCATTTCCTTGTTTATTTTTGTGGCAGTAAAGGGAGGTGCTCGTACAGAACCACGCTGATGGAAAGTTATTTTTGTCCTCTTCTGCATTCGCTGTGCAGATTTAATTATGCATGGGCTTCTTCTCTTCTGTCACTGTTTTTTTGTTTTTTGCGGGGGAGGGTGCAGAAAGCACATGGGCAGTTTTGGAGTTGATGCAGCAGGATTTGAGGCACTTAGGAATGGTCACGCTTGAGCTTGTTGCTTTGGAATGTGTTTTGGTCCCTCCTCGGAGAGGTTTGATTGCCTCTGTTATTCATTAAGGACAATAGGCAGAGCGCAAATATATATTGGGATGAAGAGCAGGCAATGTTACCGCATTGTTGGAAAAAAAAATATGCTGAAAGTATTGCTGACGCATTATTTATTTATTTTTTTAATGCTGCAAATTGTTTCCTGGTATACGGGAACGGGTATTCAGAGGCGAAGCAAGCTGTAAAACAGTAGATTTACTTTGAGAAGAGGCAAAAGTGTAGGTGTTGCAACACCACGGGTGCGGATGATCTCTTTTATTCACAAACCAGTTTGGTATAATTGGCATCAAGTACGTTGTAGAAAGCCATCATATGCTCTTGAAGAAATTCAATTTCTTTGGGCTTAGTCGGGTCTAATCACTGATTGGAATTATTAACCCTATCATTCAGTTTATTAACTCCGTGCTGATAGCCACTAAAACAGATAACCCAACTTGTGCGGTAGAAAGAAGTAATTTCCTTTATAATTAAAAGCAATTAGCAAATCAATTACAGCACGATCAAAGCTGATGGAAAATAAAATCAAATGGCATTAAGCGACACGCACTGTATGTGCACAGAAACGCCATTATGGTCCCATCAAGCCACAAACGGGATCATTGAACCTGAGGTGAAAGGGGGGAAAAAATCTATTTGTAATCATACCTTGTCATACGCCCAACGTCCATCCAAGCAAAGTTCCATTTTTTTCATTGTTTCCCCACCACGGAGTGCATGATGGAGCCTTAAATAAGACTTGTAAATATTTGTCCCTTTCAGGCCTTTAATGTCACATGCAGACATGAGATATATGGCACCCCCTTAGACAAGAGGCTGAAATCCATCACAAATGGACCCAATCACTGGGGGGGCAGTTTATCAGTGACCTTTACTTCAAATGCATTTTTTGAAGTCACTCAGCCTCTCACTCTGCACAATGCAGTCCTGGGCTTTCATAGGCCCTTTCATGGCCGGACTTAACGAGTGGAATTCGGTCGCGGCGTGAAAAACACTGCCAGAAAGTCGGAAGTAGCGTCGGTCACAAATAGAAGAAAGCCTCGGCGTCTTAGGAAATCCGTAGCATGGGGACGACCGAGACGTGAAGAACTAAGACCTGGGTGTTAGCAGACGCTTTTGGAGTCTTCCCTCACCACCAGATGGCCTCATGCCAAGCGACAAGCTGCTTAAAGTTGCGCGGGTGTGCGAATAATGGCTGTTTGCTTTTCCAGCAGCTTTCTGCTGACAGGCCAAAAAGGCTCTCGAGTCACAAGTTAACAAGTCAAAGAGAAAGCGACACCGTCCACTCGTGCAGCCGTTCCACTCGACTCTCCGCCGGGGCACTCATCATCTGCGAGGCTCGTAAAACACGCCCCCGGGCATCTCTTTTGATGACGCCGTAAATCTGCCGTCAAGGCAAAGGGCGTCATCGCTGTCATCATCGGGTGACCCGCCCTCTGCCGCAAACGCAATCCCCTCCTCTTGAAGTCCTTCCTGGCTTAGCGTCTCCTTGTCGGCTTCCTCTCATTAAGGCCTAACAAGTTCACGTCTTGATGATCGTACCTTCCCCAATCACACAGCTAACCTTTAAGTTTCTTTTCATTTATTTCACCCTTGGTCGAGGCTGTGGATCATCCTTAATTGACTACAATTTCATGCATGTGGCATTTGAGTGGGGCCTTGGATCACCTCCACTTTCCTTTTCCCCACTCTCTCACTTGTGAGATTCCAGGCCTGCGATGGCAAAGGGGGCAATTATGACCTGTAATTTGAGCCCACTCATGCGTCGCCTCCACACGGGGCCTCAGCGATGTCCTTCAACTCCACTGGCTCGCTTGTTGTTTCATTCTCCCCAAGACGCTGTTCTAATTACGCAGCTTTCGCTTTAAGGGGCTTGCCTTTAGTGTCGGTAATTGGTATTACGTCGTGAATTGGATTGTGCTGAAGCCACTTGATCCAAACTCAAGTCGGAGCATTGAATTGGAGTTTTATGAAGGTTGAAGTGCAGTGAATTAAGCTGGAATGTAGAAAAGAACAAATGAGAGAGAGAAATATAAAAAGGATGACTGGTCCGCATATACCAACTTTGTATCGCATAAATGAGCAAATGAGCCGTTGACCATTGCGTCCCTTACATGTCCGGTAAATAGTTTGAATCCCCGTGGACTATGATGTTTCCAGATGACCTCAACTCCCTGCAGTCAACGCAGGGAACAGGTGGAGGAGCATTTTCAAAGGTGGAGGCATGCTTTTGAACTGAGCGAATGAAGATTAGTAGGAATGAAAGGGATGGAGGGGGAAGAATGAGACGAGATGGCGAGGGTCGACGACTCGAAATACCAAACGGGTCGGAACGAAAGTGTCAGCAGTGATCGAAGAGTCTCAGATAGAAATGAGGTCATCAGAGGGACAGCCAAGGTTAGATGTTTTGGCAACAACGTTAGAGAGAGCAGACTTCAATGGTTTGGACGCATCCAGAGGAGGAATAGTGAGTATATTGGTAGTGGGATGATGAGGATGGCGCTGCCAGGCAGGAGAGCTCGAGGAAGACCAAAGAGAAGGTTTATAGATGTCGTGAGGGCAGTTGGTGATCGAGAGGAGGATGCAGAAGATGGGCTTTGAGAATGCATTGCGAGGCATTTACCATGCACTTTTATAGCGGCACACTCTGTAAACGCTGGCGTACGTACACAGGAGGAGTGTTTTACGAGGATTTGTGGATAGAAAAGAGGTCACTTCTGGTGTTTTTTCTTTGCGCCTCGCAATGCACGCCAAAGCCTTGAGCTCTTTGACGTGCAAGCAAAACTAACACTGAGGAATCGGCGAAGGTTGGACTGGAAATCTAAGTGCACCTAAAAAGTCAGTATTTGTGGAGCCTGACCTTCGTTTGAGCTGCGATGGATATTTTTTAAACAAGACACGTTTGGAGGAAAAAGGGATCCGTTACTCAGGACTAAATTGTCTTTTCATTATTCTTTAGACAGGATGTGCAGGTGTGAGTGTTCCACTATGCATGCATATAGAGTAGGTGCATCAGTGTTTCTGGCTTGCATTGTCCAGGGATGTGTGGGAGGGATTCGCCATTGTGCCTCCGTATCTCTGTTGCCGGCTCGGCCGTCCCTTCACTGCTGATCTGAAAGATTTAGAATTGCTCCCAGAGTGCTTGTCTAATCTCTCTCTCTCTCTCTCTCTCTCTCTCTGTCTCTCTCGCTCTCTCTCTCTCTCTTTCCCTTAGTGGAAATAAGTCAAAAACAAACTGTTTTCCTCTGATGTCCTCAAGTGCGTAAACTTTTATGATGTACCGGTCTGTTTAGATTTGAAATTGAAATTATGTAGACCAAACGGCACTTATTTTAACAAGAAGCTCTTCCAATGGGGTTGCTAATTGAGGACAAGGCGTAGCGTCACATCACCACAAATCTGCCGCGACGTCTTTATAAAAAATACATTTCGCGACAGTTTGCTGATGGCACTTTCCTCGTTTGCCTCCCCAAACCGAGGTCCAATTAGCGCTGGGAAAAACAGCGTCGTCCCCCCACCATCACCACCACCCCTACTGGACCACCAACTGCGCCGCCAAGATATCAGGACATGACTTAATGCATGCAATCAGCAATAATTAGGGGGACTGATGGGGCTCTCACTTTGAGGCGTCATTTGGGGGGAGAGGCTGCCGCCGCATCGCCATTGAACTCAGCCTTTTTTCAACATTCGCTGCCATCAGGATCATTGTCAAAAGATGCTGCGAGTGGAAGTGGGCAAAATGATGACTTGCTGTCAGAACTCATTTGTGGTAAAAGCCATTAGCGTGTTAAATTCTGCCTGTGCAATTAATGCAGTGAAAGACCAAATGTTTCCATCCAGATTTAGCCCCTCGTGTTCGTGTTCATTCATGGCCAGGCGGAGTTTAAAAGTCATGTGACACATTGTCCAAGGTGATGGGGAGAAATGTTGAGCGCTTCATGTTGACCACTACGTTACAGCTCACGATATTTTTTTCCAATCCGTATCGCTCGCGATAGTATGCAAATCTGCATGCTGTCGCTCGCCTGCAATTGGCTGCCACCTCCAACCGCTCCTCCGTCATTGGTGGCTTGTTCTCCAATTCCACACGCCGATCGGTACGAAGCAGGACAGCCTGGTGGATGATGACTGGATGCAGCGCAGAGAGCAAAAGTGTAAAAGTTGAAGGGTGGATTCACCTCATTTAAAATAAAAGTAAAATAATATGGACTCTGAAATGTACTTGTGTATAGAATACATTTTTTGTTCATATTTGTGTGTGTGTAGAACAGATTCATTGGATTTACCTTATTTCCTATGGGAAATATTGCTTTATATTTTGTACGATTCGGTTTGAGTCAGACTTTTTGGAATGGATTTACCCCAACTGAGATTCCACTGTACCGGCCTGGTAACAAAGTATTTGTTTCTTAGTTACGGCCAGGAGCCCATTCCACAAAGCGGCTGCACCCGTTCTGTGCCACGGGTTTTTAGAAAGGACCCTTTTGCCTTTCATTACAACTGGCTGTTATATGATGCGAGCAGTCAATCTATTGTTTGAATGTACCAAGATCACTTTGTTCGCAACTGTTGCTGGGTTCAACACTCGACTTGTCTTTGATGGTACTTGTATGATTATTGTATTGCTCTTGTTTCGAGTCTAGTTGCCATCCCAGTTGTGTGCCCGTGTTTATCCCACTTGAAGTGAGTTTGTTTGGTGTTGTGTTCTCCGTTTCTTTGTCCTTCGATTTGAGGCTGTTCAGGTATACCATGTACTGTATTGTTTTCCTTTGTTTGTTTTTGATATTGTGTGGAGTGTATTGCCTTGGACTCAAAGGCAGACTTATTTTGTCATAGAGCTTGGGTTGGAGCTCATTGCATTTGGGTCGTATTTCTTTAGTGTTTGCAGCTTTTGTTTCCCGACCTTTATTCAGCCAAGGCGCGTAAATTAGACAAATCACCACACCAAACGAAAACGTGAGAAAAAATATATTCAGGGAACCCGCGCCATTTCGCAGTTCAGCGTTTGCAAATCTACTTTTACTTTGAAGCCATCTGGCAAATTTGTTGTTGTTGTTGTTTAGTTGAAGACAAAGCTATTAGGTTGTTGGATGAATGACAACAGTGATGCACAGGTCAATTGTACCTTGTGCCATATAGTGGAAGAGCATTTCATTGTTCTGCCTGTCACTATACGTCACTGGCATCGATAGATGAACAAAGACACAATGTTTGCAGTAAATAAGTCATAATTTTCAGACTAATCAAGGGAAATTGGATAATTTCCCACGGCACAGTGATTTGAAATCACTGCTCAACTGTTAATTTAATATTTGCCCCTTTCTCCTTTGCAACTTGCCAAAAGGTCAGTCAGTTCATGAAGAATGCAACAAATTAAAATTGTTGACATGCACTATGTCCCTAATGATTAAAATTGGAATGTTTTTCAAGCCGGCTGAATTATTTAAAAAATTGCTTCCAATTAAAAAGCGTTGAATACATCTATCTTTTGTGACATGGTGTTCGCACAGCTGCCTCACAGTTCAGGGTTTCGAATCTCAGCTCTGGCCTTCCTTGATGGAGCTCGCACGTTCTCCCTGTGCTTGCGTGGCTTTTCTGCGGGTTACTTCAGCTTCCTCGCACAGTCCCATAACATGCGCGTTAGGTTCACTAGACTCTAAATTGTCCATGTGTATTAACGTGAGTGTGAACGCGTGTATGTAATTGACAGGCGAGCTTCAACCAAAGTCATCTTGGAAAGGGTCCAGCTCACCATAGAAAATGGATTTCATCTTTCTTCCAAGCGTATACATACAGTATCTGGACTATTGGTCTCTAATGTGTACATGGTTAGAAGAAGGATACCTGCGTACATTTTGGAAAGTTTAGTTAAAGTCCAAATAACTGACCCCTTGCATGTTGGATTAGGAGAATCCATTTGTTAGCATCCAGCTTGTCTCTCCCTGCCGTCTGTTTGCAAAAGTAAAAGACCAAATCTACATATTATTGAACACTGAAGGCATCAAATAAGGGGATGAAGGGGATTAATCACAAAAACTTCAAGATGATTAATTTGGTGGTCCAATGCTGTTGATTGGTCTATTAAAAAAAATTGGACTGGTATTTAAGGGAATGCTCAGCCTCTCAAGCAATCAAAGCATGCTCTCCCATTTATGTGCTAAACCTTTTGAGGGATAATCAAAGAGCAGCCGCTGCCAGGGAGCGCGACACGTGCCAAGAGCTCATTCCGATGGATTCAACACACGCCCGATGCATTCATAGATTTCTGCATGGATCGGGGGCCCGATCAGTGAGCCGTTTTGTCTTTTAGAACAGCAATTTGCTCGCAGATCACGATCACACTGATGACATCACTTGCCAAGTTCGGCAGCTGTCACAGTCCCAATGCAGCAACGAGGCGATAGAGGTCATTTTTGGTTCTAAAATGAAATCCGAAGCGCGGGTCGCTGGTGGAGACAATTTCCGAGGTCTTATTTTGCAGCGTTTGTCAAATTAAAGGACGGCGGGAGCTCGTAGACGGCCATTTCATCCACTTGAATGATGTCAAATAGCTAAGATAAATACCCCCCTTTTGAGGTTGCGTACATAGTTTCCAATCCACAACACTCCCGAGCCGTTGAACGTTTCTGGGATAATACCAATGTGATCGAGCTGAAGAGTGATAGAATGACTTCAATTCAGTATTGGGTTAAGATCAAGTGCACTTGCAAGAAAATAGCACTGTTGTCTGCCAGTCCCAATTTGCATATTTTGGTCGTGCTGGTCCTTCTGGATCGCTTGAAGCTGCTCAGGTTCTTATTTTGTCGGAGAGGGGCGATATAGACCCGTTTTAGTCACTCCCCAAAAAATCAGGAAAACTGAAATGGTGAAAACCAGTTGAACGCGATCGCTCCACAACTGAGTACTCCGTAGATCTCAGCTTTGGCACGTTTTCAGCATTTATCTTCGAGCATGTGCATTGTATTAAGAAACAAATCTGTGAATTCACTTAACACTGTGTCTGTTAGCATCGTACCTCCTGCAAGGCCCATCTACCCAAATCCGCATGCCAAGTGTGGTTGTGAGCTTTTAGTTGAATGAGCCCGCTGTTCTCACGTAAATCAATAACAGCTGCCAATGCCGATCAATCTGTAAGGGACTCTCTGAGAGATTAGCGGTGTTGCACGGGGGAAGCTTACTGTCTTAGCATTTGCGTCAAAGTGAACCTTGACAGAACAGCTCGTGGTATCCGTCCCGCTTCCTGGAACGAGGGAGGGAAGGGCTGGGCTGGGATTGTTAGCCTTTGTGGTCTCCAGGAAGCAAGCTGTGAGGTGGCTACATCAGGAAGACTCGAGAGATGTCTCCCTCTTTTTGCCAATCCACTTGCTTTGCTTGATTCACGCTGAGGGGTTTCAGAAAGCGTGCCGCGGTGTGTGACCAACAGAGCACAGCCAAGACAAAAAGTACACATAGCAAATCAAAGTATATCTTATTACACCCTGAATCATCTGTAAAATCATTCATAAAGAGGAAACTGTCTCTGCAAAATCAGTTGGGTGCAGCTGTGCTATTCCACTCAAAAGACAATATCGCCTCAAATGCGATTTAAACTGAAATGGGGACAACTTTAATGAAAATCTATAGCACCTCCTGTAATTGGTGGTCGGTTTGACAAAGTATCATGACGAGGGAATTAATGACGGCGTGCTCATGCGTGTCCAAGGAATAATACTTTAGGTTCACTGACTGATGGGAACCATTACACTTTAAATTAAGTTGAATGTTCCCCTTGGAAGGAGGTGATTTTTGACCGTCAGGGTATGTGCCTCACTGGCTCTAGATCGAGAAATTTTACATAGGGTCCTGAGTTCACAAGGGTTACTCGCATTTGACGTTTGGATGTTACTCAGCCTCTGGCTCGCGATATGGTTTCGGCGCTACGTCAACCTCAAGTGAATATCATTGCAGAACCAACGAAAACCAGCACGGTGTGAAAAATAACTCCGAGCAGCCTTCTACATGACCAATGCCATTGGCTTTTCTATAGCAGAATAATTCAGGCTGTTCAAACTATTACACTTGTCTGCATGCTTCATTACCTGAAAAGAAAACAAACTATTGCACTTGCCGTTGCACCTTCATAAAAAAAAAAAGACACACTATTGATGTTGGGGTTTCCGAAAGAGATGGCAAACCATTGATGGTGCGCTTTCCTGAAAGGATGAAAAACTGTTGTCGTTGTGCTTTCCTAATGAGAAGAAACTATTGACTGCACTTTCCTAGCGAGAAGACCATCTATTGACGTTTCACTTTCCTAAAAAGAAGAGCTCTGTGCCAAGATATGTGAAGTTTTGTGAAATTCAATTCATTATGTACTTGTCATGTTTGTCATCATGTTTTTACTCTGAGAGGCACTTGAACGTCTAAGCATGAATTATGTTTTAAATGTTGTACATGTTTTTGAATGCAGTTTTGATTGAATTTTTTTAACAATGCATTTTCTCTATTGTGCTTGACATATATTAAAAGTGGGTGGCAACTGTTGAATGTGTAACTGTGCGGAGGTATTCAACCCGCGAGACTGGTGTTTATTAGAAATACAATATATAATAACTCAACCGTGTCAGTCCAGGGAGTTAAGCGAGACTAAGACAGTAAACCGAAATGTGTTGTTCGATGTGCTTCAAAGCCTCAGTCCAGTGTCCGTGCCTGCTTATTTCAAACACTAGCTCATGAGAAAGACTTCACAAAATGATGAATCCTAATTAGAAAGTTTGCCCTTTGCAAAAAATAAACAACAATAATAATGGAACTCTATAACCAGGACCGGTTGCGATTTAATAGCTGAAAGTTGAATGATGACATTATCAGATACGACCAATCAGATCTTATCAAATGTGAAGGTTGCTTCAACAGTTGGAACAAGGTGCAAATATTTTCAGAAGAATGAAATGTTCTTTCTCGGGCTATTTGGGCTCTTATGACTTTCCTCAGAAATCTATTTTCAGTTTTATGATGACGATTAAGCGAAATGGCTCTTTTTCGTTACGCCCCTCTATCTTCCCTCAAATGTGTCCACTTTTTAATGCTTTTTAATGTCCTCCAATTCCAGAATGACCCATGCACACCTTCTGTAACATTTTTGTTTGGTGCTGTGCCGCAAGATTTTTCTCAAATAAAATATGCGCCTTGCCTTAATTAAAGGTTGGCAAACACGGAAAGTATCTTTTGAATTGTCTCGAGTAGTTTGAGGAAAGCCATGTGAGAAAAAGGAGACATCATTCTATTTTGGAAGAGCGTTTTTCACTTGGTAAATGGAGTCTGTTTACCAAGCGTTTTAAGAAATGCAAACGCGTGCCGCGTCCCATCACACCCACTGAAATTCCACAAGCTTTTCCAGTAATTATCCCATATTATTCCCCTGTTATTGTCCCCGCGACGGTCTGTCAGAATGTAAATGGAATTCCCCGGCGCCGTGATTGCCTCGTGTTGGCGCCTTTGCGTTATCTGGTGATTGCTTTGCTAACATTTTTGGGTTTCAAACAAATTAGAATATTCGAGCCCCGCTAAGGAGATAGCGCTCTTCATCCAGTGTTCTCGTTCCACGCGGCGCGTTGAAACGACGCTGATTAAAACGCCTTGAAACTGAAACGAGCGAGTTGGAGTCGTGTCACGTAAGGGGCGGGCGGGGGAGTTTGTCTGCATGTAATTCAGACAACTTTAATCTGTAATGAAAAAACTTTCAATGTTTCTCCCCCGAGTTGGCATGAAACGGATGCAAATACTGTGAACCCTCACTATCCGTATGGGTTAGGGACCAAGCCCAGTCAATCGCAACAATTCAGGAATAATGGAGAATATTAATCATCGAAATAATTATCAATTTATTCGGTGATAATACTCATTCTTTAAATACATACGTGAATCGCAAACGACTATTTGGGCACTTTTTGTACTTTGAGTAGCAAGTGGTTACCAGTTGATCAGCGCTGCCCTTCTGAAAATCCAGTTTGTGGGAACAAAATCCTGCCATGATGGGCATTGTGTGTCTTACTGGCTGCAATCAAATATTATTGGAACCCCACTGCATCTTTGAGCGAGACATGCAACCTTTAATCCGTCTCAGCAGGAGTCAGAATCCTTGAAACTCTTGAAAACTTTCTTTGTCATTGTCACTTTGTGCCGCAGTGACATTGGCGTCCTCGACGTCGCTTTGATCAGAGAACTTCCGTCGACTCTCAGCTGGAACGCGGCGCCGGTTGTCACCTTCGCCGGCGTGCGTCGCATTCCCTCTAATCAACCACACCTGGCGATACACCTGGCAGTCTTGTCATGAGTGGAATTTTGTGATTGCGCCAAGCTGCCAGCTTCCCCTTGTCTGAGGCTTTCACAAAAGGCAGGATTTCTTCCGCCTTGCAGAGATGTGACTTGGACCGAGCGCGTCATGTACCACTTAAGGGAGACATATTATGCTTTTATTCACAATTGAAAACATTTCCCAGGTGTGTTTATAACAAGCTTGTGACATACTGTAATTTAGTCCAAATACCCCAAGGATCGGCAATGACCGCGTTCTTCACAAGACGGCAAAATTTGAAGTTGCATTTTGTCCTGGCGCACTTCGACGTGATTTTTTTTTTCCTGACAATTTAAGTCAGTTGCCAGGTTTCTTAACGACAAATGTGTGACATAATTTAGTCAGAGTACCCCTAAGGTCAAGAATGACTGGCGCACTGAAGGGTCTTTATAACATTTTAAATATTTTAGTCAAAACACCACACTTGCACACCCTCATTGTCTAATTAGCCTGTTATGAGGGGGCAAACTGTGTCTCCTGCCCCCTGTGAGTTTATTTGGTACGAGGGCAGTTATGTTATATGAGTCCAAATTGTGGCATCGCAAATTGTAAAATTCCGAACGTCTCGCTCACAAGACACATTTTCAAACTAGGCAGCTAATAAAAGATTTACGTGGTTGTTCTATTTGACACTTGACGGGTGGCCACACACTCTCGGGACCCAATTATATTTGTATACAAGCAATTAATTTGGCTTGTGGCCATTATTGGCAGCCTCTTGCTCTTGTTTCGTCCTTCACTTCTCAATTGTGCTGCTGAGAAACTGTTGCACCGAGGGGATAAGTAGAGAGGTTTTCACTTTACCATCACAATTTTCCAAAATTGTCTGCCTCCTTATGATGATTTACTGTTATGATGTAAACTCCCATACAGAGCAGGTCTCTCGTTATAAAATGTGATTTTGCTTTGTCTCAGAGGACCAGAAATTTCATATGTTTGTGCTGTCGAGCACCAGGCTTTCCATTCGCATAGAAGCACATCAGTCTCTGAGGGGCAAAAGTTAAACAAGTTTGGACTTCCAGGACCTGATACCTGGACCAGTTCCTGCACTGACGTGTGGAAGAAGGAAGGATAGAAGTTGTCCGCTAAGGAGGCCTCTGGGAGGCGGAGGTAGAGAATAATAATTGTGACATGCTGCTGAGTCGAAAGAGGGCTTCCCGCTGAGAGAGCGGCAAATGAAAGAGCTACTCCCACTTCTTCACACCTCTTGACATCCAGGAGGAGAGCGAGTCGGGCTGAAGAGGGACGCAGAAAGAAAAGGGAAGCCAGGGGTCGCGTAGGAGGAGATTCGTGCACCCCACGCCCTCATCAACACTTATCCTGTTCGGCTGGGGTACAACGGCTATGCTGATACAATGAATAATTCCCAATGTCCTCTGGCCCTGTTGGTGACCTGGCAAAGAGAGTCTAATTAATGCATGAGCCCAGTCTGCTCCCACATGAGAGAGCAGTCACAGATTGGGGCGATTAGATAATATTGTACAGCGCAGACCCAAATATCCCAGCGTGCTGCAAGCAAAAAACCCATTGTTAGGCATCCGTAATTGCTTGCGTTCGCAGGCCACGCCGTTTTCAAGTGGTCAATGTCATCCAGATAGCCAGCAATGTCAAGGTTTGTATTTGAACCCGTTTCCAATTTCTCGAGACGCTGATGCGTGACAGCACTGACAAAAAAAAACTCCTGGCCGGGGATTCGCAAATTCTCAGAACATTGCTAACAGTGTTCCGGAATTTTTTCATAGGCCCCCACAAAGTGAGACCCCCACCAATAAAGTGAGGGGCTTCTAAAACTTTCTTTGGCCGACCCCTTACTGGGGGAGTAAAACAAAAATGAGAAACCCATATATACACCGTAGGAAAGTGTGTGTGTGTGTGTGTGTATATATATATATATACATATATATATATATATATATATATATATATATATATATATATATATATATATATATATAGTACCATCATAATGACAAAATACAGGAACATAGCGTTCATCAAAAACGAAGCAGAG
This sequence comes from Phyllopteryx taeniolatus, assembly GCF_024500385.1. Taxonomy (NCBI): domain Eukaryota; kingdom Metazoa; phylum Chordata; class Actinopteri; order Syngnathiformes; family Syngnathidae; genus Phyllopteryx; species Phyllopteryx taeniolatus. The sequence goes on along the minus strand of NC_084524.1, from coordinate 2,814,842 downwards.
GTTTTATTTCTAAAAGGTATATTTAATATTATTGTAAGCCACTAACATTTTGCACCCAAGTGTAGGGACAGGAAGTACTTGACGTCATTCAATTGTATTGCCCGTGAAAGTTAAATATTGTCCCTAAATGTTTTTAAAACAAACGGTTAACAGTTATTAAATGCAAATGTGTCGTACCGAAAAGTTAAATACAACTGAACTGTACTGTACACATATCACTACCATAGGAATTCCAAAGCTGCCTATTTTCGAGGAAAAAGTGTAATGTTGCTATAACAAATGAAAACTTTTAGAGGGAAAAAAAACAAGTTTTTATTAGGATAGTCATGTTTTTTCAAGGAAAATAGTTTGGATTTTTACAAGAACAAACATTTGTTGTTAGGATAAAAAGTTGTAATTGAATAGTTCTAGAGATATTACATTATTGTAATAAAGTTTAGTTTATTCCAAGTCAATTTCCAAAACTCTTATTTTGGAAAAGACATCTTTATTGCCCAAAAAATGAGCACATTCTCCCCAAAATATGCCTTTTGTTCTCCAAAAATGCTACTTCTGTAGTAATGACTTTTGTTCTTTAAACAAAGGATTCGAGAGCCAGCTTTGAATTAGCAAGATCTGCCGGTGATTAGCTTCATCCGCAGCTGTGAGATGCTGCAGACGGGCGATACAAGCAATACGACTACCTCATCGTTTGATGCGAAGTGTTCAAAATCTGAGAAATGTACACCCGCTAATGCGCAGAGGTTGCGTTGGCTGCTTTGCAAATGTGAAAATGATTATCATTTGTTAATTCATTGTTATTTAATGGCTTCAACCATACAAATTGGGTAAAATGGGTTTCATTCTAGACTTAATATTTGAAAATATTTGTTTTCATCTTCCAGAGAGCCAAAGGGAAAAACAAAACTGTACATTTCAGTGCAGACTGAGGATTTAGTTTGCTGTTCTAATCTGTTTACATCAGGATCATAAGGATAGGTTGAGCTCTATTAGCTGAGTTTTAGTAAAATCGTTTTATAAAGAGCTTAATTTCAAGACCGGCAGGTGTACCGCATTAATGCTCTGCCACTTGCAAGTTGTCCAGATGCTGGAAAGCTGTCAAAAGTGGCCCGGTGCCGGGTTCGGGGTTAATTAAAGTTGCAAGCCCCTGCGGCGGGTACGGTTGGCGAAGGCCAGAACCGAAGAGGACGCGCGCCCGAGGTCAGCGGGACCTTGTTAGGTGGAGTTGTCAGCCTGACACGACAGCGACAGGAAATGGCTCGCGAGGTTCAGCGAAGGGTCAGAGCGAGGGCGGCCGCAGCCGCACCGCGCGAAGGTGAGAAGTTAAAACTGCTTTAGTGTCTCGTCATGTGGCAGATGATCGCCAGCGGACCCCCACCACCGGCGCGGGCTTCCGTTCGAGCTGAACATTAGTGAGGAAAAGGCATGTCGGATGAGCAGCTGTACGGGAGCTTTGCACTTCCTGCCAGCTCTTTCGGCAAGGTGACCTCCAACTATCTTGGCGCTGGTCCCGTGGCCCGATCTGTGAAGCTCAGCGGAGGTTTTAGCTGTAAATGAAATCATCGGGCCACTCTTGCCAACAGTTACGAGGGCCATGTCTGTAAACTCGCCACACTTGGACTTGCAACTACCGGTCGGCCGACGGAGGATATCGCCGACATCTACAGTGTCGAACAATAGCTCCTCAATTGCCCGTGTTTTGTGACGGAACCACGGATTAACCTCGAACGACGCCTCACCGAAGGGTGACGTCCTCCCTGACTCCCGAGTCATCTCATTCGCAGCAGCGAGATGAATATGAGTCGGAAGTGACGTGCTTTACTTTAAAGCTGTTCACAGAAGCCAACAAGTGTCTTCAAGCGTGGCTCTCGAGGCACAGATTCTTGGGAATAAGTCACTCCTCGCTCAAATATGCTGTCTTTTTCGGAAGCTCTTTGTGTCGAATGGCCCATTTATACTCTGCATATTTTACATTTATAGTTAAAGTCAGGTGCTGGTTTTGTAAGGAAAACCTCAATTTGCAAACATACTTGGTTCTTGAACGGGGTTAGTCAATTGAAAAGTTTTTATATTGAACAAAATGTAAATATGAATGATTGGTATCATATGCGCATAGATATACCGTATATGTATATGAAGTGCTGCCTCCACGAGTGAAAATGCTCGACTAATGAAGACGACTACTGGAAGCGATTCAATAAACTGCAGTAATATTAGAGAACGAAATTACATTATCTCGCTTCATTTATTTATGACTTTTTGGCTTTGACATGATGTCAAAAAGCGCTTCTTTCTCTCTGGAACTTCATATCGCCTCGCTCATCGTGTCATTGGCGGAGAAACTCGGTGTGGGGATGGTAATTATGTTAATTAACCTCTCGGTTTCAGAACAGTCGGGCAGAAGTGCAGAACGGCTCGCTCACAAACACATTTTCAGAAATAGGCCGACTAAAGATTGACTCGCTTCTTTAATTTCACACTTGATTGATGGGCATGCACGTCGGAGAACTGACTACTTGCATAGAAAAATGTTTTTAACAAAGGAAATTAGCCCAAAAATGTCCCATTTAATGCTTTCTATAGCATTCCAGTCACGACAGGAGAGATCCATCGAAAAGCCGTGTTGCACCATGAGAGAACTTTTGCATGGATTTATGCATCAAGCGTGGAAGTTTGAATTCCTGGAGAGGGATTATACTCTTCTGTTCTGTTTGGCTTGCCATCTTAATGTGACCTTTTGCTGAATTCCCCGTGTGGCGGTTGGAAACACAAAGCGCACGAAGCGTTGCATCTGTGGGGGGAGCTGAGGTGCGACAAAAATGTCACCGTAAATGGCTGAAACCATTGGGGGGGACTTAATTGGCACTTTTCCTCACTCGTAATAAACACATTGGCTTTGATTTTGTTTACCTTTTTTCCTTTTATTTGGTTGATGTCTAGCCGGCCGAGCGTTGAGATATGTGACTTGCGAGTGTTCAAAAGGCTTTTAGGAATAACATTCGTCATTGTTTACTTTTTTTAAAAATAGCAAAGTCCTCAAAGCAACACTTAATTCAGTGGGAATTAGTCTCCCTTCTTTGCATTTTAGATTTGCTCCAAATAAAATTGGTACTCGTAAATTGGGGCAATCATAAATCGAGGTACTTTGGATTTATGAAGGATTATTGACGTATTAATTGCCAGGTACTAAATGCCTAAACAAGTCAAATCCTGCAATGTGGCAAGCCGCAGTTATTCGGAAGCCAAATGTAATGTTCAGTCGCGCACAAACTCATACTATCTTCCGCTATCGCAAAGTCTGTGCCGTTAGAAGACACACCGAGATATTCGCGCCTCCTTGTTGATTATTTTAATCGAATCCTGCCCTCCGGGATTTTGCCGAGTCTTATCAGGTGGCAGGCCGGCTGCTCGGAAATCCGTCTTGCTCGCTAAGGTTTAGAGTCTCGGGGACACTGCACCTTCCGAAGCCCCCCTAACCACCGCCGCAGCCCCCGTCCTCCCCCCTCGAGCTGTGCTGAGAGCAGAAGATCTCTTCACTGCCTTTCTCGCCAGCCAGAAATGTACACTGAAGAAATACAATCCTGACGTGAAAACAATCGCAGAAATATCCAGAATTGGGGCCAAGAATTTTTCATTTTTTTCCCAACAGTCTTCAATTGGAAGTCCACAAAATAATTAGCGGTAAATTGTTGGATTATTCTTTGTTTTATTATTATTATTATTATTATTATTATTTCCAACCTGTGAATAAATCACTGCTTTTGCACCACAAAAGCATGTCACAGATACGTTATTCAAACACCTCGGAGCACTTTGAAATTGTGAGGAAAAATGCTTCATGTGTCCTTTGATTTGGATTGATAAACGGAGACGAGTATTGTCACAGCGTTTAGCCTGTGCCAGAAACCAGCTCCATTGAAATCCGAGGAAGCCAAGTTATAACAGAAGCCTTGCACGCTGCAGGCCAAATCAATTGATTTTTATGGTACCACCGGGATAGATGAGGGCATGGACAGACCTTACTGATGAATTGCGAGGCCAAGTGGATTTTCACAACACCCGACAAGATCACGACTCCAGATTCATCACTCCCCCAACCCTCCGCCGTAGAACAAGGAAATGGGTGAAGCACAAAAAAAACCAAAAAAAAAACTACAATGGTCAGAATGAAGAGATAAATCAGAGTGAAACAGTTCGGGTAATAACAGAGGCTTGTTATAGTCTGTCAGCTGGGAGCAGAGGCCCTTAAACGTTTGATATCGTCACATGACGGATGATTTGCGACGGGCATCACAGCCTTGCTCGCACGTTCTGTCGTGGCCCGGTGTGCCGCAAACAAGCGTTCGGAGAGGCCGTTGACCCCTGTAAAGTTTTCAAGATGTTTTCATCTCATTCCACGCTTTATAAAAGATGGCCGTTCGGGCTTGCTCGGTAAAAGGTCAAGGAGCGTTGCGCTATCCAATCATCGGCGTCGTGAAAAAGACACAAAAAAAATCGACGATTCAGGCTCTGTGTTAACTTGTTTCTTGGTGCTGTTTTCCGGCGCCGACAACAACGCTGGTAAGCAATCGTGAAAGGCGCCACCCTATTGAGGCGTAGCTTCGCAAGCCTCGCAAATTAGTCATTCGGCGCTTTGGCAAAAAGGTCAGGCTCGGTCAGAAAGGGGGATGCCGGCACTTTGCATGATTCATGGCAACCATTTGTCTATGGAAAAGACTTGGGTGGACTCTGATAGAGCATCATCCCACTGTGCTGAATGTCCTTTGAATTCACAAGTAAACAAATAAGAGCAAGAAGGCCGAATGCGAGCAATTTTTCCAAAAGATTATCTTGACCGATTATCTCGTGGTGTGGGGTGCGTGTAAAGTAATTTTTGCTCCCCAATCTCCAAGGAAAATTGTCGGAGTGGATTGTCAGAAAAGTTATCTGGATGGTCTTTCACCCCACCCCCACCTACAAATCTCAGGTACCGGATTCGAGCCCGATTCTGCCCTTCAAATCAAAGTCAGCAAAAGCCTAACTATCAGATGTATGTATAAGATTATCTTGACTGATTATGACATTGTGTGGGATATGTTCAGTGTGATTTTTTTAATTTTTTATTTTATTTTTATTTTTTTCTCCCTCCACAATCCCCCTAGAAAATGGTTGGGGTGGTATGTCAGTTGTCTCTATAAATTATCTGCATGACGTTGTTTTTTTTTTTCCACCTCAGCATTTGGTCACCATGTACCAATAATCTGAACTATTTCAAGCCTGATTCACCCTTCCAGCATAGGCCCGATTATCAATATCAGTATCACAAAGATTATCTTGACCCATCACTCCGCTGTTTAGTGTGTTCAGAGTGATTTTTTTCCTCCCCTTTCTGCTCAGGAAATGGTCAGAGCCGATTATCTGATGGATCTAAAAGATTATCTTGATCGAATATCCTCAGGCGTGGGGCTTGTTCAGAGTGATTTTTCCTACCCAAACTCCTCAGAAAGTCGGTGATGGTTGTTTGTCAGATGTCTCAAAAAAAAATCTGAATGGTGTTTTGTTTGTATTTTTTTTTCCCAACTCAGACGTCAGATTAACACATGGGCCACACATAATGATAATCAGAATGATTTTAAGCCCGATTCCCTCTTCCAATCACATTAAGCGGAGAGTCTCGATGATCAGATGTATCTCAAAGATCATCTTGACCGGTTATCTTGCGGTGTGGGGTGTGTTTCCAAAAATGTTTCTTCCCCAATGTGTCGGGAACATGGTCGGGGCCGACAATCGTAAATGCCAAACCTGTTCAATATTTCCAACCGCAAATCCTCGTGTATGCTGTCAATACCGAAGAGACTCCCGGTTGTGGCTGGAGATTCCGTTGTGTGTGGTGCGCTGTTGATCATCTCCTGTACACCACATGCTATGAAACCATTACGAATAGAAATGGATTGTGTATTCTTAATGTTATTTTTTTTATTGCGACGTCATGTGCAGGGTCTCTCACATTGTCAAAATCGGTCATGTATTCAAAATTGTGCGCGCGCCACGCTTAACCGGCATCACAAACCAAATACCAAGTTACAGTATGTTCCGCACAAACAGCATCCAGATGCAAATTCTCGCCATCAGCGAAGTAACATGCATGCTCATATCTCCTGCGGGGAAGAAGCAGCAAGACAGACAGACTGTGTGTGTGTGTGTGTGTGCGCACGCGCGCGTTTCTGTGTGTCTTCACAGCAGATTAAATTTAGCAGCTCCGTCTCTGAATGCAATCTTCTCAATGCCAAAAGTCGTTATGGTTAGAAATATTGAAACAGCTTGAGGATTGCACAGGCTATCTTCCTCGGCACCCGCACAGTTGGGAACGTCACTGGCCAGATAAGATTAAGTACCCGTGTGTTTTTCTTCAACCATTTAAATGAACATGAATTTTTGGGCGGGACTTCAACACCCAAGGGTACAGCTTCATCATGATGTTGTAACATTATGAATGCAAAAGAGATGTCATTGTGTTATGCGCCCAGCGAGCCTTTGTTTTTGTTTTTTTTTTAGGCTTGCGTAACTTTTAACGCTTACGTACTGTTCACTTACAACGAATACATAGTATGTATTAGTATGCGTACTAAAAGCCTGCCTGACATTAATAATCGGATGATTCATTTTTAGCGTTTGGTATACATGGTCATTCTTATGCTGTTTTAATCAGATTTCTCATTGGGTCACTTTAGAAGCAAGTCATTAAATTTCAAGGTGAAAGAATGACATTTTGAATATTTTTCGGGTTAACACTGAAATTATTTTTTTCTTTTTAATTCGAGACGAAAAAGGCTCCCCTCCAAGCAGCACCTGGCTAATAAGCGCCTTCTTCCGCTTGTCGCGTGAAAATATTCATATTTATCTTTGTCCCTCTGTCTCTCTCGCTCCTTCTAAAATGGGAATATCGGTGATGAACAGTGCAGCTGGAGACAATAAACCTGGTGGAAGAACCAATTACCAGCAGGTGACAAGCTGGCGGTTCAGCGCTTTCAACGCGTCATTATGTGCTCATCGACATTTGCGGGAAGCCCTGACAGGCCATTTCTGTGGCAAAAAAAAAAAAACGAAAACGGCGTGATGGACCGAGGAAGGGAGAGGCGAGGGCATCGTTTTCACACGTGGATGCCGAACGTGAACAATAAAGCCAAGAGATGCATGTAAACATTCATTAGAAACGCAAGCTGATCACAGCAATCCCCGGATATTATGCGAGTAATAGTGCTTCGGAGCTTTCCAATAAGAACTCGATGCCTGAACATTTTCTTTTATTGTCCACTGGCGTACAAAGGAATATTAGGGCCGCACCGAAAAGACAAAATCAGTTGTTCGAGAAAATATACGACTTTATTCTCGTAAAATGACTTAAAAAATGTACAGCCTCAATATCGAAAATATCTGACTCTTTATGTAAGAAAAATAAGCAACTTTAATCTATAAAGTATCCGACTTTTTATCTTGAAAACGTGAAAAGCTGATCTTGAAAGTTTTTTCTTGGAAATGTAGGACTTTTTTGACAATACATGAATTTTAAGATGGTAGATACAACTAAAAAATATACAATTTTAATCCCCCAAAATATTTGTTCTCAAAAATACAACCTTTTAACTGTTTACATTTAATCAAGAAAGTGCACACATTTTTAATCTCGCAGAGATCCAACTTTGTTCCCGTAATATTCTGATTTAAAAAAAATAATAATAATAAAAAATCTCCAACATTTTTCTTGCCTCGAGGCTGTGTTGTGTGCACACGATTGACGTGCATTGTTAGCATTCGCTTATCCCCGACCCGTCCGCTGGACTCCGCAGGTGGCGGCCCGCGGACGTACTTCCGAGTTTCCTCAGGGTTCTTGTTATGAAATGAAGTTAGCGGTTCTACAGTTCCCGGACTACTGAGATCAGAGAGGAGGGGGCGGGGCGGGGGGAATCGAAGCCAGCAGGATGCCTCCACTTGAGCGGAGGAGCTGTCACTGCTCGTGAAAGACGAGGAAAGTGAAACCGAGGTGGGTGGGCGAAAACCGCAAGCTGTGCAGATTCCAATGACGTCGCCCGTGGACTCATTTTCTTCCAGTGAGCCCGTGAGGGAGCTAAAAAGCAATTGATGCCAGCCAATCTTCATTTTCAAGTTGTATATTTTGGAGATTAAAGTGCTCATATTATGAGAAGAATGTATATTTTTTTGATAAAATACAATTCAATTCAAGATAAAAAAAAATCTTTTGAAGTTGAGATCAGTCTTGCTAGTTTAAGAATAAAGTTGTATATATTCATTGTTTTTCCCCCCAAAATATCACATAAACCAAGTATTTGCTAGAAAAAGAAAATATTTTAGAGATTAATATCGTATATTTGCATCCATGCATCGTCTGTACCGCTTCTCCTCACGCGGGTCGCAGGTGTGCTGGAGCCTATCCCCGCGGTCTTCTGAAAATCTTAACCAAAACACACAATTTTTCCAAAATACGCCCCTTTCAAAGTTATGCCAGAGCTGTTTTTGTTTGTTTTCCTTGACCTGGCTCTGAATGACGGCGGTCACGGCGAGAGAAACCGCCGGCCTTCTTTTTTGTGCCTGATTTCAATTAGACGCCTGCCATCTCCCTCGTGTCATTGATCACGTCTCTGCACGATCCCTCGCTTTACTCGCCGCATTAGCCCGCGAGATGTGGAAAAGGTGGCGAAGGGGATGCGGGGGGCGGAGGGGCGATCACATGATGTTTTTTTTCTCTTCTCTTCTCTGCTAGTCAAAGAAAGTGAGAGGTAGGGAAAGACAGCAGGCACACACGCATCACTTCCACCGCTTTCATCTTTCCGGCTTTATTTCTGCTTTGATTTGAGATTTTTGGAAGGCCTGATGAGAACTTGACAATCCCGAGCCCTGCTGGAATATATGACAGTGTTGTCTCGGGGTGAGCCAAAAGTGGCTGATCTCAGCGGATGCCATTTGTTTCGGTTGCTTTTTAAACCATTATTTCAAGTGTGAGAAAAGGGAACAAAATAACTCCACAATAAAAAAAAAAAACGCATACAGTAATCCCATAATTAAATAGAATGAATAAAAATTGTTCAACAGTTCAATGCACATTGTGCTGCTCATTCTGGTGTGCGCGCCTTTTTCTACACGAGTGGCTGTCAATCATTTTACACCAAGCACCACCTCGAACAATACGTAGTACCACCATCACGACAAACATTCAAATACAGTGGTGTAAAAAACAAAAAGCGAGAAAATAGTGTTAAGTGTTCCCTAATCGGTTTTACTCCAAAAAGTTAAATATATTAAAACCACAGTTGTGAGCCTTGGACATAGTGCTTGAATATAGGAAAATTAACAATGATTCAATTCAATGAAGTTGAAAAGAAAATGTAACGAAATGTTTGAAAAGCGTTCCAAAAGATTAAAAATGCAAATGTATGGTACTTGTTAAATACAACTGAATTGCACTTAACAAATGTGCTGTACACAGATGAAAAGGTTTTAGCCGCTGTAACATTATGCACAGTTTGAACATTTGTTTGAGCAATTGTTTTGCGTTCCACTAGAGGGAGCCCACGTACCACTAGTACCGCACTTTTAGAGTCGCTACTCCACAACAACTGTGGAGTTTTTCACCCGTTTCATTTTCAATCGCGCGATTATTCAGTTATGGTGGAGACATTCCAGTTCTTCAAGTCTGTGTCTCTCTCCTTCCTCCAGATTTCTCGGATGTGGCAAAGCTAACTTATCACATTTGGCGCACGGTTCCCTGGTACACTCCGTCACGTTTGACCGCAGTGACTTTTGCGCTTGGCACTAAGATGAGAATCCTGTCTAATCACTCGGCGACGGATGATTTGCCTCGGCGTCCCCTTGACGATTTTGGACTCCATCGGGCTCTTCTGTGGCCTGCCGGCTAAATACCAACACATGCTGCTATCAATGGCGTCAAATGCCAATTGCATGCCTCTACTGGCAATGAGTTGTTGTTTCTAACCTTGTGGATGTCGGTTGCAAACTCATACCGCCTTCTACTTCTTTGCCATCACATCATTTGCCTAGGCCTCTGAATGTTTTTAAAGACGGACGCGACCGATTAATCGGCAAGCCGACTTGATCAGCCGATATCGATTTTCAATGTGTCCACAGTGAAGTGTATGAACTGCTGTTTCCACAAGTGAAAATGCTGATGACGATTCCAGAAATGCGCTGGCGTGTGTTGACGATTCGCAACCCGTAGAAATACCAATTACCACTTTCCTATTAGCCATGTTGGTTTTTTCCTGACTTAGTGATGCATAGAAACAGTGTTCCCCAAATATTTTTTGGATTTGATTTCTTTTTAAACATATCCTCCTAGGGATGCCAAATTAAGTTCACATGTAAAGGTTATATTGCAATCCAGGTTCATCCTGAAATTTCAGCTAAAAGCCAAACATCCCTAACTTTTTGTGAGGAGTGTTCGTCTCCTTAAGATTAAAAAGCAGCAGTTTGACGTGGCCCGGAGGGGGGGGCAAAAGATGAGCAACATGCTCGAGTTTCACTTCTGGACAAAGAAGTCACGAAGCGATTGATCGAATACCGGAATAACTGCTGGCGCTGCGATTGTATGACATCTTAGATAGATAGAAAGATAGATAAGCTTCCTCACTCTTAATGGTCAATGAGATTGGGTCGGACAAACACCGTCCTCCTCAGGACACACAGCCGAGCAGCGTAATCGGCTGATCGGTTGGCACGACTGAATGGCACTGCAGATGTTTCCGTTGCTTCATATCAGCTGGTCGACTAGAGCTGACGCAGCCAGAGAGTGGCGAAGATAATTACGTCTTGTCGGATAAAGGCTTGTCGACACGAGCGCAGGAGGGTGCGCTGAAATCCAGCACTGAAGTCGTACTGGCATTTAAATGCAACGTTCCCTTGCGCCATTCTTCCTTTTCAACAGCGCAATAGTGAAACGGGCCAAAGAGGCAATCTGTCATTCAGTCAGCGCCGGCTTGTTCCACATGTCGCCGGACACGGCGCGCTACACGGCGAGAGCGGCGATAAGCGACGGAACAAATGCTGCGAGCTGATGCACACGCTTTTCGCTCAGGGGCCTGGCTCGCGTACGCGCCAATTTCTCATTCTGAATGCGTTTGGGGGCGAGAGTGGGGCGTTAAAAAGTTCCTGCCAGGGCTGGATGTTATTGGCGCTTTCCAGCAAATACGGGCGAACATGTCAAATCGTCTTGCGTTTGGCAGTTTTTAACAGCGAGTTCATTTGTTTTGAATGTGAGGTGTGGACTCAAGCGAGCCATTTTCAAAGTGGAATTTGTTCTTTTTTTTTTTTGTCTCCTGGCACAGCACGATCCAGCAGTCCGTTTGTGAAATGGCTGCCGTCATCTGTGTTGGCAAGAAAATAATAGGTGTCGCTGGCTACGCTCGCCAGAACACACTTTCTGAAAGTACCCAAAACAAAACACTCAGCAATTGTAAATTGACACATGTGGCAAAAGTACTCACCCTTTGTACTTACAAATCAAAAAGAGATACTTGTGTAAAATAAAGACTGCGGTAAAAGTAGCTCTTATTCAAACTGCTTAAAAAGTACAAAATAAAAATCAAAAAAAGTATACACTCTAAAATGCACTTAAGTACATTAGTAAACAGTCCAGATCACAACAAGCAGCAGTTTGGCAGATAGTAAACAGTTCTTCACGAAAGAGGCTTCCCACCAATCATAAACGTTTCAATGTGTATTTAAAACAAACACATAGATTTGCTTTGGATAAGTCAGTTTAGCTTAATGCTAACAAACAATGGTAAATGCCATAGACGAGCTAACGAGTAGGGTCAATGTCGTGGTGTTATAACCCTTTAACCTGAGCAACACATCCATTGAATAGAAGCATAAAAAAAAAAAAAGTGGTTAAAACTATTTTTTTTTTTTACATTCTATTAAATTGTCATTACTGTATTTTCATATAAATTAAAGTTATAGAGTGCTATCTATTTTTTTCTTATTAAAAACCCTTTTTGGGGCGGCTGGATTGGGTTTCATTTTAACAATGAAAAGTGATTTGAGATTAGATTTTTAATATGAGTGGTCGCAGAATAAATTATTACCGCTGTATTTACAAATTTCACTTTTGCGGTTGACTTATAACCCCTGCAGCATTGTGCAAAAAAAATATTTAATTTTAAGAATTATGAAATAAAAATGAAAGGATAGTATTCACGAATGACAAGAACTGCTAGTGTTAGTAGAACTGTCAAATCTTTAAAATGACAGACTAAACGTCGACTTGGCTAATAAATGGCAATGAGGAAGCTGAAAGTGTAGTTCGGATTATAGTTTGTGCTATATTAAGATTTAAACTTAATTTTGACAACTGCATACACTTTGTGTTTTTTTTTTTTCCTGTTCAAGAGAAGCCTGGTTCCCTATCGTCAGGATAGCGAGGGTTTACTGTAAAAACAATTATAAAAAAGTCAATTAAGCTCCGCCGTCACTTCAGTTGAGCATTTCAGATATTCTATTTCTTGTGTTGTCAGGAGCACAAGCAGACGGTCGGGCAACTTGAATGCAAGCGCTTCAAAAATAAGTCTGCGTCGGCGGGGCAGCGCGACGCATCTCTCGGTCAGATCGAGATACGTTTAATCGGCAGATGGCATTTGACAGGTGGCGGCATCAAACCGCCTCGAGGTGGCAGCTGTGTGCGCTTTGTCAGATGACCGCCATCCCCCTGCCGCTGTGCGGCTCAGCACGCCGCTACGTCTTATCCCTCAAAACACCGATGTCCTTCCCGCTGATAAGATTTCCCTTGCTGCCCCTCCCCTGGCCTTTCTCCTCTCTCTTCCTTCGCCCCTCTGATCTCCTCTTCATCCTCCGAGCGCTGCACTCGTTGCCTCTCGGCTCCCCCTTCCAGATCCAGATCGGTGTCCTGAAGGGTCCTTTGGCTCCTGCAGCTCTGAAGTGACAAACTTTGTCAGCTCAAGCTGAAAGTGTAAAACGGCTTAGCAATCTCTTCTGTTTTATAATGACGCGCCGGATCAATTCCCATACATTTGCGGGTTGTGAAATCACTTTTGCGATCCCCCACACCTCATGAATTGCTGATGCGTTGGCAGATAAACACATCCGCCGCGCTTCTCCCGCTTAAAATGTTGATTCTCTCCGGGATCGGGCAGGCAAAGCTGAGAAGGCCTCAGGATACTGCATAAAACACGACCGAGTGAACCGTCGCTCGATTGGAAAAGCGATTTTCTCCACTCGACCGTTCTCGCCCCTCCCCGGCACCCAAAAAATTAAGCGTCCCCCGGCTCTCGCCTCGAATCCTGACAACCCGAAACCGCAAAGGCTGCTTGCTGCTCTTGGGGCCCCGACGGAGATTGTTTCAGATTCGGTCATATCGTGGAAAGCTGCTGTTTGGTTTTTTTCAAAGTTCTTTGACTTATAAACCGTAGTAGCTTGGTCGAAGTGTTTTCCCTTGAGTTGTGAGCTTCAAATACTCCACCACTAGATGGCGGAAGCGAACTTCACAACATCCGGCCACGATCAGTTCTCACGGGTGCCTCGCAGTGAAAGCACAGGTGTGTAACACAGGTGTGTGTTATGTTTTGTGCTCGCAATTTTTCTGTAGGTATTTTGCCTTTGCGAATGATGTCCATTGAATTAAAGCCTGAACCCACAGAAAAACATGAACGAGGTGTGCATGTAGTCGACTTGTACGATCCGTACTCTAGTGATACAGAGGGAGTTGATAACGGATAGAATCCAGACCAAGTATGTTAAGTTGTGTCTAAGATGCAGACCGCTGTGCGTGAAAGTGAGGGAAGCAGGGGAAAAGACCCAAAAGATTTTCAGTGATGTGACAAAAAAAAAATGCAGCAATTAAGGAAAAAGGTTTTTTCTTTAATCGATTTATTTCCACAATACTGTGAAGTGCTATTTTTCTGATTTAAAAAAATAAATAAATAAAAAAAAGTTGGTATTTTGGGGGCGCTGCAATGAATCAATGGAATTTCTGTTCATTTCAATGAGGAAAGTTGATTTGATGAGCGCCTTCCCTTGTGTTGACCTGGACTGCAAAACTGGAAAGGAGGTATAAACATGGGTGAGCTGAAGCCTACGTGGCAGTGCAAACCCCAAAACTATGTCAACTTCAATGCCGGCGGTGCATTCCAGGTTCTTGTTGTCGACCTCCTTAAGGCCAGATTCTAAACGCGTTATCATCAATCCAAAGCGGCGAGGCAATCGCGTCTCCCGAAGACAGATTGCTCCGTTAAGGTGCTCCATAATTTAATATACATCTCATTCTTCATCTTTTTTCGTTCACTGCCCTCCCTCCATTTTCCCCAGCTTGGCAAAGTCACGGCGAGTTCCTAAAAACGCATTAAATTATGACGTGCCACGGAACTAATTCCCTCCCAAGAGTATGAATCACATGATGGATCCCACCCACGGGCCTTACCTTTGACACTGTATGCACACCACGACGTGATGGATTGAATTTAGGCACAGGTCCCTTAAATTATTGACCCCCCCCCCCCTCCCCACCCCACCCCTCCACCGCCGGCCCTCCTTTTGACTCTCGTCTGCTGGCTAACGGTGCACAGAATGAGGACGCGCTGGTTCACCTCGACCCATTAGTCTCGCTGAAGAAATTCTCCAGAACAAGTACGGCGCCAGCAGACTTGAGGAAGCCTTAAAACATGACAACAATGAAACGGCTCGTCGGTGTACTTATTATGTCGTCTCTTTAAACATTCATGGAATGAGGAGAATCTGAATTAATTCAATTTTTAATACCGTATTTATTATTCACCATTTTCTTATGAATATTTCACATTCTAATCTTATTAGCAGCATGGACTTCTTTGCCACACAACAGATTTAATTGAACTTGTGTTTGTGTATGGGATAAAGCCAGCCATTAGTGAGGTAAACCGGAAAAATCACAGACAAGGAAAGAAACTCATGCTACATCAGCTTAAAGAAGTCAATATTAGCATAGGGATGGAAAGATGGAAGGAAAACCTACGTTTAATAAGTGATGGAATATACACTTCCTGACGAAAAGTTGTGGATCTTTGACTTTTGGGGGGAAATTTCAGGAAGAACCTGAAATTCACATCAATCTTGACAAGTGTACTTAATTTAAACTGACTTCAATAATGATTCCATTCAAATGTATTACGCAAGTTCAATCAAAAATTGCACCAAAATAAATGTTTGAAAACAAACGGTTCTAAAAGATTAAAAGCAAGTGTTTGAACATTTAATTCGGTGATTCTTTCACATACCACTAGAGGCAGCCTGCATAGCACAAAGGAGGAGAATGTGCATTACTGACACCCGCAGGACTGGAGTGGAATAAAATGTTCCATCATTCAGTTTCCACAGACATGTTTTGTAAGAAAAATGCTTGGTTTGCGTTTGAACTGAAAATTCAGTGTTCTCTTGGGCTTCCCCGCAGCTATCATGGCTGTCACGTAGCATTTCATAGCCCCCACCCACCCTCCTTACCCACCACCTCCACTAAGACGAGCAGGACAAGGCGACATCCTCCTGAAGGGTCGCATCACCTGCATTTGATTACGTGGGTCAGCTCCTCAAGGAGTTGTCAGCGGCTCTCACGAACTCCAGTAGTTTTGACTGGCAGCCGGGTTCCATTCCTGGGAGTAGGGACCTGTTGTGTGTGTGTGAGACTCATTGGATCCACATTAATAAAGTGACATACCAGCACAGTGCCACGGATCTGTTTTATTGTGTTTTGGCACATATTTAGCGCCCCTTACAAAATGTATCAAACCCCACCCGTGTTCAGCTGTTTTAGTGGTGCCCCCTACTGACTCTTCATTGGAGGATCCAATTTCTTTCAGAAGCTGTCGATTTGCAAGAAATCCTCCGTTTGCTGCGACGTCAGATCTTTGTCGGCCCCGCGGGGCATGCGGGTGCGAGGTTTCCTTCATCGCTGCTTGCAGCTTTAATATCTATTCGGTACTTGCATGTATGAATTTAGGAAACGGTAGACTGCTGACGTAGAAAGGTTATCGCTCATATTCTTCATCGCCCGTGGGACTCGGTGGCAATAAAAACAGGAAACGGGCTGCATCTCCAAGCTCCGAGTGTTTATTTTTATTTCTGTCCTTAATGGGGAACACGCGATGCGACGGTGTGCTGCCGCTCGAACTGTCAGTGTCACGCCTTTGAAGTCATATCTTACCGTCCTCATTCCTCTTTTTTTGTATCCATTTATTTATCTTTCCCGCATGATCATGTTATAGCGATATGCTCGCCATTCCCCCACGAAAAGTGAGGAACGTAGAATACTGATAAAACGTGCGATAATTCTACACGTGCCAACCTTCCCAGCGAGCCATACCTTGAATGAAGACTCGGTTATCCTTTCAATTATTTGAAATGGGCTCCATCGCTCCGAAGAGGTGACAACACAGACAAAGCTAGCAGAGCATCTATCAGCTGGGAAATAATTTGCTGTCAGTCACTTTTTATTTGTTGCATATCGAGGAGAGTGGCGTCGAAATCGATTGGCGACGAAAGGAAATGAGAAAAAGTTGGGATTTACGACACCGGCGAGCCCTCACTTCTGTCCTCCAATTTGAATTGGTCGTCACGCATATTCCTCGCAGAGTCCACTTCGTGAAGACATCTGGGCTCACTTTAGGATTCACAAGTGAAGATGAATACCACATCGACAAAACATTTGACATGGTCGTTTTTAACACGAGAACTCCCAGGATTTTCTGACCGCCTCCGCCCTACCAGAGTGAAGGCAAATGGCTGCTTGGTTTCAAACAAACAAACAAACAAACAAACCAACGAAGAAACTAACAAATGAACTCGAACACTGACTTGGCGAGTAATTGCTGGATTTACAGAACAAAGGTGGACATTCACAGTTGATTAAGGACATTAGGTAAAAAGCACGAGATCAAGTGACTGCCCTATAGTAGAGAGAGGCGGGGGACAGCCAAATGACTGCTTTCTGGGAGCCTTCTTCTAATGATCGGTTCATTGACAGGCACGTACGCACTAAATATGTCCTTGTGTTAAACCACACGATGAGTGAGGAGAGTAACTCTGGAGCTTTGAGAGCGTGACCATCGACTTCTTGGTTACCTCCCCGATTACGGCCCTTCTCCCCCGATCGGGCAGTTGAGATGGGGGGCCAGCTCTTGGAAGAGTCCTGGTGGCTTTGAAGTTCTTCTTCTTCCATATGATGGAGGCCTCTGTGCTCAGGGGGACCTTCAAAACAGCAAAGATTTTTCTGTGGCCTTTCCCAGAGCTGTGCCTCAATACAATGCTGTCTCGAAGGTCTACAGACAATTCCTTTGACTTTGCCTTTGACATCATTTCCCTTTCCTTTGACATGGTCATTTTCAAGGCTTCTTCTAATGTGCTATTCAAGAACCTTGACATGCAGCAGAATCCTTGTCTAAAACTGTGCGGCAACTTTACGACTCTTTTTTTTTTTTTTTTTCTACAGAGGAATTCTAAAGTTCTGAGAGTTAACATCGAGTTCTTAGTCACCTCCTGAGTATGTCTCCCCGTCGCTGAGTTTAATAGGGCGGCCAGTTCTCGTAAGTGGTTAGGAACGTCTTCCATTTGGGGATGTTAGCGTGTGTGACTGTGCTCAATGGAACCTTCATAAACAGCTGAGATTTTCCTCTACCCTTTCCCAGATCTGTGCCTTGATACAATCCTGTCTCGGATGTCTACAGACATTTCCTTTGACTGTGTGCTTGGTTTGTGCTCTGACATCCCAATTGTGGGACCTGTTTTGGAGGGATTCCATGTGGAACAAAATATTTGACATTGTCATTTTTAAAGGTTTCTTCGAATTCAGAGAAGCTTGTCAGGTACGTACACAATAACTGAATCCTTGTGTAAAACCACACGGCGACATTACGACTCCGGCTTTTTTCTCCTTCTTTTAAAAACAAGAACAAACCCTCCCACGCGCTCACTTTGCCGTTCGCCGGCTGTTGTCGGAAAGCATCACCTCGGGTGTCACGAGCGCTCGCAGCCTCCACACGAGCTCGAAACATTTTGCCCCAGCGTAAA
This sequence comes from Phyllopteryx taeniolatus, assembly GCF_024500385.1. Taxonomy (NCBI): domain Eukaryota; kingdom Metazoa; phylum Chordata; class Actinopteri; order Syngnathiformes; family Syngnathidae; genus Phyllopteryx; species Phyllopteryx taeniolatus. The sequence goes on along the minus strand of NC_084524.1, from coordinate 2,796,779 downwards.
TACCACGCTTTGTGCGAGAGGAATCAGACAATGCAGAGCCAGAGGGCAAACATGCAAACCTTGATGAACTTATGTCGCGCCTCCTCTTCCCACTTGCGCCGTTTGTTGACATTGTTACTCAGGTAACACAGCACGTACAATCGAGTTTGTTTTGCTGGCAAAACTAATGAGAAGGAAAAAGGACTATTTTCTTTCTTTATCTGATATGTACGCTCGCCGTCCAGCTCATGAAATGTGACGTGGGTAGAGTGTGAAAACCTCAAAAGGCGCTTTGGAAATATGGTATCATAATGAGAAAATAGTCCCGGGCTCCTCGCGCCCAAGGGAGGGCCTAATACCTGCCTTCATTAATTATGAGTTAATGAGATGCCAAATTGCCCCAGGTGCTGTTTGATTGACAGCTAACCCTCGGACAGAGGAAACCCCCCCCCCCCCCCCCCCCCCCTCATTCAATGTATATATGCCTCGCAGTATGATGTTACTCTGTAATTGGCAATTTACCAGCCGCTCAATAGTCAGAATTGCTTTCCCTGCAACCTTTCAGCGATCAGAAATTGTTTAGTTCAATGTACATTTCTTTAAAGAGATGCCATTTAAGGCGGGTGATGCTTTGCACCCAGGATCCACTTCCAACCTGATGGAACTTGAAGTGCTGCAAAGAGGAATGGGCAAAATTGCCCTCAGATAGGTGTGCCAAGCCTGTGGCATCGTCTACAAAAAGACCCGAGGCTTTAATTACTGCCAAAGGTGCATCAACAAAGCATTGAACTTTTTTGTCTGTAGGTTTTCTTTGCTAAATTTGTTTATAAAAAAACATGTAAAAATAACTTAAATAATTCAATTAAAATGTATTACACACAAACAAAGAAGAAATTGTACCTGCAAAGTGTAAAAGCAAACAGTTCTTAAAGATGAAATGCAAATGTATTAAAGTGAAATACACCTGAACTGTACTTTGGCAATGATTCTTACCACTTGTTGTGCGGGTACCTGACTTTGAGAAGCAATGAACGAAATAAAGAGACCAGACTGTGTATAGTAAATGACACCTGCAGCCCCCCCCCCACCCCTCGGGAAAAGTTATCATTTAAAGTCAAGCTGAACTTGAGACTCCATCAAATCCGCTCCATCAGAAAGATAGATGGAGGCATTGTTCATTTAGCATAAACAAACGCTCTGATTGTTCGAATGACGCTAAATTAAGCGGCGTTAATTAATTGCAGCGAGTTAAGCTATTGGAGAGTAAACAAAAGCCTTATGCATTGTGGGTGGGCAGGCGCTTGATGGGGATTGATGAAGTTTTTTTTGTTGTTGTTTTTTTTAATTAAAAAAAAACAAAACAAAAATGCACAAACAAAAATGAAGTAAAACTTCTCAATTAGGAATAAGAAGCGAGCGCCTGGCCAGAGGTCAAAAGCGGAGCCAGCCGGTGTAATCGAGGATTAATTACATCTTCGAACATTGTTATTGTTGTGGTTAATGACTTAATGGTTGCGAGAGGAAATGTGTGACTAGAAAAGCGGCTATTTTGTATATGTGGTCAGAGGTTTGAAAGTTAACACTGCACTCAAGTCAAACTGATGATATGATTCAATTGAAATTGAAAATTGTACCACAATGTTTGAAAACAATTCTCAAAGATTCAACGCAAATGTTCATAAAAGTTAAATACAACTGAACTGTACTTCAGTTTAAGCCATTATCACATGACGCCCAGTTTGAACATTTAATTCAGTGATTCTTACGCGTACCACTAGTTGGAGCCTGCGATCCACACTTTGAGAATCACTGTAATAATGAATGCAGCAACTCCTAACAAAAAGGATGCAATATTCTGACACACCTCCGCAAAGTAAGAAAGTGAGAAAGTTGCAAGAGCTGGGTGGCAGGGCCGGAGGGGCGAGACATGGGAAGAGGAGGAGGCTGCCTGCTTTAGAAAATGGACGGGTGACAAAACGCCATCGCTCCAAGCTAAGATTAGGATTCCATCTGTCTTGAATGAAATATTCAAAATCTACGCTGGATCGAGGAGGCGTACAAAGGGTGTTCGTGGAAACTTTGCAGCACGCGTGGCGTTATGAAAAGCATTGGCTTGCCGCACTCTCGTGTATTTACCTGTGAGAGCGATCATTTCTGCCCTTTTCCTCGGCGCTTCAGCATTTAAGACATGCCGATTTTGCATGCTTTAATGTCATTTGGACTTGACCTTCAAAGTGTAACAAAAAAAAATACTAAACAAAAATATGCAGCGTACGCGGCAACCCAAATGTCAGAACAGTTACAGGAGATGATGGGATGTCATTACATTGACGTGCTGAAGCACTCCAAGTCCCTAAACACGAGACGGGTGCAAGCAAACAGTGAGGTTTATTACGGAGAAAGTGGATGAGTTGGACCTACATTGTTCATGAGCGGGATCCTGGTAAAGGGCATGGTCCTACCTAGCTACACGTGTTGGAAAACTTTTGGCAACACCAATGACTAAACGCTCGAGTCTGGCATTTAGAAGTTTTGGTCGTACTGTGTGTGTCATTAACAATTGCAAAACCCAAAAACTGCGGTCCAGAAGGCCAATAATCTCAACACAGCACTCCACACACACAAAGATTGTGTTCCACCACCGGTCTAGAATCCAGTCCTTCAAGACAGAAATCTGGAACGTATCCCATGCTGGCAAATATTGACAACTAGCCAAAAAAGACAAAACTCTTAATAATGCAGCTCTACAAGGTCAGATCTTGGCCAAACCCATTTAGTCTCGCCCTGCAGTGATCCACGTTTATCATCGGTGAATAGATTCATCTCGAAATGTAATCGACGAATGTGTGGCGGTGAATATCGAACTTTGCAACAGAAGAGCAAAATTTACTGACTCCATTCTCGAAGTTCAGATTCTTCTCCAAATTTGGAATATGCGAGGAAATCGCTTAAACGAGCCTCATTCTGGTGATTAGAATTATGATTCTTGTCTAGCGGTATTTGAAAAGTATGGTCAATACCAATGACTAAATTATTGGCGTCTTGATGTGTAGAGTTCTTAACTGACACTGCATTTAAGAAGGCTGCAGTAGGGAGTTAAGGCTTTGAGGAAGAGTTATGTTCTGAGTGGGACTTTGTCCTTGGACAAAAAACCAATGTTCAATGCGAGAAATGAATTAAAAGGGACTAAAAGTATCACAGCAGACCCCTTGGAGCTCTGTTTGCAGCCCATGATAATAAATCCAGATATGAGTTTTGCTCTGTATGGTACTTCTGTGCCGCTAACTCCCGTATGATTCTTCACTGTCTCGCTCCTACTGCTTTATTTTTTTTTTTAACCTCTACTCTACCTGTTGGATGAAACAAAGTACATCCTACATATCAGCCAGTGAGAAGAGGCCAAGTCACCAGCAACTTAAAGGATGTTGATCACTTGTGTCTTATCTCTGCTCGCGCCGCACTTCCCCTCCCTCCACTGCAGCACCATTGTGAATTAAAGGCGAAATAGTATCTTGCGCCTTCATTTTTCACCATGCAGATATGCTCACTTGGTTCTGTGCCAGAGAGATAATCCAGGCCTATTCCGGGGAGACCAATTCATCTTAGCTGGGGGGGGGGGGGGTCGGACCACTAGTCCTTGGCTCGCCCGGAGGTCGTTTGAGCTCAGAACCGAAGCGCTCCCGAACAAACTCCTCCTTGTTTTGGATAGGAGTGCCTTTGTGTTCAAGAGTCCAAATACAACAGGTCTTCTCAATCAGATGAACAGATCCAGATTTGAAATTTCAAATCGCATGTGAATGGTGTCGCAACAGTACAGATATTCCGGGAAAATTGAATAGCATTGCCATTAGCCACCAGTTGAAACTATTCATATTGCGAAAACATTCAGGGGGCGAGAAATGTACTTACTGTGCGCGTGCCATGACTTGTTTTATCATATGACTGGCAGCAAGTGAATACGTTGGCTCATTATGTACCTTTTGCCATCTAGTGGAAGAGCATTTCATTGTTCTGCCTGTCACTATACATAGTTGGGATAGTTAGATGACAAAGCATACATTTGCGGTAAATAATTCTCCGACCATGGATGATTTTGTTGTCAAATAATTTCCAGATTGTTCATATTTGAGGACTAAAGAAAGAACCAAACCGTCTCATTTCCAACCCAAGCTTGAGCTCACGCTTTGACATACGCAGCGCACGAGGCCACACTTTTATTTCCAGATCCTCCTGCGTATCAGACCTGTTGCCCACCATGATTGCATGTCAGCCTCATACAAAGGTTTGTTTGTGAACGGCACACAGTCAAGTCCGGGATTGTCTGGCTCAGCTAAGCCTCATCTTTGCCTCCTGGACAGAGGGCAAACAAAACTCAAATAAAAGGGAGTCATCCTCCCCAGCATCACGGCTATCAGTGCTTATAAAGCAGATGGCAGGGACTGTATGGGGGCGAGGGTGTGAGAAGCAAATAAGTGCAAGAAAGAAATATTTTCTTCGGCGGTACGGAGCGTGTCAGCGTGGCGACACACTTCGCAGGCGCGTCCGTTTAGGCAGACGAAAGATGCGCTTCATATATTCACAAAAGGGGGAAAACAGTGCATCCAAAGGGGATTTGCTTGGGAGCCCTTGAAGCACTGTAAACTTGTTAAGTTGGCCCACACTCCTTTTTGCAATTGGTTCTTTTATATGTAATACAGAGTAGCGATCATATCTTGAGTTGTTTAGTTGGTACATTGTCATGGTTATATACCCTTTTTAATGCATTGCCGAGATGTTGGCAGTTTAGTTCATACATTATAAAAAAAAATGTATATATTTTTTTATGCCATGCTATACTCACCTGTGGAGTTTATGGTTGCAGACATGCCGGTCCAGCGTGGAGCAGAGGCTGAGTCCGTATGTTTGCTTGGCTTCACAAGACACTCGAGGTTACTAATTGGACAGCAGACCTCGCATGCTGAACGGCATATGTTCCTGCCTCTAATGACCCCCTTGGCCCCGCCCTCACCCCCGCATCCTTCCATATTTGCTCTTTGGCATTACAGGACGCACCATCTGACCCATCGATGTGCCAGAACCCGTCCTCTTCGCAGCGCCTTTTGATCCATCATTTTGTCGTGCCGCTACATGTGCATAATTGATAGATCAGATGGAACGTCTTAAGTCTTTGCATCGAAACCTCTCGCCACGCCGGTTCAGGGCGTAATCAATGGTTCTTGAAGGGGCATCGGGGGAATGAATCGAGATCTCTGGAATTTCGCTATAATTAAGATATACGCGGCGCCCCCCGCTGTGATATAAATGCAAAGCGTGGTGACATTAGCGAAGGTCAAGAGAGCGCCCGCAGCAAATGGTTTGGAAGAGTGAGACCGAGAAAGAGAACAATGTACATGTGTACATGTAAATGTGATGACATTTCCAAACAGTGAGGGGATTGCTCCAGTTTTGTAAATTACAACTCGACAAAAAAATCTGAATATTATACTGTTGACATCAATTGTACCTTTTGTACCCAATTGTACCGTTAGACTGTATTGTGTGCATCGTTTCTTTTTCCTCCTTGACATGAGTGTACTCATGGCTGAAAACGAGGCGCTCTAAAGCGCGCACACACAAAAAATCAAGAAAACTGAAATGTAAAAAAAAAAAAAAAAAAAAGTAAAACTATGGCTTCACAATTGAGTGCTACATAGTTCTGTCCTTTCACATGCTTTCAGCGATTCTCTTCAAACAAGCATAATGTATTTAAAAACAAATCTAAATTCACTTCACAGTAAAAGACACAAAAATCATCTTGGCCACAGACGAGCTGAAAGGGTAGTAGAATCAAACAAGGCCTGAATGTTAATTTCACACTTGTTGAGTGGGAATAAACTCCAGAGACCCAACTGTTTGTGTACAAGCAATTAAAAAAGTCAATTTTGCATAATATGTCATGTTCCTCTTAAAGATACTTGCATTAGACAATTCTCTTCTCGGAATGAAAACAGCTCGAGCTTGAAGAAGATAAAGGGAACATGAATGATGTCGAACCATTTTACCTCCTGCCATTAATATACCTACATTACATAAAACTGAAGCCAAATATTGATCCATCCCAGTCCCTGTTCACATAAATCTGCTTTAGTACACCACACTGATTGGACTCGTTATGGATTGGTTGAAACAATGGCCGCTCAAAGGATGTAGCTGTCATGTCCTGGAAGATTGACAAGCACGTACAAAAAGGCTCGTCTGCACCATATCATCCGGTTTTACCTGCCACAGGCTATGACGGAGTCCTTTTCACACATCCGCCGTGTTCCTTCGCTGTTTTGCTTTAACTTATTTATAAGTGTTACTTTTTAATTCATCTTTCCAAGATGGCTTGCGACGCGTCAAAAAATAGCCCCCGCGCATTCATCATCTTTCAATCCCGAGCCGCGAGGTTCGCCCTCGGAGACGCACACGTTCGCCAATTGGGAGGCCGAGATTTGCATTTTGATTAGCGTGCACTAACACGCGACTCCCTTCCGATTCCGCCCCGGCAACATTCTAAGGCCGGCTGCACAGATTGAAACGATACAATTAAATAATGAACGAAAAGGGGAGGGGTGCGGACGTTCTATGAATATCTCTTGAATAGCTCGGAGTTGTATTTGCATAGTGTCAAGAGAAGCACCCCTATTGTTGAAATGTGTGTGGGGGGGGGGGGGGGGGGGGGGAGAGTTAGCAGTTATTTCAGCTGTCACTCATGTGAGAGCTCGGCGTCGGGCTAAATTCGAACCTTGTGGGAGTCGTCCGCGGCTTGTCTCGGTAAGAGCTCGTCTTTGATGTGCAATCTCCGACATGGGTTTGGATGAGTCGAACTGAAAGCCATGAAACAAAACTTTCCATCTTCCCCTCGATGCTTTGTCAGAATTCGGCATGCCGGGGGGATCTGTGCACAAAACTGTTTGTTTGTGTTGCATTAATTTCACAGGGAGTCGCAAAGAAAACAACAAAAAAACATCTGCAGTACAAAGTGGTTTGGTTTGTGCACACTTTTGGCAGGCTTCAGCTCATTGAGTTAGTGAGTATAAATATTGTTTTTGTAGTTAAGTAGATTCTTAAGGTACCTGTACTTGGGTGAAGTTTATTTTCTTCCATCTGTACTTTCTATTCCTTCCTTTGTCAAGTTTGTTTTCACTTTTTTCCAACATCTGCGGATGACAAACCGATGTTTTAAAAAAAAAAAAAAAAAAAAAAGACAAACACAGTGGTGCCAAAAGTCATCCATCCTCAATGGATGCAGACGGACGTCATACATCAATATAGACTACTCACAAAATTTTAGGGATATTGGGCTTTGGGGTGAAAATGCTTCTTCTTCCCTCTAAACTTTAAATGAGCAAAATCTATAACGTGTTTGATCCATTAATCGACATTATAAAGACGACAACAATTGATCCACAGTATCTCGTCATTGCAACATAGATTGGAAGAGTTACAGAAAGGCATAGACGTGGATGTCACTGGAATCTAAAAAAAAAAAAAAAAACACCTTTCGTCGACAGGAGTAGTCAAAAGTTTTGAGACGGTCATATGAGATTAACCTGTAAAGGTTACAGTATATCCCAAGGCCCAATATCACTGTTTTGCGAGTAGTGTAACCTTGAAAGAGAGCTATTCCTCCACAGTTATCCGTGCCCGAAGATTTTTAATTTAGGTAAGAGGAGTGTAACTACATTCTGTGCTTTGGTGTATTCTTGGACTCCTGAGCTAACTTTCCAGCTGAAGCATTTAGAACGTGTGCTTTTAATTAAAACCAAGAGAGTTTGGGGATGAACTTGCTTCTATCTTTCTTCCTCCCCTAAGGCCTTTCCGGTTCCAGTTGCTGTTTGTCTCGGGGCATTGTTTTATTACCTCCAAAACTCTACTGGGAAAATCTTAAAGAGAGCAGTTGCCTAGCAACAAAGACCTGGCGGTTCCGCCACAGGAGCGCAGCGGAAAAACATAGGGGAGGCAAGCGCTGGGGGACGAGCTAATGCCTAAGAATGGAACAGTGGGAATGCGGTCACAGCCGGAGCCACAGGTTAGCCAAGCGGCAGTGACACGCTGGCACGTACAACCACGCGAGAGGCGGCGGGAGGCGATAAGAAAAATAGGAATCGGTTTATCAGCACTGTTGACAAGAAATATGTATGTCCGAAATGTTCGTAAGGTGAATGTTCACCAGTTGTATTAAAAATGTCCGCGCAAAGGATGGACCGCATTATAGTGGCACAACACAATACTGAAACAATGATGATCTCGTCATCTCAGTTTAGTCGCGAATTAACGAAATGTTTTTACGAGTTTACTATTATTCTGTTGAATGAACAGCAACAGGCGAATATAGTCGTCCCTCGTCATATCGCGCTTCCCCTTTGGTAACTTCGCTGTATCGCAGATTTTTATGTGATGCATATCTAATTTTTTTTGCTATGTCACAAGATTTGGCAGTGACAATTTTTCTACACGGACTAATGTTACTGCAGACTCAAGTAGCAATAAAAATGAGCCGTGAGGAAAGAGTGCCTAAAAGACAATGTCCGCAGTTTAGGATCGGTTTGAATGAATTTCCAAACAGCCAATTAATTTGAGGTCACAGAGCAAAGGGGAGAATATACACTATATGCAATTTGTCAAACCAGCAGTGAAGATGTTCAACCAAGTGATTTGTTGGCACCCTCCAGCTACTTAATCATAATTAGCCAAACAGTTTCCAGGCTAATTGTTATTGGTGAGATATCCGAGCACGGGTGTGCTTAGTCAAGCATTTCTACCGGATGGAGGTATCTCAGCGCACGTCATGCCACTCATGCTCAAGTTTATTTATGACGGCACTTTGAAGGAAGAAAGGGGGGGGGGGTGTGCAAAAGGCCAGTTAAAGGCCAGCGTGAATGGCGAAGCCTTTCGACTGTCGGCATTGTGGTTCATAAAAAGAGGCCAGGCTGATAAGTGGAGACGTTTCCGTCGAGGTTGTGAAGGAACGGGAGCGAGGCTCTTATTGCATGTCAGGCGGGAAGAGATCGATGTCATCTGGTGACTTACATTGAGAACTTTTGATAATTTCTGACAGTGTCCCAAATGATTAGGCGTAGGCCTATACTTTTTCAGTTCATCTTCCTAAATAGTCAAGTTCCAAATCATTATGCAGAACAAAAATAACAAATGAGCTTTTAAAGATTAGAAACGATCTGTCTAGCGGTGCAACAATCAATCGAGTAATCAACCACTAATCGACTGTCAAATTCATTGACTATTTTGATAATTGCTTGTTTCGAAACCTTGTTTACCTTACGATTGTCAAAACTGTCTACTGTATACTACTGTCCACCCTCAAATATCTTCCTTGTCAGGATGTGCCGATCTCTCAATAGGGCTTAGGTCAGGGAGTGATGGTGGCCACACTGAGTTTTTCTTACTTCAATACCCATAGCAGCCCCAGCTTTGTTCTCAGATTGATATCATTGATCTAAAAAGACTGGAGAAACGTGCCAAAAATTCCTCAGAAAATCTAAGATTCAAATGTTTACGCAACTTCAATCCTACATGCAGAATACTTGGGAACACAGTGTCTTCAACGTCATACTTTTCATGCTGCAGTTTTGCTGTTTCAGTCTTAAATAAGTGGGTTGCCATTGTTCTGGCAACAGCATCTTCTTTATAAATTCTGCTGATCCCTTCAGTACTTTGAAGCCCTTTGATATTTATTTATTTTATTTCTTTTTTTTTTTTGCTTCCATCAGTTAGTGATGAAGTATGCTCCTCCTTAAGATGCCAGTCACATCCGGCAAAGAGTGATGCAAGTCGGGAACAAAATGAGCAGATGAAGGCCGATTCAATCTTGATTATGAGTTAATAAGCCTGATGCTTGTGGAAATTAGCCTGCCTGTGGATGACCCTCTTTGAATTTGTTACCAGCGCAATGTAGCGTCAAATCTAGATAGAGCAGGTCTTTCTCGAGGGCTGAGATGGTGAACACCGTCAACTCGGCCACCACTCAGAGATGCTGGCAAAGACGCAAGTGGTTTGTTTGGTCGTGGTTGGAAGTCACCAAATATTTTGTTACTGCACTGTATATATATATGTAATACGTTTTTCAGATATCGTTACTTGATTTATTCTTCTGTCGACTAATTTCAGTGTCTGTACTGATACATTTTCCAACCTCTGGCGATGATGACACAATGTTAAAAAAATAAAGAAATAAAAGACGGACACGCAACTGTTTCAGAGAAGCTAGATCCATGGCCTGAAAAAACACAAATAGGTCAAGTGTATTTTTTTTCCCAGTTCTCATGACCTAATCTAACATTTTTGTTAGTCAGTTCACAATGTTATCAAAAACAATTGGGAATTAATAGCATAAAAGCCTGAGCTAAAGTTAGCTCCCAATTCATTGTGCAATGTAATCAAAACGTATTATATTCATTGACAGTAAAAAAAAATGCACCTTGTATTTATGTGCGTGAGTACATTTCATTTTATACGTCATATCAGTAATTCTAATTCTACGCCTTTTTTTTTTTTTTTACACAAATATCCTGACTTTTTCTTAAGTTCGGAGTAACAATTGCCAAGTGTTTTGTTTTGGGTACTTTCAGAAAGAGTGTTATGATGAGCGTAGCCACCAACACCTATTGTTTTCATGCCAGCAAATCACTCCTTTAACCCAGATAACGGCAGCCATTTTGCAAACGGATTGTGCTAGATTTGGCTGTGTCATGAGACAAAAACAATAATTCCAGTAGTCTATTCTTACCGAAGTACCGTGTTTGAGTACTGTTGCCCCTTCAGTGTTTGGTTTGATGGAGGTATTACGGGCTGTGTGCTATACTATCCCTTTATTTGCGAGCATAAATTCCCTCAATGCCGGGGGAAACAACATGGTCTCCAGGTCTCTTGATGGCCGACATGGTTACTTGGGGAAAAACCTCACGTGGTGGGGTGGTAACGAGCAGACTCCAACACTAAATCAGAGCTTGCAGCCTTAATGTGTACCTCCGGGGGGAAATATCTGCTTTGGAATATATTCAATGATTTATTGATCCAGGGGATTAAATTACGTGAGGCATTTTGTTCATGCGCGGGGGGGGGGGGGGCTCGCTACCTCGACGTGTTTGATGCTTACAGCGAAGAGCTTGCTGTGTCCAGCAACAGTTGGTCACCAATGCTCCTCTCACTGTTTCAAAAATGCCTCCCCCCCCCCCAACATTGGGGAAAAAAAGCACCCTTTAGAAAGCGAGCCAAGCTTCTTAGCAAGGATGCTACTAACAGTACATGGAGATTAACTGGGGATGGAAAGGATGACATGCAACATCCTGCGCCGGAACTAAATCTCAGCTGGGGCCTGCCTCCCTCGCATTAATACAAAATCACTTCACTTCAACAATTTCATCTGTTTGTGGAAAGAAAACTTGTAAAAATGCTAATACGCTTTCGAGATAGCAACTAAATAAGGGTTTACTCGCTCTCTTGGCTGCGACAGTAAGCGGGTGAATTTTTGCTCAAGGCAAAGGTACTGTGGTTGAAAATAGGGTTTACTCTGTACAAAGTTGGTGTGAGACTGCGGGTAGGCCCCTTCAGGTGGTCTGGTGCTATGAAAGCAGTAAAAAAAAAAAAAAAAAGTTCTTGTTTTCTCCCCGCATTGTCTCATCATTCTCAGTCTGTACCAGTGGCATTCACGGGCTTTCGAGCTGACTGAAAAAATTGTGATCTCAAGACGGCGTGGTGAGCTGGTGGTTAACCCGTCTGACTTATCACGTGTTCGCATCTCGGCTGCAACCATTCTGTTTTCTCCATTTCTTTCACATTAGTACGAACGACTCTGAAAACTCTCAAATGTCCATAGGTGTGAATGTGAGAGTGACTATTTGTTGGAGCAGTTCAGGGTATACCCTGTCTCTCGCTTAAAGTCAACTGGGATAGGTTCCAGCCCACCCTTGACCCTAATCAGAACAAGCGCCACAGAAAATGGACAGATATGTACGTTGAATGTCTGCGTTAGTATAATATGACCTTGGTGTCGCAATTCTGTCCAATGGAGCTCAAGCAATGCTGTGACTCATTACGCAATCCAGCACGGCGTTTTCGGCTATTCTGCTGACGCGGGCACAAACTAGCTTTCCTCGGGGTGAGCGAGAGACTGTCAAGGATGAGAGGGAGTGTCAGTCTGCCAGGATCAATAGGTGAATATGAAGCTGTGCTAATATTTCACTCCTCTCTGTCACTCTTTTATGTATTCCCCATCTCCCTTTTTTCTTCTTCTTCCTCTTCCGTCGAGTCTTTCTTCATCTGAAGCTGCCAGCGAGATTGAAAAGTGCTGACAAACGGTTGTCTGGGCGATTTCCAGCGTCTCTATTTGCACTTGTTCTAAGAAAAGGCAAAAGAAAATAGTCTGAACTCTTGCAGCCCTTTATACTTTTCTTCGCCATAAAGAACAGGTGATAGCTAATGATCATGTAGACCCTTGGCTTTGGCTTAAACACATATTTCACCGTGTGTAGATATTATATTTGTCTTAAAAGGCTTGTGTTCGTCAAGACAATGGCATGTCAAAAAAGCCCTCCTACTGCGCCAAAGCTATAGTCGCAAAGCATGAATAGCCTTAACCCAAGGTGTGTGGGAAATGCAAACAATGCTTGATCTGTTTTTGCTTGGGGGAAACGACTGTAAAAAAGCTCTTGCCAAACGCCTCCGCGTTCACACGGTTTCTTGTGACAGAAAAACGACTTTTCAAACTGGAGTTTGTTTGTAAATGACTGGCGAATGTCTCTGTCCAGGCCAAATTCATGGATGCCATGCTCTGAACAGAAGAATCAAATCTAGATACAGATATGAAACTATGAAACGCACCATGTGCGACGCTGACACTCCGCATGGCTCAAGTTGAATGTCAGTGGCTTTTTTTAACATGGCGCTCCTCATTCACTCCATCTTTTGTCACGACCGCAACGGACCCTTTCTACTATACCGCGACACGTACACTGTTTATACCATATAAATGTTTGTGTGAGGTGCCTAAACTTGTCTGACCTCTGTGTTGACATTTCTGTCCCTCACAACGGATGTGACAAACTCCTTTCCATCCTTCCTTCTTACGTTTCATATATCCTTGTTTACTTTCTTCTTCTCTTCCTTCCTTCAGTTCATACAGCCTTACTTCCTTTCGTCCCACCTTTCACCCTTCCTTCATTAGTGCTTCCTCCATCCTTCTTTTCACGCATACTTGTTTCCTTCCAGCCTTACTGCCTCCCTTCCTTAATTCCAGTCTTCTACCCTTCCTTTCCTAGTTGAGCATATTTTTGGCCCGCCTTGTTTGTACGTTTGTGGAACGTGTCAGTCATTCTTATCTACCTTCGAATGGCTGTAGCCATCACATTTATAACACATGTATTGTTTCTCTGTGAAAATGGCACACTTGTCGTTGTTGCACACACTATCCTGTGATAAAACATCTGCTTCCACGTGAAATTAAAAGCCATGCGTTTCCACGGCGACGTTCCTGAAGCAATTTCATGCTTCTTTATTAGCCTTTTGTGTCGCGTCAGCAATTTGAGGCGGCTTTCTCCGCTGCTTTTTGGGGCGACAAATAAGAGAGGAAAAAACAGACTAATCTCGCGGGGAGCTCTTTTCTTTATTCTCGTCTTTTTTGATTTGGATTGTATTGATTAACCATTTATTTAATGAATTGTTACATGTATTATAAAGTTGATTTTATTTTACTAGTCAAGAAGTTTAAAGTGCACATATTCTATTTATCCACTTGAGGTGCCATCTACACGACCACGTGTACACAAAAGGTCAATCCATGACAACGTGATGTATACATGCTATTTCCTGCCTCAAGCTTGAGACATTGTGCCTCACGATCCTGGCAATGTACTCGGCGCAAAACATTATAGTAAGTAGGGCTGGCAGATTCTTTGGGATGTTTTTGACGACAGTACTCTAGTAGTAAAAAAAAAAAAAATCAAGCTAAAGATTCCTCTTTACTTGCATTTGTTCCTGTCCCTATTGTTATGAGTGTGTGCGTTAGCTATACGTCGGGCTGGTATTTATGAATTTGTTTCATGAAACTTGACTTGTGTTTGAAACCACAGCATTCCAGTCATGTTATTTGTATCCTCAAGCAATTTGGTAACTTACCAAATGTGTGTGTTGAGGTTAGTCGGTAAGGTTTCTTATTCTGCTTAGAAAAAGATCCCATTTGGTCTTACGTGAGTCATTGCTGTCATATTGAAATCAAATAGCCAATGAAGCTAACTGTATCAGAGATGTGCAGGTGTGTAACTGGACCGCACTGAATCCGCAATAAGTGAACCGTGCGATTAGTGCACTAGTATTGGTACTCTGTGTTGAAAACGGTGAGGGCTCAAGAGTGAATACTTGTACTGGTATCGGTCTGAAAAACAAAGTGGTATTGAACATCCCTACTTTTCTGTACTTCTGCCTAAGTATAGAGTGTAAGTAGTAGGGATGACGGACGGTTGTACAGTTGTTCCCGGACGAGATGTCACAATCTTGCTCCCGTCAAGAAATGAGACGCCCCCTCGATGGGAGTGCACGCGCACCACGAGCTGTCGGTTTGATGGCGCCCCCGAGCGTTGTGTGGGGGCACAAGATCTTCGCACCGGGATGTAACTGTCAGAAAAATGGACCGTTGGGGAGGCTTCAAGGACGCCACCTTCTGGTGGGGGGGTTTCAGATGCGATTCATCTCATGCAGTTTGCGGTGTGTCCAGCCAAGCGTAGCGGTTATGGTCAAAGGTCAAAGTATTCGGCCCACTCTGTTCTTTAATCCGGCCCGCCAAACATTTGCATTCTCAGGAATCCTGTCATATTTGTAGCATTAATTTAACCATTTGCCCACCCTGGTCTGTCTTCTTCATCTGTTAGTCCTCACTGGGAATTGTTCAAGTCTACATTTCCCGTAAGTCGTAATTGTACGCGATCATTTGTACTTGATCTCACACTCGGCCAAACCTGGTACAGGTATCTCCAATTGTCAAAACGTTTGTGTCGCGGGTACATTGCGGTCCACGAGGTGATTTCGGTAACGTCACCTGTAGAGTGAAAAGGATTAAAAATAGTGACATAAAGTTCTCAAGTCAAATACCCACGTCGGCAAATGTTTCCGTCTCCTTGGTGCTGCCGATTCCCATTCTTCATCCAGGGACTGTGGAGCACTTAACTCGGCGCTGTCATGATTTCTCCAATTATGGGTGACAGCTTCCAATCCACGTGGGAGGCAGATCAACTCAGGAAGTGCCAGGCAGAATGCGAAGCGCACCCCCCGGCATTAATAATTCAACCAGAGTTACATTCATATGCAGCCTAAGCGCTGCAGTTTGGGCCCCATTAGTGCTAAAGGCGAGCAGACACTCCCTTATTGGACTCCTTTTTAGCTTGATGTTTAGTCGCAGGTGGAAAGCCAGCGTGTTTGGTTTCAAGGTGAAATGTTTTCATTTCAAGACTTTGAACCGGGTAAACTGTAGAAACAAACTTTTTAGGAATGACGTTTCTTTTAAAAGAGACATGCTTTTTTTTTTTCCCCCCAAACAAGTCCCTGACCCCCACCGCTCACCTCCAAGCTCAAATCATCTTTCCCCATTTAAACGAATGGAAATGCCATTAATCAATTCCAGGGGCCACCCAAAAAAAAATTAATTTATGAGAAAAATAGCACTGTTATATTGCACTTTATAAAACATACACTAATGACATAATTAAATAGAATTATAAAGAATTAAACAGTTGTCACGCTTGTGCTGTTACACACCTTGGCCACCTGGGGCAGTATAAGACAGACAAATATAATGTACATTGACATCTGTACAAAAGAGATGTCATGGCTCCCCGCAGAGGATAAAAAAATATGAATTATGTTGAATGTTTAAATGTGTTGCTGACCATTTGTGTTCAAATATCAGTTGCTTCAATGGTTATATAAGCGTTTCCCATTATGTGTTAGCATTAAGCTAGCGGACCAGTGGGTAAAGATGATTTGCGATACAAGTGTTTTGCAATACAAGCGTGGTCACAGAATAAATTAACTCGCATCTCAAGGCGCCAATGTATTTTCCCTCAGTCACGTCGTCACCAAGTAGCTGAATTCCAAAAGGCTGAAAGAAAACCACACAGGAGCAGGAGTGACAAATGGATCGCATGAGGTAGCACGGAAGCAGAAAAGCTGCGACGGAGGTCAATAGAAATGTAATTAGCCTTAGCTGGAGACGCATTGAAAGTATACAAAAATGAACAAGATCGGCTTAAAATCAACTTGCTATTCTCCAACATTTTGTGGGCTTCAACGTACCTGAAAACTCACACATTTTAGCAATCTCTCCTGATGAAAATGCATGTATCCCCAACACCACTGCCTAAATCGCGCTCAGTAGCGCATCCTGGAAAGATCCAATCAACGTGAAACTTGGTGGAGATGTGTATCATAAGAGGATGCGTGAGAAAGTCTGAAGGATCCATGACCGAAATTGAACAGGAAGGCTGCCATTTTGGCCTGAAGCAGCAAATTTGGGGGAAAATTCCATGAAAAGGGGGTCGGAAAGTTCAAGAAAAGAACCGCCCTCCATCACCAGTTTCACCGGTCGACACAAAGGAAGGACCCACGCTCTAAATTGAAGAGAAAGTCGGCCATTTTCGGTTCAAGCAGCCATTGTGAGAGCTAATTCGATGAAAAAGGGGCCTGGAAATTTGGAAAAAAATTATACCCCCGTCACCAGTTTCACCGATTGACATGAAATTGGGTGGAAATGTCTATCATAACAGGACGCAGGAAAAAGTCTCGAGGACTCGTGCTCGAAATTGAACAGAAAGTCGGCCATTTTGGTTTGAAGCAGACAATATGGGCGTAATCCAGCGCCCCCACCAAAGCCATCGCCCAAATGAGCCACGACTGGAATCAGGTACAGATACGGCGGCCAAGCTTAATTGCTCACTCAGTGCATAAGCAAATGACTTTACAATGGTTGTGGATCGATCCGCAAACAAGCATGAGCAATTTGGTATCGGTACAGCGGAGGTGATTTTAATTTCAGGAATTGCACGAAACAACGTAAAGAAATCCAATATTTCTTGCAAAAACAAGTGTTATTTCACAGAGATTTGTACCCAAAAAAATGTGTGAAGTTGAAAGGAAAGTGATGACATTTGCCAGTCAGCAGCCGAGCGTGCGCTCCCCCTGCAAACCTGGTGACCTTTTCCCCCACAAAGCCTGCTCTCCACTTAGGAAGGAGTGAAAGGGGTAAAGAAATTTCATGAGGAAGCAATACATTTCATTGAAGATTATGAGCTGTGGATCAATGGTGGCGGCGAGACACCTGATTCTTAATAACGGGCTTTCTTTAAATAGGTATTCAGAAAATCACGAGACATTAGCATTTCAAAAGGGTGGGGGGTGTGGTAATTGCTTTCATTTCACTGTCAGTATTTTTCTCCCTTAAAAAGGTGACTTTCATTTGGAGTGCGCTTTTAGGTGTTTAAGTGATCACCGTGTACGATGTTTTTGGACTGAAAGAAATGACGGGGGGGGGGGGGGAAATTGTCATTTCTGTCATTAAATAGATATAATTTTTTTAAAAGCTGTTTTGGCTGAAAAAATATCTTTACAACCTAAACATTGCTATAAATTTGTCAATCCGTTAATAGTTTCTGCTTTTATCTTATTTGCAATAATTGCTTCAGAGAGAAAATTGCCATCCACCCTCATGAATCTTCCTTACCGATGCCCCCAATGGGATTCTCAATAGGGTTGAGGTCAAGGGAAAATGAGTTTTTATCCCTTTATAACCACCACAGCTAAAGTGTCATGCAGATTTTTGCTTGGTTTTTTTGTTTTTGTTTTTTTGCACTGTCTATAACGAGATTGGTGATGTCCTTGGGAATCTGAGAAAAGTTGAGCTGCAATACAAATTGGCTTACTTTTCTTTTTTTATTTGAATATTTGGAAGATATATAAGTGGCTGGATGATTACACACAGTTGCCTTTTCTTTTTTTCTTTTTTTTTTAAAGGCCAAAGTTGGTTTGATCATTCCAACCCTATTGACTGTTCCTATTGAAGCTGGCGCCACAGGGTAGGAATTCTTTGAACATGTGCTGGTGCCACGCTTGAGATCACAACACACCTTGGAACAAGTCGCGAGCAACTTCCTGCGATTGCTCCAGGCTGGCGGAGGTGCGAATAAAATGAGTATATTTAAAAAATATATATAAAAAGGAGTAATTATTCAGTGTAATCATACGGACGCAATCCTTCACTTTGCCTCCAACGCCGCACGCTGTTCATTAAAGGCAGCCATGTAGGTAATAACCTCCCCGGCGCTTTCACACCACTTCCCAAAATTTGCATTTAGATCGCAAGATGATCCTGAGCAAACTCCCTCATAATGTCCATCCATCCCCATTCTAATGCGACAGATACAAATACATAAATGTCTATCCGGGCAATCCACCTGATAGAGGATGAGAAGTCCGGCAGTGAATCTTTAATGTGCAGCGTAAAAGTGGCATACATGCGCTTTATTATTCCTCATACATAAACATGATACATTTGGTCACAGGAAGAGGAAAGCTGAGAAGGAATACGAGTGAGTGCGCGAGGGCAAATGGTGGGGAAAAATATCAAATAAATCATGACGTACGAAACATTAGTTCAGACTATTTTTTTCTCCGCAACTCGCAGTTTTTGGCAGTTGTTTTTTTCAACTCGAGTAACAATAGTTTAAGTCATTTGTGGGCAGATTTGAATTTTGTATTTTCTTTTTTGTGCTCTTTCTGAAACAAAGCAGCAAGCGATACATCTCGACTGAGATGCAAGCTTTGTATGCCAGTTTAGCCTGGGTTGTTAATGAGAGTTATGGAGCTTCTCAGTCACACTTGGATTTATGGTGTATTTTTTTCCAAATCAAATCATTTGGCAGCCATTTATTTTCAAGGGTCATGTTGTAAGATAAGTTTTGAAATATTAGTGTTTTGGGGTGATATTTCGGGCCATATCTGGGGTTTAAACTATTAATATAATTCTAAAAATCTTTAGGGTGCGTGTCTATTTTTCGCAAGTGTTATTTAGTTTTTATTTTAACCCATCAAATTCTAACAACAACAAATTCAGCAAACAAAAAGAGTGGCCTCGCTTCAACTTTTGCGTAGTACGATGAAGCAGAAATCTACAAAACCGAAAAAAAAAAAATTGCAAGCAGAAGGGTATTATTTATTGCTATTGCGAAGTTAAAAATGGCTAATAGGCTAACAATATTATGTATTTATTAAAGAGTTGAAGTTAGAAATTAGACAATCAGGCAAAAGACCCCGCCCTTTCGTAGTGTCATTGTATTTGCATCAACAAATGTAAATGGCCAGCAGAGAGCCCAGAGCATTAAAAGTATTCGATTGGGAAGGAAAAGTACATAGGTTTTTTTTGTCCGTGCAAACAACGTAGCGCGCAATAGCGAATAAAAAAAATTCAAAATGCAGGCTTGCAGCAAAGTGCCACCCACTCCCTCCTGCACACCTTTGTTTAAGCGCTGCACAGCCTTTCACCACCTCAGTTTAACCGGAACCTTCCATCTGCTCGGGTTTCCGTGAGGTGAGCGAGCTTCCTTTGCTTTCGAAAACATTGTTTACGCTCTCGCTTGGGAATCGAAATGCAAACTAGTAGATGTCGATCTTTCTCAGTGACGCCACTGTGACGGAACCAATCCAGTTTGGGCGGCTGTGAGTTAAACCACCTCATTTGCATAGGTTAATTTCAAACACCACCTCAAATTAGGCTTGAAAGGATAATTAGCTCATCTGCTCCTCTCCCCTACTACTGCCCTCATCACTTTTTACCTTGCCTATGCCCCCCCCCCCCCCCCGCCCCGCAGCACCACCCGAACGCAGGTTATATAAACATATCTTCCAATATCTCCTTTCTCAGGCATCTGTTTTCACGCCGAGGCCGAGGCAATCTCTCCCTCCCGCGCAAGATCGCTTGGACGTTTCTTTAATTCACTCCCACTCGTGTACTCGACGGCAAATTGCCTACACAAGCCAGATAATTTGCCTCAAATATACCTGCAGCCATCAGCGGCGGTTTGACGACACGGAGGGCAACCTCATTTCCATTCAGGCGTGAACATGATGGATAGACCCGTCACAGTGATTATCTCTCTTTGAGGGACACGGCAGCGGCATTTCGGCACAATTTCATTTGTGGAATTTTAAACAGAGCTCGCGCCGCGCCTGACACGAACATGTCAGATACGGCCGCGTTACATCACATTCGCGGGGCTTTTGATCTCGGCGCTGATGCCAAATGCGCCCGCTGCCCGCGAGTTTGACGGCTGGGTTTTGAACACTCAGGAAATGTTTCTTTTTCTTTGTCAGGGTTCACCACTTTTGGCTTCGTCTGGGCCGTAAAAGCTGCAAAGGTTGCAAGAAATGCACGGACAAAATATAAAAAAATAAATATAGCAGCTCGATGTAGATTAGGACTTTATATATGCAGTGTAGTGCTTTCCATAACTTATTCTTTACAGTGTGTTACAAAAATTAAAAAAAACATCCATTCCACATTAAGCGTGATGAACAGATATCCCACAGCGGGCATTTGTCTCGCCGTGCTGCACTATTTGCATATAGTGGCCACTCATGCCAGAGTAGCATCTGCTCCATTTGCACACTGATTGAGGAGTATCTGTAACATTTGCACAACCATTGTCCCAGATTATCGCTGTACTCGTCACTTTAAACCGCATACACTCCTTGAAGTCTCAGTGCCCTTTGCACAATGGTCATTGCACCGGACTATTGCGATATTAGCCATTCGAACTGAGGACTCTGCATCTTTTTGCACAATTGTTGTTTGTTGTTGTTTTTTGTCAATGTCTTTATGTCTCCAAAGTGTTCTGTAAATTGACTGTCTGTTGTACTAGAGCGGCTCCAACTACCGGAGACAAATTCCTTGTGTGTTTTGGACATACTTGGCAAATAAAGATGATTCTGATTCTGATTGTAGGTCAATTAAACAAATGGCTTCGTTGTAGGTGGCGAGTGTGAGATCCTGTGGAATAAATGTGCTTGCTGTCCCACTCCGGTTTCCATCCAAGTTGTTTTTATACTCTCAGAGTAGAGTTTGACCGTGACTGCAAATGTTTTGACAGTTTAAACGTTGCTCCGGGCATCCACAGCACTCATAGCCTGTCACTTTTGCCCCCCCCCCCCCACCACCACCAACGTCCGCCCCCCCCCCCCCCCCCCTCCACGTTGTCTCAACACAATCGTGTTTGGCCACGGTGGCCTGACACGGGGCTGTCGTGGTAAACGTGGTGTAAATGTAGCGTTCAGAATGCTTTGCACTTTCTTGATAGGGTTGAGGTCTGGGGGTGATGGTGTTGACAGAGTTGTTCTCTTTTTATACCTATAACAGCTCAAGCTTGAATGGTTTCTTTCTGCAGCATGAGGTGGTTTGTTGTCTTGCATTTTAATTCCTTGTCTGCATAGGGCACCATTCTTTTTTTTATATATCACAGCATGTAGCACTACACTACCAACGTGAACAGCCTCCCTCTGTAATTTTCCCTTTATAATCTTACGCCTTAGTGAGCCCTTGAGTCTTAATTCTTCTTTCCCCTCAATCGTTCCTTTATCTACCACGATATACCAAGATGTTTTGAAAAATTGTGCTGTGAAATCTTGTCGAAAGAGGAGGCAGTTATTGCTACAGACGTCATGTTTTCTTCAATTTCCACTTCTATAAGTGGAACATCCCAATGCTACCAAACAGTCCATAATGATATTCATTTGACTTTTTTTTTCTCCTCCTTTTCGCTCTCTCAAGCTTTAGAGAAAGTGACACACCGAGATAAATAAAAAGGAGAAAAAGCATCCTACACCTCCCACTTCCTATTAGGTGTCTGTGGTCTTTTTAACCCTGGGACATAAGTCAGCAGTTTAGCAGGCAAACATCGTGATGAGCCACCTGCAGCTCCCCCGGCTAATGCTATCATTACTGGCTTGATACGCGCTTTATCACCCGCAACCCAGCACAGACACCATCTGCCCAGACATACAACAACAATCATCCAAAGACAAAGCAGTCCCTGAAGCTCTGTGGCTTTGGAATGAAATCCGATTTTATTAACATGAAAAACATCCACAGTCGTTTCCTGTTTATCGCCTGGTTCTGTTTGGGTTTGTTTACCCGGCGGTGTCCTTCAACAACCCAATCTCTCGTGCATCACGGCCCATACGATTAAAGTGCCATTTAACCCCATCGGGTTGCCTGGACAGGAGTGCCGGCTACCTTCCAATCAAAAACGCAGGTGGCCCAGACACGGTTCTTCATCAGGCAGCTTGATGGAACGCTAGTCCTGGAAATGGACGCGCTATGGTCAGGATGGCGCGCCAGCGCCAGGAGAATAGCGGGAGTCGGTTTCATTTTGAGGGACAGGGAAGGGTGATCTTGTCTTCTGGAACATTTGAACGCTAACGTTCACCTCGAGTGCCACATAAACACATAATCGGCCTTAATTTGTCCTCGCCCTCCCCTCCATCAACCGATCAATGACCCTGCATGTATGTTTTCTGTGATGCTCATTTCACATTATCGATTGATGTCAAACAATAGTTCAACCATTACTCACTCAGCTGTGGGCAACCTTTAGCTGGGCTTTTTTCTTTCTTTTAGGTAAAAAAAAAAAAAAAAAAAAAATCTCCAACCTAGCCGATAAAGAAACATAATTGGCGATCAATACAAAGTGATTGGGTGTGCTAATTCAAACGCAAATATCAGGTGTCACGGCTCAGCAGGGGAGCAGAAAAATAACCGGGGTGAAGATGTGATGGTGTAGAAATGTAGGACTGGAAAATGTGATTACCAGGAGCTGAGGTGGAAAATGTACTCTGTAAAAGTAAAAGTATTCTGGTAAAAGTAGAAATACTGATTCAGCTCATGAGCTTCGGTGACTGGGTATTGGGGGCACTGACTGGAAATCAAACCGGCACCATCTGCACGAAACGCAACACCATGTACAGTGCCTGATATGTACTTAAGTACAAAAGTTCAAAAACCATTTCTTTTAAACTGTCACATATACAACCCCTTTACTTAACTTCTCTGAACAGAAAAGATTCCCTTTGCTGTCCCTATTTTTTTCTGCGTTATAAGGCCCCAAAATTTCAATCAAAATCTCAGCCACAGTTGAGTTTATGTTTACGTCTTTTTACTTCATGTTGTCATCCATGGAGCTTGAAAAAAGTAACAAGCTTATTTTAACAAAGTCAGGAGTACAAAGTACATAAATCTGTACAGTGTAACCTCAGTTTTCGTATGCCCTAATTTTCGGATGATTCTGGGGGGGTTTCGTCTACATTTTCTTTCCCAGTTCCACATCCTGTCAAAAGTCAGACCTTTGAAATAAAAGCATGCAGTATAATAATGCAGTTACACCACATTTTCTATGTCCACTTGGTGACTTATTTAAAAGTCGCACTTAATAAACAAGCTCAAAAATAATTTTCGTCTGATTGCTTTGAGCCACCATAAAGCCAAATAAACTGAGGTTAAACTATTAAACTGGGGTTCTTTTTTTTGAAGGCCTGACTTTCGACAGGATGTTCCGTCAATGTTGCCCCAACTTGCCAGAATTTTGCTGAGCAGACTGGGAGGCTTATTGCCTAGGTTTTCTTAATAAAACCTTGCAATGTTGAATATGCCCTGCCAACAGAAAGTTCCGCGTGGCAGCCCATTGATGAAGAAGGCACTGTTTTTGTATGTAAAGCTGTAGTTTCTCTCTAAAATGTATTTTTCTTAATATTTATGGTTATCTGGAACAGATTAATTGGATATACGTTATTTCCTATGGGAAATATTGCTTTGGATTTCGTACAATTCAGTTTTAGTCAGACTTTCTGGAACGGATTAATCACGAAAACTGAGGCGCCACTGTTTAAGTAAAATAAATGCGCAAGTTTCCAGAGTTTAGAGTTTACAGTTTACTCCCGATTCCTGAAAAATCTACTCAAGTACTGTAACCAAGTATTCGTACTTGGTTATTTCTCACCACTGACCAGAGGTAATTCTTCGCAGAGCCACGTTGTCTTTGTCCTCAGACATAAGTGCAGTGAGGACACCACCTAGCGTTCCTGTCAGAACATTGTGAGCGTGAATAGTTCCAAACGAGCCAGTGGCCTTTGATTGCAGCCACGATGACTAAATAGCAGCTAAAAGCATCAAAATGCTGTATATCCATCATCAAGTGTATTTTCTGGCCAATGAACAGATTCACTATCAATGGCCTTGGGGGGGTAAAAAAAAGAAAAATACAAAAATAAAAAACACCCAAAGAACAGAAGGTGTGTTTATGATAAGACACTTAAAGGCACTTCATCCTTTGGTGCTTTACGATGCCAACCCGAATGTCGAGCTCGCCGCATCGAATACAATCCCACTTGAGAGATTGTGTCAAGGTCAAGAAGGTTGCGGAGGAAAGTTGCCTCGTGGAGGTGTGAATTTTCTCATTGATTGAAAACGACTGAGATAGAAATCCCACCTGGAAGCGAGGAACCAGAAGGTTTAACGCCAGCGTCCCTCCTTTTCGTGCGTGTCTAGTGTTTGGAGATTTACCAAGAGTGGTGATAAATTGTGCTGTTTTATGCCTTGTTGCTGAACTGAATCTTTGTGTGTGACGTTACTCGGGTTGCAATGCATGGAAAAGTTCCAGTAAATTTTTGGTAGATTTCCGTTGGAATTTAACATGAGGGGAATGTTGGAAATATTCCATATTTAAAAAAATAATAATAATAAATCCATGGGAACAAAGGAATTCATGGTGATTAACTGGGAATTGCTCCTTTTTTTTCTTCTTCTTTCTTTCTTCACTTCACTGGAGGCGCGGCATATCCGAAGGCCATGTCCACACTGAAACAAGCATTGGCAAAGTTGTTTTTTTTATCGTTTCTACATACCTGTGTTTTGGGATCATTTCTTTGAACCAGGTCCCAGAGTGAATGTATCTGAAAATGCTGCCCTTGCGTTAGTGTTTCTGTGTTCAGTTCTCGTGGACGCCGTGCTCTATAAGTTCCCTATTATGAGCCAACCTTCAATTTTGTCAAAATTCCTGCTTTATTCAAAGAAAGTTGCGTTAATTCCCGTTGACCGTTTCCAACATTTCATAATTTTGCAAGCCGACGGCGTTCCACTCTCAGTCCTTATATTCGCTTCCATGTTTGGCCTTAGCTGTAAAGCCCACATCGGCTAAGCAAGAGACCCAGCCCCAAGACCTCATCTCCATAAATGGACCGCATGATTGGCTTCCTAAGCGTGCATGTTAAAAGTGTAAATTGAATCGAGGAAGGCTAGCCGGGAGTATGCAGAGGAACACAAAGAAGTAGCTGGTCGTAGGACCGGCTGGTTACGCCGGTACGCCCACGTGCTTCCGTCCAGGGGATTGGGATCAGATACTTCGTTTGAGCAAAGCCACGCTGCATCAAAGACATTCAAATGAAGTAGTCTTCTGATGCAAATTAAGCTCCAGGGGTGTGTGTGTGTGTGTGTGTGTGTGTGTGTGTTCACATCTGTGCCGGGGAACATGACTAAGGAGGGTTTTAAAAGAAAAGCTAGGTTGTTCTCATCTAGAAGTCCTAAACCAATATGATATTGAGCGATATCACATTATTGTAAAACCTCAGCAGGGAACGGCCTGATTTCATAAAACAAGTGCCTAATTGTTGAAGTCTTTTCATCTCTCCTCTCTTCCACTAGAAGCAGGTTGCTTCACATTGACCTTAATTTCATCTTCTATTCATTCTAAGCCCATAGAAAACATTAAGGAAGGCTTCTCACTGATCAAACCAGTGGCTCCTAAACATTTACACCGAGTAACACCTAAAAAAAATACTTGGGTAACCATGTACGAACATTAAAATAAGGCAGAGCAGTAGTCCTTAGTGTAAGGGGAAAACAAGACAGGTTTTATTCCTTAAAAAGTATATTTAAAAGTCCCACATTTTGGCTGTTTTGGACTTAGTATAAAAGTGTCAATTTCATTTTTTTTAAAAAAATTTAAAAAAAAGACCTTGTTTTTGTCATAGGAGTGTCCAGAAAAGGCCCCTCTGTCAGCTACTTCTGTTTGACCTTGTTTTGTATCCGCTTTGTGCATATTTGGCAAAGACCGCCCGCTTTCCTCTGATAGGTTGACTCCGTGTAGGACCCACTTGTGAGAGCTCAAGCAGTGATTCTTTCGTGTACCACTAGAGGGAGACCAGCTGCTAGACAGGGTACCGCTCCCTCTAGTCTCGTGAAACAAGTGGTACGCGTTCCACACTTTGAGAAACACCGTTAAGCCATGCCAGCGGCGAGGCCTGTTGTCTTTACTTCTGCCAGGTGCCGAGTTGAGGCGCGGTGGCGGGTGACTGTACTCCGCGGGCACGTCGCGGGCATAAAAGCCCTTCATAAACCTTTATATGCCACGGGAACGGCGGCCATAAAAATCTGACATCTTTTTCTACCCAGAATGTTGCTGACGCAGGCCGTTTTGGAGGGCGACAGGAGTCCGACTTTCATTAGGATATTATAACTGTCTTATCTGAGCAAATAGGCTGTTTCATTATCAAGTACATTGTCCACCGGCTCCTCGCTATATTATCGCATCTGAGGGAGCCCTTCAGCGCTAGCTAATCCACGGAGGTGCTTTCAGATTTCTGCTGAATGTCTGCGGACGAAAAATTCAGCTTTTTCTCGCTGCGTTCAAAGCGAAACTAAAATAGGCCCTTAATCGCCAGCGCGGAGCTTATATCGTTTTCCTTCAAATGTTTACTTCCAAAGATGAGGAGTCAATGCAGCCCCGTCGCCTTTTGATTGGCACCCACCTGAGCTAATGGGCTCTAATCCGAGGGTTCTCCGTCACGTTTGACAAGCGTCCGACTGGACCGAACTTGCCGGCGTGGCGGAAGTACCTGGCGCGGCTTTACATCTTCAAAGCCGCGCCGCTATCTTGTTCCTGCAGAGACAATCGGAGGATTTCAAATGCGTGCCGCTAAATCCTCCTTAAATTTCCGACTGGAACTCTGGAGAGGAATTTGGGGTGTTTGAGGGATGCACCTCTGCAGTTTGGACCTGCAGATAAAGCAGCAAAGGAGCTAATCTTTTAGTCATTTACACAAACCCTTTTCACTGGCGGCGAGCATCTCCCGGCATGATTAGCAAACGGATTTATTCTTCGACTCACCAGGCTTGGAATTAATATTTAAGTCCCCGCGGTTTCACCGCGTTGTGTCACTTCCAAGCTGATAAGTGTCTGGGAGAGTGTACATTCACATACCGGTGGCCTGATGGAAGTAATCTCCCTGTGTCCCCGCTTTCGACACCCTGAGATGCCTATTGTAGCCTTTATGGTATTTCTGTAGGAATGTAGAAAAAAAAAAAAAAAAAAAAGTTGATGATTGCAAATGAGAAATGCACACATTCTTTTTCCATTGTTGACAGTTAAAACAGTTCCCAGGAGTCGCTGACATTTGGTCAAAACAAAAATAGGAGAAAGAATTATAGCACATACTTGGAACAAATCAGTCAGGTTTTTTTTCTTTGGGGGGGTGGGGGGGGGGGGGCGTTTCTTTCTCAAGCAAATGAGCAACTGCTCACCTGTAGCTGAGAATGGCTTTTGTTACCACGACAACCAGGGGCAGAGCTAGGGAGGGAGTTGCGACTCTGCAAGCGGCTACTTGTTCTCAAACTGAAACACGAGCCTCCACGCGGACGAAGCAAAAGTGTCATTTGTGTTTTCACTCGTGGAGGTGGCACAACTTTTGTTACCATGACAACCTGCGGCGGCGCAGTCCCCCTCCCCGTTCATCTGGGAAAACCTCGATAAA
The DNA here is from genome assembly GCF_024500385.1 of Phyllopteryx taeniolatus. Lineage (NCBI taxonomy): Eukaryota > Metazoa > Chordata > Actinopteri > Syngnathiformes > Syngnathidae > Phyllopteryx > Phyllopteryx taeniolatus. Next base: position 2,768,924 of record NC_084524.1, on the reverse strand, counting down.
TTGAGTTCAAACCGGTTTGAATCCAAAAGGAGGCGCTAGTAGTTGATGCGCGTGAGGTCGTCACCAGCACCGGCGGCGTCTTTTTGAGATGATTTAAGCATCATCTCATATGGTGGTCTGCAACGCCGGGGGCGACTCATAAAGTGCTTTTAAAATAATAAAGACATTTAAAGTGGCTATTAAAATCAATGTCGCCTCGTACTATAATATGCGCTTTTGTATGTGCGTGTGTGTGTACGCATACCAAGTAGAGCGAATGCCTAATTTATTAAACACGTGAAGAAGTCTACCATTTGTAGAATAAACGTGAGCAGCCCCAATTGAAAAAGAATTTCATCAGGACTGGACATTTCGAATCGCTAAGCTTAGCCTGTTTCTTTTGTTTTTGTCCCTCCGAACATAAGCGGAATGAAATGATCTCCTCGACTCGTCCTCTGTTTTGTGTTTGCGACAAAACTTGTCACGCTTCTGCCGCGTAGCCGACAACCAGAGGGCGGAGACAAAGGCAGTACGCAGAAATAAATGTACAGACCCTACTGGAGTTGCGATAGCTGTGAGGCGTCTGCTAGCTTTTGTACAACGGTGTAACTATGAGTCTAACCTTTTCAAAATCAAACAAATAGATTGCACCACAAGGTGATGCTTCGAGGTCATATTTTTGCAAAAATATGTCATGTTTGAGAGTACAGCAGAATGGCACATGACCAGAGAGAGCCAGGGGGGATCTGAGATTTTGCGGCTATTTTTCAAATATAACTATAATTGTAATCATGGAAAATTCCAAAAGCAATTACAATTTAATTGCACATTTTTCCAAGTAATGTAATGGATTAATTACATTAATTCATTGCTCCCCAACACTGGCTATCAGTTAGCTCAATTTTAAATTTAACATAGCTTACCTGTTGTCTCTTATCTTTGAGTTGCACGTTACTGTTCCCTTTTGCCCCCGATTTGATCAAAAACAGTAATCCTTGAATTCAAATTTAACCGTAGCTCCCTCCGTCATTCGGGTACCGGTGGCTTGCCCGTTTAATGAACCAAGATTCGCCATATCAAGGAGATGGTCTGCAAAATGCAACAGTCAAGTCAACGGCTGAATGTAAATGGCCAGAATAGAGTGCTGGGCCCGTTTCTCTCAGCAGGCATCAGTGGAAAGTCTTAATTCCCGCCATTGATTTGTGTATTGAGCCTCGCGTCGGAGCTTTAATTAGAAAGACCAGACCCGAGCAGGAGGCGGATGATGTCATTCGGCTCCACAAAACCATATCTGAGGAGGATTTTTGGCCGAACGGCTTTATTAACTGCACTATGTCAGTACACGCTATTGTGCCTCTGCATCCCTTCCCCACCCGCGTTTTTAGAAGAGCGGACCGCACAAGCTTCTCTTCCTGTTCCCCACTTCTCTTTCTCTTGTTTGTTTTCGCCGGCATCCCAACCCTCTTCGCCAATCAGCACAATAGGTTATGGAATGCTTTTTCCTGCGGCATTACTCACAGGCACCAGCCGCCACATGCCATTAGGCTCAGCCCGGGGAGGGCGGCATGGGATGTGGGGGGGCGTTGATGGGGGGGGTCACCGCCTGCGAAAATGCGTGACTGCCATCTAGTGCGCCACGGACGGAACTGAAGAAAAAGGGAGGACGACAGCGGTGGAAGTGTTTTTAAAAAGGCACTAGAGCCAATAAGCATGTCACCTCTGTTGATTTATCTGGTGCTCCTCCTGTTTTACACCTCAGGTCAGTTTAAAACAGGAAAAAAATAAAAATAAATCCATGTTTTATTCAAATATATTTTTTTAATTTCACTTTTCAATTTCATTACAATTATTCGAGCAATGGTTTGATTAAATAAAAAAAGAATGAGTACTGATATACATAAAATTATTCTCATGTTTAAATTTTATTAAAATCTTGTTAAATTAGAATTCATTTCATTAGGATACATTTACCAATTATTTACGAAAGTAAAAAAAGGCTAAATGTAAATGTGATGTAAAAGTTTGTTTTAATAAATAATACATTATTTTCATGGTCTAACTTTATTCATAATTGTATTATGATAATTAACCAATTATTTAATAACTAGTTAAAATATCTATGCAAAATGTTAAATATATTTTAATAATAATTCATTTTCAAATGTTTTTGCCATTTATAGTTGTGATTAAATTAAAAAAATACAAATTCAAATGTTCATGTAACATCTAATTTGTTTTCTTTTAATAGCAAAATAATTATGATTTTTAATTCTTACAATTAATTTGATTAATATCAACAGATTATTTAAGAAAATCAAGAAATTGTAAGTTTGTAAAATATTTAAAATGGTTTATTTTAATAAAAACATAGATCATTTGTTGTATTATTTAGATTTAACATGTTACCCAATTATTGATTTTGATTAATTAACCAATTATTTAATATAATAAATTAGTTTAAATGTACATTTATAATAACTGATTTATTTCAATGACAAAATGAAATGTTTTAAAGTGTATTTAGAATTCATTAAATTCTAGTTAATGTAAAATATTTAATTGGAAATGTTCAATGTCCATGTAATTTTTTTTAAATAAATAAATTAACCAATGACTTTGTGAAATGATGAATACAAAATGAAGAAATACATTTGAATTTGCCTATTTTATTGGGGGAACGGGGGCAGGGGGGTGAATCGTCCAAAATAATGCAACAAATATGAATATGTATAGTGCATCATGTTAGTGCTTGGTGGGCCAGATGAAAGAGCGTTTGTGGCCTGGTGTGAAGTAATCGCGTCCGCCGAGAGTTCACGCTCATTCCGTTTCCATCAAGGGCAATTTATGACTTTTTTTTTTTTTTTATTTCACGCTCCGGCCCGTATCTCTGCTAAACGCCGATGTCGGCTTGACATTTTGGAAGACACAAGCCAATAAAAGGTTGTGAGGAAGGAGAAAGGTGTACTGTGTCCTATCGCGGCTGTTGTTGATAAAGGTCTGTAAATGTCATTGTATCAATTACTTTTGTCAATGTGCCGCTGTAAAGCTCTTCTAGCGTCTTGACATTTGCATTGAAGTAATAATTGCAGTCCATCGACCACTCAAAACAATTGGTCAGGTAGAAGTAAATATTGGATTTCTTACTTATTAAATATGATATAATCAATTGGGGGCAGCACGGCGCCCTAGTGGTTAGCAGATCTGGCTCGCAGTTTCGAGAAGACGGGTTTGAATCCCGGCACATGTGCGAGGGTGAAGAGCCTCAAGATATTTGAATCTATCCATTGATTTTTCTCTAGCGCTTAGGTTGCGGGTTTCAGTGTTCGAACCCTGACCATCAGAACTGTGAGGCGTAGGCACGAACCACTAGTGCGTCACGTGTCCTGTTTAAAAAAAAATAATAATAAAATGTCACGCGATATGATGTAATACCGATATGATACCGTGGATGTTTGTGCTGTTTTTCTTCCTGCCGTCTCGTGCGATGAATCTCCCTCCTCGCTTCCCCGTCTTGTCTCCTAGCGATTGCTTCATCACCTCGGCTCAGTCTTCTCCCCCCTCCCGCCATCGCCGATTTATCGCTTTCCTCTGCCTTCGCGCTCACTTTCCGCCTGCGGGAGTCCCCATCGGTAGATGAAGTCGGGCGCCGCCGATTCTTGAGCCACGTCGACATTGCGCTGATGGCGTTGTTTGTTTGCACAGACCCACTTCTTTGCAAACTTCTCATATCGTTTCGCAGCCATTTTTGTGTGTGCTGTATTAAAACCAGTTGCAAAACCCGCAGGCTTATTTTGGACACAATGATAACCATGTTATGCTGCTCTCTTAGGGTGATGCAAATATTGGACGGAAATCTTCCTTAATATACCTTTTTTATAAAAAAAATAAAAAATTGTGAAGATGCATTTGAATTCACCACAGTCAGCTACAATAGAAATGTTAGCTGTGTTCTTTTTACTATGCAAACGCTAGACACACAATTTCCCTAATACGCCTTTTTTAAATTTATTCAAAAACTGGCAACATTTGAATTGACCGCAGTTGCCTGAAAAGCTAATAGACTGTTAGCGCCCTCTTAATTTGATGAATTTACCAGACAAAATCTTTCCTTAATATGCCTTTTTTAATTTGTGGGAACATGTATTTGAATGGACCGCAGTGGTTTAAAAAGGCTGCAATGGATCATAATAATGATAAATGTGTTAGCTGCTCTCTTAATATGGTGCATTTGCTCGACAGAAATGTTCCTGAATATGCCTTTACTTTCCTCCGCGTCGTCGTCAATCTTCCTTGTTTCGCTTGATGGCGGGCATGTGGAGATAAGGCGATACTTCTCGGCGTTTTCTCTTCAAAGCCGCCCGATAAAGAAATGCCGCCGCATTCCTGTCTACGAATGAGTTTTGAAGACCGCGCGCCGAATGTCAGCCGCAAATTAACGCGAGATGTAGCTTCACTTTCTTTGATAGGCCCCGTATCTGTTTTTTGTTCTGTCAGCAAAGTGGCACTTTTACTGGCAAGGCTTGACAAGAAGCAACAAGCCAAATCTCAATGTGCCTGTGTTAGTCCCATGATGTTTAACAGGAAGGCACAAGGAAGTTTTCCACTAATTTAATAATTTTCTTGACAGAAACTCCCTCTGATGCGCCTTTTTTAATTTATTCCAAAACTGTGAATATGTATTTGAATTAACCACAGTGGAATAAAAAGTACAATAGGAAAACTACACTGTTAAATGCTCAATTAATGCAATGTATTTGCGAGACATAAGCTTTCCTTAATACACCTTTTTTAATTTATTGTAAAAATAGGACACATGGAAAATGTTTGAATTGACCACATTATCTTGAAAAGTAGGCTACTCGGAAAAATCCAGTGCCCCCTTAATACGATGCATTTGCGTGACAGAAACCTTCCTCAATATGCCTTTTCAGATTTATTCTAAAATTAGCCACGTGGGAAATCTTTGAATTGATCACAGTGGTTTAAAAAGCAGGCTACTCTGAAAACGGCATTTGCTCTCTTGATATGATGCATTTGCTTGACAGAAACTCTCCTTAATAAGCCTTTCTCCAAACAACCCTGAAAATATAATGGAAATGATTGACTACAAGTTAAAAAGGAGGCCGCTTTCCCACATTTGACTTGATTCCATGTCTTTTGTTGACGTTTTAGTCAACTCCCCATGTCAAGAACATGGTCGAGATTGACAAAAACGCCATGTCAACAACGAAGAGTTAATATTGACAGAAAATGTCCTTAATACGCCTTGAAGTTTTACCACAGGTCTTCTTTAAATGGCTGATTCGATGGATAAACGTATTTGCTCTTGTGCGATCTACTTTCTGGGATAGCATCAGCCACGTTGCCGTTCAGATGGATTCAAAGGCGACAGCTACAGTGACAGGCGAGGGAAGCCAACGGCTGGGAAAAAAAATCCGCCGCCGCCGACCGTTCCCCCATTTCAATCGCGCATTCCGGCGCCTTTTGATCAGTTCGTCTCGCAGATGGCAACGGGAGGGATAGCGCTGAGCGACGCGAGCAGGTGGAAGAAGGTGCGAATGTTTCCGCTTTCATGTGAAACCTGTCTGTCTTTGGTTTTGAAAAGCAAAGCCACCTCTTGTGGTTTGCCGGCTCCCTCTAGTGATGCTCAGTGTGTGGTATGCGGCAAAGTTCTTAGAAATCCATGTACATGGCACTGTAGGACAGGATTAACCCCCCCCCCCCCCCCCAGTTGTATTTAACTTACTGTAAGTCCATTTGCAGTTCATGATGTCGTAAATACTTATGGGCTCGTGATTGGATTCGATGGAGATGATATCGCCAGTAAAATGCGTATTGCACTGATCAGTTTCTGAAATGAAACCTTTATTTTCTTTTTTTACTCAAAAGAATGTAAACAATGAAGCAGTTTGTGCATCATGACTTAATGCTGCAACTCATTTCATTGTGCTGTTCCTTCTGGTGCCCATGCCTTGGCCACCTGGGGGCAGTATATTACGATCATGCAGACACAAACGAAGAAGAGTAGTACTACTACTGTAAGTGACTCGGTAAGATGCTGAAATATTCGTCATTTAGAGGATAAAGAATATGTGCATGTGAGTATTTTACATATTATCTGTCTACATGTGTTGCTCCCCCGTTTATGCTCACATATCCGTCGCTTTTAAAACCACAAGTATCAATGCTAACCGTTAGCATGTCGATGTCATTTTCCATTCTATGTTAGCATTAAGACGGATGTTCTTAAGGTAATGTTTTGTGGTTTTTATACAGTAAATACACAAAATGCCTTTCTCTTTGTTTTCTATTTAGCTTGATGGTAAACTTCATCTGGGAGTGCCTATTGTTACTATGGCTTTTTTTTGTAGTACACTACATTGAATGTAACTTTTAATCATACTTTGTTTTAGTTTGTTCTTCAAAATGTATTCAGGCACAATTTCTTACTTTTATGTGCAACACGTTTGAATTGACTCAATAACGACTTCTTTTAATGTTGGCCATTCCGGCGGTGCTTGGGAGAGTGAAGTATTTTTGGAGGTCATGCTGTGGGTGTAAAAAGTTTGACAACCCCTGCGTAAGACCTATTAGAATGGCTAAAGCAGCGATGAATTTGACCTGTTAACCGGATTATAGTTAGAGTATGTTAGCATTTGTGACACAGCGTGAGACGGGCAGCTGTCGCTTGTGGCCGCGCATTGAGTGCCAACACCCGGAGATAATGAAAGAAGCACAGAAGTGTCGTGTGGACACTTCCTGCTGGGCTCCTTTTCGCCTTCCCCTCTGGTCGGAACATCTCATTGCTGTGTACGTACCAGCGGCGGAAGTGTTTTGAACACTTTATATCAAAAGAGGCCCTTGACAAGGAACAGAAAAATCCGGATAATGATGGTGAAGGAGCAGCAAAGGCTTCCCGCTACCTCCAGCCGCTGGGGGAAAAAGGGGAAAAAAAATAAAATAAAATCAAGAAACGTCTACTTTTCTCATTTGCCTTCAGTACACTTTTCATTAGCCGGAGATTGGAAGTAATCGAGGTCAGGCTGACTGCGAGTTTACTCGAATTTCCAACCCGCATGCGAGGAAGACGGCGAATCAAAAGAAAAGCAAACGGCTCCGACGGCCTAAATATATTTCCTTGGAGACAAAAGAAATCATTCACGGCAATAGGGAAAACGAGCAACTCAATGATCATGCACGTAAACATGTTCCTATGAGACGGTGTCTCTCGTTCAATGATTCTTAAAATGTGGCACAATGGCTCCCTCTAGTGGTACGTGAAAGAATCACTGAATTTATTTAAATGTTCAAACTGAACTGTTTTAATCCAGTACAGTACTTTTTGCTCTCTCTCGCTCTCCATTTATTTAGTGAAGTCTAATTCGGCATTACACTGGTTAACACGTTTGCCTCACAGTCTGAAATTCTGGGTTTGAATCTCGGCTCCAAATTGTCCATAGATATGTGTGAAAACGGTCGTTTATATGTGCGTTGTGAGTCGCTCAGTTACTATACAGGACCAAAACAGTGAATGGGGGAGTTTTTCAGCAAATAATCGAGGATAGGTTCAAGGAGAAAAAATGCAAATATACAGGTGTTTACTGCTATATTAACTTTTTGTGATATTTTTGTTTGTTGTGGTGCTCATCAAAGGCTAAGAAACACGAAATGAAAGCATAAAGTTCCACTTAATAGCCTAATTTACTTGGAGAATATTACGTAACCGTTTGCATAGCGATATGATGATTTTGAAATCTGTTCGAGGCACGGTGCTGTTGATTGATGGAAATTTAATTATGACACCTTGCAAGTTATTAAGCGGCAATTAGGGTGGGCCACTTATCTTTAATACTTTTTGCGCACGAGGGACGGGAGAGATGAAAGGCAAGACCGCAGAAATCCTTTTCACTTAATGGCTTCTATCTACTGCATGCTGCTTTTCATTTTTCGGTCAAATAAACGCTCTGAATGGGAAAAAAAAAAAAAAAAAAAAAAAAACAACTTTAGGACCAGTGTCTTTCTGCTCCATTGATGTTGGTCTTTGTAGCTTTTTGTTGTTATTTACAGCATAGTATTCCATCTCAGGTCTTGTACACAAGTGGGACCAAATGCTAATTTGTGGCCACAAATGACCAAATTGTGGCAAAAGCTGCGCTCCATTTGCTTGCCTAGATGTCCAAGTTGTTCCCGGGAATGAGTTTAAACCCACAAATTTGTTTTTCATGTCAGAAGTGGCAAAGGTAGACTACTGCAATCTGTTCTTCAGTAAAAGTGTAACAAGTACGATGTAGTAATGTTTGCAGCGACTCGAAGCGTCACTTCGCCTGATGATTGCAAATGTGTCGCCTGCTTATTAAAGTGTCTCCAGCAAAGGTGTGTTAAACTGCAGGTAACCATGGCAACAAGTCACAGAAAAGGGCCCCTTTTGTATTATCACCATGGCATCGGTTAAACAGCGCCTTTTCTTTCCAGGTCCGTTGGCCTTTGGCTTCAGTGCCCGCCCGTCTCGTCCATTTGCTGTTTGTCACCCGAATGGCGTGTGCGTCACAACCCCGTTCCCTCGTTCTTCCGCTGACAAACGGCTGTAAACGGCGGCGTGTCATCGCCCCCGCCGTTCCGCCTCCCGCCTGCTCCGTCTTAATTGTATGTATCAGTCGCCGGACGGAGAAATAGCTACCTACCGAGCAGTCCTCGCTTGTCAGGAAGCCGACACGTCACGCCTCCTAAATAGAGGGCGCTAAATGCTCAAATTTGGCGTGACCGATTGAAGTACAGAGCTTACTTTACTTTAGGTGTTCTTGCTAGCCCCCCAGTTTTTTTTTTTGTGTGACTTGTTTTTAATACATAGTCGTAGCAGGTAACTCAACTCATTTCACAAGCAGCAGTTTGACAGACATAATTGATAAATGTTAAAAAAAACAACAGCTTCAAGCTGGGCCTCCACCACCACCAACGACGGCTGGGCCTCCACCACCACCACCACCGACGGCTGAGCCTCCACCACCACCACCGACGGCTGGGCCTCCACCACCACCACCGACGGCTGGGCCTCCACCACCACCACCGACGGCTGGGCCTCCACCACCACCACCACCGACGGCTGGGCCTCCACCACCACCACCACCGACGGCTGGGCCTCCACCACCACCACCACCGACGGCTGATGCGGAAGCTGGCAGCGTAAAGCTATATGCAAACATTGCCAATAAAAGAAACAGGGGGCTGCCAAACCCCGCAATACTAAAGCACCGGAAATGGAGGGCGTTCCAAACCGTTAATAACTCTAAATTAATATGGGACTCAACACGTAAACCAAAAGGCATTCTTTGTGCACATTTAAATATACGAAGCATTTTAACGAAAAGTGATCAGGTCAATCACCTTCTCACTGACTCAAATATTGACTTCCTCTGCCTATCTGAGACATGGCTCCATGAATCTTCGCCCTCAGCAATACTATCTGTACCTGGTTATAAAATGTTTAGAAACGACAGACAGGGTTCTAAGGGAGGAGGTGTTATGATTTATGCCAAGGTCACTTTTAATTGTAATGAAATACATGTTACAGATGAGAATGGATTAGAATTTCTTGGACTAACTGTTTCTTTGTCACAGCAAATGTCTTTTATTCTTGTAGTTATTTATAGGCCTCCCTCATCAAATGCCGCTTTCTATGAAAAGCTGGAAATGTTACTGAAACAACTCAATCTTGCAAAAGAGGTGATAATAATGGGTGACCTAAATGTTAATTGGGAAGTTAACAAAGTTAGGAAAAAATTGAAAAGGGTTATGGATGATATGGATATGACTCAGGTTATTAATGGCCCTACGAGAATTACAAACTCCACCCGAACTCAGATTGATCTAGCCTTTACTAATAGGCCAGAAAGGATCTTGAAGCCATACAATATGCTCACAGGATTGTCTGATCACAATCTTATAATGGTTTCAAGAAAATTAAATAAAAAGCGCTTCAAACCCTTGGCCACCACTGAATCCAATAGGATACCAAAACATGAACAACAAAATTTCCAAGATTCCATCCAAGAAGTAAACTGGGATGTATTACTCGCTGGTAAAAATTTAGATGAGGATTGTTCTAAATTTGCCAACAAAATACAAGAAATTATTATACAATTTACACGGATAATTAAACTAAAAGCTAGAAAGAATGGCCTGCCTTGGTTAAACACATTTATTCTGAAACTGATGAAAGAACGCGATCATTCCTTGAAGTTGTCGGTCAAATCAGGATACAATAGACAGCACTTTATCTCACTGAGAAATAGGGTAGTGAAAGAAATAAGAAAATCTAAAACTGACTTTTTCATTACTGCTCTGAATAGTGCGAAGGGAAATTCAAAAATAACCTGGAATTATATTAAAAAACTATTGGGTGTCACACAAAATAACAAAACAAAACTAATGCAAATTCAATTAAATGGAAACATCCTGATGGAATCTCAAGTGATGGCTGATGCTTTTAACAACTACTTCATTGAATCTGTGTCAGAAATCTCTTCTAAGTTTGCAGTAAAACAAATGAAGGAATACCCTGCATTGTCTACAACGCAGTTCTTTACTATTACAAATATTACTGAGACCAAAGTTATCGATTTAATTCATTCACTCAAACCATCTAAGGCAAAGGATGTTTTTGGAATGGACACGAGCATGCTCAAAGATCTAGGTTCAACTCTTGCTCCTCCTATTGCCTCAATCATTAATCTTTCAATTTCATCTGGTCACTTTCCAAAGGCCTGGAAATCTGCTATTGTTACCCCTGTCTTTAAATCCGGTGACTCAACTTCTCTGAATAACTACCGACCTATAAGCATTCTTCCGGCCATTTCCAAAGTTGCAGAAAAATGGGTGTCAGAGCAGATTGTCCATTATTTAATCAGCAGCTCCCCCTCTCTCCACGCCATGCAGTTTGGTTTCAGATCCAAGCATTCCACTGAAATGGCTACATGCCTCTTCATTGAGAAAATAAAATCTTCTCTCGACAAGGGTGGAGTTGTAGGGGTGGTGTTCTTGGACCTCAGGAAAGCTTTTGATACAGTAAATCACTCTGTTCTTCTTACCAAGCTCTCAAAATTTAACTTCTCTCGCAAAGCTGTGAGCTGGATTGAATCATATCTGCATGACCGAACACAATCTGTATCAGTTAACAACTGCAGATCAGAGTCTCTTAGGCTAACCTCTGGAGTCCCTCAGGGATCAATATTGGGCCCCCTTTTATTTAGTCTTTATATCAACGATTTGCCCACTGTTTGCTCTGAAGCAGAGTGCGTAATGTATGCAGACGACACAGTTTTCTTTGTTCATGGTCGCTCCAAAGATACTGTTGCTGCTAAACTCACTAATACAATGTCCTGTGTCACAACTTGGTTGCAGGAGTGCTGTCTACAGCTAAACGTTTCTAAAACTGTAGGCATGTATCTCACTAAAACAAATAGAGTATCACCTGACCCCGACATACTTGTTAATGGAGAAAAAATGCAAATTGTCAGCCAATACAAATATCTTGGGTTAATAATTGATTCACAGCTTTCCTTTAAAGCCCATATTGACAAATTGTGTAAAAATATCAAATTAAACCTCGCAAATTTTCGTGCAATTCGGAATGAAATGTCAACTGAAGCTGCAAAAATTTACCTGCATTCGATGATTCTTAGTCACTTTAACTATTGCATAACCAGTTGGTCCCAGGCTGGTCAGAATGCAAAAAAACCATTGGAAGTTTTGTACAAACAAGTAATTAAAGTGATGGATAAAAAACCAAGGCACTATCATCACTGTGCAATTTTAAAAAAATACAGTCTTTTAAACTGGGACCGTCTTCACATATTTGCAGATTTAAATTTGATTTATAAAGTACTGCATGATCTGGCCCCAGCTCCTCTGGCTGAGTTCATCAGCCAAAGAAACAGCTCTGAGCGTGTCACTCGAGGCTCTGTCAGAGGTGACTGTCTCATTCCTCTGCGCAGGAGCACTTTCAGTAAGTCAGCCTGGTCAGTGAGGAGCGCTGGTGAGTGGAACTCAGTACCTAAGGAGGTTAAACTGCTTACATCATACAAGGCCTTCACAAAAAAACTGAAAATGTGGCTAGTTAACACCTATAGCTGCCAACACTAAAAGACAAGTATGTTATGTTGTCTTTTTGTTATGATCAAAAAAATTATGGTTTTATTCTCTCTTAATAGTATAGTTTGATTATGTATCCTGTATTATAATGTCTTGTAGATGTATTTTACTGCTTTTTTACATCATGGCCAGGGGACTACAGATGAAAACTAGCCTTCTGGCTAATTCTGGCTTTTTTAACCATGTGTACTTCATGTGTTTTATGAAATTGCATTGTCCCCTTTCAAAAATAAACTGAACTGAACATTTACTGTCAAACTAAACATAAAACAAAGAGAATTACACGTGCATTTATAACGTACCTGAATGTTAGCATTCAATGGAAAATTCCACAAAAGGCACACGGGCTACAAATTAGCATCAATATGGCGGCGTTTTTACCCTTTCACCGCTGGATATCTGAGCACAAACGGTGCTGCAACACATGCAGACCAACAATATAACAATACTTGCCGGCATGTGTTCTTTCTTCTCTGAGAAGAACTGCTATTACTCCTATACTGAGAAGCTGAGAGAGGATCTACTGTCTCTAGTGCAGCACTGTATATTTGTATATCTGCCCTATACTGCCCCCAGGTGGCCAAGACGCGCACACCAGTGTCAGCAGCACAATGTGCATTGAATCAGAAACTGCGACCAAATCTGTTATTCTTTTTTTCATTCTATTTGTCATTTTTGTACGTTTTAATAGAGAGCTTGTTTTCCCCTTTTAAAAAAACAAAACATTACAAACATTAATGAAACGAAGAAAAAAGAAAAAAAAAAGTAAGTCACTGGAGAACTGTTTTCAAGTTATACTTGTTCACTGCACGTTGTTGAATTTTTGCGGGCAACAAGTGGCAGCGCTGCTCCCGAATCCTTACGTCTGCTCTCAATTTGTCAGATTGCTCTTTTTCTTTTTTCAATTCTCCTTACTCCCCCTTTTAAAATACTCGGCTTTGTGTCAGCACAATGACCCATTTTCCCCGACAGAGATCATTAAAGTTTCATCTTAAAAAACAGTTGAAGCCGTAATGGAAAGACGAGGATTACGGCTGAGGATAGGGTTGGGAAAGTGGAGCAGCTCCTTTGCACGGAGTCTGCGGAGAAATCCTTGAACTGAAGTCAAGCGCCTCCCCTACAGGCTGCGCGTCGTGAAAGGATTTCCATCTCTTATTTGATATATATATATATTTATATTTAATTTTTTTATTTTTTTTAACAGCTTTTGTGCCGCTGCTTGAAGGTAGCATAGTTTCAGGGGCAACTCCCGCTGCATCGTTGGAGTGAAAGAAAAGTTTGAATCAACAGCCAAAAGGAAGGTTCTGGTTCGCTCATTATATAGTTGTGTGTTTGATATTTAAGTGTGTTTTAAAGTATGTAAGTACAGTTTTTATTTTCCTAGATTAAAGTGCAGTGTTATTGTTCAAACTGTGCATAATGGTATAGTGGCTAACAGTAATATTAAAACCTCTTAATGAACACTTGGGCCCAATTATTTTAGGTGGGAACCACCGATGTCTTCGGTTCATCTGAGCCGCAGAGAGAAGTTGGATAAATTCCGCGGTGTCAGAACGAAGCTACCTCGGCGGGCGCCATAAATCCAGCCAGACGCGCGACGTGGGCGTGCCGTGAGGGTAATTTGTGGTGGAGGGGAAACAAATGGGCCCTCTTTTTTTTTTTTGATATACCTTTCCCCATCCACTCGTGAAATAAGACGCCCATTCTGGCGCGCTAATCCACCGAGTGGCGAAATTTCCCTCCTCGCCCCGGCCCGACTTCACCGCTCGACATCGCCTTCCATCATGTGTATTGTATTGCGAAATTGTTGGGCCGTCATTTATTTCCCGTGATCCCTGCGGGGAGTGAGGGCCAGGGAAGGATCACGCGGAAAATTATGACCTCCTCCTCTTCGTCGCCACCCGCCCGGTCATCCTTCTTTTTGGGGGCCTCTGAAAGGCGAACCGGAGCGTGCGAGGAAGTTTTCCTCGCAGCCGGGTGATGCCGGCTTTGCATGCACGCTGGAACGCCGGATGGAGCTCTTTGTATGGAAAAGTATTCAGCCCTTCGGTCAGTGTTATATCCACCTAACAGCTCTCTCGAGTCATATGCGGTTCTGTCCCTTCATGGATCAATACGCGAGTGCCTGCTGCTTTGAATACCCAACGAGGCTTTGGCGGCATTGTGCACACGGTGGGCCTTTTCTTCCACGACATGCACGAACGCAACGGAGGTGGGGGTCGTGTCTCGCCGAGGTTTTCAAATCCCCACAAACTCTACACCCCAAGACGGCGCTCAGCTGTGTGACAGCAAAAAGAGGGGGGGGGGAGGGGTGTGTGGATTAAAGTCTTCCCGTCTAGCATGAGTCTATTTTCATCCCGCTCTGCCGAGTGTAAACGTCGCCTTTCTTTTCCGTCAGAAGAGGGAGCCGAGTCCTAAGCACAACTGGACTGTCTTGGGTCTTGCCTCCTTTTTGTGTTTGTTTGGTTTTTTTTTTTTTGGGTGCTCTGCATCTCTTCTTTTCTCGAGCTTTAAAGGAAGCCACACTGAGGAGGCTGTGGATCAGGCGACAACTTTATCGTTTTAAAGGGGTTCGTGCAGTGGTGCCCAGGGCCGGTTCTAGGAATGCAAACATGAGGGGGCTCAAATGTGACGTGATTAGACCACTAACTTAGCGATTCCTACATGGCGTCTTTCACTAAACGTTGCGTAAAACACAAATAACGCCGAGGTACTGGTCATGGTGAATAAGAGGGCACTTACAGTATACGTGTACTTGTGTGTCGCGACTCACTTGACAGTACTTGACAAAGCACCCATGCCAAAAATCACATGAACTCGACCGCTCGAGTAACAATACACAAATGAACGTGAAACAAAACAAAACAAAATGCTTAAGGTACCCAGATTTAAGAGGGCATGTGAAAATACTTTTTCTCCTTTGGTTGACTTTGGCCTTTGGCCTTCGCTGTCGCTTAGCTAATGTTCAATGTGGGAACTTGGGAAGAATAAATGTTGTTGTTTTTTCTTTTCACCAGACGTCTGTGACTCACCCAAAAGGGATTCGCAACCCACTTGTGGGTCCCGACCCACCAGTTGAGAATCCCTGGTCTACACCACGCATTTAACGGGGGTTCGGTGTATTTCTATAAAAGCACTAAGTCGGTATTCTCTAAAACGTCTCCTTTAATTCATCTCGATTCCAGATTCAAATCTCCCTTCTCGGAGCGACGGTTAGCATTTGCGGTGACAGGGCGAATAGCTCGTCAAGATGGCCGCGACGTGGCAACCAATCCTAATCGAGACCATTCGGCGCAAAGGGGTCACAATCAATCAGCCCGTCGGAGACCTTTGGCATTCGATAAACGTCAGCGGGTTTTTATGCGCGTCCTCAACTGGGAGCTGAAATAACACGCGGCTAATACGCCATCGCAATTAGGGAGGCCCCCGTCGCATCTGAGCCGTAAATAGAGGAGGCGGCGAGGACGAGAGGAATAATAGCGCAGCGGCGGCGGTCATTTAGCGGGAAGCGCGACGCGGACCCACGCCAACCCAAATGCCACCATCGAAATCCAGCCTTAATTAGGCCGCGGCGGCCGAGGACAGGAAGCTGAGGGGACTAACAATATTAGTTGTTTACAAAAACATCAGCTTCCTTGTTACGCTGAATGCGCGACAGTGTGATAAGGTCACGCAAGGGACTCCATCATAGCCAAGGAGATGCAACTTTATCTTGAAAATGGATCCCCCGTCTTTCGGCTCATCCCCATTCGCTCTTTTCCACCGAGGCTGCAAGGTCCTCAGTGGTCAATGTTGGTTGTCGGGGAAATGTATGCACATATGAATTATTGATTTTTTTTTTTGTTTTTTTTTTTGACGTGACTGTGCACAGGCTATTAAAGCACAACTGTTGCATTGTGTTCGGTGATAACGAGCGCAGTGTGTCGCTTTCCGCCAGGTGAGGAAATAACAACCACGCGCTGGCCTTAATGGGCCCGCTCAGCACACCCTTAACATCCTCCCGTACCTCCGTCCGCCCGCTCATTCGACTGAATTTCGATATCGAAACACCCTCCACGGAATATGAGATTGTGAGTTTTCTTATGATTGTTTTTCCGCGCCGCAATTAATCCCGATCAGACCGCCGACCAAAAAGGGGTTGGGGCCCCATACATTTTTTTCTGTATTTACATTTCATCATGCTTTATCTTTGTGTATAGAACATGGATGTGGTTGATTCCAAAATACTGTATTTTTTTTTGTTTGTCGAAGAAAATTTTGGCTCATCCAGATATTTATCTGTTTTAGACCGTGACACAACACCTCAATTGAACTGTCGTCATCTGGAGACACTGCTAGATATAACTGTGTCATCTGCATAGCTATGATCGTCCAAATTAAAGTTCTGAAGAATTTGACCCAAGGGTAGCATATACGGGCTGAACAGGAGGGGTCCAAGAACTTACCCTTGAGGGACCCCATAGGTCATTGCCATTTGATGAGATTCAACACTTCCAATGGTTACAAAATAACATTAAATGTTAACTTTTTTTCTTAATCCAGTACAGTACACGTTAAATCCAGTTCATTTGTATTTGAAGTACATTACAGTTGCATTTAATCTTTTAGAGCCGTTTGTTTTCAAACAGAGGTTTGTTGTTATACTTGGTGTGAAATGTTTCAGACCCACTGCTTTAAAGCTACGGAACGCAGGGTTGCTGTGTGATGAATGGCGTCAAAGCACCCTTTGCTCAGTAACCGTCCGCTAATGTCCTTAGCGCTCTCCACAATGCGGTGCTTTGTAAATGTCAGTGGCCCCGCAATAGAACCACCGGGACAGATGGTTCTCCATCCATCTCCTCCAGCGTCCTCATTGTCGAGTCCTCCCCTTTTCTCACTGTGGCCCACAAACGTTGTTCTTCCAGTGCTGTGGCCATCCCTCTTTGTCACCCTGGGCAGCTCCTCATTCTTCTTTCTTCACTTATTGTCTTTTTTCATTCATTCATTCATTTTTAAGACATACCACAGACTCGAAATTGTCAGTTTAACCCCTGTGTATTGACCTTGCATGATTTGCACATGAACTCAACGTTTGTCCATAAGGCACTGCGTTCCAAATTATTACGCAAATGATATTTTTCACTCATTCTGATTGTCTTCTTGTCCCTTACCTCGTCTATTCTGTGTGGGAACCCTAATAATTGGTCCATCATATTACATAAATGCCAACATTATCTGCCTTTGCTTTGTGTGCCGCATCGGAAGTTCCTTCATTCCTTTCTTCCGGCGTAACGATCCCGCCTCCAAGTCAGAGCCGAGCATATTCGCCGGAGACCCCACGGCCTCGGTTTCATCTTGCCGCGGTGTCACCGGGCTGTCTCGTAGACGGGTAGCGCCTGACTCCGTGAGTCTGAGGCACATCAAGGAGAATCCATGTATTATTCATCACCGCAAAGCTCACGGAATTCCAAACTCTCCCACCTTTCGTTCCTGAGCTAAAGTTTGATCTTTGACCTCAAGACATGTTTGGATTTTGGAGTCAGAGCTCCTGGGGCTGTTTTTATGCGCATTTTTATTTTTATTCATTTTCCCGACTAGTCAATGCAATTTACATTAGGGCCGCACAATATATTATTTGAGCATTGTCATCGCAATTTATTGTGCGCGTAATTTACAGTATTCAAATGTTTTGCTCATCACCAATTATATTCGCTTTTATAATGGAGAGTTCATTGAACAAAACCACCGTGATCACAAGAGAATTTTCCTTTTAACAATGCTCCACAGGTTCTTAATAGGGTTGAAGTCAGGGGACGGTGGTGACCACACCCTGAGTTTTTCTCTCTTTGCGCCCATAGCAGCGAAAGCACCAATGGTTTCTTTTGCCGTAAAGGTTGGCGCGTGGTCTTGCATGAGAATGAGTTTTCATGCCAGAGGCACGGTTCTACTTTGTATACCGTGGCAGGAAATGGTCTGTTCGAAACGTCACGTATTTTGTAGATGTCATTTTGACGCCTTCAGGCATCCTTAAGGGACCGACATCATCACTCTGCCACCTCTTCCTTGCAGCCCTGTTGTTCAACTTCAATCCTCCATGCTGTATAATTTGGAAAACGGCGTACATAGTTGGACAATGTTGCAAGGAGGTAACCCCGTGGCCCCTCATTAGCCAAACACTAAAACACGAGGTACCATATGTCAGCGCAGGCGTGACCTCCATGCGAAGGAATGCATGAGAATTAGCGAGAGTCAAAAGTGCTACGGTCGGCTTTACAGGAAGCGTCCCTGTCCCCGTTGTAAATTACGAGCACAGGTGAAGCTGTGTAGCCATGGTAACGATGCGCCAGAAAGTGCAGACACTGCAATGTACTTATGTACAAAAATGACAGCAGAAATTACTTTTGAACTAACAAAACAAATGCACGTAAAATAGTTTTGCTCAAAAAATAAAATAAAAGTAAAAAAAAAACAAACAAAAAAAAACACTCAATTGAAGTACCGATACTTGAAAAATCCACTTAAAGCTATAATCCACAACTTTTTATGTTCAAGTATTTTTCACCCAAGCCACTACTAGAGGAGATGACACAATGGTGATTAAGCCATTCAGCTTCTCTAAAATCTTGCTCTATTTGTCAGTATCTTATTTTTGTGTATTTAGTGAATGCCCTATTCATTTTCCGCACTGGCCCGGTTGGTGGCGCACTGCAAATGTCGACACAAATGACGCATGGCCTTCAAAACATTGTAAAAATATTGTAAAATTACATATAAGGGGCATAACATGCATTGCTTACGTCATATTGACGCAGGGTAGTTTTGTTTTTGCACATTTTCAGGGCATGTTGCGCTAGCTTGTACTTTTAGTGCTGTTCTCGTTAAAATCACATAAAGTTTGTTCTCGTTGTTGGAGCCAAAGCAGAGTCTCAGGTGAATCCCCCGCTTTCGTAATCACAGCAGCACATATTAGGCTGACTGAAATGGTTTCATTATAACTGCTAAATCACTGCAGGTCTCCCCGGCAGAATTTTGGAGCGCATACACTCATTGTAGTTTTCTTTTTTCTTTTTATTTGGATTTTTTTTGTGTGTGTATAGAGCACGGCCGCTGCCAGTGCCGACTTTGTCCGTCCCGGAGAGGTTAAACGTGGCAGCTATCGACGCGGACAAGCTTGGGCTGTTTGGGAACGTCGCGTCTCACCGCTCTTTATTACAGCTGGCTGGGAATGTGTCAGGACTCGTGGTTTCTGTTTTGTTTTGTTTTTCTCCTGGCTCCACATCCTAGTTTATTTTTGCACATTTTCATTTCAGGTTGGCTTTTGTTTTATTAAACTCCACTAAGGAAGTAACATGGGATTTTGGCTGGTGTCTGATCCCAACGTTCTGTCTCGTTTTTGGTACAGCAAACTGGATTTTTTTTATTTTATTTTTTTTATTTGGTTAAAAAGTGTGTCACGAAAATTTCAACAAAACCAAAATGGTTGTATCTAATGTGACTAAAAATGAACTATTCGTTGACAGGATCAGAGAGCTTTCATGTTCCCTGCCTGCAGGAGAACACCAACCACAAATTGGAAGTTGTGAGAGTGACAAGTGTGGCCGGTCTACCCTGATACTCTGCTGCCGCCGTGTGGCTGTAACACGCAAGCGCAGGCGCATCTGGGAAATTCTCTGGCGATTTGGATGCCGTGCGCGGCGGGTCCCCAAATGACGCATTCCTTCATCACCGGCAGATGTCGCCGCCACTCTCCCGCTGCGGCGAATTGATGAGCCGTCAACGCCTGTTTCATCACCGTGACTTGATATTGTTAAAGCGATCATGCAGCTGCCCTGAGACAAATAGTGTGTGTTGGGGGGGTTGTCATGGTGATATTTCCTGCGCGTCGAACAAGGTGCACCCGCATGCAGAGAAGATGCCGCGCTTTGCATTTGGATAGATTGGATGATGAGGCAGCCAGAGTGCACACTGTGTTCACAACCACCTCGGCTATGCTTTGATACTTACTCACTTCTAGGGACCAAAACAAAAAACAAAAAAACTGCGCCCTCATACTCTTCTTTTTTTTTGTCTGTCCGTTGGAAAATAAGCACAGTGGGATGTTTTCTCTGGAATTAAGATCAATTCTATAGCCGTTATATCGTCCTACTCAGGGGGTCACGGGTGGGCCGCGGCCTATCCCAGCCGACTTTTTGGGGCGCGAGGCGACGTACCCCCTGGAACGGGCAGCAGCAGGAAAATGTCATGAATTCGATGCTTTCCTGCCGTTTCCGCGGCTTTAATCTCCAGAAGCTGCCGCAAACACGACTCGTGAGCATTGACGATGCCACTTTGCTTTATTTTTTTTATTAATTCGTCAACAGTATACAAATATTCACACACAAAATGCTCTCAAAAACACTAGTGTCGTCAACATTTCTACCCGCCGTACAGTTCTGACTTTTTATTCCTTTGTGTGCTATTTAGTCCATAACAATAATCATAATAATAATAATTGCATTGATTCGTCGTCCTGTGCACACACCTCGTAAACAGCATCGACCACCGCGCCACCACTTGGCCCGTCAATAGCGAGAAGGTACGTGTGAGGCAGGAGCTATTTGACATCACGCAAGGAGGTCCGTATTGCCTTTTTTTGGGGGGGGAGAGCAAATGAAGGTGTCTGGTACAGACGCACCGCCATCACAGCACCGACACACTTCCTGGCACCTGTGCGTCCTCGAAATCAAGAAATCAAATCTGGAGGAAACGGAAAGTCGGGTTGGCAACGGACGGAGCGCAGGGACGGCGGGCGGGTCGATCGATCAAGTCGTGCAAGGTAGCCGGCAACAACACATCAACAATCGAATAAAACAGGAGAAAACAATGTATATTTGTTAAGGTGAGCGTCAACATTAAAGTGGCATCATGTGACCCTTTTCGTGTTCCCCCCACCCCGGAGTTTCATAAATAACTTTATTCCCAAAATATCAGGAAGTAGTGCAACAAACCTTTTCGCGGGATTATTTTTTTCCACCCCCGTTAAGTAAAAACAAACCAAGAGCTTCCCAATCCATAAATCATGTGGCGGCGGGGAAATATTCCAACCTTTTTTGTCAGGGAGTGCGCCGTTGTCGCAAAAAGTCCTTGTGTGCTTGGAAATCAAAGACTTGCTTCAGTCGCGGCGTGACGTTTGGCCTCCGGGAAGGCATTAGTGAAAAGAATAATGCCGCCAATCTGGGGCGACCGGACTGAGCTACATTCTGCGGGTTATGGTAAATAAAGAGCTGTTCGAGCTTACAGTGATGTCCTCGTTTGATTTGTTTCGCGCAGATGACTGCACTCTGCGAGTTTTATTTTTTTTTCTTAAATAGGCTTTTGATTTTGGAGGAGGAGCGCTTGACTTTCTCTCCGTTGTCACTGGAGTCCTGGGAGGAGGTGCTCTGGAGCTTGTGCTCCCGGCCCACGCTCCGGCCCTCCGAGTCCAGGGAGGTGAGGGACGGGTAGCGGCCCACGGAGGGCGGAATGCCGGCGGGCGGCGTGCCGAAGCTGTACGATTTCTCCAGGATGCCGTTGTACGCGGCCTTCCCCGACGGAGATGTGACGGCCTGGGTCTCCGGCGCGATTCGGGTGAGGTCCGGCGACGGCGAGGTGGACGGCGGGCCCGAGGGGGTGGTGGCCGGCGTAGGGGGCAAAGGCGGCGGGGTGGAGTCCCTGCTGTTGCTCGCGATGCTGCTGCACGTGGGGAACTCCGGGCTCTGATTGAACAGCAGCATTTCCTCGCGGGAAATCTTGCGGTACGGGGCGTCCGGGGTCACGAAGCAGGGGTTGTGCGGCGGCTTGCGGCCCATCGAGAAGTTCAGAGTGTCCGTGTCGGGGCTGCCCTCCTGGGCGACCTCCCTGAGAGACAAGGAGGCGGACAGAAAAATGTCACAAAGTACGCCCGTCTTTACTGTCAATCAGTGGCTCTCAAATTGGGGTCTCTGCAAGCCCTTGCTCTGGGGTCCGCAAAATAATTTGCAGTAAATTATCAGCTAGGTTGTATCATTAGAAAATGTGCACACCTACAAACGGGGACCGGTGAACAAACGAAACAAACATAATCAAGCAATTACTCCTTCCTTACTTGTTGTGGGCCAATTAGAAGCTCTTGTGGGATCGCGGTCCGGCATTCAAGAAAAGTAGTTTTTCGAACGTATCAGTTATTTACTGACAAACGTCACTGACTTTATGCTCAGGCCAAGGTAATAAAAGTATTACTTTGTCGCCATCTGGTGGAATATTGACGTTGTTGTTGGGTTGAACTTGCTATGTCGTGTTTTTTTGGGCAATTCAACGGACAGTATGTTTCTGCTTGTCTCCAGATGGAGCTAATAGCCCGTGTGTTCTCCTTTTGCTGTTCCACTTGTTTATGTAACATGGGTTCATGATTGCGTGCATGCTGTATGCATGGTGTTGATGCGTTGCTGGTTATTCTTTGTGCTGTTACAGACCACACTATATGAATCAATTAATGGTAGCAGTGCAGATCTGCTAACGACGATGATTAAATATTGAATTGAATTCAATTGGATTCGGTTTAAATAATCTGCGTGCACATGGTAGTTCGATTTAATTGGCGTTTGGATTGTGAGGGGGTCCTTGGAAAAAAATGTCTCCCCTTTAAGAGGTCCTTGGACCCAAGAGGTTTGACATCATCTGCTGTAAATGTGAGAAAATTCAGGCAAGACAGAAGCTGGTTATCTACAAGGGTGTACAAATTGGTGCTGATCAAAATTAGGATCGTTTGGCCTTGGCTCTTCATCCATGCATCACCATTGCCAAGCGCCATCGCGAATGTCTGGATGAAACACATCCGCGACATACCCCCTCCGCTCCGAGCTGAACATGACGTATTCGTCGTCCGCCTCGAGGTGAAAGGAGAGGGGCGAGCCGGCCATGGACAGCAGGTCGGGGTCCGGGGACATCATGGCGGACGAGCCCATGAGGCTCCGGCGGGAGCGGCACGCGCTGCTGTTGCGCGTCAGCGGGGGCCGCATCAACGTTGCTTAAAAAAAAAAGAAAGATTAAAAAGGACTCGGGATCGCGTATTGGCCACTTTGAGGTATCCCGGTATTTATTGTGAACGTAATGTTTCTAATTGTGCTGCTCCCTCTGGTGTGCGCACATTAATATAATACACGTGGAGTTGTTGATGAAACACGAAGACCATCACTCCTAAGCTGCAGTAATATGAGTCGTTTTTTCGCATAGCGTAAAGAATGGTCTGTTTGTGTTCAAATATCCCTTTTTTTAGACTTAAAACTACTGGGATATTGATGCTAGCTTCGTTAGCCCATCTATGGCTTTTCGCATTGTGTTAGCATTAGGCTACCACACTTTTGGAAGGCAAAGTCTTGTGGTCTGATGAAATACACAATGTGTGATTCACTTTTTTTGGGGGGGGGGCATTAAACCGCTTGGAGCAAGCACACGAGAGATTTTTTTTTTTTTTTTTTTTTATGAAGAAAAAGAAGTGTTCGCAACCTGCCAAACATACGGCGTACACGACACACTTAGGGAGGGCAGAATTTACATAATCCACTTCTCGGCACTCACTTTCTTAGATGGTTAGAAAAATGACATTTTCCCCCAAAAAAAATGTCAACTGTGCGATCCATTCAAAATAATTTTTGCCATTTATCGGCCTCTGGCTTTTTGTTTTCATTTTCCTCTGTAATTCCCCTTCCTTTGCATTTTAAACGGTGACTACATAGCCTTGTTTACGTTTGGAATGGATACCGCTAGCTCCTAATGTGGCCGCCACATCCCACAATGCAAAACGTTCCCAAGCCCTATTCACAACGCCCCACCTGTGAATTGCGGAACGATGGGAGGCGTGTCCTCGTCCAGGTCGTCCACGCCGCCGGCGATGGGGTACGGCGAGACGGAGACGCGCGGCATCACCACCCAGCTGTGGTCAGAGTAGAGGCTGGCCGTCAGACTCGGCAGCCCGGAGTTGTTGACGACGGGGAAGCCGCAGAGCCTCTCGATCTGCTGCCAGCGGTGCAAGCGCTCCCTCAGGCACGCCGTCACCTCAGACAAGGATTTCCTCAAGAAAAAAACAACGGAAAAAAACAGCTCCATCCATATGCTAGCTAACTTCTTGCAGAGGCAGGGGTTCTCAAAGCCATTACATGCTTTGCTGGCATGTGGTGGCATCTTTTTTGCCACGGAACCGTTGAAGTGATTTGAGGAGTTTCATTTCGACAAAAGTAATCATTTGCTGCCTTCTTGTGGCATACATAGGTGAATACAAATGCTTTTCGCGTCAATTACTTGCAGATTTATGAGATGTTTGTGCCTCCAAGCTGCAAATATTTTGCCGTATTTTCTTTACCTCATGACAACTCGACACGAGAAAAAATGTGTGAGGGAGTTAAAAATTACTTTTATTTGATACTTTACAATCCCATGTGTACGTACGCACTTTTTTAAACTGTATGACCTAACTAATAATGCATTGCAAATTCACGTAATTTCTCGTGTATAATCCGCACCCCCAAAATTGGAAAACCCTTCTTCTTCTTCTTCATGTATAATGCACACCCATGACTTTCTATCTTTCTATCTTTAAATTGGTTTTTCTAATCAATTCTGATCAGTAATATGATTAACACTGAGGTTTACTTGTTCTTTAATAATGTATTTAATATTGTGACACACCTTAGTACACTGCACCATAAAAACTAATTTATGGCTGTTCTAAAACATATACCTTATTTCACTGTGAAATAATTAGCTTTTACTATAAAACGCGCTATTGATTTTGGAAGATTTTTGCGGACTTACTTGGCTTCGAGTATCTTGTGGTCCACCTCATCCAGTGATGAACTGTGCGCGACGTGAAGCGTTCCAAACACAGAACTTCTCTTCTTTTTGATTTTCTCCGCCTGCAGTCCAAAAGGGAAAGGTTTGGAAATTGTCGCTAAGAAAGAAAAGCCCAGCGGTCGCTCGGTCTCGGTTACCTCGTCCTTGGCGATGCAGAGCTGTAGCTCGGCACTCTGCTTCTTGATGTTGTAGTACTGAACCTCCACCTCGTGCGTGAGCTGGAGCCACTTCTGCAGAGCTTCGGGCAGCGACCACTCGGACTGAATCTCCTTCTCGGCTCGCTTCAGGGCCTTTCGGACCTACGCGGCGGGTATGGATTTTGGTTCAGAAAGGTGCCTCGATCGTCTATTTGCCGCACGTAAGGCTTCACCTGCACAAGCTCCTCTTCCGCGTATTTGAGCCGGCTGAGCTCGCATTCGGCGCCCTCTCGCAGGTCCCGAAGTCTGTGGGCTTCCTTCTTGGCGCCGGTGATCTCGTCCCTCATCTTCTGCTCGAGATTCTGCTTCTCCACAATGACCGTCCGGTTTTCTTCCTGAGCCTTTTCCAAACTGAGGAGGAGGAAACCCATTTGAATATCTGCTACTGTTTGAAACCTCCGTGTTGTTTTGGGTATTCTTTTGCATTTCTCTCGCTAACCGACTCTGCAGGTCGAGGAGGCTTTGCTCAGCGTTTTGCAGGCTCTCCAGATCCTTCATCATCTGGGAGATGTGCACCTTGCTGGACTTGTTCTGCACGTAAGCAAACCAGCAGCCGCCCACGCCGATCACTATGGAGATCGTGAGGACGAAGTCTTTCGTCCAGTTGTGTTGCGGCCCTAAGGGAAAGGAGGGACGACGGGAGTGGTGCAAAATGAAGCATTCGCGGGCCACGTGCGGCAAAGTCGACAGAAGGCGCGGGCTTACGCAGCGGGGGGCCGAAAAGGACCGCGTCGAGCGCCTTCAGGTTGAGTTTTTGTTTGTGTCGCTGGTCTGACACCTTGAGCTGCACGGACAGGAACGACGGCTCGTTTGCGGCGATGCTGCGACACAAGAGCGAGACGGTCACCGGTGCGTACAGCCCCGGCAGAGAAGCTGGTCGGCCCGGTGACGGGACACCAAAGCCTTCAACATCCCCGCCCGGGACCACGCACACACACTGGGA
Source organism: Phyllopteryx taeniolatus (assembly GCF_024500385.1). Taxonomy (NCBI): domain Eukaryota; kingdom Metazoa; phylum Chordata; class Actinopteri; order Syngnathiformes; family Syngnathidae; genus Phyllopteryx; species Phyllopteryx taeniolatus. Next base: position 2,742,833 of record NC_084524.1, on the reverse strand, counting down.
CGAGCAGAGCGACGTGTTCGTAGTTCACATTTCTCGGTTCAAGACCTTGCCCTATTTTCGGACCAGCATTTTCAGGCTGAAACGTGATCTGAGGTGGCCTCAAAGAAATCTGCGAGGCCCATGTCTTCCCTCTGTGTAGCCCTTTTGCAAACATCAGAGGGCAGCATCGTCTCGTAAGACGAAGATGCGTTCGTGCACAGCAAAGCAAACGCAAGAGGATTAGTGGCAAAAGCAAAAGGGACTACCAACCGTGGCAGTGTGTTGCCGGTGACGCGGAAGTCCCGGAAGTTTTTTTCATACTGGGGCAGCTCCACCGACTCCTTCAACCACTGAACCGTGTCTTCCACCGTCCAGTTGTGGACTGACGGGCACAAAAAAGCCATGTCATTATTTCGCTTGTATGACAGAAGCTTGAGAAAACTACAAGGAGATTTTATGTTTAGTGTCTTCTACAGTTGCTTCTGTACATTGTGAGACACATTTTGCTGTGTATTTGCCTTCTGAAGTCTTCCAGCCCTTCCAAAGCTCCTCCACTGTGATGTGTTGGTCCTCGCGGTGCAAGTTGCTGTGCTTGTTGGTCTGATGCTGCTTCATGTCTTCTATAATAAACTGAGAAAAAGAGATGATACATTCAGCATCTGTTTTTTTTCGGGGAGGGTTGTTTCCTGACAGTACACGTTTATTCTCAACTATCGTGTGTGTGTGTGTGTGCGTTTAAGAGAGGCAATTCTACAGAGCTGTCTGGCCGATCGCTCCCTCTCGCGCACGCACACACTTTTTCATTTCTCGGCTTTTTTTTCCTTTTAGGGACTTTGAAAAGCGAGCAAGAGCTCCACTTCCACCTGCGTACGCGTTAAGTCTCCGCTCGGCACTTCACGGCCATCAAGAGAAGACTGAGCCACAACAAAAGAAATGCCAGGATATCTTTTTTGCCCTTAATTGTACCATTGCAGGAATGAAACGCTTTAACAATCAAACATGATCTATTTTCAAACGGCTAAACATACCGTTTTATATTGTAATTCTCGTTAATACCGTATTTAGTGTCTCGGAACAAACATAAAAAAAAACAACAGCAACTAGCTGGTGCAAATCTAAATTCGCTAGTGGTTTCAGGCGACGTCACTGGGATGACTAAATGCCAGGAGAGGTGAACAGCAAACAAAAAGTCGCATCTCGAAGAAGACCTACTGGATGGAACTAGTAGCCACATTGCACTAAATAAGTGGCACAATTCCGAGACTATAAATAATCATCAAGAGGTTGCAGTTGGTGTTGCTTCAGGCTGATGAGACAGGCGGTAAGAGTTTGATCAAAGCTTCAGGTTGGCGAAACGGGTCTTTGGGGAGTTTGCTTTGCAAGTCCGCGAATAAACTCAACTTGAAATGCATGCGGCACTGCGGAGGACCACGTTATTCGGTGAAATGTTGCTAAATGACCCAAAATGCTGAATTCCTGAGTACCAGGATCAGTCAATGATTGCAAAAACGACGACTTGCGCAAAAAAACCAAAAAACAATTGCCTTTGTTCATAAGTTGAAACCTTACGGTATATATATACCACAAACTGTGATCCCAAAACGGTTTAATATCATTTTACAACATTATCCTTAAAAAAGAAATGGCTTACAGCGCACAGTAATGCTCTGATACCTGAACCAAATAGTTCTCCCAAACATTGACAATAACACAATGTCACGTAACGTCACCCAAACACCTCCTGCTCCTTCTGTTAGCGAAGGAGCAGCTAACATTGGCTTGATGATGGGAAAATTCCAGTCGAGGTCCGACAGGGAAGCGAGAGTCCTTCTGAGGTTGACGTCTGGGAAAACAAGGTGGTAAACTTCACAAGATGATACAAAGAGAGAGGTTCTGATCACGATTGGTAGCGGTCAGCAGCTAGCAAAAGCTAGTTGCTCAACGTAAGTGGCCAACTAGAGATTGGGGAGAAAAAAAAATGAGTAGTCTTCTGAAAGCCGTTTTTAACGGAAATGAGTTTGAAATGTTTTGGGATTATAATTTGGGATATAGTTAGGGTTTAAACTTTTTTTTTTTTTAGGGGGGTGGGGGGGGGGGGTTGGCCATTCGTGTCAAGTCTTGAGCCCATTCGGCATTTCATTCCTGCATCACTCGAGTCACGAGTAAGATCTTGTCAGCCAGTAGAAGAAAGAGCGGCGCCAACGCAAACATGCGATGCGACCGCGGTCCTTAAGAGCACGTCGAATACTAAAATACCAGAGGCCCACGTGGGGTCAGCGAGCTCTCGGATGTCGGCCATTCCGCTAGCCCAAAGAAACGCACATGCAACGCACAACATTTGAGGCGACACACGCTCGCTGTGAGCATTGCTAACTAAATATTCTTGTCAACACTGAAGACCAACTTTTTGATTGATGGAAGTGGATACCGGCACAAGCATATAATATTAGAAAATATACCTTTTAGGAATAAAAGCTTTGCCTGATAAACGCTTGGGCCTCGTACGCTAGCGTATTTTCATATCGGTCTTTATAGTGGCATTTGGAGAGGTAGTTTTTTTTAATTAGTACTGTGTGTAAAAATTTTGAGAAGCACTATCGTAGCCCATGCAGTCGCTGGCTTTGACCTGCGGAAAGATTCAAATCAGCTTGGTCTCCTCGGGCGTTGACCGCACTCGCCAAATCCGAAACGTATACTTGCGAGACTCGCCTCCACGCTCTCGTTGACCTCGATGCCGCCGTCGTTGTCGTCGTCCAGCTCTTTATGGATGTGGCGCAAGGCCACCAGGCTGAAGCGGTCGGCATCGCTCACACACGGTGGGATGACCGTGAGGCAGGGGTCTAGACGGGGAGAAACACAAGAAGCTCAGGTTGGTGTTTCCAACAGCCCCCTGAGAATATTATAATATTAATCAGAATATTATTTTTAGATTAGTGGTTGCAGAGGGGGAAAAAAATCGCTTAAAATCGTATCGCTGTGCCCAAAAAATCTGAGACACAAAATATCTTCCAAGACGAGCTTCCAAACTGTGTAAAGCAACACACGCTGACTTGCATCCGGCGAGCCTGCACTCATATAGTTGGTGTCATTCGTCGCGTCAAAGCTAGGCTAAAGTCTTCTGGCTTTAGCGTACACCAGACCGTGGCATTTTGTGCACGTCGGGAATCGGCTTGAGAAGCAAGAGGAGATGTGTGCCGGGACGCGTGCCCCGGCTCAGTTTGAACGAGGGTGGCATCAGCGGAATGTCCGCGGTCGAGCTAAAACGGCTGATACCGAAACCGCGGCGGCACGACCAAATAGTTAGCCCGACAGCAGCGGGAGCTGTTACACAATGAGGCTCCTTCACATGATATCAGGCCGCCTGCACTGAACATTAGCGTTACATAATATGTAATGCTGTATTTGCTTTGCTAGCCAGACAGGCACGCAACTTTAGGGGTTGGTTACACGCAGCCTCATCCTAGTTACTGTTTGTCAGGACATGAACTCTGTCGAGTTTGAATGATATACAAACAGTTGGGCATCTAAAGAGCCTACACATCGAAAGTCAGAAAATCTGTTCTGGTAGATAATACCGCCCCAACACCGAGTTTCTCCGCCCGTGACCTGACAACTGATCTGCCGAACGAGTGCAGCTGGCGACACCAAGGCACAAACATGTCAAAGGTTTCAAGATAAGCAGAGCTGCAGAGTCAGTGCAATAGCTACAATTAGCCAACAGCGTTATCGATGCCACACTCGCGAATGTTTGGTGACGGTGTCAATGTCGGGGTGCGGGTATTTGTGCGTTGTGATTTGTCCACTGCATGCGCCACATGAAGTGCTGCATCCATGACTGAAAATGCCTGTCTTCTCTTCAGACTCTTGGCTGTTTGCGAATCAGCAAACGCCTCAGCGCCATGCCGCTCCGCCCCTGGTCGTCGTGGTAACAAAGGCTCATGTGCCCTAGACAAGTGTGTGCTGTAATTCTTTATCCTTTCTGTATTTTGTCCAAAGAATGTCAGAGACGTTTTAATAGACACCTGGGAACTGTTTTTAAATTTATATATATATAAAAAAAAAAAAAAAAAAAAAGAAGTCTTTTAGACTTTTTTTCATATTCGGTTTAGTATATTTCACGACTGTTACTTTTTATTGTTGGCCTAGTTCTGTTCTGCGCTAAACTCTTGGGAAAATATCTTCTGAAGCTGAAGAATAAAGATAATCCCGAGATATATTTAAAAAAAAAAAAAAACGTCATTTACAGTGACAGCGCGAGCCTTCCCTTCACAGGTGTCCTCTCTCTTTTGTGTGCTGTGGGATGGTTATGAGGAAGTATATGACAGGAAGTCACTGCGAGTGACCCTTAGCATTTCGGGAGAGGTGGGAGGGGGAGGCGGCATGCGCAAAAATCAAAACAGCCAGTCCCAAAAGACTGCAAAATTGGAAAGCACTGGGTTATTTTTAACGCGCCGGCCTCCCTTTTGTCAGGATGTAGGAACTCAACAATGGCAGAGGTCTCCCTTGCTTACACACAAGCAGATGTTAGGCGCACAATGCGGTAGGCAGTAATTCACTTAGCAAGCTGTCACAAAAGTGCTTCAAAAGAATCCGGTAACAAAAGTGCTGTCAGCCTCCTTGTAAGACACGTGTCAATAATAACGTTGTTTCTGTTGGTTTTTTTGTTTTGTTTAAAAAAAAATATTATTATTTTTAAAGTCTCTCTGGGAAGTTTTAGGTAACTTCCACATTACATCGTGTTCTATCAAACCTTCAAGTGATCTGTCCTTAGCCGGACACTTTCAGTTCAGCGTATGCTACAGTACCACAGCACAAGGGGACATAAAATGAGTTTTCTACGCCCAGGTTATAATGTTCCTTCTTAGAGTCACGTTACTGGTGGTGTTTGTATGATGGGGAAGCATTCCGGCAGGAGGGAGGGGGAGTATGGCAGATACTCAACTAAGAGAAGCAGACCGGAAGAAGGCATCGCGTGTTTACGTTTTTGTTGCCCTGACTGGTTGCGAAAGGCGTGGTCCGCGCAAACTCAAGTGGAAACCTAAGCTTGTCTGAACCCAAACCCGATGCGACATGATCTGTAATTTACAGGTGGCTTTGACCAGGAAAGCAATTTGGTGAGTGCTTCGTGTCCCATTGATCGGCATAAACACCTGCTTTCCCCCTGGGAGCTATGAGTGCTTAGAACCTCTGTTAAATAATCACTAATCCTTTCTTGGCCTTTTAAAAGGGAAAAAATGAAAAGGCAGAGGGGGTTTAACTCGAGGGTCAGGTCTTGGCCAAAAACTTCCAGAAAAGGAGACACTCTTTTGCGGCCAGGATTCTGCGGAACATTTGAATAACGGCCCCACGAACACGAGCTTTACCATATCCGCATCGGCCCGGGCAAGCCTGCGGGATGAATGGGAAGTCGAGGCGAGGTTAAAAACCTCTCTAATTCCTTCACATAGTCTCTGACACGCTCTTTTGGCTATAAGCGTTACAGGACGGAGTGAGCGAGACTCCATGTAGACGGCTTAGGGTTAAGACTGAAGAACTGAATGAAGCGCTAAAATGGTGGCAAGTGAAGGGAGAGGCATCATTCTTCATTAGATTTGACATGTCCGTGTACAAATCCAGTTGGATTACATTGTTGGAATGCCGCAGTGAGCCGAGGCGTGAAGTCACCAGGAATACAGAGAACAGTTTGCTTCTTTGTTGTGATGCTTTTCGCAATTGGACGACCGGCGAATGAATGCGTGACCGCAACTGATGACGGCTTAGAAAGGACGGCGATCTCCGCACACCAGTGATGAAGTTATCAAACACGCAGCAGATCGGTCAAGTCAAGTCTCGTCTTTCTGGGAACGAGGCGCTCTGGGAAACTTCCGTCATGCCAAGAAGAAAACCTTGTCCATTCTATTGGCCCAGTTGCTGCAAAAGAGTGCAGTCATTTCGGTACAGTGTGTAGTGCAGTATATGCCTGGTCCATTTTGGAACAGTTCAAGGGAGGGCCCGTAATGAAGATGGCGATCCGAAGAAGTGAAGATCAGGACTCGTCTCACCACAGCAAGTTAGAGCCAGAACACAGATGGGAGTTGGGCCGTTGAACTTAAGAGTGCCCTTACAAATATTGAGATGGTAATCAAGCGTAGTTAGCGCGTCATGGCTCTAGCTAGTGTTTAATATTCAAATATAGGCTGCCAGGAGCAGGCCCGGCTTTCACTTCTGTGCTTGTTGACCCGCTTTGCTACGAGCACGGGTCAGACCATTAACGGCAGCTTACGGCATGCAGAAGAAATCCAACAGCTTCCGCGTCACACGGCCGACACAGCGGGAAAGTCCCTGACACACGGGAGCCGACTGAACCCTCGCACAAAGTATCTAAGACTAGGTTGCAACTGACGTTGCACACGGGAGCGGAAGTTCCACGCTAAAAGAGAGCAGCCACGAGGACAGTCTCAGGTGTCTGTGAAGGGCGCAGCTTAGGATTCTTCCTGTGTTAGGGTGACAGGACTTAGCAATGCCACACACGGCATTGCAAGAGCTGATTCCGGGACCCAACGAACAGGTGCTATTACAATGTCGGATTTCATAAAACCAATGACAAATGCACTAGAGCGCTTCTCCATTTGGCATTGTGAGATACAACCATTCATCCATTTTCTCTAAGTCTTATGCTGTTCAGAGGCAGCTGGAGTTTAACCCAACTTTGAAATGTCCTGAAATTTTGCAGCCCAAAGAGGCATCACAGGTATATTTTGTCCGGTCCCAACAAGAATCAAACTTTCTTGTCTTGGAATGTACTCGACAGTTTTGGCCACGGCCTGACGGTGGAGGTCACTTCCACTGCCAACTGGGGGATAAACACCTTTTATGTGTGGCCGACAACAGGGTGGTGAGCTACTGTGTCGAGACGCCAAGCCGTCCGATGCCTCTACGCTGATGTCAGCCGGCGTTGTCTGCTCGCGCTGACTTACTATCTATCACTACCCGGAACCTGAGAACAACAGAATTACCGTGTAGGAAATCGGCATTAGTCAGCTGCCCGGTAGAAAATGAGCAGGGAAAACTTCAGCGGTAACTTTATAAATACTCTCGGAGGGGTCTGCTCTCGGGTCTCATTAGGTTGAATTAACTCTGGAGCCTGAGGACTGAGACTGGGGCAGCAGCTGTCCACCTTCGGGGGACGCGGAACAGGCAAGTCGGCGGCCTCAGTTGTACTGAGCACAACATTGACCTTCGCAACAAGCAATTAGAAAACATTTGAGACCAGTTCATGTTTCCACCGAACAGGGGGCACAAGGGGGCACTGTTGCTTTTTTTACCCGAAGACCTCGGACCAATCTTACGGCCAAAAACGTATCGTTCTTAAGCGCCACTGGAATATGACATTTTAATCTTCCTTCTTCCATTTGGAAAACCCATATGACGTCCGCCGGGGGCACACAAGGACTCACTTTCTCCTCTCCGGCTGCGCAAGGGGAGGTGACGCAACGAGAGTGCTGGCGGGCGGGCCGTTACTGACGCATCATTGTCCATGGGCCCACTGGGCAGAGATCAGCACTTTGCCCGTCTCACACTGAGAGAAGGGCAAGCGCTCGGTTGCCTGCTGAACCAATCCTTGTCAGTTCCTCCAGGAATTCCTATTTGCAACAATTCACGTCAATTCATCCAAGATTAGGCACAAATTTACGATTCATCCAATCGCCGCAACTTTTCAGCGACTTGCACCAATCATTGACGCTTTCCGCAAGTTCCACCAATCCAAGCAGTTTTTGGTGTGAAAGTACTGTACAGGCTGGCACCGCTGGAACGTCTCACGAGTGTGGACACGGAATGAGTGAGACTGATAACCAATTAAACTGCCTGTGCGTCATAATTCATTGGCCATTGTGCCGCACCTAGTGCGTGCGCCATGGCCACCAAAACTTGTTTGAGTTGATGATGAAACACAGAAGACTGTTGCAACCAAGCTGCAATCACGAGTCATTTTTTTTGTGTGCAGAGGATCAAGAAGATACGCACATGAGCATTGTTGTTCAAATCCAAGTTGTTTAAAGGTTTATAGTTACTGCAACAAAGACGTTAGTTTCATTATGCCATCTATGGTGTTTTGCATTGTGTGTTAGCATTGCGCTAGCAGACTTCGCGAATAAAAAGTTATGTGGTTGGATTAAATAAGTGTACCTCTTTGTTTTATAGCAAACGTTTAATCGGGAGTGCCAATAAAGAGCCTCTATTTTCAAATTGTTCACAATCCGACTGCTTCTTTTTGTGACGTTTCCTGCAACATCGGGACCAAATATAGGCTGAACGACAGCTCGTATCTTGAAAAACTCGTCAGTCGAGAGTCGAGGTGCCACAGTAAATTCCAATGTGCCATTCATTCTGTTATCAATAATGATTTACTAAATCATTATTTGGTGTCTGAGCTGTAGATGTAGGCTACTAGACAACTTCATATGTTACCTACTAACCGCTCCTTCAACTGCAATTTTTCTAAAGTGCTTCATCCGCGCGCAAAAAAAGCCGCAACTCAAAGGGTTGGGTGTCCGGTTTCTCCGGTTTTCAGGTGTCAATGTTGGATGTTCAACACGTCCAACAGCCTGAGGTGCGAGCCGTTACTTAATCTAACACTTCAAAATTAGCGTTTTAAATGTCAGGTACAGGTGACGGGAAGCTGTACCTTCGACTTCCAATATTTGCGTCACGCCCAGTTTGACTTTCCTTGAGGAAGCCCGATGGGTGTCCTTCACCCCTGGGGAGATTTTCTGGAGCTTTGCCATGAGGTGTCGTCAATGAATGTCAGTTTGACGTGTGGTCCCGCAGACTTGGGCTGACTTCGACCGTCCGTCGCCGTGTCCCCGGATTCCTTCACGTACTCTCAGGCCAACGCTTGAAGGCGCGTTAACATGTCTGTTATTACCCATCGAGCATGTTTTAACCCAACTCCCACGCCAGAAAGTTCCATTCTGATCGCTTACATGAGAAGTCTAGCTTGAGTTCCCGTCGTCTGCCTCTTGACTCGATACCTTCTGGTCACAAAAACAGCCACATTCTTTCACCTTTGTGTCTTCGTACCAGGAGATGAGTTTGTATGCATGCAATTTGTATCTTTCTTTGATTGTGTCTTAGGCCCAAACCGGTATTTGTATGTACCACGGCTGCGCAGGTGTCAAGGGTGGTTTTGGGGTACATAGCGATTGTAGATGGGGGTGGCAGGGGGATCCTGAACCCTTGAAAACCCGGAGGCATACCCTGTGACGACCAACTGGGTTACCAGGGGGTAAATGAGGTGCGAGACGAGTGGGGGTCTTGTATTCCACATGCTTACCTGGGGTGGCCCCATCTCCAGTATCCGCCGAGTGGGAGCCCAGCAGCGCAGAGACGACGAGTCCACGCAGCAACACGATCAGCACCGCGGGGATGGGGCACATCGTGGACGTGTGGGTGGCAGAAGATCAGACGGCGGGTTCGGACGTCGGGGTCATGGGCCAAACCAGTCTATTCTGAAGCTATTTATGTGCAAGCGGGGGTTCTAAAACGTCCCACGTGTGAAACTAAGACCCTCCACAGGTACTTTGAGAGGGGCTGCGCGCTGCAGGCTCCCCCATGATACTGAACTGTCAACTAAATCACGCATCTGGGAGGGGGGAGAGGGAGGATTGGTGGGGGTAGCTTGGGTGCAGGGATCCCAAAGCCCCTAAAAAAAAAATGTAAAAAAAAAATAACGTCCGATCCGTGGAATCGAGTGTCAAATTCCCACGCCAGGCTGCGCGAGTTGTTGCCAAGTAGCGCCCGACTTCCACGTACAGTACGTGTAGTGTAAACACAGATCCGGATCAGCGTCCTCGTCACCAGAAAGCCGCCTGCTTAAAAAAATGCAAAGGGAAAAAAACACTTCCTCCTCCGGTTCTGAAGGAACCACATGGCTACTGCTTCTGCCCCCCTCCCTCCTTCCTATTTGCTCCGCGGGTCCGCTTCGAGAGGTCCGGTGCGGCGAGGGGATGCGCATGCCATCGTTGACGCCGGACGCGCGCACGCTCGCGGGAGGGCGCGCGCGTCGAGCAGGGGCGGAAGTCTCGAGAAATGAGCGGGGGGGGGGAACAGTACTCTGTGTGAGTGTGTGTGTGTGTTCGTCTGTGTGTGTGTGTTTGGAAGCTGCGTCACTGGCCCACTCGCACGCGGCTCAGCTGCTACGGAGGTCCGTCATTCGTCGTCGTCTTATCTCCCGATTGGCTGCGTCGTCCCAACATGGCACGACGCGATTGGCTGCCGGTGGGAGGGGGGGGGCGGAGCTTGGGTTCCTGCGCGACCACAGTGCGCAAAACACACAATCAAATGTAACCGGCATGAAAACAACTGCGGTGAATAAGAGGTCACATATCTGGGGACGGAGTGAATATATCATACAGTACATCTGTGGACGTGCATATATATGTTGTGCCGTGAAAGCACTTTAAGCCACATCCAGCAGATGGTGCTGTTCTTTTTCCTTTTTGCAGCCATCTCCAGAAATAACCGCGACTTGGAAATATACCGATATATTATGTCAAATTTTCAAAGCAAAACAAAACTTTTGGAAAAAAAAAAAAAAAAAACAAGCAAACACGATTGTGGAAGACGTTCGTGCACATCAATCCTTTTTACATCAAGTGTCCTCCTACATTCAGCCACAGTGTTCTGGTTAAATGACTGTAATTGCATTTATTACATAAAGAATTAAAAATAAAATAAAACAGGGTTTCCTTGAAAGTGCAAGGCCTTTTCCAATTTAAAACGTGTTGTTTTTTCACGGATTTCGATGATTTTTATTGTCCCCATCAAAAAAAAAAAAAAATCATGCAGAAGGAAATGATCAACATGTTTTTCCAAGAAAAAAGACTATGTGTTGTAAGGATTTTTAAAATAGAGACTTATGTACATTTAAGGCTTAAAAAAAGATCCTGTTTAGTAAGACTTTTTAAAAAATAAAAAATAATCCATGAACTGAAAGACTTCAAAAAGACCACGTATAGTCAGACTTTTTTTTTTTTTTTAAGTATTTTTATAAGGGACCGTATCAAGGCTTTAAAAAAAAAATAAACATTTTCCAAGGCCTTTTTAAACACGTATTGTCACAGATCTATCTGTGGCCACAAGGCGGCGCCAGCCGACTTCAATAACTTCCGGGTTACGCGTGGCGCTAATTGGAGACAGGTGTGCACCAGGGCGAGCGACGAAGCTGCGTTTTCTGCGTTTTCTCACGCCAGCAAGCAAATGTTTGATGTTTGTAACGGTGGCAATGTGCTTGTTGCAGGCTTTGCACTGACGGAGGCGCAGCAACGTCGAAGGAAAGGTTTGCTTGAGCACAGCACGTTCACACTTCTTTTCTTTTGTTTCTTTTTACATTTTTTTTTTAATGCTGGCCAGCTCATTTGTGTATTTCTTTTTTTTTTATATTGTATTTTTAAATTGTTGTAAATGACTCGGGATGTTCTTGTCACTATGACTAAATGGATGGTCTTATCGAGTTGCATGTCTGTAAACTTAAAAAGGTTCATGTATTTTATTTCGAAATCTGGTGTTGTAATACATTGGACTTTTTTTTCCCAATGTAAATGTGGAGTGTTTTATATTGTAATTTGTTTTTATTTTACTACCTGTTTGAGATGTTTTATTTGAATGTGGCACTTTTTTATTTTTTATTTTTTTGTAGCTTTATGGGTTCTTATGAAGTTTGTCTGGGTGGGTCAAAAAAGATTTCCCCTCAAAAGGTGTGTACTAATACGTTGTACTTTATTTTTTATTTTTTTTATTCTCAATCTTATGCGAGAGTGTTAAATTTTTGGTTTCCTTAGGAAGGCACTCTTAATGTCCATTTGGACTTGTTTAAATTGTCTTATGAAGTTTGCTGTCAGGGTAATGTAATTATTATTATTTTTAACTTGCAATCTTTTTTATTGCAGGGCAGAAGTCGCACTGGATCAGACGGGGCTAATATGTACAAACGCACAAATGAATGAAAAGTTTCCAACTCTCCCTTTGTGCTTTTGCAGGTTGCAAAAGGAGGAGCCTGCCAGGTGGGATGAGGGAAAGGGATAATTCCGCAATCAAGCGGTGCACAAACGATTTTGTCGGTGTATAATTTGTCCGAGGCATGCGTTATAATAGTGAGCAGGAGGGGGCAGAGTACTTTGTGACAGAGCTTACCTGGAGTCCATAGTATTGGTCAAGACACAAAAAAAATTTGGCCCGTGTTTTCAGGGTGGTGGAGATGGCGGATCGGGCGACGCACCAAGAGGAACTGCACCAGGGTAATCGGTACATGCACAGACAAATCAAAGAAATGATCAACACATAAATAATAGCCCTTGTGTTTTTTTTTTTGTTTGTTTGTATGTTTTCTGCCACGGATGAGTCGGATGGCACAAAAACCCAGGTAACTAAAGTCTGCATGTGTCGTGCTATGAAATATGCCCAAAAGTCCAAAGCTGGTTGATTTTTGGGACATTACAAATCTATGAAGTTAATTCGAGTCTTGATGGACTTCTTTCTTCCAACCTGGTCCCTGTGTTGATGAGCGGGTTGGGGTGCAGCATGGGAAACGAGGCACCAACATCCACTGGATGAGGGTAATAAGCACACACAAAATAAAGTGATCAGCGTGTATCATATCCGTTTTGCAGGTTTGGAGATGAGCCGGATAAAGGGTTGGTAACAAAGTTGACACACCAATGGAACAGGCAACAGACTGACAATTCCACGAGGCTCCATCTTCTTTGTTATTGCAGGTTGGTGGAGGAGACATTGGCGAAAAAAGGCAACAAGCAGAACCAGGTGGTGGCCAGGATGTGGAGGCTCCAAGAGGATTTTGCATGCTCTTAGTTCTGGCAGCGTGCAAGTCCTCAAGGGTGGGTAGAGGGGTACCGACAATCTTTTCAACGGTTTTGGTTGTCTGTTGCAGTCGGAGTTTCTTTTTCTTCTAGCAGAACTCAGGACTGATTTCGATGCAGTGTAGAACTGCCTCAGCAGCTCCCGTGGCAGGCCGTGCTTCCTCAGAAACCGCAGGAAGTACATCCTCTGCTGGGCCTTTTTGAGGCTGGAGATGTTGATCTCCCCCTTCAGGTCCCGAGAGACTAATTCCCAGGAAGTTGAAGGTCTCCCCCTTCAGGTCCTGAGAGACTAATTCCCAGGAAGTTGAAGGTCTCGACAGTTGGGCAGCTGTGGGGAAGGATGCCTCCTGAAGTCCACGATCATCTCTCCAGTCTTGAGCTTGTTCAGCTCCAGGTTGTAGGCTGCAGCACCGCTCTGGCCGCTCCACGTCGTCGATCCGCAGACTCGTCAACGTCTTTGAGGCCGATGGATCGACGGGAACGCCAATCTGCATCCTCTTGCGGAGCGTCACTTGGATGCCGGTGCGCTTCCCCCTTCTTTGCCTCCATGCACCACAGATCGCAGCTGCCCTCCCAGTGAGTCACTGAGGAGAAAAATGAGCGGATTTGCGAAAGTTGGATGAACTCTCGGGAAGACTCCGTTTAGCAAGTCTTCCCTTGTGTAAGTGAGTCTTGTCCTCTCTCCAAAGACAAACGAAATATGCTATTGCTTTTGGTTGGTGATGCATGAAATAGCCCAGTTTTGGGGACATTACAAGTACATGAAGTTAATTTTGTTTTTAAGTCTTTGTTGTACTTTCTTCCAGCCTGGTCCGTGTTGAAGAACGGGTTGTGGTGCACTATGGGAAACGAGGAACCAAGATCCACGAGGACGAGGGTAATAAGTACACACAAAATAAAGTGAGCAGCGCACACTGAATTGTATCATATGCGTTTTGCAGGTTTGGAGATGAGCCGGATGAAGGCCGGGCAAGGGAAGATAAAGTTGACACACCAATGGAACAGGCAAGTGGCTCCAGTTTGTATTACAGGTTGGTGGAGGAGACATTTGCGAAAAAAGGCAACGAGACCAGGGTAGTAAGTGCTACTGCTATTTTGTAATTTTTTTTTTCAGGGTGAAGAACAACAAATGCCAGACCACAAGATGAACAGGTTCTTTTCCCTTGAGGCGACTGTACAATTATACACATAAACATCATGACATGTTCAGGTGTCTTTTTCTCCTTTCTACAGCAATCCAGAAAAAGTAGAAATGCTGCCCCGCTTCAAGAGCTAAGCACCGATACAGGGAGAGTATGTCTTTGTTCCACTTAATTTGTGATCACTAACTGTACAACTGCGCAAAATCTATCAAATTGACCTTCTCCAGAGTAACTGTGTGCATTACAGTGCTTGTTTTGTAGAGCGGAAGAAAAAAGGAACAAGTGGTTTTGTCTGTAATCTGTCTGCGAGGCGTATGTTAAATGGTGAGCAGGAGGGGGCAGAGTACTGAGCTTTGTGGTTTTCCTCGGTTGACTGTAGCAATGGAAGGGAGTTGTTTGGTGGTAGGTCTGATTGTAGTGAGGGCAGGGACGGAAAGTGTTGATAGAGCTGGTTGTTGGACATGTAGGGTTGGTTCAGTGGTCTTTGTGAAGGAAAGTTAGGGATGGGCTGCTGGTTGTTTGGCTTGTCTGGGTTGGGAGCAGCGCTGTTTTGAGTTGACGTGTAAGTTCCAGGTCTGAGGAAGCCATCATATTAATCAGGAGCAAACTGAATATTTATTATTGTTTCAGGGTGAAGCAAATGGGAGACCACAAGATGAACAGCTTCTTCTCCCTTGAGGTGAGTGTACAATTATTGCACATTAACATCATGACATGTTCAGGTGTCTTTTTCTCCTTTCTACAGCAATCCAGAAAAAGTAGAAATGCTGCCCCGCTTCAAGAGCTAAGCACCGATACAGGGAGAGTATGTCTTTGTTCCACTTAATTTGTGATCACTAACTGTACAACTGCGCAAAATCTATCAAATTGACCTTCTCCAGAGTAACTGTGTGCATTACAGTGCTTGTTTTGTAGAGCGGAAGAAAAAAGGAACAAGTGGTTTTGTCTGTAATCTGTCTGCGAGGCGTATGTTAAATGGTGAGCAGGAGGGGGCAGAGTACTGAGCTTTGTGGTTTTCCTCGGTTGACTGTAGCAATGGAAGGGAGTTGTTTGGTGGTAGGTCTGATTGTAGTGAGGGCAGGGACGGAAAGTGTTGATAGAGCTGGTTGTTGGACATGTAGGGTTGGTTCAGTGGTCTTTGTGAAGGAAAGTTAGGGATGGGCTGCTGGTTGTTTGGCTTGTCTGGGTTGGGAGCAGCGCTGTTTTGAGTTGACGTGTAAGTTCCAGGTCTGAGGAAGCCATCATATTAATCAGCAGCAAACTGAATATTTAATATTGTTTCAGGGTGAAGACCAGCAAATGGGAGACCACAAGATGAACAGCTCTTCTCCCTTGAGGTGAGTGTACCATTATTGCACATTAACATCTATACAACATATGTTCAGGTGTCTTCCCCCACCTTTTTATTAAAACTTTTTTTGCTTGCAGCAATCCAGAACAAAGGTAGCCCTACTTCAAGAGCCAAGCAGCGATGATCTAGAGAGGGTATGTTGTGGTTCCATTTAAGTTTATGTCCACTAACTCACTGGGTGTGCACCAACTAACACTGACAATTTTTTTTTTTTTTGGGGGGGGGGGGGGGGGGTTCAGAGATGTGCATTGATTCAAGGCAACAATGCTGAAACTTGTTGATCAGTAAAATATACTCTGAAATGTGCTTTCAATGTTTGTATTTTTGGGAGGGAAGGGTCAAAGTTGAGTGTCTTGACAATGTGCTTTTACTACTCGAATTCAAATTGTAACAATGTAAGTGGGATGTTATCCACATACACACTGTTGTGCTCTTTTTCAAAACAATGTATTCCCCCCATGTAAGTTTGATGTTTTTTTTAAGTGATTGTATTTCAGACAAGCAGGCTAGTGTTTCAGTGTAATTTAATTTGTGTTGACAAAATAAAAAAATTTGTGGGGTGTTGTCTGACTTATCTTTTATCATCCAGTAGTTATGTCCATGAGTCAACTACTTTGGTGTAGCATCCTTGAGATGTCCATAGAGTTGTGCATCATAAAGTTGGTCTTATACACTCAAGTACATGGTCTGTTTTATCGTAAGCACAAGCAGACAGTCTCGTAGGCAGTGTGTCAGCAATTTGTGTATGAACAGCACCCCTGGGTTGCTGGCAGGAAAACCGTGATGGTGCAGGGACAGACGAGCATGAAAGATGCGCAGATAAGCAAAAGTCTTCTGCGACCTCGTTGGGCTCAGCTGCGTACAAAAGGTTCAACCTGGAGTTGTCGGAGACCAGACGACGCCAAGGGTTCCCGGTTCTCTTCTGGCGCGATGGCTGCGAGCGCAGCAACTCAACGTGTGGACTTTGCTTCGATTCCAGCCTCAACCCCAGACTGAGCGAAATAAAGCAACAGTTTTGAAATGTGCAGCCTGGCAGGTAAAAATCATCTTGGTGAGGGTACCTGTGACTGCATTTAAAAACTGACTCCTTGACGTGTATGCTTCAAGCTTAGCACTATTTGTCACTTAAGTTGTAAATAGTCTGCCAATGTTACATTTTGCAACTTTACATTAACAGTATGCACTTGTAGATGTGGCATATTTATTAAGCACTTCATGGAAACATGCATTGTAAAGCAACCTCACTGTTTTTGCATCCCTCAGCTGGGCTGTGAGTTCTTGCGTTTGGATTGATTTATGTACACTAGTGTTACAAGCACATTCAATTGAATCAGGTACTGTACATTGCAAAGCATCATATACATTGAACAGTGTTATAAACATTGCCTTTTCTCAAGCTGCCCACCGCTGGGCTTGAACTGGCAACCTCGCGTTCACAGACCCATGTCACAATCCCCTCAGCCAGCAATGAGCTGACGGTGACAGGTTCTCCTCGTCCGTATATCTTTAACCTTTCTACAATCCGGGCAAAGACCCTAGTACTGTTTTTATACATGATGCGTAGACCCAACTTCTGCAGTCTGCAGGGGGCTGATGGACAGGGCATTAGTCACAACCCTGGTTCAAAACTGAGTGTGTCATCTGATTGTTGCTGCATGATCTTGGTTGTTTTTAAACAAATTGGTGTTAAAAAAAATGAAATAGTGCTTCAAAGATTGAATTCGTTCATTACATTAGTCTGATGTAATGAAGACTAGTACATTCCATTGGTAATTGCATTTTGGTTAGGGTTAGTACATCACATTGGTTAGGATTAGTACAGCACATTGGTTAGGATTAGTACATCACATTGGTTAGGGTTAGTACATAGCACAGTTATATACAGCATTTCAAACATTCATTTACATTGCATTTTAGAGACCATTGCTATCCACCGCTGGGCTTGAACCTACAATCTCAGGTTCACAAACCCACATCACAATTCCCTCAGCCAGCGGTGAGCTGACGGTGACGGCTTCTCCTCGTCCGTATATCTTTAACTTTTCTACAACCCTGGCAAGGAACCTGGCACTGATGTTATACATGTTATGTAGATGACACTTCCAAGCTCTGTGGTGGCCTGATGGATGAAGCGTTGGTTTTTGAACCAAAAAACCCCAGGTTCAAAACTGCCTGCAGCATGTTGCTGTTGCTTCGAAGTAAACTTATTTTATAGCTTGTTTGGTTGGTTGTTTTATTGAAACATATATGAGCTAGCTGCAAAAAAATAAATGCCCCGCCTCCCAGCCCCCCTAGTATCATTCTAGGATACCTCTCTAGAATGATGGTAGGTCGCCCCCCCCTTCCTCGCTTCGCCCCCCCCCCCCTCCTCTCTAGAATGCTGTTGCTTCGAAGTAAACTTATTTTATAGCTTGTTTGGTTGGTTGTTTTATTGAAACATATATGAGCTAGCTGCAAAAAAATAAATGCCCCCCCTCCCAGCCCTCCTAGTATCATCCTCCCTCTCTAGAATGATCCTGGGGGGGGCTTCGCGAAGCCCCCCCCTCCCAGCCCTCCTAGTATCATTCTAGGGGGGGGGGCGAAGCGAAGAATGATGGTAGGGAGGATGATACTAGGAGGGCTGGGAGGGGGGGCGAAGCCCCCCCTCCCAGCCTTCCTAGTATCATTCTAGGGGGGGGGGGGGCGAAGCCCCCCCCCCCCCCCAGGATCATTCTAGAGAGGGGGGGCGAAGCCCCCCCTCTCTAGAATGATGGTAGGGAGGATGATACTAGGAGGGCTGGGAGGGGGGGCGAAGCCCCCCCTCCCAGCCTTCCTAGTATCATTCTAGGGGGGGGGGGGGGCGAAGCCCCCCCCCCCCCCCCAGGATCATTCTAGAGAGGGGGGGCGAAGCCCCCCCTCTCTAGAATGATGGTAGGGAGGATGATACTAGGAGGGCTGGGAGGGGGGGCGAAGCCCCCCCTCCCAGCCTTCCTAGTATCATTCTAGGGGGGGGGGGGGCGAAGCCCCCCCCCCCCCCCCCAGGATCATTCTAGAGAGGGGGGGCGAAGCCCCCCCTCTCTAGAATGATGGTAGGGAGGATGATACTAGGAGGGCTGGGAGGGGGGGCGAAGCCCCCCCTCCCAGCCTTCCTAGTATCATCCCCCCAGGATCATTCTAGAGAGGGGGGGCGAAGCCCCCCCTCTCTAGAATGATGGTAGGGAGGATGATACTAGGAGGGCTGGGAGGGGGGGCGAAGCCCCCCCTCCCAGCCTTCCTAGTATCATCCCCCCAGGATCATTCTAGAGAGGGGGGGCGAAGCCCCCCCTCTCTAGAATGATGGTAGGGAGGATGATACTAGGAGGGCTGGGAGGGGGGGCGAAGCCCCCCCTCCCAGCCTTCCTAGTATCATTCTAGGGGGGGGGGGGGCGAAGCCCCCCCCCCCCCCCAGGATCATTCTAGAGAGGGGGGGCGAAGCCCCCCCTCTCTAGAATGATGGTAGGGATGGTAGGGAGGATGATACTAGGAGGGCTGGGAGGGGGGGCGAAGCCCCTCTCTAGAATGATGGTAGGGAGGATGATACTAGGAGGGCTGGGAGGGGGGGCGAAGCCCCCCCTCCCAGCCTTCCTAGTATCATTCTAGGGGGGGGGGGGGGGCGAAGCCCCCCCTCCCAGCCTTCCTAGTATCATTCTAGGGGGGGGGGGGGCTTCCCCCCCCCCCCCCAGGATCATTCTAGAGAGGGGGGGCGAAGCCCCCCCTCTCTAGAATGATGGTAGGGAGGATGATACTAGGAGGGCTGGGAGGGGGGGCGAAGCCCCCCCTCCCAGCCTTCCTAGTATCATTCTAGGGGGGGGGCGAAGCCCCCCCCCCCCCCCCCAGGATCATTCTAGAGAGGGGGGGCGAAGCCCCCCCTCTCTAGAATGATGGTAGGGAGGATGATACTAGGAGGGCTGGGAGGGGGGGCGAAGCCCCCCCTCCCAGCCTTCCTAGTATCATTCTAGGGGGGGGGGCGAAGCCCCCCCCCCCCCCCCAGGATCATTCTAGAGAGGGGGGGCGAAGCCCCCCCTCTCTAGAATGATGGTAGGGAGGATGATACTAGGAGGGCTGGGAGGGGGGGCGAAGCCCCCCCTCCCAGCCTTCCTAGTATCATTCTAGGGGGGGGGGGGCTTCGCCCCCCCCCCCAGGATCATTCTAGAGAGGGGGGGCTTCGCCCCCCCCCCCCAGGATCATTCTAGAGAGGGGGGGCGAAGCCCCCCCTCTCTAGAATGATGGTAGGGAGGATGATACTAGGAGGGCTGGGAGGGGGGGCGAAGCCCCCCCTCCCAGCCTTCCTAGTATCATTCTAGGGGGGGGGGGGGGCGAAGCCCCCCCCCCCCCCCCAGGATCATTCTAGAGAGGGGGGGGGCGAAGCCCCCCCTCTCTAGAATGATGGTAGGGAGGATGATACTAGGAGGGCTGGGAGGGGGGGCGAAGCCCCCCCTCCCAGCCTTCCTAGTATCATTCTAGGGGGGGGGGCGAAGCCCCCCCCCCCCCAGGATCATTCTAGAGAGGGGGGGCGAAGCCCCCCCTCTCTAGAATGATGGTAGGGAGGATGATACTAGGAGGGCTGGGAGGGGGGGGCGAAGCCCCCCCTCCCAGCCTTCCTAGTATCATTCTAGGGGGGGGGGGGCTTCGCCCCCCCCCCCAGGATCATTCTAGAGAGGGGGGGCTTCGCCCCCCCCCCCCAGGATCATTCTAGAGAGGGGGGGCGAAGCCCCCCCTCTCTAGAATGATCCTGGGGGGGGGGGGATGATACTAGGAGGGCTGGGAGGGGGGGCGAAGCCCCCCCTCCCAGCCTTCCTAGTATGATTCTAGGGGGGGGGGGCGAAGCCCCCCCCCCCCCCAGGATCATTCTAGAGAGGGGGGGCGAAGCCCCCCCTCTCTAGAATGATGGTAGGGAGGATGATACTAGGAAGCCCCCCCCCCCCCCCAGGATCATTCTAGAGAGGAGGGGGGGGGGGGCGAAGCGAGGAAGGGGGGGGCGACCTACCATCATTCTAGAGAGGTATCCTAGAATGATACTAGGGGGGCTGGGAGGGGGGGCATTTATTTTTTTGCAGCTAGCTCTTATATGTTTCAATAAAACAACCAACCAAACAAGCTATAAAATAAGTTTACTTCGAAGCAACAGCAACATGCTGCAGTCAGTTTTGAACCTGGGGTTTTTTGGTTCAAAAACCAATGCTTCATCCATCAGGCCACCACAGAGCTTGGAAGTGTCATCTACATAACATGTATAACATCAGTGCCAGGTTCCTTGCCAGGGTTGTAGAAAAGTTAAAGATATACGGACGAGGAGAAGCCGTCACCGTCAGCTCACCGCTGGCTGAGGGAATTGTGATGTGGGTTTGTGAACCTGAGATTGTAGGTTCAAGCCCAGCGGTGGATAGCAATGGTCTCTAAAATGCAATGTAAATGAATGTTTGAAATGCTGTATATAACTGTGCTATGTACTAACCCTAACCAATGTGATGTACTAATCCTAACCAATGTGCTGTACTAATCCTAACCAATGTGATGTACTAACCCTAACCAAAATGCAATTACCAATGGAATGTACTAGTCTTCATTACATCAGATTAATGTAGCTGTACTAATTCAATCTTTGAAGCATTATTTAATTTTATTTAACACCAATTTAAAAAAAAAAAAAACAAGATCATGCAGCAACAATCACATAACACAGCCAGTTTTGAACCAGGGTTGTGAGGTTCATAAACCAATGCCCTGTCCATCTCTAAAATGCAATGAAAATGAATGTTTGAAATGCTCTATGTCACTGTGCTATGTACTAATCGTAACCAAATGAAAAAATGCAAATCCCAATCGAATGTACTAGTCTTCATTACATCACACTTATGTACTAAACTAATTCAATCTTTGAAGCATTATTTCATTTTTTTTTAACACAAATTTGTTTAAAAACAACCAAGATCATGCAGCAACAATCACATGACACAGGCTGCACATTTCAAAACTGTTGCTTTATTTTGCTCAGTCTGGGGTTGAGGCTGGAATCGAAGCAAAGTCCACACGTTGAGTTGCTGCGCTCGCAGCCATCGCGCCAGAAGAGAACCGGGAACCCTTGGCGTCGTCTGGTCTCCGACAACTCCAGGTTGAACCTTTTGTACGCAGCTGAGCCCAACGAGGTCGCAGAAGACTTTTGCTTATCTGCGCATCTTTCATGCTCGTCTGTCCCTGCACCATCACGGTTTTCCTGCCAGCAACCCAGGGGTGCTGTTCATACACAAATTGCTGACACACTGCCTACGAGACTGTCTGCTTGTGCTTACGATAAAACAGACCATGTACTTGAGTGTATAAGACCAACTTTATGATGCACAACTCTATGGACATCTCAAGGATGCTACACCAAAGTAGTTGACTCATGGACATAACTACTGGATGATAAAAGATAAGTCAGACAACACCCCACAAATTTTTTTATTTTGTCAACACAAATTAAATTACACTGAAACACTAGCCTGCTTGTCTGAAATACAATCACTTGGGGGGGGGGGGGGGGGGGGGGAACAGATGGGGGAATACATTGTTCTGAAAAAGAGCACGACATTGTATATGTGGATAACATCCCACTTACATTTTTACAATTTGAATTCAAGTAGTAAAAGCACATTGTCAAGACACTCAACTTTGACCCTTCCCTCCCAAAAATACAAACATTGAAAGCACATTTCAGAGTATATTTTACTGATCAACAAGTTTCAGCATTGTTGCCTTGAATCAATGCACATCTCTGAACCCCCCTCCCCCCAAAAAAAAAATAATTGTCAGTGTTAGTTGGTGCACACCCAGTGAGTTAGTGGACATAAACTTAAGTGGAACCACAACATACCCTCTCTAGATCATCGCTGCTTGGCTCTTGAAGTAGGGCTACCTTTGTTCTGGATTGCTGCAAGCAAAAAAAGTTTTAATAAAAAGGTGGGGGAAGACACCTGAACATATGTTGTATAGATGTTAATGTGCAATAATGGTACACTCACCTCAAGGGAGAAGAGCTGTTCATCTTGTGGTCTCCCATTTGCTGGTCTTCACCCTGAAACAATATTAAATATTCAGTTTGCTGCTGATTAATATGATGGCTTCCTCAGACCTGGAACTTACACGTCAACTCAAAACAGCGCTGCTCCCAACCCAGACAAGCCAAACAACCAGCGGCCCATCCCTAACTTTCCTTCACAAAGACCACCGAACCAACCCTACAGGTCCAACAACCAGCTCTATCAACACTTTCCGTCCCTGCCCTCACTACAATCAGACCTACCACCAAACAACTACAGTCAACCGAGGAAAACCACAAAGCTCAGTACTCTGCCCCCTCCTGCTCACCATTTAACATGCGCCTCGCAGACAGATTACAGACAAGACCACTTGTTCCTTTTTTCTTCCACTCTACAAAACAAGCACTTTAATGCACACAGTTACTCTGGAGAAGGTCAATTTGATAGATTTTGCGCAGTTGTACAGTTAGTGATCACAAATTAAGTGGAACAAAGACATACTCTCCCTGTATCAGTGCTTAGCTCTTGAAGCGGGGCAGCATTTCTACTTTTTCTGGATTGCTGTAGAAAGGAGAAAAAGACACCTGAACATGTCATGATGTTAATGTGCAATAATTGTACACTCACCTCAAGGGAGAAGAAGCTGTTCATCTTGTGGTCTCCCATTTGCTACACCCTGAAACAATAATAAATATTCAGTTTGCTCCTGATTAATATGATGGCTTCCTCAGACCTGGAAATTACACGTCAACTCAAAACAGCGCTGCTCCCAACCCAGACAAGCCAAACAACCAGCGGCCCATCCCTAACTTTCCTTCACAAAGACCACCGAACCAACCCTACAGGTCCAACAACCAGCTCTATCAACACTTTCCGTCCCTGCCCTCACTACAATCAGACCTACCACCAAACAACTACAGTCAACCGAGGAAAACCACAAAGCTCAGTACTCTGCCCCCTCCTGCTCACCATTTAACATGCGCCTCGCAGACAGATTACAGACAAGACCACTTGTTCCTTTTTTCTTCCGCTCTACAAAACAAGCACTTTAATGCACACAGTTACTCTGGAGAAGGTCAATTTGATAGATTTTGCGCAGTTGTACAGTTAGTGATCACAAATTAAGTGGAACAAAGACATACTCTCCCTGTATCGGTGCTTAGCTCTTGAAGCGGGGCAGCATTTCTACTTTTTCTGGATTGCTGTAGAAAGGAGAAAAAGACACCTGAACATGTCATGATGTTAATGTGTATAATTGTACAGTCGCCTCAAGGGAAAAGAACCTGTTCATCTTGTGGTCAGCCATTTGTTGTTCTTCACCCTGAAAAAAAAATACAAAATAGCAGTAGCACTTACTACCCTGGTCTCGTTGCCTTTATTCACAAATGTCTCCTCCACCAACCTGTAATACAAACTGGAGCCACTTGCCTGTTCCATTGGTGTGTCAACTTTGTTATCTTCCCTTGCCCGGCCTTCATCCGGCTCATCTCCAAACCTGCAAAACGCATTCGATACAATTTCAGTGTGCGCTGCTCACTTTATTTTGTGTGTACTTATTACCCTCGTCCTCGTGGATCTTGGTTCCTCGTTTCCCATAGTGCACCACAACCCGTTCTTCAACACAGACCAGGCTGGAAGAAAGTACAAAGACTTAAAACAAAATTAACTTCATATACTTATCTCCCCAAAACTGGGCTATTTCATGCATCACCAACCAAAATCAATAGCATATTTCATTTGTCTTTGGAGAGATGACAAGACTCACTTACACAAGGGAAGACTTGCTAAACGGAGTCTTCCCGAGAGTTCATCCAACTTTCGCAAATCCGCTCATTTTTCTCCTCAGTGACTCACTGGGAGGGCAGCTGCGATCTGTGGTGCATGGAGGCAAAGAAGGGGGAAGCGCACCGGCATCCAAGTGACGCTCCGCAAGAGGATGCAGATTGGCGTTCCCGTCGATCCATCGGCCTCAAAGACGTTGACGAGTCTGCGGATCGACGACGTGGAGCGGCCAGAGCGGTGCTGCAGCCTACAACCTGGAGCTGAACAAGCTCAAGACTGGAGAGATGATCGTGGACTTCAGGAGGCATCCTTCCCCACAGCTGCCCAACTGTCGAGACCTTCAACTTCCTGGGAATTAGTCTCTCAGGACCTGAAGGGGGAGACCTTCAACTTCCTGGGAATTAGTCTCTCAGGACCTGAAGGGGGAGATCAACATCTCCAGCCTCAAAAAGGCCCAGCAGAGGATGTACTTCCTGCGGCTTCTGAGGAAGCACGGCCTGCCACAGGAGCTGCTGAGGCAGTTCTACACTGCATCGAATCAGTCCTGTGTTCTGCTGGAAGAAAAAGAAATCCGACTCCAACAGACAACCAAAACCGCTGAAAAGATTGTCGGTACGCCTCTACCCACCCTTGACGACTTGCACGCTGCCAGAACTCAGAGCATGCAAAATCCTCTTGGAGCCTCCACATCCTGAACACCTTCTCTTCCAGCTCCTTCCCTCAGGTAGGCGCTACTGAACAATGCAAAGTACAACAAGCCAACAGACCAATTATACTTCACTCGTGCACTCACTGTAGTCATCTCATCACGCTGCACTCTATTCATCATGTCAAACTGCTCTAATTGCTTAGAGGACACTATCTTTTTGCACAATTGTCAAAAAAAATAATGTACCGGCATTACCACATGACTGGTAACCTTTTATTGCTGTCACTTTTTTAATGTCTCAAACGTATGTCAATTGACTGCGTTGTCGTACCAGAGCGGCTCCAACTACCAGAGACAAATTCCTTGTGTTGTTGACATACTTGGCAAAGAGACGATTCTAATTTGTCTGCAAAAACCGATTATCCTGGTGCGTCGCCCGATCCGCCATCTCCTCCACCCTGAAAACAGAGGACAAACGTGTGTGTGTGTGTGTGTGTTGACCAATACTATGGATTATATATACATACATACATACAAATATATACATGCATACACACACATACACCAGACATGACCCTGACCCCAAACTTAAGACAAACCAAAAATTTAAACATGTACATGAATGCATTGAAAATAAATTACAATATTTAACACTCCCACATGAGTAAGATGGAGAATAAAAAACAAAGTACAACGTATTACAATACCAGTTGGTTTTTTTTTTGGGGGGGGGGGGGGGAGAGAGATTTTTTATTTTTATAACCCGGACAGCAAACTTCAAAAGACCCCCTAGAACTACAAAAAAAAAAAAAAAAAAAAAAATTAAGTTGTACAATTTACCACCGTAAAGAAAATAGAACAAAATAATCACAGCACATGAACACTTAATTAAAACCAAACATTTAGTCACAGTGACAAAACCATCACACGTCATTTAGAACAATTTAAAAAAAAAAAAAATACACAAATGAGCTGGCCAGCATAAAAAAAAAAATAAATAAAAAAAAATGTCAAAACAAACAAAACTAAAACGTGCTAAGCCTGAAGTGAAGTGTGAATGTGCTCAAGCAAACCCATGCACAAACCTTTCCTTCCACGCTGCTGCGCCTCTGCCTGTCAAAAGCCTGCAAAAAGCACATTGCCACTGTTACAAACATCAAACATTTGCTTGCTGGCGTGAGAAAACGCAGCTTTGTCGCTCGCCATTTTGCTGCTGGTGGCCATTAGTGCGCCTGCCTGCGCGTCGTAGCGCCCTGGTGCACACCTGTCTCCAATTAGTGCCACACCTTACAACGCAATGGCCGCAAAGGAAAGCCAACCCGAGACCATTTTTTTAATTATGTACTGTTCTTTTTTAAATTTTATTTAAAGGTTTACCTGACAAATATTTTTTCAAATTGTAATGCTAGACTTTGAATAATCAAGTTAAAAGAACATTTTATTATTATTAGACCCAAAGACTTATTTCCGGCAACCTATGATGAC
Source organism: Phyllopteryx taeniolatus (assembly GCF_024500385.1). NCBI lineage: Eukaryota > Metazoa > Chordata > Actinopteri > Syngnathiformes > Syngnathidae > Phyllopteryx > Phyllopteryx taeniolatus. Next base: position 2,716,554 of record NC_084524.1, on the reverse strand, counting down.
GTATTTGCAGCGGGTTACGGCCAACTTTCCCGCCACGGTGCTCAACCCGGAAGTCAGTTTCGCTGTGCTGCTCCTTGCATCCAGCGGGCGGCGCCATCGTACTGTATGACAACAACAGCGGTTTACAAAGCCTGAATAAAATAACAGCAAGTCGGATAGGAAAGTGGCAGAAAAATAAAGCTAAACTAAAAATATATTTTTGTGTGAATACCCACCTTGTATATTATAGAGAAATGTACTCTTAAAAAAAAAAAATTGGCGTACGTAGTATTTAAAATTGATTTTCAGAATAAATAACTATGTAAAATAATGAATAGAGACAAAAATAACTACTTTTCTCACTAAACATTTTGTAGGATTTAAGGCCAGTGGTAGCCTGAAAACCATCAGGATCAGCTGGATGTCGATAAGGCCATCGAGTCCGCATTTTTCTGTCCTGATTGGTTGGGAAGAGCAAAACTTGTTACAGCCAACTTTGACTCATAAGAGACAAGAGATCCCTGCTACTCGTGGGGGATTGGGCATAATGATACCAATTATAATTGTATTGAAGAAAAGAAAAACTCTTTAAGTTGGGATAAAGCACCAAGTTTTTTATGGTTGGTTCCCTAAAAACAATTTAAAAAATGTAAAATCTGAATGTGAATTCACAGGTGCTGAAGTATGTAGAGGTCCACTGTCTTCTGTACGGGTGGCGACTCGCCTCCCGTCGTAACTTCTCAGTACGGCAGTAATATTAGTCGTTCTTTACAGAGGTTAAAGAATTATATGCGCGTGATTGTTGTTTTTGGTCTAAAATGTGTTGCTGCAGTCTGTGTGTTCAGATATCTGTTGTTTAAAGGACAACAATGCTACATAGATGCTAAGTGTTCGGCCGTGTTGTTTCCAAACGTGTGTCAGCGTTAAGCTAGCGTAGGCTATGTACTTCCTTGAAATAAATGCGTGAGATTCTCATCCTTTTGTTTAGTTTGACAGCAACCTTGAGTTGAGTGTGTCAAACATCTTGAAGCCTCTCTTTTTTTTTTTTTTTTAAGAATATTTGCAAATTATATCTGCTAACAGGCTGCTTGTTGCCAAGTGAGTGGAGATGCCTGTCGCCACACAGCGCTCGTATCCCGGGTTTGCATCTCGAAAAACTCGGTCGGGCCACTTGTATCTCAAGGCACCACTGTCGGCGATACAGTATAGTAGGTTCACTGTACAACTCCAATATGCGAGTGACAGGTGACGAGAGAGTATTCTAGTTTCATGCCGAGGGTATTAAAAGGTGAAGCGATGCTATCAAACCATTTGGTCCAAAATGTGAGAAAACTGAAGCTGCGGTTTTGGCATTCACACGATAGTTGTCCGACCAATCTCCAGTGTTTAATTTGTTGCTTCATTTACATATCGGTCACCGGATCACAATAGCGTACGAGTATTGTGTTGCGCTTTGAAAAGCGGCGAATCTTTGATGCCCTGCGTAGTTGGCGTATTTGCATAGACCACGGACAGAGGGCCTCGCTTCAGTCGGCGGAATCTACTCAGCAGGTGACAGGCAAGCATATGCCTCCAAATGCCATGGGGTCCTGAAGCCGGATCATCTCCAAAGGCTAACTGGCAGGTCTAAGCAGGGACGTCGTTAATGCATATTCACAAAGAGCACGATGAAACACAAAAATGTTACCCAGCTGCTTTATTGGCACACGGCGTCGGTCCCTGACCGCCTTTGGAGACCCGGCTCGGCTTCAGCCGCGTACTTCCCATTCACGCGCTCGGGCAGTGGGCTGAAGCGCACCAACAAGCTGCTCTCTGTGCGCGCGAGAGGCCCAGTGGCTGTTGATGGTTCTGTAAATCACAGCAACTGATGAGTTTTCACAAGTGCAGAATACACGGCAGTTGTTGCAAATCCAGTCACTCAATGGATGTTTTTCATTATTTGCATGGCAGATGCTCACAAACACTTTTCTAAAGCAAACAAAGTTGTTTTTTGTTTTTTTTGCCTCATTTTGCCATAATGTGGCTGGCTACGCACACACACAGGTCAACAGGTTAAGGGTAACTGAGATTAAACTAGTCAAACGGTGGTGAGGTCAGATTATACAGTCACCGCCTTAGCAAAATTATGAGGACACGGCTCACAACTAGTAAGGGCTTCTCTCGTCATTGAAACGTGAAGCAGCGAGCCCGAACCGGGTGGACCGGATTAGCGCGCTTCAACCTGGCCGCGACCGACATCCCGCTCCAAATCAATTTCACAGTCGGCGGCCTTCCGTCATCGCGCCGCTCCCCGGCCGGCGAGCTCACATCGAGCTCACTCTGCTGTCACTCGTCGACGGCGTTACCAAACGCTGGCCCGAAGGAACACTTTCAAACGTTTACTTAGTTTGTGCTCTGCGTGCGTGTCATTTTTCTATGTACGGTCTCTGTACAGTACATTGCAGATTTTTGCATTTAGCACATCTTTTATGACGTGTGGTACTGTTAAAAAAATAAATAAAATAAAATCCATAAAGTCATTTGAGGTGCTGAACAGGCACCGGCTGATGGCGGTCCATTTGCGTTAAGCTGATGTCAGACACCTCAGGCTGGCATCTGCTAAAGGGCACAAGTACACCCGTCCCTCTTTTGATCAGAGGCCAAAAACTCTTTACGGTTTAATAAACGTGATGGAGCCTTTAGAGGATCGCCGTTCAAGGGCATCACGCGACGTCGCTATGCAAGCTTGGCGTCGCCGAGTTGTCGCGAAGGACCGATCGGAGCGACGGCGTTTTCCCCATATTTACAGGAGAAATATCAGCTTTGATCCGATCGGATCAAAACTGATTTACCGTCCGGGTTTCAAATGCCAGGTGGAAAAGATAGACGAGAACAGCTTGAAAAAGGGCACTCTCAAGCCAGATGATCGCACAAACCCGATAAAAGGACAAATATCCAAAAATGGATATGCTTGGTTGAAAAGAAGACATTATACTGTCCGAAAAAGAAGATGAACGATTGATGTTCCAGTTTCCTAAAAAGATTCAAGCGGTTTCATTGTAGATGTCATCAAATCTGTTCCTCTTCACACAAAACAGGCCGTTTTTGTTCCGTGTGAACCAAACCGTCAAGGTCAAGTCAAGGTTGTTACCGAATGGTGATTTTTGGCATAACCTTCCCGAGCAATTATACATTTATTTGGTTCCACCAGCATAACTGAAGGCCGGGGCCATTCGCTTAACTACAACGCGAACAATTTGACACCTCTGCTCTTCGGCATCCGACCCCACAATGCAACATTGTTGGGCAAAACCGTTCCTTTGGCACAACGACCTGGGCCCGTTTTAATTGATGCTAATATTTTGACCCAACACTTTACTATTAACACCCCGCCGACTCCTACAACCGCAGCTGAGCAATCAAACGCGCGTCCGTCTTCGTTTAGATTATGGATTAATGCCGAAATGTACGACAACGCGCGTGCAAACACGCATATCGTATTTGCGCAGCCGTTTTCCAGCGGCGGGTGCTAATCATACGCAAACAGGCTTGGGGGTAAAAAGGGGGAGGGCGGGGGGGGGGGGGGCGCCATCTTGCGGGATTTTAGGTCTCTCTTTTGAGTGTTTTATCACATAAAATAAGTTTTTTAATAAACGTATGGCAAGGGCTGCTTGGCCGGCAGCCACGGAAGGATTTTTGCTTCTCGCTCGGTTGCAGGTGAGAGCCTTTGATTCTTGCCGCGTCACGCCTCCAGTGGTGCAGCAACCAATAGCGGGCCCTCTTCACCAGTATACACACAGACACACACACACACACACACACACACACACACACACACACACACATAGCTCCAGGTGCCAGAGTGTGAAGGGATCAGCCAATCCCAGCGCTCGCCAGAAACTGGATGCCGGCCACCGGGTTATTAAAAGCAACGGGAGAGCTGGGCCGCTCGCCTCCGTTCGACACTTTATGGAAAAATAACAGAAAACGGAGGTGAGCTCAACCTCAGCCCGGAATAGCAAACGTGAACATTTGTGGTCTGAGGAGACGGAATCGGACGCCGTGAGCGGCAAAAGGGCCGCGCCGTCGCAACGTGGTGGACGTCTCCATCCGTCACGTTTGTCGTGACGCCATTTCCACACACTTTGATGAGATGAGATCATATTGTGTCACCTGCTCTTTGCCTGTAGCCAAAACAGCCACCTAATTGAGTTTCGTCCCATATGTGAATTATTATTAACACGGATTCATTTGCCGCACTTTTTCTTGGTGCCAATTTCCTAAATTAAAAAGAAGAAAAAGATTTACAGCCTAAAGCCCCCCGCCCATTTTTGGAGAGCGCTTCCAGCATCGCCATGGCAACTGCCAATATGCAAGGATGATGATGATGATGTCGCCGGCTGCGCAAATGGGGCGCGTGAAACAATAAGGCCTGCTTTAAAAAAATAAAGCAAGAAGTAAAAAAATAAAACATCTTTGTCTATTTTGATGCGAGTGCTCTCAATCACTCCCGGTAATGGCCTCAATGTATCCCACAATGCATCTTGAAAAGTACTCCGCAAGCGACGGTCACAACACAAGCAATAAATAAGCAGTACAAGACAGACATCTGGATGGAGCTGCCGTTTAACGCGACATCAACTCCCTATCTGCTCATCAGTACGGCACTAATAGGAGTTGCTCTTCACAGAGGATAAAGAATACATGACAGAGTACTATTATATTATATCCACGTTGCCGTACAGTTTGTGCTCAATCCGCAACATGGATAGTATTTAGCATTTAGCTAGCAGAGCGAAAGGCTAGGCTATTCCGCTTGCGAGGCCGTACAGACTGACTTTTCATGGCTTTCGTGACTCATATGGCCGTAATGTTATGGAAATCCTCGAGGGTGCGCGGTAAATTAATCAATCATGCGAGGGGGCCTTATCTATCACTGCACATTTAACCAGTCAGCTCCTATATAGGTTAATTAAAGCACAATGGTCGAGGAGAGGACCTGGCACCCGTCCTGCTTCTGTTTAAGCCTCCTCGAGGCCTGCTGGGCTGCGGCTTTCTCCAGCCAGATGATATTCGCCCGCTTTGCGCCCACCGCCCCCATCCCAGCTGAACACATAAATCATCCGTGAGGGACTCTGGCTCAGACCCCAAATTCCGTGAACAATGGCGTTCGTCCGCAGATACCGAACAGAATCGCTGGATTCTCTTCAAAGTAAAAAAAAAAAAAAAAAAAATGAAATAAAATACACTTATCTCAGGGCATATAGAGCAGATTTGGAACAAATCAATTAAGGCGCTGTGCTGCGTCGCACATGCTGATATTGTGTAGCATGGTTTGCTTTTATGTGTGGTCTGAGTTGCCAGATAAGAGTCGAGCGGCGCGCGAGTGTTTGGGGGGGGGGGGAGGGGGGCCGATTGCATAACACACAAGTCAAAGTTCAACTGTGGAGGGTTTCTGATCAGTTGAGCATTATTAAAGGGAACTATATTACAATATGTACCCAATTATAAACACTTCCCAGGTACCAGATTGTATGTCATACTCCAGTTTTTCTGCACTCCGTTTTAAGTTCTCAAAGTACTTTTTGAGTCCAGGGAACCCTGACAAGGGACAATTTTATAATCCTAAAGAGTATATGCGCAATTTACTTCCGTAAAGGCGGAATGGGACTGGGACACCGCACCGGTAGAACGTTAGACGTCTAACAGGAAGTCTGCAAACCTGTTGTCGACGTGATGTTCCGCATATATCCGTAAATGAAGTTGGAATTTAAAAGCTGCCTCTTTTTTTTTGCGAGAAAAAAGTTAATATAAACCAATTCCTATAGAGTTGCTAGAATAAAGTCCTATTTTTTCAAAATAAAAGTTGTAATCTTTACTTCGAAACAATGAAAGATGTATTTTGCCACAATAAAAAGTTTTACAAGCCTACTGTAGACTAATATTCCACTCTTATACAACCCCAATTCCAATGAAGTTGGGACGTTGTGTTAAATAAAAACTACAATGATTTGGAAATAATGTTCGTGTATTTAATTGAATACACTACAAAGACAAGATATTTCATGTTTAATAATTGATTGTTTTAAGCAAATCATGAACGTAGAATTTTATAGCTGCAACACGTTCCAAAAAAGGTGGGACAGGTGGCAAAGAAGAGTGAGAAAATTGAGGAATGCTCATCAAACACCTGTTTGGAACATCTCACGGGTGAACAGGCTCATTGGGAACAGGTGGGTGCCATGATTGGGTAGAAAAGGAGCTTCCATGAATTGCTCAGTCATTCACAAGCAAAGATGGGGCGAGGTTCACCTCTTTGTGAACAAGTGCGTGAGAAAACAGTCCAACAGTTTAAGGACAATGTTCCTCAACGTACAATTGCAAGGAATTTAGGATTTCTTCACCTACGGTCCATATCATCATCAAAAGGTTCAGAGAATCTGGAGAAATCACTGCATGTAAGCGGCAAGGCCGAAAACCAACATTGAATGACCTTAACCTTCGATCCCTCAGGCGGCACTGCATCAAAAACCGATAATGTGTAAAGGATATCACCGCATGGGCTCAGGATCACTTCAGAAAACCAATGTCAGTAAATACAGTTCGGCGCTACATCCGTAAGTGCAACTTGAAACTCTACTATGCAAAGCAAAAGCCATTTATCAACAACACCCAGAAACGCCGCCGGCTTCTCTGAGCCCGAAAACCCTCCAAGATGGACTGACGCAAAGTGGAAAAGTCTTCTGTGGTCCGACAAGTCCACATTTCAAATTGTTTTTAGAAATTCTGGACGTCGTGTCCTCCGGGCGAAAGAGGAAAAGAACCAGCCGGACTTTTATGGACACAAAGTTCAAAAGCCAGCATCTGTGATGGTATGGGGCTGTGTTGGTGCCAATGGCATGGTTAACTTACACATCTGTGAAGGCACCATTAATGCTGAAAGGTACATACAGGTTTTGGAGAAACATATGCTGCCATCCAAGCAACGTCTTTTTCATGGACTCCCCTGCTTATTTCAGCGATGCCAAACCACATTCTGCACGTTACAACAGCATGGCTTCGTAGTAAAAGAGTGCGGGTACTAGACTCCCATTGAAAATGTGTGGTGCATTATGAAGCGTAAAATACGACAAGGGAGACCCCGGACTGTTGAACAGCTTAAGCTGTACATCGAGCAAGAATGGGAAAGAATTCCACCTACAAAGCTTCAACAATTAGTGTCCTCAGTTCCCAAACATTTATTGAATGTTGTTCAAAGAAAAGGTGATGTAACACAGTGGTAAACATGACCCTGTCCCAGCTTTTTTGGAGCATGTTGCAGCCATAAAGTTCTAAGTTAATGATTATTTGCTAAAAATCAAGTTTATCAGTTTGAACATTAAATATCTTGTCTTTGTAGTGTATTCAATTAAATATAGGTCGAACATGATTTGCAAATCGTTGTATTCTCTTTGTATTTATGTTTAACACAACGTCCCAACTTCATTGGAATCGGGGTTTTATAATATAGTCATAGGGAAGAAAGTTATATTTTAACATGAATTTGAAAAATTAACTTAATTCTTGTAATTTTACCACAGATTCGATATTTATATACTTATTCAGATAAAGACACCTAATCGAGAATACATGTGCTTTTTTTCCTTAAAGGACTTCATTAATGTAGAATTATTTTTTTGTCGCAATATAAAATTCGTATGATGATAAATCATACAGTGGTGCCTTGAGTTTAATTTATTCCACGACCACGCTTGCATCTCAAATTTACTGAGGGGAAAATTGCACTTTATATCATAGGTTATTAAAAACATTTTGTAATAAGAACATTCAGTAGAATGTCAAGAACTAAATTTGTGCATTGTCCAATTGATTGTGCTGCTCCTTCTGAAGTGCCCGCCTTGGCCACCGGGTGGCAATATAACAGACAAACGAAGAATATTTTTTTTTTTTTTTCTGATTTGATTGATAGAAATGGTCAATCCCAACACCCCATAAAAAAAATAATCCTGCCTATCTGACATGCCCTCACGTTCATGTTGGCACAGCTTGAAGCCTCATTTTTGACGACTTGACAAAAATCCGCCCAACTGCTGCTTATTGTGAAGAGTGCTGCACTGCGTTCACGTCCACCGTACCGTGCTCGTATATCAAGGCAGCACTGTAGTTTATTTTAGTTTATTTATATAAAGTGAATAATTTGGGACCAATTAAGTACGTGGTGTAAAAAGTTTGGGAATTAACCTGCGTATCCACCAGTTGCCATTCACACATCCGAACTTGGTTTACAACTCAACAGGCCCAGATTTGACACGGAATAAGTACATTTGGGAGTAAAATTGCAACATCATGATTTCAGAAGATATTTTTTTTGTCCGCAGTTGTGAGACTTTTTTTCCGCACTCAAGGTATTTTACATTTGGCTATTAATCAGATGGCTCTCTCGATTGATTCACAGGGCGTTGTTTATATTAAAAAAATAAATAAATAAAAACTCAATCTCCCTTCCGGTGCATAATATCCGTGCTTTGGCTGACTCATGCTCCTTGGCGAGCAGCGCAGCCTTTATTCACATCTTAATTATCTTTGATTTCCGTTGCACTTTATTTGCGCAAAGGAAATCAATGGGCCCAGTCTGTGGTCAAGACAAATTGTAAGATCACCAGCAAGCTGAGTGATCAAATGCAAATGGAAGTCCATTCATTGATTTGCGTAAGATGGATGTATTCTGCTCTGGCTCCTGCTTGCATATTTTATTTTATTTTTTTTAAACATAGCGACAAGTGTGCTATATTAAGCGTTTTTGTGTGCTTGCAAAAATTTGGTATGGAAAGGGAATTGAATGGATGGATTTTTTTTTTATTGAATTGTTTTTTTGGGGGGGGGGGGGGGGGAATGGGAAAACGTAAATAACGTGGCTTTGGATGATTATAAAAAATAAAAAAAATACATGTCCTTGTCATTTAAAAAAATATATATAAACAACCTTTTCATAGGCAAATGTGGCATAGCTGTCCAAAACTAAATCTGCGTCCACAATTTATTGACATGAACGCAATTAAGTCATTTTAACTTTTCAAAAGCTAGTAGGTATAATTTCTGATTAAGCATTGAAAGTAATGTATTCATTGTAAATACTATAAATGTATTTTTACATTACATACCTTTTAAATATTTAAAATTATTAAATTGTGCATGTAGACTTGCTGCACCTGCTAAATAAATATTTAACCCTCACCCAAAAGTAATAATTTTGAATCTAAATTTCAAATAATACATTTGAACTGATATATACGTGATGTTGTTGATTCAATTTACAAGTTATCAAAAGGGTAAAGCGCTTTCATTTTTAAAAAGGTACCGAATGGTTACTGTTGCCACGATTGTTTCAGCTTCTCCAACAGATAACCACAAATTTGACACGTTCAATGAATACGCTATCAAAAGTCAGTAGCATCAACTTTAAAAAAAAAAATAAAAAAATAATCCAAATCAAAAACGACTGTTTTACGGCAACCTTTTTATGAAAGACAATTGACCAACTCAGTGATTACTCGTGCTTTCATCAGGACATTATAGATGAAATGTTGATCATGCCGAGCTCAGTAACGGTGGGCTTCTGCCAAGAAGACAGATGGAGGATTAATGAGAATAACGAGGGGTCTTTGTCTACACGGCACCTTTAAAAAAAAGCTGCGATTCGGACCAAAATGGAGGAAGATTGTCGAGGTTCTTTCTCTAACAACACAAATGGCCGCCATCCCCGTCGTTATTGGGCGGGCAATTGCCGCTAACACCTGTCACGCGCACTCAGCATCAGATATCTTAGCTCTGCGGGAATGATGAATAATTACTCCGGTTTCAAAAACCCGCCTATTAGCGCTAACCAGGTTACATTGGACATCTGTCTCCGAGCGCCGGGCGATATAATTGGCCGCCGTCGCGTCGCGCTTCGCGAGTCGACCGGAATTGTGCGAGATGAAAGTCGAAAAGAGAACACAATATGTCCACGTGCGCGCTTCGCTGGCATGTTATTGGCACGGTCGAGTCTGCTAACATATGTTCGGAACTCGGGAGGCTTCGGGCAGCAGGGAATAGGGGGCCGACGTTTGAAGTCAACCGCCGTGCTAAGCCGGGAATCGGCACAGTTGCGGGTTGGAGACGCTGCTTCTCGTTCAAAGGGATGGTAGGAAACGCTCCGGGGAGCGTCCGACATCAAGCGCTGACCCCGCCGCCGTTTCCCGCTACCTTCTGCCGCGAGTCTCTCCGCCGTATGCCGCCGTTCCCAAAGACCGGCAGGCCCGTGCCATCTGGCCTCGCCACGGATTCCCCGGACACATATTGGGAATCCGAACTATGCCGCCTCCCTTCTCTCTGTGCGTCATCCCCGCTCGGGTGGAAGGGGCTCTGCTCCCCAAGTGATCCCAGCTGCCCTTTCCCACTGTAATACGCCTCGTGAGGGCGGAAGCGTTCGATACTTTTTAAGATGAAGGACATTTCCTGGGGCTTCTCGCCACCTCACGTCGTGGGGAACCTTTAAATGGTCTAAAGCGGCGGTCCCCAACCCGTTTTGCTCCACGGACCGGTTTTGAGCTCACCCTAGAGTTTTTTTTTTTTTTTTTTTTTTTTCTTCTGTGGAACCTATCCTCAGCTAATTGCAGACAAACATTCAACAAATCTTGAAAAAAAAAAGAAAAAGAAGCTTCAAGCTGTTTAATGCCACCACAAGTTGAAGTTTACTGTGGAACTAAAACTTGGAGAATTACACTTTGCGCATAACCAGATAGCTACCTTTATTCCGCTAGCTTCATGCTAAAGCTGACACATAATAGGAAACTCAAACACTTAAAAAAACGACGATGGAGCTGAATGCTACCGATGCTGGAGGACGCCTGGTGGGATACACGGACAAAAGGGCATATTTGCAACGTCGGCGTCACAGATAAGAATCTCGGCGCAAAGCAAACTGCGACGTTTTGCGTCTGTGTGCGATCCTCCTGGCACCCGTTCTTCACATTTTGCGTGACGAAGAGCAGCGAGGATCTGATCCTCTAATCTCACAACGGCAGGTTTCGCCCCGTGTCATCTGCCACTGGGCTGCAGCCAGGCGCCCCCATCACCGCCTCTGGCACCACAAGGCCACCCATCTCCTGTGCGCACGCGCGCGTGTGTGTGTGTGTATTTCTACTCACCGTTGCTAGGCTACGACGGAAACCTTTTTCCTCACCCGAATTTTGGGTGGGTTCCACTGCTGCACCGGGGGACCAACATGGCAGCATTCCCAGAACTGGGAAAAGGATGAATAATTTCAGTAGCGCTGGTCTACCCTGAATGTCCTGTTGGGAAGAGGAAATTGCACTTTGAATTTTATTCCCCCCCCCCCCCAAGCTGCATTAAAAGGGACAAAAATATTTTAAAATTCTTCATATACGAAAACAGTGTGAACTAAGCAAGTACATCTTTTGTTCGCGGCCTAATTTGGAAAATGTGTCGGCAAGCGAGTCGTTCTAAATCTTGCTGCAATGTGACATAACAGTGCAGCTAATTTACGTAATAACCGCCCCCACTCTAAGCCCTGTGCAACCGTAACCACCCATGACCTGGAAGGTAGGCTGGGTTAAGATCCTGCATTTTGCAAGTGACTTAGCAGCGCATTTGGGTTTGACCTTGCACAACTCCACAAACTGACGGCGCCTTGGTGATGAAGTGGTGCCCCCGTGAGCGAAAATACAAACGCTGCTTTTATTTTGGCCTTCATGGGACGGTTATACCCCATAGCTCCGCCCCGCCCCCCCAAGGGTAGTCATGGTAACAAAAGCCGTACTCTGCAAACAACTTAAAACCCCATTCAGGAGTTTGAACCCTTACCTCCTTGGTCCTCATTTAACGGGTTCACTGCATCCAACCCCTCATGAACAATTGGCTGCCAACGATCTCCTCCAGCGTGCCAGTGAGCATGAAACTCTCTCACCACACTTGACTCACTTTGGCCTCTTCACTGTGGTTAGTTTCAGGGGACGGCATTCGTTTGACCGCCTCTGGAACACAAGTGCCAGAAATGTAATTTATTAAAAAAATAAAATGAAAATCCCAGCTGATATTGTGACTCAGTCGACTTTGAAAGGTAAAACAAAAGCCAATTGAACAAACAGCCCCAAAATGTTCAACCAAATTATATATCAATGCAAAATATGAACAATAGTTGAGACTTACACAGCTTTCCAAATGAGGCATATGCCGTTCATTCAAATAATCAATGCAAGCAATGTTACAGATTTTGCAGGATAAAACCCAATCGTAACTACATGCTTTTCATTGGACATGAGTGAAAAGGAAAAAGGTTACTCCAAAATTGCACAATTCAGAGAATAAATCAAGAAATAATGTGGGGTGAATGAAATTTCTGGAAAAAAAAAAAAAAAACTTATTTCCAAATTGAAATCATAATTGCAGTGAAAATAAAAATTTGATCAACTTCAATAACTTCTATAATAGTTGCCATTTTATTGAAGAAAACAATCACTATGATAGTATTGTTACTCAAAACAAAGTTTGCCCAAAAACATTTTGGGGCAATACACAAGGATCTTAAAAAAGAAAATTCCTATTAAATTCTGCAGGTTCTCAATAGGGTTGAGGTCAGGGGATGAAATGGCCACAATGAGACTTTTGCTCATCTTTACAATCATGGCAGTTATTTTTATTTATTTTTTTCCTTCTCGCCGTAGTGTGGGATGGTACAATCCCAATTGGGCCATAACCCCAATAGTTGGAGACTTTAAACGGGACAGGAAAGCGGTAGGTAGTGGTCCCCGCACACATGACTTAGCAGGCGGGCGGAGGAGTGAAGCCATCAAAGCGACCAAATCAAAATGCGCCCATTCACTTTTCATTTGAAAAGCAGCCAAGTTCTCAACTCGAGGAGCCACCCATCTCAGATCGATGTCCGCCCACACATTCTGCAGCTAGCTAACCGTCAAGTCTTTCTGGAGCCAGACGCTTGATACGCGAGGAACATTCTGTAGGTTCCACCAAACGACTCAATAAATCCTCTCCCTCCTTTTCTGGATCATGCCGAGCGAAAAACAGATGCTTTTGCGGCGCCATGTTGCCAGCCAAGATGACGGATAATCTGCCAAAAGGATCCCTCAGAGGCTGGCAGGACGTTCAAGAGAGTCTCCTCAAAAGCGAAGAGCGGGATATTAACGTGGACATGATTGCTATCGCTGATGGCACCCTGGCACCTTTGGCATCAAATATAAAGAGAGGACAGCAGGTGCATTTCATTCCTTGTCCCTTTCAAGTGCCAACTTATTCCCACATGTGAGAAAATGAGCAATCAAATGGACTTGAAAATCGAGATTTGTTTTGTCGTATATTGAGGCATTGCGGTTTATTTCTAATATTGAAAAATAAAAACATTACCCTCAGTTCAACTCTGCTTTGCCAACTTGAAAACTTTAATCCTTTTCAATCTGAGCTCCGTCGGGACCGAAAAGTTCCCATCCGATTGTAAAGCTTCATCTCGTCTAGACACCTAGAAAGGAGAAACACCAATGTCGATAAAACTGCAAATACCTAATTTCCAGTATCTTAAAAAATAAAAAATAAAAGAAGAAGGTACTGTGGTATAAAGCTCTCCCAGTTAACATTTGACTTCAAAAGACGTCAATGGCAGTAAATGAAAATACAAAAAGTACAATATAGCACAGTAAAATATATGCTACACTGTGCTGTAGTGTACTTTTTTGGTAATTTGAGAAAAGTTTGATTTAAATTCCACTTTCAAACGACACCATTACATGGCACCAACATTCCAGAAATAGCACCGTTTGATCAGTCTTTTGACGTGTGCTGCCGCTTTGTAAACGTAGTGACGTTAGTTTTGAAATGTGGCACAGTCGGATTTTCAGAAATGCGGATACAACTAATATGAAATGGTAGTTATCAATAATACCATATTGTGTCTTTTTGATATGCCCCCCCCCCCCCCCCCTGAGTGCCAATTACCTCATGGATAGCCCAACTAACAGTAGAGACCTTTAAGCAGTGTGCAACCATAAGCCATCTTTGTACCATTGTTCTAAATTACCCACAGTAAAGAATTAAGTGAGTTATGATTAATTTATTGGAGCCAAACAAAGTGACCTCAATAGAAGTGACGGCGAGCTGGCCGGGGAGTCAAGATGGCGGCTTGGTCCGCAATTTTGCGCTTTAAGTCGGGGGTTAGTTGCATCTCAAAGCAGCGCTGTAGTTTGCCGTCTAAAATACATCCAATGTGTTAGATGCGGTGAAGCCTGTGGGAAGCGACGTAGCAGAGCACGCGCACGCACCGAGTCTCACGCTCCCTGTGAACAGCCGTCTTTAACGAGGGGAGCCAAGAGAAAGCATGCGTGATTGTTTTCGAGAGGCTGCCCTAAAGGCACGTTATTGCTCAATGCTTCTCTCAGTCATACGTCCTCTCTTGTTGATTGTGCTCCGTTGATCAGCGGCAACAAAGGCGTCATTAGTGGGGCTTTGGTCCCCACCAGGCCCGGAGTAATTATGAATGGGGGGCCCGGTAATAATTCAAGGGCCCATCAGTGCCGCTTGAAACTGAAGAGAGAGAGAGAGAAAGGGAAGAGAGCGAGAAAAGTTCACAGATTCGGCGGCGGTAGCGGGCAGGCGGGCCCACTGGGCCCATCTGCCTCCATTTCCCGGCCACCTGCCCGGAGATCTGACCCACGTCAGCAGCGACGATGGAGCACCGTTAGCACAAGAGAGAGGTAGTCCCGAGCATATGGCATTTACACATTGCTCCAATATACGATTTACAGCGGTCGTTAAGAGACTTGACGGGGACATTGCGCTTGCAAACAATTGCGAATGTTGCATTTATTCCACCATTTATGGGGGGGGGGGGGGGGGGGAAGATATCACATCATTACAACGGTAGAGGGAAAAGTGGCCATCACGCTGCGTGAGTCACAGTAAGAGTCTGACACCAGAAGAGGGCAGTGTGCAGTCTCAAGTGACAAGCACCAACATACTGCTCCAATTCCAAAGCCACAATAATTGGAAAGTAAACTTCTTTGATATCCCCCTGAACAGCTCTCTCATTCATTTAACATGCAAGTCCACGGTTACTTTCTGCCTGCATCCCATTTGCAGAAGGCTAAAAGTCCACCCTCACATATCAACCATTGGTCAGCACGCTTCACAGTGCTTCATTTTTATTTCTTTTTTTTGTATGGGTTTTAGTTTACAAATAAATCCAAGTTTAGATTTTCTCACCGTCAGTGTTGTACCATGTTGTGCATGCCAGAACATGCCAGGCAGCACTGAGCTCCACTGGAAGAGATGCAGCCTCATTAAGAGAAAGCGGCACAAAAGGTTCTCAGATATACAAACTCCAATACCAATGTAGTTGGGACATTCTGCAAAACAAAAACAACAAGGATTTTCAACCTATACTCAATTAAATACACTGCAAAGACGAGATATTTAAGGTTCAAACTGATAAACTTGCGTGCAACACAGAAAACCGCTGGCACAGGGGCATGTTTACCAATGTGTTACATAAGTAACCAACATCAATAAGCATTTGGGAACTGAGGACATGTAGATTTGTAAGTTAAACTCTTTCCCATTCATGCTTGATGTAGAACTTGAGTTGCTCAACAGTCTGATGTCTCTGTTGGGGTATTTTGCAACTCATAATGCACCTGCACATATACGCAATGGGATGCAGTTCTGCCAGTCTTCATTTCCTCAAAGTGATGTTATACAAGTCTCCAAGTGTTCATACATTGAAATATGTTTCAAGTGTAACTATTTTCACGTATCACGGTTGTCTGGAACAAACTTCCCACGACAAACTGGGGTTTTCTGCACTTGCGTAGATTGAGGACACGCCACAGGTCAGGCAATCAAGATGGCCACACCTGGAGTTTGTGGGGAGAATCTGTAAGTAAACAGATGAGTCTGACTCCCGTCAGACAATCGGCATTCTCCTCCCCACCGCCGCCCCTTCCGTCTCCCATGGAACCGCCTCGTGGTTTCAACACGAGGCTGGGATTTATTGGCCGTTGCTGGATTTATTTGAAGATGACGCTGCAATTCATTTTCCCCTCTCGACAAACAGAACCCAGGAAACGGCTGCAGGGATGCCATATAGTGAGCCACTCAATTGAAATTTCGACATTTGGACAGAATTCTGTTTTTCCTCACACGAGGCTGCTCAACTGTAAATAAGTAACAGTCGCCATGGTGTCAAATCTCCCGCCAATCCGTTCTTCTGTCTGCGGCCTTGATTTACATTTCATCTCCTCCTCTAAGTGCTTCTCGGCGCAGACGTTGTAACACCAATAACTTAGCTCATATTTGCGGCTTGCGGTGGATGCCACACGCCGGGTTTTGGTTTCCAGACAGAAGCAGGCAGGGAACACCAATGGGCTGGTTTTGATCTGGATTCAATGGCCTGGAATAACCGGCCCCCGAAGAGCTCTCGTGTCAGACGGGATCTGTGACAGGGAGCAGAGAAGGGCGGCGGTGAGCATAATTCACCGTGCATTTAACATGTGGGCAGGACCAGCGGTGCAAAGTAACCAAGTACAAATGTTGTGTCACTGGAGCGGTGCCTGTGCTGTACTTGACTATTTTGTTTTTGGATGACTTGAAATTTACATTTGAAAACAGATCTGTATTTTCAAGGTTGCCTTAATCGCTCCGTTTTTCAGCTGCCGTTTGATGTAAAAAAAGAGCGAATGAGATCTTATAACTTCACCACGGAGGAACGTGAACCAAGGAGTTAGATATTTCTCATCCATGGCTTTTTTTTTTTTGTCATGTTGTTGGCTTCAAGAATGATTTGTGGCAAACGTGTTTTGACTTGTGCTGGCCTGAAAACCCACGTTTCCGTTTAATCTGTAAAAACATACAGCATTTCCCCCCCCCCCAGTGTCATCTAATTCAGAATTTGTTTGTTAGTTAGCAAAGTCATAGGAATGTTTTTCCATTGCATTCAAATCGAGCCAAGTATTTTCTTAATATGAAAGTTAAGAGGAAAACTGCCAACTTATCAAAATAGCTAACAAACTTTTGTACATTTTAGAGTCTGTACTTTTTTCCTCATATGCATTTGAATCAGTACTTTTTTTTTTTTTTTTTTTAAACAAGCATCTGTAAGTGTGAATACTTTTGCCACCGCTGGACCGGACACATTCTTACAACGGAGAACTTTGCTTCGGCGCTGCTTCTTCCTTTCCGGAAATCTCCTGCTTTTGTAACGCAACGGTGTTTGGGAGGCGGGTCAAAAGGCGCTTTCAACCCAGGGTCTCACCTACTTCCTAATGAATTCCCAGGATCCTTCCACCTGCAGGCGCTCCCATTCAAGCTCAGCAAGGATTCCACCTGGAGGGAGGAGGGACGAGGGTGGGGGTGTAGATGGAGGTTTGTGTGGGTTGAGGGGCGGCTGGCGAGATGGAGCATCCCTGGCACACATGCACACATGCGCAACCATCACCCCCCAGATTGGAGGCAGGTGCAGCGGCAAATCAAGCCTCATTAGCTGCACCTTCTGCTCGCGTATACCGCGGACAGATGGATGCTCGCCCTCACATGTTACCTCACATCAGATGGCAGTCGGAGGAGGGTGGCTAGGGGCGAACAGGGGCGCTCCGCTCGCACCGCCACCCCCCCACCCCGACGCACCCTTCTGCCGGCATCGCTTCCTCACAGCTACAACATCCAGGTCCCCCACCTCCCTCCCCACACCGCCGCCTCTCGAAGCGCTCCAGAATGCTCTTTAACCTTAATAGCGCCGCGGGCCACGCTGTACTATCCAGGGAATGTCTGACACGGGATCAGTTTATTCCTCGCCTCGTGGCCCAAGGAGGAGTTGAGGAGGGGGGGGGGGGGGGGGGTAGGGGCCCTTCGCTTTCTGCTTGGGAGAAAAAAATAAAAGCGTGTGCTGGCATGTTAGCAATTCTTAAGCTTAGAGGGGACATGATAGGGAAAATTGATGTTTTAATTGCCTTCATACAAATATTTGCTTCTCTGGCCTAACAGGCAAAAGGTAAGCAGAGCTGCATTGAGCGCTGTTGGATGAGCAGGTTCGCATCGGCCGAAGTTGTCCACCTGGTGGCGGCGATGAGTCCGTGCGGCACGTACGCACCCTGACCTCAACCCTGTCGAGGAAATGTTATTAAAACACCTGGAAACGCTTTCTAAATTGTGAAAAATAACTCGCAACATGATGCGATTAAAAGGGGGTGTGGCTGAAAAACGGCTTGGTCTCCACACAATGGAAGCCGCTGAAGCGTGAACGGTTGCAACTCCGTCTCTGGGATAAAAAGAAACCAAAACGGCAATCATCATCTTTTACTAGCCTGCAGTTTCAAACGTATGAAAAGCAAACGCTGCCCTCAAGGGAATGTCAGATGTCGGCGGCGGCGAGTCCTCGTCGAAACGAGTTTACCGTCTTTCATTTCAGTCAAGCAGATGAGGAGCTACTTCTGTTCCGGCCGTCAGCTAATGAAGAGAAACAGACACGCATATGGGACTTCTTTTTCTTCTTAGCCGCCGCATCCTTGCATCCCCGATCCATCCGCCATATGGGGGAACGTGCGTGTGATGCAGTTGCGGCGCCCTGCAAACACAGCGGAAGGAATTAAAAAAATAAAATAAAATCCCCCCCATTTGTCTTCCTCACTCCCATGGGCACATGAAAGTGAAGGTTATACTTGCACACTCTTTTTGGGAGGAGGGGAGAGGGAGAGGTTGCGGGTGGTCCCTTTCATTTCGCACAAATCATTATTAATCTTGCGCTCTTTGCCAGGTTTGAGCACGCGATCCATATGTTCATCCCTGCGCATTTGCCTTGCGACGTCTCCGGCTTTTGCGAGACGAGGATGCGTTTTTTACTTGCACGCGATTTGCTTAAACCAACTCGCGTAGTTTGTCTTTTAATTACATCTTGCAAATGGCTTATATGGCAACAAACAACTTGAGGGCGGTCGCGTGGTGATGTCATCAGCTTTTGGAAAATACTTCTTGCCATCTGGTGAACACACGCGTACAAATGACGACAGTTTTTCTTCCGTGACTCGGGAGTCGTCGAGACGAGATTTTGGGTCGTAAATATTGAACCCGTTTAGTATTTAAGATACAAATTCACTCAACGCACTTCAGACCGTTGTGTGTCTTTGAGGACTAGATTCCAGATCGGTGGTGGAACATAATCTTCATGCGTGCGCTGTGCTACATTGCGTTGAGATTATCGGCGCGCACCACGAGCAAAAAATCCTTACGCGTGCGCAAGGCCTGAGCTATATTAAATGAAGTAAAACAGCCTTTTAAAGTAGCATATAGAGCGCTGCGCTACACAACATGAACACACGGACCAAAATTGAGTCCGTTTCAAACAGGAGAGAGGCACAACCCGTCACTGGTGAAATCTGGAAGCGCTTAAAAGCGAGAAGAACATGTGGGCCCTGCGTCCAAAGTACTGTAAATGCTAAGCAGGTGAGGGATTCCAGCACTTTAATGACGCGAATTTCTATCATCAATCTTCTGTAGAAAGCAGCTGGAAGTCAGAAACTCAAGGGTGGGGGGGTGGGGGGGGGTTGGGATGAAATAAGAAAAACATGCTCAGTCAGGAGGTTTTGTAGGATTCTGTTTGTGGAAAGCTACTCGAATGCGGTGTCAAAACAGCACATGCAAAACAAACAATTTTTTCCGGCATGCGTTTTCGCAGGCTGTCGTGTGGCGATATTACGGTGCCGGGGTCTTTACATCGCCGCATTCGTCGCGTAATTACATTTTCAGGAAGTTGATTGCCTCCTTATTGGCTGTCACTTCCACTCGTTGCCGTCAATGGCGAGGGCGTTGGTTTTGCACGTATGCCAACGCAGCGACCGTGCAAAAAAAAAATTCAAAAATGGAAAAAAAAAAAAAAAAAAAAAATCGCCATGGTGATTGACATCAATATGTATCGACGCTGCCACAGATGGGCGGCCGTGATGGACACAAGTGTCTCTTTTGTTCCCCCCCCCCCCGAGAGCAAATGTGCCATACAGACGAGTATTAATACAGAATGCAAAGTGACAACACACACACTCAAGTGCCACCACCCCCACCCTTTGCCAGGGGTGCACCTGCAGCTTATTATCGAGGCCTTTAGCTTTTTAATGGTACGCAGGTGCCAAAGTGCCACAGCCGAAAAAAAATAAATAAATAAAAAATAAAAAAAAGCCCTCAAATGGGCGCACACGCTCGCAGATGTGCGCCAAGCCTCCGCGTTGTGCTTTCGGGAAACCAGGTGGAATTCTTTGGGGAATTTCACCGTGCTGCTGCGGCATCCCGCGAGGAAGTGACATGACCGATTACATTTAACGTGGACATATTATGGGAAATGTTGGACTGCTTGTGCAGTATTCCCTCACGTCCGGTCTCGCTCTCTCGCTAGATTTGAGTATAACATCACTTTGAGGAAATGAACACGGTCACTCACGCAGAGGCCCAGCGCGCTTGCCCCGTGGGAAACCGCCGGTGCTAATCGTCGCTCCCAATTGAAGTTTACTGTTAAACGGACACATTAAACAAACGCCAAACCGGACCGCATCATTTCATCTATTGCACGGCCGCTAGCTTAACGCTAACATATAATGCAAAACACCACAGGCAGGCTAAGGGAACTTAGCATGGAGGTTATAAACTGTCAAACAAGTGCTAATTTAACAGAGACAGGACTCACTTGCATGGCTTGCCTGCTCTCCTTCCCGGGAAAGAATGCGGTGCTGTACCACGAGCGCTACTCGGGCTCGTGCAGGTCGGGAGCCGAGAGCGTAGGAGAACCCGGGCGGGAAAACGAGCGGCCGCCCGACGCGTTCGCATCGGTGTGGATGCCGTAAAACAACACGCGCGGTCGTATTCCTCCAAAAATGTCACACGGAGACGACATTTTAGCCAACAAATTGCACCACAATGATTTCGTCACACATTTGACCTCAAACGCTATTTCAAGCAGCTCGTTCGGAAGACAATTTAGGCGGTACAGTTCTGAAAACCGACCATTTACTTTTACAGTTTTCTGTTTTCAAGAAAACAATAAAAAAGACAATTTAGGGGGTCCTCAAGAAATAACAGACATTGAAAATAATACTGACCAATCAAGTGAACGTTTCTGCATTTTGCACATGAATCATTTGAAACGAAGACAAGCAGCGTTTACCTGAGAGTAGTTGAGCAGATTGGGAGCAGGTGTGTGTGCGGAGGGGGTGATGGTGAGCGGGGTGGCCACGCCCACAAACGTCTGATTGGTTGATTGATGCTATCAGACGGGCATCCACTGGGCAGTGTTTTTGACGTGCAGGTAGATGAGCAAAACAGCAGAAAATGAAACAAATGACAGTAACATGGAAATGAAAATATGCAATCATTACTTTGACTTTCCCTCCTTTATCAAATATTGGCCAATGATGATTCAAATTCTGTTTTGGGGTGATTTATTATTATCAACAATAGAAATGCATTTTATTTATATAGTGCTTTTCAAAATACAATTTTTTTTTATTTACACTATAATTATTTTAGTATGTTTTATATATTTTTTAATCATTTTTTTTATTACAAAGCCCCCCCCCCAAAAAAAAAAAAAAATTACATGGAAGGGCCAAAATGTATTTTTTTTTGTGTATTTTCTGAAAACACATTCATTCTACTAGGTGGTTTGATGATAATTGATTAAATTTTTCATTATGACAAAGAATGTTTTTTGTGTGTGTGTAATTTACGCGTCTGTTTAGCTCGAAACTTTACCCAAGTTCTGTCCTGAGTATAAACTGTGATCAGGGGAATTTTCAAACCTTTCAGCGGGTGGTGGCGAGCGAGCTTTGGGCAGTCACGTGTCGTGCCCCTATACGACATAGATACATTTGAACAGGAAGTTCAAAGCAGCCATTTTGGAACCGAACATGAACGCACGGGGGGCTCTGCGACGCTACGTCCGCGCGGCCTCTGTCGAATGTTCTCGTCGCGGAGCGAGTATCCTCTCTGCATCTCGTCTCGTATTTCAGCTCGGGCGGCCCGAGGAATGCGCGGAGCGCCATAAATCAGGCGCCTGATGGGAACTTGGCGGCCGGACAGCGGCGCAGAGAGCCGAGCCGTGGAGTCAAATATGTTGTAAGGTGACCGTTTGGGGAGAGTTCTCCTATTTGGGTTCATGTATAGGAGGCAGCCGGTTGGCACGCTGTGTGTGTGTGTGTGGTTTGTTTGTCACATCTCCGCCTGTCTGCGCCTTATGCAAATGTGAAGGGGGGCGAGAAGAGGGTGTGTGTGTGTGT
The DNA here is from genome assembly GCF_024500385.1 of Phyllopteryx taeniolatus. Lineage (NCBI taxonomy): Eukaryota > Metazoa > Chordata > Actinopteri > Syngnathiformes > Syngnathidae > Phyllopteryx > Phyllopteryx taeniolatus. The sequence continues at coordinate 2,694,277 of NC_084524.1, read as the reverse complement.
GTGTGTGTGTGTGTGTGTGTGTGTGTGTTGGGCTGCTCCATGGGAAACTGCTGGTGCTAATCCAGCATGTTGAACAGGGGAGGAGAGGCGCACTTTTCAATAAAGCCCCCCCTCCCTCCCCCACTGAAGCCCCTCTGTCACATGTATACACACAGACACACACACACACACACTCACAAACACAACAGATGAACAGCGTGTTTTTTGCAACCTACGGACGCACAAACACCCAACACCTGTTTCTTTTTCCGAGCCCGTCCCGCCGCTTTAATATGGGAACAAATCCCACGATCTTAAGACCCGGCTCGTGCTTTCAGCGAGATAACGAGGAGCCTCAGTGCGACGGGCTCGTACGAGTACCTAAACACGCGCTAATAACACGCTCCGATCCCCAATCCACGATTTAAGACTATGAAATTTATGCAAATGTGTGTGGGAATACGCGGTGATGAGAACACTATTTAAGGCATTCATCTCCCCCCCCCCGCCAGCCCCCCCCCAAGTCCTCTTCAGTTGCAAAATAGGTTGTTGTGTCCCTTTTCAAATCTTGGTTTCATAAACCGCGGCCCGAGCAGCAAGGTTCTACGCAAAATGGATGCCAACAAATGTCTTGTGTAGGAGTTCAAAGTCCGGCCTTTGGAACTCGTGGCTGCTTTCAACCAAAAAATGGTTCAATCACAGGGCAAGGGTCTGTGAGACTTTTCTCTGCGTCCTGTTATTATCAACACATCCGCTCAATTTGATGTCAATTGGTGGAAAAGTGATTTTTCTCTCAGTTCCCACGCCCCTTTTGCAAGGATTTCGGCCTTCACGCGCAATTTCGGGCATAGGTCCTTGAGACTTTTTCGTGCCACCCAATTTCGTGTCAATTGGTGAAATTTGCTCTAACTTTAACCTTGAGACTTTTTCAGAATCCTGTTCCGAGAGATAATTTAGTTTCAATCTGCGAAACTGGTGACAGAGGGCAAATGTTGTTGTTTTTTTTCTCCAAACTTTCCAGGCGCCGCTGCGTACAATTTCACCAGGATCCGCACTCTTGCCGCAAAGAAGCAGCTCAGGGATGTGACAGAGTTCTTTGTGCCGGCGCTGGCCCGGGTCCAGTCCAACCTCTGCGCTCACAAGTGCGTGTGAGAGTAGCGCGCACCCGTACGCACACAGCTCGGGAAGTATGGGAACCTCTCGCGGATCCATCCGAGGAGAGAAGGGCAATCAACAAATCCTTTTTGCGAAACATAATAGGGCCAAATCATCATTTATTTGGCCCCCGCAAATCACTGATAAAGCACAGTGGAAATTATGGAAGAGACAAGCGAGTGCCAAGACCTTCACCGACTCCTATTGAAGCCAGATGCGGACTCCCAATGGCCAATTTGGGTAAACGGCGCAATGATTGCCATTAAAGATCGGCTCGTTTTACTTCAGCGTGCCCGTTGGCCGGCGAGCGGGACGGGCGGGACGGGGGGTCGCCGCTGGTGCATCTGAGGCCATCGCGTAAGCTGGCAATGACGCGTAATTGGAGCTTTAGACAGACTTTTGCTGCCTCCATCCCATTAGAAAAGGCTTACTAGATCAGAACTGGCTGGACTTGACACTAAGACACACATGGACTTTACCTCCAGTGACCCGAGGGACACGATGCGCTCCCAAAAAAACGTCTCCCAGCTCTCCGGGATTGAAGGATTAACAGGGGACGATCAAAATAAATAAACAGAAAAATAAAAACACTTCGGAGAATGAATGAAATCCAATTAGTGCGATACGTCATCAGTGAAGGCATCTTGAAAAATGGCATTTTTTCGTGCTTCTTTTTGTTTTTTTTCTGGTTGCAACAGATTACAAAAAATGACATTTCCCCCTCAAACTGGTTAATTAAAATGTTAGTAATTCATTAATAATTAATATTTTTTTTTCAATTAATTTGTCTTAATAAATGAATTAAATTAATGTAAATAATTAAAATGTAAAGTACCAGTAAAATAAACGCTTACAGATACATGAAAAAACCTGGGAAATGACTTTGTTAAATCCTAATTAAATGACGTATGAATAATAAAAAAATGAGAATACATTGTTTTATGAAAAGAAACTTTTACATACACATTTCAATGTTTTTTTGTTTACTGTAATGTAATATTTGTTGCACGATTTCAGTTTTTTCCCCCCTCAAACTGGTTAAATAAAACATACTTCTCATTCAATATCATTGAATGATGGGTTGATTTATATTTTATAACTAGTAGAATAAAGAATATGAATGAAAAGAAAATAATTAAAAAAATGTTTTGAAAAAGAATACATTTTGCATATGAAAAAAAATACATTTTGCCTATATTCGCGTTTTATTAAATAATTATAATTTAATTCAGTATTATTGCAATGCATGCTTGTTTTATTATTGATGTAAACTATTTAAAACAAAACAAAAAAGGTTCAACAGTCAGTGAACAGGTTTCGAAATAAATGCACTCGAGGAAGATACCACACAGACATTTTTGTTTTTGTTGTAGCATAGCTCATTTTATTGTTTAAACAGTTTTTGCATAGGAAATATATCCACTTCCAGTAATTGACTGCAGTAAGAACAGCTGCTAGCAGTATAGGCTGGATATAACAGTAACAATCACAAAAAAAAAAAAAAAAAAAAGAAAAAAAAGTTGAGCCTTTATTTACACTGATTTTAATCTTGTGGCAATTTTAACCCCTGCACCAAATGTAACCGACTGGAAGGCGTCACTTAAAAACAAAAAACAAAGAAAAAAAACAACAACAACAAAAAACACTGATAAAATAAGCAAAAGGAGGCCTGTACAGTTCACAATGGACACCTTGTGGCTCCTAAAATAAGATTGAAAAGTGAGAAGAAGAAAAACCAAAGTCCTCTAAAACGTACATTCAGATACAAAGACCTCTTGCACACACTCGCAGCGGAACTATCATCACTGCTGCTTTGCATACAGTACGTACTGTATACATAACGTCTCGTTGGTGGTGTTGTTGTTGCGTGCGCACACGGGGAAGTAAAAGTGCCACAAGACCTGCCCTGCATTTCAAAAAAAGACTGCACTCCATGTGTAGCGCTGCCCCAAAAACAAACAAATAAACAAACAAAGAGGTTCTTTTTTTTGTGTGTGTTTTTTGTTTTGTTTTTTTTTTCTGCTAAAAGCAAGCTTCATGTGTGCCGACATGCTCGGACATGAATAAGCCCCACCGAAAAAGTAAGTCTATGTCACATTTTACATGTATGTACAAGTTGAACAGCTTGGAACAGGCACTGCATTGCTCGTCTTGTTTTGGTGGGGGGTTGGGCGGGGGGGGGGGGGGGGGGGATTGCTGGTTGATGAGAGAGAAAGAGAGAGAAAAAGACTTCCTGCAGGTACGAGCCCTCACGGTGGCGTCAGTGGGAAATTGCACGTGTTTTGCATAAAATAAGTCATCAATGCAATAATACTTGAAGGGGTGGAACACTGATTCTACATTCAAACCCTGGCCGGCAACTCGAATGGACTGGAAGGTACGGTACCTCGTGGTCAAGCGCTCGCCATCAATGCTTTCCATTTCACAAAAAGTGCATAATGGGAGGGGCTTTGCGAGCGTTTTTTTTTTTTTGTTGTTGGGGTTTTTTTCCCCCCCGAAAAGGAATATTTTACGAGCGTCAATTGGGAAATAGCACAAAAAAAAAAACATCGACAACTATCTGATAGTAGGACATTTTTTGTTTTTGTTTTTTTTAAACCCTGCTTTTCTCATATAATCTTAGGGGTAAGGTGGGGCGTGGGGGTGGGGGGAGTGGGTCTCGACCCAGCTGCTACAAAAAAAAAAAAAAACTCACACCGCCGTCTTGTTGGACAAGAAATCGCATCTTTTTTTTTTCCATGAAAAAAAACCCAACCAAACAAACAAACACACGTGCTATGGCCACACTAAGGAATTAACAATTTCCAAATTGAAATATCTACGAGCGCTAAGCAAGTTCGGAGAAATCATAATAATTCAACAAATAAGCCTTCATTTTTTTGTTGTCATCTCGTACAGTGAAGCCCCCGCTTATTCACGATTTCGAACTACGTTGAGATGAATTGAGGAGCTTCATTTAGACAACGGTCGTGCTTTGCCGCCATCTTGTGGCATCTCGGGGGCCGAGGAACTATGGTGACGTGAATTGAGGCGTTCCATTTGATAAAAAGCGCTTTCCCGCCATTTTGTGGCATCTTGGTGGCAAAGAACTATGTTGACGTGATTTGAGTAGTTTCATTTTGACAAAAATAGTGCTTTGCCACCATCTTGTGGCATCTATAAGAAATTCTAAAAACATTTTTTTAAGGGGGTGTCAATTTATTTGCAGATTTCTGCTATTCAGGGCAGGGCTCGGGGGTTCACTGTATACACTCGCGGAAAATCAACCCTTAGATTACATACAGGAAGACAACAACGACAGATTCTATTCATCCAGGGGATGAGGAGTTCTGACTCCAAACCAGCCTCCAAAACACTTGTTTTCTTTCCTAAAATGGAATTGACACTCCCCCCCCCCGCGAATCAGAAGATTTACATATAAGGGCGTTAAACTCTCAGGAAGGTTTATTACAGTGTACAAACTTGTTTTTTTTTCGTCCATAAGAAGACCTTTATCTTCGCACGCACACACACACAACCGTCATTGACACTATCATGTCTCCCAATCCAATAAACACACACACACACACAGTCTTGGGGACAATGCACTTCAATGGGGTCTCTGGTCGCAGGCTGCAAAGCACTCCAGAAAAAAAAAGGACCAAAATAAATTGAAAAGGTCGGCGAGATGCCGCTGGACTTGAGGATTTGTCGTCCTGCTTTGGCCAAACGGGAGGGCGAACGAGTGCAAAAAGGTGTCAACACGTGTTGCACTGATTGACATGCATAATGCCCCTGTGATGCGCCTGAGAGGTTTTGCTTGAAAACAGAGGAGGGATTGCCTAGCTGCGATTTAAGTGCTATGTATTCCTTCTAAGGCGGGTGGGGGGGGGGGGGGGGGGGGGGGGGGTGAAGAGAATTGCAAAATCGACTATGGGAATATATATATGTGGTGTTGATTGAAATTTGATTGAGCCAAGGCATCTATTTTACATTAGAAACTAATCTCACGGCACAAAATATCCCCAAAAGTAAACACTAAATGCATATATCAAATAATGAACATTTAAGCAGTATTGTGAGATTGAGATTTTTTTCGTAGGCTCCAATTGGCTATTTGTAACATCACCATTCTCAGATAAAAGACTTCCTTGCTTTTTTTTATGCCCCGCCCCCGAAGGCTTCGACAATTCGGGAGAAGACAAAACTCCCGGATATGTTTTCGGGAAGGACGGAATTATGCGGCCGTTGCGCACCATTATGTACGTTATGCATTATCAAATACGTGCAGTATTTTCCTGTACCTTTTATGCTCGCAAATTGTTTTGTGTTCAAATACGAAAACAGCCGCTACAGTCATCGTTTTTAATGTCAAATGAATACGTTTAAATGTGTTTAAAGCGTGTGGAAAGTGCAAAACTAGTTTAAAAATTGTTTTTATATGGTCTCTGTATATTGCGGCTTTTCATTTGTATGCGATGAACGGGTTTGCTGTATTTACACATTTACTCAGTGTACGGGTGCCATGACTTATTAGGCGTTGTACCTTCTGCCATCTAATGCACGAACATTTAATTTTTTCTGCCTGTCACTATACGTCGCTGGCACGGATAGATGACCAGATGAGATATTTGTCATCAATCATTTTCAGAGCAATTCAGTGAAATTGGGTCATTTCGCAGCGGTTGGGAGTCGACACACCGATTTGGACGGGCCCTCGCCAGGATTGGTCGCTGTGTGTGATTGTTGCACAGATGACAGGCCACTGGTTGCTGTTAAGGCATCTACTCGGGAATTGCATCCAAATGACGTGTGTTCGCGTGCGTGCGTGCGTGCGTGTGTGTGTGCGTGTGCGATGTCTTTGCGTGATTGTCCCGGCCTCAAGTCGAGCCGTCTCTCCGGAGGCGAAAGAAAAAAAAAAAAGGTCACAGTAGACCGAGTGGTGACTTTGCAGCCGTACAACCAACATGGATGTATTTTTAGGGAGAGAAAAAAAAAAAAAAAACGTTACAAATGTTAGACTAGACTAGACCTAAGCGGGAAGAGAAGACCTTGTCTGAGACTGAATAGACAGCAGCCCCCACTTTGGTCAAATAAAAAAAAGGAGGAAAAAAAAAACACCCACAACAACAACATCAACAACAACATCAACAAAATAAATGCATTACAATAGTGTCTATCTCCAAACTAGCCTCTAATATTTGACGTCGTCTATAAGCACTACCTATATAGGCAAAACTCGGTATTGCATAATTTTTATAATTCTGAATTCAAGGATGAGTGCGGAAAGGGAGGGAAAAGATGATAGGTTATTAGAAAAGCCGCAGGGAAAAATACTGGAGGGAGAATAAACAAACAAACCGATTACAAACTTGACTATACACAGCCCGGATACGCGATGGAACAGTGACACAGAAAATAGTATGTGAAGTTAAACAGTTCATTTTCAGAGTACAAAAACCTTAAAAATGTTAACTCTGCATGTTTCTACAATGATGAAAAAGATCAAAATGAATGTGGGGTGTGTGTGTGTGTGTGTGTGTGTGTGTGTGCATGTGTGCGTGCGTGCGAAGATATGCAGAAAGGCACGTCATGTGGACGTCATGTATCGTCGTGCAAATGAAGTGGAGAGACTGCAGGGACTGATGGCTGTCAGTTTGAATTTTTTTTTTTTTTTTTTTTTGCCACCGCCTGACTGATTGACAATTTCACTGTACATTTCCATCAATTAACACTTGTTTCTTCCTCTTGTAAACATACGCTTTCAAAGCCAACGGCCAAAATGCTCTTGATCTTATTTTTTGAAAAAAAAAAAAAAAAGAGAAATGCCTTTTTTATTTTTTTTTTTTGCACACACCATGTGTTCATTTCTTTCTCTAAGGGGTTATTTTCCCACCTTTTTCCGAGAAATAAATAAGAAAAGAATAAACAATATGTCCCTGTACAATTGAGGAAGGGCACTAAAGAAAAACAAGTGCTGGTGTTGCTGCTGGGATTGGGACTGAAATCAAATTGTATTTAAAAAAAAAAAAAAACATTTACCCATAAAACCATTCCATGTTTATCCCCCTTTCCTTTAGAGTCTGAGGGCTGACAGACTGATAGCTTCCCTTCAAAATAATTCAATTGCACTTGCCTCCATGGAAATTGCTCTTCTTTAACCAAAACCTTTTTTAAAGGGGGTCACAAATCTTTTAGTGAGGGGTCCAATCTCAAGTTAACTCTCTTAATTGTTGGAAGTATCCCAAAAACAAAACAAAAAAGAATAAACATTTTGTTTCTCCCGGCATCACAGTCGACGAAGAAGAACGCTGAATGTTTTTCGACGGTGTACACAGTGACTTTGTTTGACCCCACCCCCCCCCCCACCCCCCACCCCCCCGCGCGTTTAGCATTAGAAGCACAGATTTGAGTGTCATGCAGTAGAACATTAAGGCATCTATACATCACAGTATTTGAATGCATTGGAAAGTCCTGCAAACAACAACTGGCTGGTGTATGTATACTGTATGTGTGTACGTGTGTGTATGTGTGTGTGTGTGTGTGTGTGTTGGGTGGGTGGTTATGTGTGTGTAAAGGGGGAGGAGGAGGGGTGGGAGGGCACACCTGAAGCTTCCTTCCTTACTCCAGCGTCCATCACAGCCCAGGGAAAAGCAGGCGAGGGGGTTGGGACAGTTTGGGAAGAGTGTTGAGATTGTACAGCTGCTGCTGCATTTGCTGGTTTCTGCGCCCCCCCCCCCACCCCCCAAGCGCACCTTCTCAGAAACACTCATCCACCCTCTGGGCTCAGTTCCCAGTCTCAGCGGGGACCAGCGGCTCACCAATGATGCTTATGCTGTAGTTCTGGTGGACATTTGTTGGCAGAATCGGCGTCCCGTTCGACACTTGGAATGGAACTAAGCTCGCCCAGGTACCAGGACTGTGTGGACAAAAAGAGACACGTGCAGAAAGGATTTTAAATAACATAAACTAATAGTGGAGTCTGGAGATAAGAATTTACCTCAAAACCCTCAAATCATCTTTCCCCATTCAAAATTCATGTTGATCTGTTCCAGCCTATATATATATATATATAATATATTCATGAAGACAAACGAAAATAACTCACCATTACTGTGAGTGACTCAGTAAAGTGTACGAATATGAGTCGTTCTTCGCAGAGGATAAAGAATATATGCCATAGTTACATTGTGTGTCTATGTGTTTGTGTTGAAATATCTGTTGCTTTTAGGGTTATAACACCACGACAATCTTTGCGATTCATTACCCCGTGCATGGCGTTTTGCTTTCGGTGTTAGCATGAAGCTAGCGGAAGGCAAAGTTGTGTGGTTTGGTCAGTTTGGTCTCAAGACAGCCGAGGCGCTGCAGGAGTGATTCGATGTCACCGACTGGTTTTATGTTTTGAGAGAGTTTTTTAATAAAAAGGAACATTCTATTCATGAAATATTATATATAGTGGGGAACACTGTATTTAGGGGCTAGGCGCACATTCGTCTAAGTCCTTTTTTTTGTGTTGTGTTGTTTTATTCTGATGCAGTCTAAAAGGTTGTGTGAGAGCTTGTGCCTCCTCTATGAAGGGTGTGTGCGTGTCTGTGTGTGCGTGCGTGCGTGTGTGTGTTGGCGGGGGTCCTTCCACAAAGCCGCCCCATCCCTATTCATATCACGCTAATGGCAAAACAACACTGGGATTGTTCCTGGGGAGCAACGGTGCTAACTGAAAACGCGAGCAGGAACAAGCGGCGCGTTGTTCCCGAGGGGTACCGCGTTACGTACATGTCAGATAATTAGCCCCCCCACCCGCTAGCCCCCCTTACCCTCACGTTGCTGCCCACCCCCTTCCCCCACGAGAGCCCCTCAGCCGCAGTGGGCACTTATCTCAGCTCTCCCAGCGCTAGGTGGATACCTGCGCCTCACTGTTACATTGAAAAAAGTACGAGCTGAAGCCTAAAAACTGCAAAATCTCCATTTTGTTTCTTTTTTTTTTTTTTTGCAAGAATACATCGTATGTGCCCCCGCTATTCTAAACACGGTATTCTGGTTAATATCGCATCTGCAGAATACGAATGAAAGTGATTCATTCATCAATTTTCACCCATCTCGGCGGCCGCCATGTTTGACAACGTGGCCCTCTGCTATCGAGCGAAATGAATGTCACAAGTGCTCTCCCGGTTGTGCTGTGAATGTCATGTGACCAAACCCGGAAAACAGGTGGCGGACTCCCCGGGTTGATGACATGAGGGTTCAAACCCAAACCTGCGACAAGTTTCCCTTTAAGGGTTGTTTTGGTCCATTTTCGAATCATCCCAGGTTTTGGGGGGGGGGGGTTGAGTATTGGAAAGCCCCGAAAATGATCCTTTATTTGGAACAGTGTCCCAAAGGAAGTAACAGTCAACGGTACTTCGTCCGAGAAAGACGTCACCAGATCGCACTCGAAGGCTTTCGAACAGGCGAAAAAGAGAGGATAATCCTCTCCTGCACTTCTTTTCCTGTCCGACTCGTCCTCAAGTTCTCTTTTCCTTCTCCCCTCCCTCCTCGTCCTCCTGCCAAAATTCACCGGGCAGGAAACGGGGGCAGCGGCGGTGCCGCGTGGGGATTAAGTTTTTCCTACCTTGCTGAACAAAGAGCGCACAGAGCGGCCAAGAGTGGCTCTCTTTTCCTGTTTGCTCCCGTTCTTTATCCCTCGCTCTGTCTTCCATCTCAGGTAATGAAACATCGCGGGGACCACACAGCTACAAAAGCGCACTTTGTAGGGAGCCGCCACATCCCTTTGAATCGAGTTCAAATTGATGGCTGTCAGATTCGATCTGCGTCTCGGGCTTAAAAAGAAGCCGCGGTTCGGCTCATCCCGTCACCGCTAATGGACGCTTTGCTTGGAAGTGGGCGGCGAGTGTGGACGACAACAACAAAAGTTCAGAGTGCCTAATGAGCTTAGGACGGCAACAAAGATGTTCTTAAATGTTTCAGGGCTAGAACGGGGCCTTGCGGGACGGAGGGGAAACCCCGCCCGCGGCCTCCGCGCACACGGGCCGCTACGCGAAGGCGCTACACGTTTGAGGATTAGCTGGCCAAATGAGATTATCGACTGGCATCTTAATGGATTGCCTGCACGATGGCAACATGCGAGTCGGGCACAATTTTGCACATTCGCCCCTGATAGCAAGCTGTTGAGCATTATCCGATATCCATCTTAACGTCTATGTACTAGTACGCTCTTTGTGCTCACTAGTGGGACAATTCAGCGCACGAGTTGAACAAGCAGAGCGAGTTTTTTTTACACCGCTGGCTTTCACTACCGTATGACATTACTGCACTCTAGTAGAATGACTAGCATGCACTAGTAAGGTGACTATGCCACACTAGTAATGTTTAACCACTCGTGGATGACATCACTGCACACTTGTAGGACAACTATGGTGCACTAGTGGAAGGACAAGTAGTGCACTACAGTATTAGAACGACTGTCTTACTCGTAACGTATTTTCCACTGCTGTCTCCCACTACTGTATGACATTACTGCATACTAGTAGACTGACAAGGGCGCACTAAGAAGAACAATAGTGAGGCCAAACTGAGCACTAGTTGGCATCATGGAAATAGTACTACCAGTAACAAAATTCTACTAGTAACATCTAGCACTTCACAAGGAGAGACAGATGTCAGTTTGCCTCACTAGTAACTTGTAGTTGTTCAACTAGTAAGCCCCAGTCATTCTACTAGTGCACAGAAATGTCATACAGAAGTGGAAAAATACTGGTACGGCTGCCGGCGTGCGTTTGACCGTTTTTGAACATTGAATTTCCCACTGAATTCATCTTTTTAGACCCAATTTGGATCACCACAAATCAAACCTTCCATATTCAACCACTAAAACAACATAGTCAATATAACATATATACAATACATACATACAATATGTCATATAAATATATCAGTCATATAAACTAGCTTACATCTACATTGAACATTACACTGTAATATTTCTTGCATTCATTTCACAGTTTTTCCCCTAAAATTATCAAATGAAAATGTATTTTTTAAACGTATTTTGTATGTTTCTTATTTCATTAAATAACTGCCGAATTGATTTATTGTAAATCAAATAGAAACTTGCTAAAACAGTTACATATACGCTGAACACTTCTTTTTCTTAATTGTTTAATTAATAATAATTACATTACGAATAACACAATTTAAAAATGAGAGTAAATGATTATTTTATTTATGAAAGAAAATGATTTTACACCAAAAATCTTTAGCTCATCTTTATTTGATTTTATGTTTTTAGATCTGATTATAAAAATCTAATTAGACTATATAAACTATAATTAGACATTTTAATACAAATGTTTAAAAATGCAGTTTTACTCCATTTTTTTCAGAATACACTTGAAAATTCACAGCTATTGGAGCATGAAAAATTCCATTTCAGCTTCGACATGAAGGGCAACGATACAAGACGTATTCTCAACGGTTGAAAACCCCCCAAAAATGTTTTTGGGACCTATTTGATTTGACGGTGCGTAAAGTGGCGCGTGAGGACATTTCCTCCTCCTCTGGCCGATTTAGGAGGCCCGTTGAAGGGGGTTCTTCGTGTGTGCATGTATTCGGAAAGACCTTAATTAACACGATCACATATACACATGCACGCGCGCACACACACACACACACACACGCACACGCACGCACACGCACGTGCACGCCCAGTACCAGGGAAAAGTGGAAAAGGGAGACGGAACCGGGGAAAACAGGCCTGAGTTCATGCTTGCTCGCTGGCATAACGGTGGAGGCTTTGTTCCCCCTGGAGAGGAAGCTGGGGTGGTGGTGTGTGTGAGTGTGTGTGTGTGTGTAGGGGGGAGGTGGGGTAGGGGCGGGGGGCGTTTCTTTTGGTAGGTTTTAGTTGAAGAAGCATGACTTCAGCGTGGAGGCAAACAAAACCCGGCTTGTTGGAATAAGGAAAGTTCAATGTGCGTGAGGCCGCCTCTGCTCGGACTTCGTCGGCCCTTCTTAATTTGAAACACTCAAGGGAAAGAGCATTTTGCTTACCAAATGTTGCCCATTGAAAGATAATGCCAGGACGATTTTAGTTTTTCTTGAAATAGATGTTTTTTTTGGTGTGCTTACACTAACAACAGGGCTGCGAACAGAGAGCAGCTAGTTTACAAAAAGTAATCGGTGTTGCCGACTTGCTGCATTTAGCAACATTTCACAAACAATAACATGAATGTTATTGTTTCTTGCTTTTTCCATTTTTTTTTTTTTTTTAATGATTGACGTAAAAATCTGATTTTATTTTAAATCCATACCGCAACTGCTATACACTATAATTTTATTTTAATCCACATGGGAGCGAAGGATACACTGTGGCCATCTCCAACCATGCATACCAAGACAAAATGATGCCATGGTCAAAAGGCAAGCTAACAAACTGAGCAACATACCGTACATGAAGGACACATGAAAAGAAGGAGCGTGAGTAATGAAGCGATGGACGGTGATTGAGTGTGTGCGCAAAAAAAACAAACAAAAAAAACGAGAGGTGAGCGTGAAAGAGTGAAAAAAGGGTTACCTTTGCCAAGCAATCCCCAAAGTGTCGTCGACGGCACTGGGGCCATAATGCCTGCCGTTTTGAGTCACGCTCCAGTCACACTTCTTCAGCTGTCAATTGAAATGCTCGCGGTCAGATCACTTGGGCCATCAGACAACAAGTCAACAGTGGACAGAGAACAAGCATCATGCAGGAGAGAGTGTTATGGGCAAAAAAAAAAAAAAAAAAAAGGGTGGGGGTGCTTAAAAGGGAATGGAAAACATGCAATCACGGCTAACCTGGAAGTAAGAAAACAAAAGATGGAGTTAGTTAGTTGCACAAGGTGAGTGACTTGTTTTTGTTCATGCTGCGAGGGCAGTCCTCTAACGAACACATCGACACATTTAAGCGGGGGGTACACACACATGGCGACTATCGGACCCCATCGAATTCCCCGTTTATTCGTCAAGTGGAATCCGACCGTTTACTGCCACAAACATTCGTCAAGTACGCTTTTCAATGGCTCGCCGTGGAAGAGGAAAATTCCGTTTGGTAAAGCACTGTTAAGACAAACAGATCCTTGCGGATGGCGCCGCCGCTTTGCTTTGGATTTTTAAATCAGCACAGGTTTTGAGTTGAAGGTAAAGATTAGGCGGTGACTCTCGGCTTGTCAAGTCCAAATCAAGTTAAAGCACCTCCTACTGGAGCATAGTACATTTATGGATTGTATAAACCAGTGTTTCCCAACCTTGATTAAGCCAAGGCACATATTTTACACCAGAAAAATCTCATGGCACACCACCAAACAAAAATGGAGAAGTGGCAATAAAACAGGCCAAAATCCAAATGTCTGGGGTTGAGGCAGGACAAGAGACAAGTTGCAAATTCAAGATTGTTGAAATAAATCTTCAATCGAGATTGAAACATTGTTTACAAGGGGAGAGCACACCAGAGTACTGCAGCTCCGATAGCGAAACCTGTCCAATATTTGCCATCGCAAATCCTTACGGGTATATGAACATCTGTGCTGCAAGATTTTTTTCGTGGTTGAAATTCAGTTTGATTACAACTCGGCGAGGTCGGCACGCGTGGTCTGGATGGATGAGGGCTCACACTTCCAATGCGCGCACACTTACACGGACCTCTTAAAAGGCAACCTCGCATACGCAGAGCAAACGGGCGAGCGCGCATTATGCCAGCGCACGTGCCTGCAATCCAGCTGAGAGGCCGACGTCGGGCTAACCTTGCCCCGCATTCATTTGGCAAAGCGGCGGGACGGAAAAGCGCACCGTCGGCACTCTCCGTTCTCGCCGCCTCTTAAAAGCCATTTCATCAGATCGCGCTGAATATTCATCGGCAGCGGTCAAGAAAATGCATCGTGAGCATTCGGAGGCCGAGCGGGATAAACGAGGCGTCGCGCGTCCACCACAAACGCGGTGGCGGCTTCTCCTTGAGGGGGATCGCCATCTGCCCGCTGACACCGCCACATCAGAGTGGCACGGGCGGGAGTGAGCGAGGAGGGGCGGGGAGTGGGCACTAACAGATGCGGGCAGATTGCGGATTAGGATCCTTGCTTAGATAATGCCAAATGACATCTGATCACCGATCTCTCCCAGCGGAATGCTGGATGGTGGTGATTCCCTGGAGGGGTTAACCAAGGCGAGAGATGAATGGAGGCTTCTCACACATTCGCTGCCTGGGAATCGTGGAGCAGGTGTGTGCGTGCGTGTGTGTGTTTTCTGTTTTGAAGCCGACTCTTTCTCGCTGTGCTATTTCACCAGGGCCAATAAAGGATTGCACAGTAGATTTCTTGGAATTCTGGAAAAATTAAGTCAGAATAAAAGTGTGGCTGTGGGAAACCCCTCCCCCCCTCCCCTCCATCTTTACATCATCCACATTCGGTGTTCAAAAAATGTATACTGCATCCAATCTCCGCTTTATGCCACAGTGGGTTTAAATTCACAGCATTGGTAATTACCGAAATGTTTTTGTTGTTTTTTTTTTGAATGTTTCTGTTCCATAAACCGGCATGTAGAAGCTCTTTAACCCAAATTGTATTTTTGACATCCATGCATTTTCAAAAATACTGTTTTCATGCAATCACAATCAGTGCCATTTAAATTGATTACTTGATCCCGAGACTGGTATTTATTTGAACAACACTGAAAATCTGGATCAAAATAGTATTTTAAAATTGTGGCTGAGTGAGAATGAATCGTTTTGTCTTGTCTTGGCACAGGGTGGCAGAGAAAAGAGAGAGAGAATGAGAGAGGAGCCAAATGGAGCTTTATCATTATTACTGAACATTTATAAAAAAAAAAAATAAATAAATAAAAAAAAAAGAGGTTGGGGGTGTAGTTGTGGAGTGATGGTTATATGGTGGCGTACAGATGCATTCAATTAGTTGTGGTTGGAAAAGCCTTGGCCTCAAACCAGCACTTAAAAAGGTTGAGGAGGGGGGGAACACACTCTCCAGTGTGTCCTCTTCTAAACTTGCGCACGCACGCACGCACGCACGCACACGGACACACCTCACCTATCCTGAGAAATGGCGGCCAGTAATACTGATAATGACGCCCGACAGCGGCCACAGTGCGATGCGAGCCTTTGCAACTCCGAAACAGAACGCGTTTCAACTCGATATGGAACTGTTGTCACGGGGATTCACTCAGATGGCGACAAAAGTGCATTCGAGGACGGCAAGAGCGGGTTGGAAGAGCTGGACAGTGCATCCCGAAAGTAGTCACAGCGCGTCGGGATTTTATGTTACAGCCTTATTCCAAAACGGATTAAATTCAGGAACATTTCTGCTGCTTTGAAGGGCTTGTGGACTTCATCATCCGTAAATGGAAGAAGTTCGGAATCATCGGGACTCTTCCAAAGCTGGCCACCTGGCTACAGTGAGCTTTCGGGAGGTGACCAAGAGCATGGACCCTCAGAGAGCTCAGAGCTCCAGCATTCCTCTGATGGAGCTTCAAGAGGTGCTGCAAAGAGGAATGAGCCACACTGGCCAAAGACACAGTAGGCGTGCCAAGCTTGTGGCATCACAGTCAAAAGGACTAGAGGCCGGAATTGCTGCCAAGAGTTGTCAACAAAGGCTATCAATACTAAAGTACATGTAATTTATGTATTTTGTTTCAATAGATTTTTAAAAATATATTTCAAATTTCTTTTTTATGCTGTTATTATGGATTGTTGTGTGTAGAATTTTGAGAGGAAAAAAATGAATTGACTCCATTTCGTAATCAGGCTCTAACATAACAGTGTGTGGAAAAAGTGAAGCACCGTGAGTATGTTCTGGATGCACTGTAACTGTAACCAAAGGAGAGGGGAGGGATGTCTTGTGTGATGTGCGGGGCGATGGGGAAGAGGAAAATGGAGTAAGGTGCTGGAGGGGGTTCACCTGTTGCTGGTGGAGGAAGGCGGGATCTCTGGGGCTCAGGCCAACGAAGCGGTTCGCCGTCGGGGTGCCGGGAGCCGAGTAGCCTGGGCGACACACAGCGGCCGACATCAAAAACGGGTATGGTGTAACATGTCGCTCTCGTCTATAAAGCCACTGATTGGAAGTGCTCTATAAATTCCGGCTCAGTTATCAGCATGGCAAGCGTCCAATAGTGACAAGTGGGGCACCACAAGGTCAGATTTTGGGCCCACTTTAATTAGCGGGTAATAAACCTGCAAGCATGACGTAAATCCCCCTTAAATGTTTTAACAGTAAAACAGGAGAGCAACCAACGTCTGCAAAGAGAGGTTACCGGGGGGGGGTGGGGGTGTAGCCTGTTCCAGCATTACTAAAGCGTTTTTACGAGCCAGCGTACCATGAAAATGCCTACAAAGCATTTTGTGTCCCCGAGAGCAGGACTCACCTTCCGTTGACGTGGTGATGGGCTTGGTGTCGGGCATGGACAGCGAGACGGGTCGCACGGCGCCGTGGTGCGGGGAGGGAGCCAGGACGGGTGTGAAGTGGCCCGGGACTTTGCCCACTACCTGGCCGCTGCTGTTGGGCTGCAGGGGGAGCAAAAGTTATTGTATTCCATCCATCCATTTTCCGTACCGCTCATCCTCATTAGTCACAAAGGTTATTATTATTAAGTGTAATACACTGGAAGAAAAGGACCTCTTGCTGAAAATTCAAGTCAAAACTGTCTAAAAATAAGTACACTCAAATGTTTTTAATTATAAGATAAATTCACCATGTAAGATTTAGCATTTTTTGCAGTGCAGTAGTCGTAGTTGTAGTATTTATTGGAAAACACACTCAGTAGCGCCCCCTGCAAAGAAAATAGAAACCACAAAATTGGGTAGATGTGTCTTAATGGACCCATGCCTGAAACTGAACGGAACATTTTCCATTTTAGAAGATTGTTGAGAAAGTTATTTTTAATCAACTCAGCAATTTCTTCAACTTAAATGGACTTTTTGACAAATTTCAATCAGGGTTCCGAACTCTGCTCTTATCAAAGTGCGAAATGATGTAAGGTTGAATACTGACTCGGGAAAGGTGTCAACTTTAATCTTGACTATCATAGCTATGCAGATGGCACACAGTTATATCTAGCAGGTGTTGTGTCACTTTCTAAAACAGATAAATATCTGGATGAGGCAATTTTTCCTTCAATTAAACCACAACAAAACAGGTCATTGTTTTTGGCAATAAAGAAAAGAGAATTGCTGTTAGTAAATACCTGGAGTCACTCTCTTTAAAAAACAAAGACCAAGTTCGAAACCTTGGTGTTCTGATAGAGTCCGACCTGACTTTCAACAGTCATATCAAATCAATTACTAAAACTGCCTTCTACCACCTGAAGAACATATCCAGATTGAAGGGTGGCATGTGTCAAGCAGGAGAAGCTCATCCATGCTTTTATCTCAAGTAGACTTGACTATTGTAATGGTCTTCTGACTGGACTCCCTAAAAAGAGCATTAAACAGCTCCACTTCTAAAGTCTTTACACTGGCTCGCAGTCAGTTTTAGAATAGATTTGAAAGTTCTGCTACTGGTCCAGTTTGACCGATCGACACAAATTCGGGTGGACATGTCTATCATAAAACGACACACGAAAAAGTCTCAAGACGTCAGGCCCGACGTTAAACAGGAAGGCAGCCATTTTGGTTTGAAGCAGCCATTTTTGTTGAATTCCGAGGCTCGTCCTGCGATTAACTCCTGCTCGGGAATTTGCCCCAATCGGACCTGAACTTAAGCAAGTACGCGAGAAGCTTTTCTGACTAGGCCGTCTGATGTGGGTGGAGCATGGCGCCGAAGTTTGATTATAATTGAGGATTTGCCACGAAAAAGGGGGTGCGAGGGCCTATTCATCGTCGCTTGCAGCTCTGATTATTATTATTTTCTGCTAATCTCAATAAAGCACACAATTGTCTCTTAACCAGCCCGGTTCCACATTAAAAGAACAGATTTGAGTGGTCACTATTATTACTGTGACTCTGAAGGGGGACGCTCAGTCAATGAGTATGGATTTCCTACATGATTTTACACAATGATTTTAATAGCGCTCATAAATGGAATTCACTGGGATCCGGGGCGTGAAAAGACGGGCCGAGCGAGCGGTCACAATGGCATGAATGCGCCAGCACAGAGAGACTATATAGAAAGAAAGAAAGAAAGAAAGGGGGCGACTCTTTTGGACGGCTGGAGACTGTCTGCGCCGTTCATTTCAGGACCGCCCTAAGTTCAAAACTCAAACAGGCCTTTCTCGAAAAGAATTGTGTCCAGAGGGTTCCCTTGGATGTGAATAGAATGTTTAATTAGAGTGTAATATAATCTGCGTTAAAGCAAGCATAAAAACATTTTGGCACTCGTCCACGGGCTTATAAGCACCGCGTTATTTGTTGGGGCCCCACCCCCACTGCTCGCTACCCTCCCGACTAGCAGAGGGCCAGTTAATTCTGCACAAGAGCCGGGGCCCGGCAACGGCAAATATTTACAACCTTTATCATTCCCCATGGTTTTTCTCTGGAGTAACAGACACCCTTAAAAAAAAAAAAAAGGGGCACAGCGCCGCCTGTACCAACTCTCTTAAACCCGGCGCCTCCGCCGCACTCTGGAGATGGAGCTCATTGTTTACAGTGTGAAGCACCGGGATATAAAACTCATAAATGTCACGCGGGACTCTTCAATTGAGACGCCGGCCCCCTTCTCCTCCAAAAACAACACTCCGGCCACAGCGTGCTTCCTTCAAACTTTGCTTTTTCCGCATTTCAAAATGGCAGCGATTAAAGCGGCCGTTGAGAACAATCGGCGCGGCGGTATCAGCTGAACGAGATGCCATTCTCCTCGCCGCCGGGACTCTCCCGAGAGATGGCAACACTGAAGAAATAACACTTTGCTACACTGTACAGCTTGTATAACAGTGTAAATTCACTGGCCCACTTCAAATACCGAAAACCAATGGCAACAAAAGTGAATACACCTCTTCGTGAAAATGTACAAATCCATATTGTGAAATATTATACCTAAAACGCAAAGCAAACTCATTTAACACAGGGGGACCCACCTGGCTGCTCTGCGGGCTGGACGGGTCGTACGAGGGCACGTAGCTCTTGAGGGGGTCGGCCGGGTTGAGGTGGGGCGGGTAGCGGATGGTGGTGTGCGGGAAGTAGGACGACGGCGCGGGGGGCAGGATGGCCGAGGCAGAGAACTGCAGCGGCGAGTGCGGCGGCGGACTCCTCGTCGATATAACTGCGGGGCGGACAAGAAAAGGCGTTCAGGATCAGGGACGGGTCCACGGAACCGCCGAGGGAACTCACCGCTGTGTCCTACGCCCGCCAAGCCCGGGTGATGAGGCTGAGGAAAAGTGCTGATTCGTGGCGAGGACTCCTGCGGGGAGGTGGGGCTGAACATCGGCTTTTCTGGCTTCTTCATGCTAGGCGAGGACATGTCTGCTGGATATCAAAACACACGTGCACACGCTCAGCACATTTTCATTCTCATTATCCAAATCAAAGCAAACAGGCTGGTTCGGAACATGTTTGGAAAGATTACAAAAAGTCGGGTTCGTCCTGCCAAAAATTGATTGAAACACGTCCCTGTTGTCGTGAGAATGGGATTTACGTGGATTAGGATCCTCGGCGGGGCAGGTGGAAAAGTTGACTTTGCAAATTGTACACGTGCGGTTTAGGGGGGGAAAAAGACATTCCGGAGAAAAAGGAGCCCTGTGAAAACTCTTTTTGTGTCATGTCCGAGGACGTCAGATCAGATCCCGGCCGTTCGAGGGATCATGAATACAAAAATCGGCGGCTGACATCTGCTCGGCTCGCCCCTCGCACGCCGTCTGACAAGCTTCCATAATCCGCCGTGGATAATCCCCGAGCTTTTTAGGAGACATGAAATTTGTTAAGAAAGTGGAAGAATAAGCAAAGACGCTCACACACTCTCGTGAGCCGCCGTCACAACTGTGTGCCTTTCAATTTTCCACGCTCGGACTCGGGGCTTCTGAGGGGAACCGGATAACAGAACAGACCCGAGACAGGACGGCTTATGTTTTCTCGGGACATTCCTAAAGTTCTTTGTCACTGATTCTCTGTGAGTGTATAACTTTTACACCCACCCCCCATAAAATATGTTGTCAGTACACTCCCTTTACCCACAAGAGGGAAGAATCGGCCCTGTGACAGGAAGAATTGCTTGTTTCCAAAGAAGAGAGCGGTAAAGGTTGTTGGAATTTGCGTGTGTGTGTGTGTGGGGGGGGGGGGGGGGGGGGGGGGGGGGAGGGGAGGGGGGAATTCCCACTAAGAGGTTGTGAGAGGATAAGGGCTTCATATTTCCGTGGCGCTTCGAGCTTTTTCCTCTCTTCACCTAATGGAATCCTTCAGAGAGGTGAGGGGAGTGCCTCGGGAAATGCAAAATTAATTACGAGAAACCAAACGCACACACGCACACGCACACACACCGCCGGCCAGAAAAGTGCACGCATTCCTTCCACCATTTGATATCTTCTACAATGCGTAGTTAAATGATGGGGTGACGTGTCACTGCCCGAAACTGAACAGGAAGTTGTCCATTTTGGTCTTAAGCAGCCATTTTTGGGCAAGAGTCCATGAAAAAAAAACAAAAAAGGGGCCTGGAAAGTTAGAAGACAAATCAGTTCCCAATCACCACTTTCACCGATTGTCACAAAATTGAGTGGATACGCCTGTCATAAAAGGAGGAAGGCAGCCATTTTGGTTGTAATTATTGACGAGACGCCAAACTGCACGTACACGCACATGGCGTCTTCCGCCATGTGACATCTTCGACATTCCGTCACTCGTTTGCGACTCTCGCCGCTCATCCCAGCTCCTCCTGACAGCGTAATAACGGCCGTCTTGGGAGGGTTTGCTTCAGTCCGCGTCGAGAGCGGCGCTCTGAAGGCCAGGCGCCAAGGGAGCGTCTGAAATTTCATGCGGCCACACCGGGCTTGTGGTTTGAGTCCCACTTGCGGTTTGTCTTGTGTATCGGATGTTTCCTGCATTACAGCAGACTAGACAAGCTTTGGGGAACAAAATAAACATACGGTACATTTGATTTCGAGAAAAAAAGCCCTAGAAGTGCGAGGACGGCTGAGGTGATGACTATATAGCCTCCCACCCGATATATCGTGCTTCATCGTTTGCACCCTCACTGTATCGCGGATTTTTCAGAGTTCAGAGTTGTTTGCCTTTAAATGTCGTACCGTGCACATATTTCTCCTCTCTATGTGTTCAAGTAGCAGTTGTTTGAAGGTTTATAATTACTGTGACAGCTATGCTGTTAGCCCGTTTATGGCGTTTTGCATTATATGTTAGCATTAAGCTCGCTAACTTTAGCTAGACATATTTACATACATGTTCGTTGAACATTTGGGTGTGTTTGAGTTCTTTTTTGTCAGTTTTACAGTAAAATCAAATGGCCGTGGCCAATAAACAGCTTGAAGCAAGCACGCTTTGTCTCTTATTTGAAGAATTGTGTGAGGGACACAGTGAGAAAAGGTGCTAAGAATCACTTTCCACTTAAAACTATTTTTACATTTCAAAGCGTGTGGTAGGAGCAAAACCAACAAAAAGGTTTGATTAGCTCTTTAAGATTCACTCTTTTTTTTTAACTAAGATAAATACAAATGTACACAACATCAGGTAAACTGTAGAACACAATTTGCAGACGCTCCCCTCGAGCGATTTTGATCTGTCAGTTCAAAGTTGTTCAGTCCAAATGCACAGTAAATACTGTGTCACGAACTACAGCTGGAACACTTTGTTCTGGTCGAGGATACTCTGCCCCGCGGAATCGGCCGTTTCCTGTAACGCGGGCAACAGGTGCGCGAGCGCTGGGACTCGCATTCAGACAGGCAGCAGTTCAAACGGGCCTACAGGCGACCCTGAGAGCGCCCCCGCTGCTATCTCTGTCACGGTATGTATTTTGAGAGGGTTGAACAGGTTCACGCTGCCGGAAGAGCAGGCGCGCTTAAAGACAAACGTGTCGGCTTTGAAATGCGGTAATTTACGACCCCTGCGGTGGCCCTCGAGTTCAAAAAAATGTTTGAATTCATGCGAATTCGCCGCGGACGCTGGAGATCCTCCGGCTGCGCAAATCACCTCCATCTCGGTCATGCCAGTTTGCCCGACTGCTGGCCGGCGAGCTCGGCGACGAGTAGAAGTCGGGACCGGTCGGGCTGGTGTCCATGTTCTCCTCCATGTTGACGGTTTTGGGCCTTTTGCTGCGGAATGGAGTCACAAGGGGCAGGCTTGAGCAATACATGTTGAACTTTGAAATGAGAGAAAAGGCCAAAGACTGAAACTCATTTAGCCCGAGTGACTTCAGTAAAATATATACAGGGTATCCGGAAAGTATTCGTGTACCTTCACTTTCAACACAGTTTATGTTTACATTCATTTTTTTCGCCCCTCAAAATTCTAAACAATAATAACAATAATGACAGCATGAAAAATGTTTTGGTGAATTTGGTGTGGTGGTAAAAATGTCAAAATCTCTCAAATTTGGGAATTTTATTTGTGAACATTTAGGAATTTTACCGTGAAAGTGTGGAAGTTTGAGAATGTGGGAATTGCTGGAATGTGGAAAATAGTTCAAGATGTACTCAGCTGAATAATTTGAATTTGGAATGGGAAAGATGGGAAAATGTCTTATTCACTTGAGTTTATTTGGGTGGAAAATGTGTAAAAAAAAAAAAAAAAAAAATTTTTTTAATGTGGAAGGTAATATCTCAGATGTTCTGCATTGTGTGGTTTTTTATTTTTTTGGGAAGTTGGAATTGTTGGAACCGGGGGAGAAATGTGGAAGGAAAAAAAAAAAAAAAAAGCATGCTTTTTCATGTCGTCCTGATGGTGTGTTGTGTGTGGAATTTTGAGGTGTATGATGAATTTCATCCATTTTGGAATCATAAAATGTGGTAAAATGAAAGTCAGGAATAACTTCCCGGATAGACTTGTCACTTAGTACACACAAGAAAACAAGCGCTTGAGTCATGTGGTTGCTGACCTGCCGGGTGGGGAGGACAGGGAGCGATGCATCCCCACGCTAGAGTTCAGGTCGTGATAGTAGGGCTGGCCGGGCATGTCCGCCATGGAGAAGTTCACCGGCGCACCGTGGGTAATGGGCACTGCGGATGAAAAAGTCGAGGTGGTGAGCCGGAAAGCCAACGAGCAGCAGATTGTCTTTTCTTGCAACAGGAGACACGCAATTAATTGTAGAATTGCATGAGTGGTCATTATTGACGCTTTAGAGGCCCTGCGCATCAAATTAAACGCTCCTGTTTGACCATTGCAGCGTTTCTGCTGAGCCCTGTGATTAAAAAGTCACCGCTTCCCACACATTGCGGGCAAGAAGCAGCTCAATCGTTTCTGCACAATAGCAAGCCAAATAGACGCTCCTTGTTATTATTAGTTGCGGTGGTTTCGTCGGTTCCCCCGCAACATGATTTACAGCGGACGAGGTTTTTCCAGCACTGCGGTGAAGGTGAGGGACGGGCCAGAACGAAGTGAACAAAAGGAGCGCATCTCACCCCCGCCTCCTCTCGCTCTCTCTCGTTCGTTGGTGCGCGGCCTCCGGCTCGAGCGGTCGCTCGGGTTTGGGGCCGACCAGAGGATGGAGCGTGTGGCGCCTTCTGTTGTGGTCTGAGGTTCGCCACTGGCACCGTCCCACCGCCGTCCGCCGCTCTGGCAACCCACTGCGGGCCTGGCGGGGGCCCACCACCCACCGCTACCCACGCCGAGACGTCTGCGGAGGTCCTGCGGACGCTGGATGCGCGGCCATTGTTGTTGTTCCCGCAGAGCGGAAAGATTATACTGTACGCCTGTGCGTGTTGTTCTATGCTTTGTTTGTATGTGTTGCTGCTCCCTGTGTGTTAAAGTAGCAGTTGTTTGATGGGTTAAAATGACCAAAACGCCAATTCGAATTCCCATTAGCCCATCTATTGAATTTCACATCATATTTTAGCATTAAGCTCGCATACTTTTGTTAGATGGAATGAACATGTTTAAATATATAATGTTGAATACTCTTTTGTTTTGTGTGTCAGTTCTATACTACACTTCAACCAGGAGTGACAACTAAACAGCTTGAAGCACGCACGCTTTGCCTCTTATTAGGAGAAGTGTGTGTGTTCGAGAGAGTCTTCAAATCTTTCAAGTCCTCAAAGTGATGTTATACGATGGATTCGCATTGACTGAGTGGAAAGAGACGCTGCGGAATGCTTAAAAGAAAACTTTGGATTAATCATTTTAAATGTGTTTAAAGTATATGGAAGAGATGAAACTAAAAGAAAAAACAAATCTGGACAAGGACTTTAAATAGATTTGTTTTTGGAAAAAGTTAAGGCTCTGCAGCTCCCAGATGAAATTTCAGGATGAACCCGAAAAAGGCGAGCTGAATTTCAGCTCTTAACATTTGAATCCACGTCAAACTATATAATATTGATTTTTGCACAACTTGCTGTTCATTAACAAGGAGCTTAATGGAAAAAATAACAAAAGAATTACTTCTATAATATATAATAATATATTTTTGTAAAAAAAAAAATAATAATAATAATAATAGCGATCTGGTTTTCTTTTTAAGACCCTCTTGCCTGGCTCTATTATACAGCAACATTTTAAAAGGGAGCGTCAGCCTTGAAATCTCACTCATGCACCTCTAAGAATGTCTCAGCAGAGCGATGATGGACAACCGGCTGCATAAACGTCTCACCGGAGAGTTTAGGGGTAAATCCCCGTGCTTCCGTCGACCTTCTTAATATTACAGGACGGAGCAGCAAATTAAAAGCTACACACACACAAAAAAACACATTCTGTCTGATTGTATTTTCATGGCTACTTTGCTTGTTTGCTTGTTCGTTTCCTCTTCAGTACACTTTGTTCCACTGGCATAGTAACAAGCCTGAGCTTAAAAAAAAGAAGAAAAAAAAAGAAAAGAAGAGCAGGTAAACGCCTCCTGCTCTGAAGGAGGCCCAGGATTCCTGGAGGAGCGAGCGTCAAAGGCGGACGTGTCGATACACATACGCAGCGCTTCTTTACGGACGTGTTCCCGCTTTTGCGAAGCAGACTGGCCCGACTGGATGGACTGCAATGCCCTAAATACGTGATCGCAAATGACAGAAGCCTCAGCGTAATTCCAGGTAACGCGCGTTCGTAGTCTGACAAATCCAAGAATCACAGGTGGCCGACATTCCTGAGCATTTAATTTGCAGTTACCACCGTGTGCGTGCGTGTGTAGCTCGACACTGACTGACACATCTCTGGCATTGTTCTACCTGTAAAGGCAGGTAAATCGTTACGACTTCAGTCGCCATTTTATGACATTTTTTGACTCAGCGATAGGCTACACGCATTTAGATTCTCCCATTCTTTAAAAACATATCGCAAACGTGTCTACCTAAAGTTTGGCACATACTGCGAGTCGGACCTTTCTCCGCATCATCTTGACAAGTTTACCACCCTGCTTTCTTCAGGATGTATATGAATGAATGCCCTCTAAAGTTAGCTTCGAACGTTACATCTAATGTTAGAGTGAAGGAAGTCCAGTGTTACGCGTCAAAAGGCAAAACTTGTTTTAAATAAAATCATTGTCATTTGGTTTTATTTCAATGCCAAACCGGCCCGCCCGCCCGACACTTACTTCTGGATACTCGCACCAGTTCCGCAACGCTGAACACTCCCGATTTGATGAAGCTGTCTTCCAAATAGACTGTCAATAGAAGCACAAGGAGATATTCCTTTCATCATTTTTCTCAATAATAGTGTCAGTAAATGATGTTCATTGGTTTAATGTGAAGGTGAAAAAGTGACAAGAGGATCCAGAATGATCTTTCAATTTTTAGAGACCCTGTGTACCCCTAAAGCCCATCAAGACAGTGGTTCTCCAATTTTAGGCACCAAAAAATATTCCTAATTCGTGTTGACAGTAGCGAATGACTTCCGAATCTGGATGTAATCGTTACTCCTTGCACTATTCCCATATAAAGACGTCATAGTCCAATAAATGAAAAATCTCATTTGAAAACTATCTGAACTGGAAAGAGTACGCTGGCGCAGTTTGGCTGCCGCTTCTAACTCTAATGGCTTTCTTTAACCAGGATCCCTCGCTGTATCGTGGCCAAAGGTCGAACCCAGGTTTGGTTTGTGACTGCCGGTGCTGTAAATCCTCGCTGCTTCCTTCTAGCTAGCCGTCCCCTTCCGGCAATGTTTCCTTGGCGGCTTCGGTTGGCCATCACATGCCGAATCCCGCGGAGGTCATCGTCTCGGTGGGGGGCTTCGTCGCCATCCCCACTGCGGTCACCGAGGCCAAATGCGCACAGGCGCAGCGAAGGCTACAAATGGTGAAATATTTTTATTGTTTTTGTTTTTTTTTAAGCAAATGCGCCATGGCAGCAGTTGCAGCTCTTGTCAGAAGAAATTAAGTAGCATGTATGTATGTTCTTTGAGTCGTTGCGATTCGAATCCAAAAATTCTTATATGCGCCGTTCATTTTTTTCAAATGCCAATCCGAGTGACCGCCGACTCGTGAACAGCCAAAGGTAACAGATTCTGATTCTTTTTTTTTGGAGAGAAGTCTTAATGTTATGAGAATAAAGTTGTATTTTTCAAGAAAAGAAAATCTGTAATCATTACAATAACCAAGACATATTTGTTTGTGATGAAAAGTCGTAATTTTACGAGAAATTATTCCAAGATAATCATCCATCCATAATATTATGATATGAAAGTCAAAGTTAAACGAAGAGAGAAATTCATATATTAAGCAAATTTCAAAAATATTACTTTGTTCTTGTAAGATTACATATTTTGTTCTGGAAAAGGCGCCTTTGTCGCTAAAAAAACAACAACAATAATAAAAAAAAAGACTATAGTCTTGAAAAAAATACTTAATTCATGTAGGACTGTCAAATTTTAAGTCAGATGTCACAATCATATCAAAGCTTTTAATTGGCCCAAAGCTCAGGCAGGGAGGAGTAATAGGTTAATTATGTTTGTTTTATTGGCGCGCCGGTCCTTATATGTATGCACTCTTTTAAATGATATTATTTTGCGGCGCCCCAAGCTCCAGCCCGCGGATTTCAGTTTGAGAACCACTGCTTGTTGTGTGAAGTCGAACTAACGACATAATGTTGACGTTATTGAGGAATCCAAATGTGTTCGCTCACAAGAATCACAAAAATCACAAGCTCAGTTGTTTCGAAGGTGTCAATTTGTCCTGGCCCGGTCGTCAGGCCTCCCGGAAGACGACTGGAAGGTTATTAACACTCAAGTGAGTCAAAAACCAGCATGGCTCGACTTTGGCACGTGCCAGGGAGATAGGCGGCGACTCAGTTGGCACCTACGGGTGCTCCCGGTGCGGTGGGTGAGCCCACGGCCTCCCGAGCCAGGAGTGCTGGCTGGGTGGCATGTTTGCCTTGGCGCTCATCTCGGCAGAACCTGCTCTTGAGGTAGCCAAGTATACTTGCCAAAACTATCTGCATTCCAGCACTATGACCAGGAAATAACAGTCCCATCCACTTTCTGAGCCGCTTCTCCTCACGCGGGTCGCGGGCGCGCTGGAGCCTATCCCAGCTATCATCGGGCAGGAGGCGGGGTACACCCTCAACTGGTTGCCAGCCAATGGCAGGGCGCATACAAACAAACTACCATCCGCGCTCACATTCGCACCTACGGGCAATTTAGAGTCTTCAATTAAACATAACAGTACCATCGGGGAATATTTTGGGTTTTGCTCTCTCATGTCCTGAATGACGACATTTCATGTTTTGCATCCATTTTCATATATCGCTTGTGCTCATTTGGGGCGCGGCTGAGCTGGAGCCTCGCCGAGCCGACTTCAGTCAGCATACTACTTCCTGGTTCCCGGCTAACGTCAGATGTCACAAATGCGCGATCAGGTCATACAGTTTGTTAGCGTGCTACATCCTAAGTTAGCATGCTACTTCCAAGTTTGCGCTACCAAACAAAAAATGTGAAACAAAGAATTCCGCCTGGGCCGAGGTCGTCTTTCGCCAACTTTTCAATCCCATTAACATAAAGCTACTTGAACACCTTAACAAAAAATGTTAGCGTTTTAAGTTAGCAATCCAACAATCTAGCCGTGGCTCTGCTGGTTGTTGTTCTCGTAGCATCGTAGCATGACCCTGGACTGGTCACCAGCCAATCCCAGGGCAACAAGGATTCACGCTAATATTCACACCTATGGACAATTTGGAGACTTCAACCGACCTAACGTGTTTTTGGAATGCGGGAGGAAGCCGGAGTACCCGCAGAAAAGCCACGCAAGCGCGAGGAGAGCGTGCTAACTCCACACAGGAAGGCCAGAGCGGACATTCGAACCCCAGACTTCATAAGTGCGAGGCAAGCGTGCTTTCCACTCATTCACCGTGCTGCCAATTTAATTAATTTGTTATTACCAATCAAATTTTATCCCCGCACAGGCCACGCCATTTTAAAAACGCCGCCCTCAGCAATGATTTTAAGTTGCAATTACCTTGACACCAGATGTGTCTCTTTGACTATGTAGTTGCTATCGATGCGACGCTTTTTGTTCGTTACAAAAATGTTTTTACATGCTTGTCAGGCATGTTTTTGAAGTCAGTAAATGGAAGGTTGGGGGGAGGGGGGGGGGGGCACATGTCGTGTGTGTGCAGTGAATTAATGGTGGAAGAACAATGGCCCAATGGAGTGGAGGAAGGATGACTGGTACTCGACATACCTGGAAGAGGGTTCTTGCCTGGCTCATTGTTACTTGGACTTCCTGACTGCTGGGAGTCTGCAAGCACATTGAAAAGGAGGACAACAAGGGTTTAGGAGAGCAAAAACAAAAGCTTGATTGTACATGAAGCAAGACTGCTATCATTCCCTTAAATCTCTAGTATTCATCTAAAGCAGCAGAAATTTGCATCATAGAATTGTTGTCCCCCCCACCCCCCACCCCCGAGGATGTAACACGTCACGAAGAGAAAAGAACCAAGATAGATTTGTGCAATCGTGAAAGCAGCTCGCTGACATTTGGGGAACAGTGTTCCCAAAAACCGCCGTTGGAGGTTGCTGGATTGCGCCGAGGTCCGAGCCGGAGGAGGGGCCGGGGAAATACGATGCGACATAGGTGGAATTCTTTCCAGCGAGCTTTTGTTTTTTACCTCAAAGACTCGATGAGAGGGGAATTTCTCTTCATTTTTCACGAACACCTATCAGCTTTCCGTTAGACAAAGTACGCCTTTACGTTATCAACAGTCCCGCAATATGAGAGCGAGCGATAGAGAGCGAGCGAGAGAGAGAGACAGAAAGATAAACAGAGAAATAGAGCGATAAAGGGAAATAGAAAGAGAGGTAGAGATAGAAAAAGAGGGATAGAGCGATATAGAGAGCTATGGGACAGAGAGGGATAGAAATACAGAGATAGTGAGAAATAGCGCGAGAAGGTTAGCTAGAGAGAGAGACATTTGATATATATATATATATATATATAGTATAATTTATTTATATATAGAATTCAGTATTTAAGATTATTCAACAGAA
Organism: Phyllopteryx taeniolatus; assembly: GCF_024500385.1. Taxonomy (NCBI): domain Eukaryota; kingdom Metazoa; phylum Chordata; class Actinopteri; order Syngnathiformes; family Syngnathidae; genus Phyllopteryx; species Phyllopteryx taeniolatus. The sequence continues at coordinate 2,664,651 of NC_084524.1, read as the reverse complement.
ACATTTTTCCCTTTATATCATCTGTCGTAAAAAACTTAAACGTGGCCCTTGGGTACAGGATTCCCCCCCCAAATAAATGCAACCCCCTTCCTCGCCCCAAAACCAAGTGAGGCGACCCCGTGAGGCCCCGTAGCTCAAAATCAAACTCTTCGGGCCGCCTTTGAGGCAATTTCACCATTCTCATGTTCTCCATCTGTCCTCGCTCGCTTCAAACGTGACCGTTAAGACAAACGAAAACAGAATGTTCTTGGCTGGAGCTCAACAACGACAATGTTTGGGAGGGGGAGGAATCGGAATGTATGGAAAATGTGGAAAATTCTTTAATCTGGCACACAGAGCATTTTCAAGAGTACGGTTATATTTATTGTTTTTGGGGGGTTTTTTCCCCCCTGAAATTCATTATTTGTATTAATTCATCTCATTAAACAATTGGTTTATTGATTTATTGTTAAGAACTCAACGAGATAAACAATTTCACATACACATTTGGCATTACTGGTTCATTGAGTGAATGAAACAATTATTTTTACTATTTGTATATTACATTTACATTATATTAAACTGTATTTAGTATTATATTATATTTAGTATTATATTAAACTGTATTTAGTAATTTTCAAATTCATTCGTCTCATTGTTTAATTGCTATGATCCGTAATAAAATATATCCAACAATTTCTTTTAAATTAAATATGCATTTGATTAATTTGAATTGGATTGGACTGTAAATCAAATAAAGACAAGGAATTACTATTCAAAATTAAAATATTCTACTTCGTATGATACGTTAACTTCATTTTTTTCATTTTTATATTAATGTACCTCAAATAATGTTAAAATAAAAATAAGTATAAAAATAAGTAAAATAAAATAAAATACATTTTACATACATTTTAGTTTTTTTAAATGCATTTCATGGAATAATTGATTTTACTTAAATTATACATTCATTAAAATGAATGAATGAATCGATGTATTCAAATAATTAATAACTTTATTACATAACATATATTTCAACCTAAATATCTGCATATTCAGATAATATATTGTTCATTGATTTTCATCGTCGAATGACCTGGCCTGGCCGATTTGTCCAATTGAAAAATCCAGTGAGTGCAAAACTGGATTTGCCCACCCCTGGTCTATAAAATCTATTGGCTGAAAATATGAAACCAAAAGCCGAGCGTGTCTCATTTTATTTCTGTTTACGGCAAATTGAGGGGCTACCAAGCATACACGATCTGGCTTGTTGTTGTTGTTGTTGTTGTTGTTGTTACAAACGGCTTTTGTCATTTGGCGGAGGTTCGAGCCGATTGGCCCGTGGAGCCTTTTTGGTGCAGGATGGGTGGGGCCACTGCGTGAAAAGAAAAAAAAAAAAAAAAAAGAAAAAAAGAAAGAGCAGATGGCGGCGGCAATTAGAGAACCCAGGCAGCGTCTTCCAGCAGGAGGCCCCACTGCGGCACCGGGCGACGCCACCTGGATGACTCAAGGTGGGATGCAAACATATGGCGCATCTGCCAGGCCCGGAAACACCGCCTCTATCGCCTTACATTTCGACCTTTCACCTCTTCTCCCTTACACAGGTGCCGTATATTTGAACATTTTTTTTTTTTTTGTCCAACCATCCATCCATCCATCCATTTTCCAAAGCCCTCTCCCTCCCGCTGGTGGTCAGTGAGCATTACGACTTTGCCCTTTGTCGAAAAAGGTCGTCTCTTTCGGGAATTTTCCGGGTAGAGGACGGATTTACGAGACATTTACAAGAGCGCCACCCATCGCTATTCAACAAATTCAAAGTAACGTTCACTTTTTAATGAAAATGCTGTCTTGAAATGATCCAGCTACGAGAGTTAGCAAGTCTAAAATTGGCAGAATTGATACGATAGACTCGCTATCGAGGCAGATAACGTGGCTTACCAGCACGGCTAACATCAGCTCGTTTCCGTCGTTTCCGATACTTAAAAACGCGCAGAGAAGAAGCTACTCATTTTCTGATAAATAAGTACTTTTCCAGTTGTACTACATTGTTTATTTTGTTTTCACATCTACTGAAGCAGGGAACACGGCAAACGAGCGTGGCTAACATCAGCTCGTTTTTGCTGTGTCGTTACTTCACAAAGCAGAGAAGAGTAATGTAGCTATTGATTTTCTGAGAAATGGGTACTTTTGCAGTTGCACTACATTTTTATTTGATTTCGACAAATTCAATCGTTTGTGTTGTTTTTGCGCTCACAAAGGCAGAATACATGGCTAACTAGCATGGCTAACGTCAGCTCGTTTCCACTCTGACATCACTTCACAAACCGCAGCAAAGTAGCTACGAATTTTATGAGAAATTGCGTCGACTCATGTACCAAATATGATGTATGCTTGAAAATAAAGTAATTGCATAGAGTGGAAAAACGTTGTCTACAAAAACATTGGAAAAGAATCGATTTCTGAGCTGTAATCGCACTTCTGCGATAGCGCAATATTTCTGCTCAAGGTCATCATGTGATATCGGCCCATGCCTACACTTGACACTCTTCGACGACGGGGTTTGAGTTTTGTCTTTTTTTTTTTTCCTTTTTTTTTCCTTTTTAACAGCAGCGCGCCATAACGCAGGCGTGGGGGGAAATGTGTCGGAAAACACGTCCTGTGCACAAGCCCCTCCAATCCGATAGTCTTCAAATAAACAGTAGGCTAACCTGTAAATAAACAGTTGCGGTCGAGAGGGTTGGGCTTTGCCCTGAGAGCTTGGCAGGGCTCGATCACAACGCGCGCACGCACGCACACACACACACACACACACACACACACACACACACACACACACACACACACGGCCCTGTTCCAGAAACAACATTTCTTGGCACCCGTCGCTCTTGCCACTTGTTTAAATAAGCAAACGTGAAGGAAGTGAAAATCCAGTATCAATGCCATTATCTCCTGTTGCGCTGCAAGAAAAAAGAAAAAAAGAAAAAAAAAAAAAAGGCTTGTGGGTATTTTGAATGGGAGTTCTTACACCTTCTTGTCCAGTGGGATACTTATCATAGCACAGTAATGATTAGGGCAATTAAGGCTAATGGCAACAGAAATCTGGCTCGGCAAGAAAGTTTCTGTGCGCTTGTGCGGTTCCTCCACGCCCAAGTGTGTCACTCGCCTGGATTTTATAACCGCTTATAAAACACACACACACACACTTACAGACACACTCCCCCTGACTGCCGTTTTTTTGTTTGTTTGTTTTGTTGTTGTTTTTTTTGCCATCATCTCCATTCCGTTTCCATTAAAGTGCGCACACACACACGATGTGGATCAAATTAGACGGATGGTTTAGGGCTGTGATTCCCAACCACTGTGTCGGGAAATGATCCAATTTCACTCAATTGGTCCCAAAAAAAACAAAAAAACAAAACAAAACAATAAAAAAATCCATTTCTTTACGACAAATGGAGTGTCTTTGTTCACATATGCAAGTGACATAAAGTGACGGGCAGAAACATAAACTTATTCAAACACACTGTCTAGACAGTGTAAACATTTGAACACACACGCAGAATTTGCAAGCATAAAATGTGTAGAAAATATGCAATAATAGTGGAATACAAATTTTTAAACACACGCACACTGCAGACATTTTTTTTGTCAATGTTGATTAGCAGTGATATGCCAATGTGTGTAAATATCATTTTTATGACTGCTTATTATTTGACAATTTTATTTTGTAATTACAAGGGACCATATCCATACAAGTAGAAGATGATTAAAACAATACAATGTAACGCTTTATATCAATCAATCTGAATTGGCACTTTTGAGGGTTGCGAAATTTGCTCTTCCCAACAAACAAAACTAAAAATAAAAAAATAAAAAACTCTTCCCACACTGAAACACTTTTTGAACGCATTCGAAATGTGTTTCAACACACAAAAAAGAAACATGTTGAACATGAAGAATTTATAGCGGGGGATTGTTACATTTTTGGAGAGGGGCTGCGTGGCGAGACTTTTTATTTGTTATTCATTTTTTGAGGTCTTTTAAACATTGTAAAAGTATTTTATCCCCCCCCAAAAAGTAGAAAGAAATAGATCAACCATGATATACCAACCAGGATTACCGTAAAGTTTTTTTTTTTACTTTTAAAATGATTCCTTTTTTCAGGACTTTTTTATTTTATTCCCCAAAATGTTTAATGTAAAATGTGCCTTGGCTCAATAAAGGTTAGGAAAGACTGGCTTGGGGAACTTTATTTCAGCAGCGGTCCACGTTTGGAAGGCGCAGACGCGCAGATGCATACCGCTGTCGACATTTCAGGAGAAGGCTGCCTGGCGGCCATTTTACGCTGAGCGGGGTTCTGCGCACATGTATAGCGCTGCGGCTGCCAGAGGCCCGGGTCCCGAGCCAAGACGCATTTCAGCAGCGAGGAGGGGGAGGAGAGGGCTGGACTTCCCAACAGAAGCCGGGAACCAGTGAGAGGGCCAGAAAGGATCGGGCTAATTACGCCGCTCGGACGTGTAATGTTTCGACAATACAGCTGCTCCCGGGTAAATATTTGATGCGGCCCCGGCACACTTTGTCGGGCAGCGGGGGCCTCACCTGGAAACGCTCGTGCGTTCCGCATACGTTGGGCGCACGTGTCCTCCCGTGCTCCTGCTCTCCAACACTCGCCGCTTTGTCAACCATCTCACGTTTTTCCCCCGCCAGACTTCCTGTTCCTGTTCCTCTCGATCTTCACGACACCAGCCGAAACCACCACTCGATCTACCGATCAAACGCTTCATTTAAAAAAAAAAAAAAAAAGAAAGTAAGCGTTTGCACTTACGTTGTATTCGCCATCCCCGCTCACACAGCAAACTTGACAAAAAAAAACAACAACTATATGATAACTTTCACGCCTTCTGTATGGTTGCAAATAAGGTCAAGACGAATAACGAAGACACCAATCGTAATTGGGTGAAGGTTTTTGTTTTGTGTTCGCAGTATGCTTGGAATGAAGTCATTTGGGTTTGTGGATGTTTTTGTTCTGCTGCTTTTATCTTGTGAGTCAACAATTAAAAAAAATAAACTCCTTTTTTTAAAAAAAATGCCCTCTCCCCTCTCTTTATCGCTTTGTGTCGACGTCTGGCCTTCCCTGCCGCTTTGTTGTCTAAACAAAGCGGGGCCTTTATCGGGACGAGCCGCAAGCCCCGACGAGGGGAACAAAAGGATCCGGCGAAGGAACCTTCGAACCACGACGTATCGTGCCAGCCATTGTGTGCCAGGCCTGCCAACTGGCGATGCCCGCCCCCCCTCTGAGTCGTCAGACATCTGAGTGCCAACCCCTCCCCTACGTAAACCCATGTGTGGCATTCACCGGCAGGCTTGAAAGGGAAGCGAAATGGATGTGGGGGAGGCAATCATCATTTGCCGCTTCATATTTTTCACCAAAATAAAAAAGTAGAAAAGGAAAATGATACTTTTTGGATGAACGTGCACATTCGAGTGCCACCAAACAAACAGCCGCGAGTATGCGGGGCGGGAGGGGCGGGGGGGTTCCACTGTACTGCCTCCTGGTGGCCACAGCGGGCACATCAAAAGCAGCGACGCGACGAATTGAACTGCGGCCTTAAATCATCACGTACAAACTGTTCAATGCTTTACATTGCATTTAAATGTGATTCTGTAACGTAGAATATTCGGGAGCGCTATTTTTCCTTGTTTAGTTTTTTTCCCCGACACCTTCCCCGGCGGACTTTGGGCGAGAGGCACGCCGCCATTGCGGGGCCCGAACGGACAAACAACCGTGACCGATTTCGAGTCGAAATCCAGTTATTAAGCCTCGCTCGCGCCGTTGACCGTATCGCTCTCTTTCTGAGCAGAGTTGGGGAATTTCCCCACACCCCCTAAACGCAGCACAGGGCCCCGCTCCCAACGCCGCCCTCCCCGCGGACCCGTCGAGACGTGCGGGTTTTGAACCCGCTCTGCGTTGCCGCCCTCCCATGCCCATTGCCACTCAAGCAGCGGGGGTCCGCCGCATTTGTCTCATAATTATCCGACTGTATGGGGGGGTTGTGGAGATGAAAGCGGCGACTCACAGAGCTCCTCTGTCAAAGGTCTGTCTGCCCGACTGGGGGGGCTTTTCTCTGCATCTATCTGCCTTGTCCTCTTCCCTTGCGCTCATCCACGGCCCGCCCGGCGCAGCCCCTCTTCATGGCGGCGGCCTCCCTAAAGGAATGCCTCCACTGAGCATAATCGCCGACAGCGAGCGCTCGTGCACAGGCCGCCCCCTCATCTAAGCCCCCCTCGCGACCGGCCGCCCCGCTGCTTCATTCACAACTACAAAACTGCAGAAATACCCCCCACCCTTACATCCTGAAAGACTTCAGACCCCAAGACTTCCCCCCCGCCCTCCATCGCCCATGCTCTGCCCACCCCACTCTATATACTTTTTATTGTGGCATTTTTGGGTGAGATATTTCCAACGTAAAATACTGGATGTGGCTCGAGCGCAATAAACGTATCACAAATACAGTCATGTCACGTTATATCGCGGTTCAACTATTGCGGATTCAGTGCATAGCAGCTTTTTTTTTTTTTTTTTTTTTTTTTTAAATAGGTCAGTGTAGTGCAGTTACTCACCTGCACACCTCTGATACGGTTAACTTTATTGATGATATGATTTTAATGCGGCGGCAATGATTCACATCAGGTCAGCCGAAAAGGGAACCTTACTGAGTCATCTCGACTCATACATTTGGTAAGTTACCAAGTTGCTCGAGGATACAAAGAACATGACAGGAAGGAAAGTCACTGTTAAAAACACAAGCCACACACGGAATTCAATGACATAAATTCACAAATACCAACCTTAGCCTGATGAATAGCGAGTGCACAAACTCATAACGATACCGAAAGGAACAAATGCAAGTAAAGAGCAACGTTACACTTGATTTTCTACAACTACACTACTGTCATTAAAAACATCACTGTAATGAATTCTGGGCTCCCATAATGCTTTTAGCTGACTACATTGAGCAACAGTGCCAATGCTTAAATCGGGAAATCACATGAGCTGTTGTTTACGTTGAACCGGCTTACCACTACCATTACTGCGCACGTGTGTTGAGGACAGAAACACATTTATGCTATTACGTCCCTGGAGTACACGAGATTGTGTCGACTGCAATGTTTTAATTGGCCGAATCAGTGATGTCCTTGACCGGATCGGCGAATTAAGACATTACAGCCGATCACAAAATGTGCATCAAGTTTTAAATATCGTCCAATCCGAGATAGTTGCTGTTGTTTCCAGAGAAAAAATATTTGCCAGCAAATATGGGTGGAATGTCGCTTTCTATGTGTTGCTGCGCCGTGTGTGTGGTGTTTCACATTGTGTTAGCATTAAGATTGTAGTTTTTCGTTAGACAAAATTAGTCCGTTCGGTTGAAAATTTTGTTGCTAAGACATACTTTTAATTCTGTGTTTTTCGTGTCAGTTGTACAGTAAACTTCAACTGGGGGGGGGGGGGGGGGGGGCAAATAACCACCTTGAAGCGACTGTAAGAGTCTTCTTTTTATTCCCTTCAAGTGATGTTATGCTACAGTCTGGCATTTCTTGACAGCGAGAGATCAGGCTCTGAAGAAGAAGAAATACATTCGGAAATGAAATAACGGTGGGGGGTTACTGTATCTACTTTTTGCGACGACTGCCCCGCTGCTTCATTCGCAAGCACAAAAGTGCAAGAACAGCCCTCACCCGTCCACCCTGAAAGACTTCAGAGCCCTTCACTTCACTCGTACGCTCTGCCCACCTCGGCCCCTCGTCACCCGCCTCTCGTCTTTTCTCCTCCTCGCGGCCACCTCTCTCCTTCCTCTCCTCTTAACTACTGGCTAGGAGTTAATGGACTGTTTTGGCTAGTCTCCAGACGCTGAGTGTCACCTCATTAGCCTATGGCGGCTCGCTCCCAGACTGCTCCTCGCGTGGAAGGAGGAGGGATACGACCACGGAATGCCATTGGTCACCGGTCTGTCTCGCCCCAGGCCTCCCATCGCACACCCCCTTTAACCCCCACCTTCCTCCATCCCCTTCCCAGCACTACAATGAATGAGAATACACGCATGCATAATTCAATCCAAAGTCTGCTCACTTCTCTCCTTCCTCCTTCTTGGAGGTTTGCCACCACGGAAAGAAAGCGAGCGTCTTCGAGACGTGGCCGAGCTCCCGACCCTGTATGGACCCATTCTTTGTCGCCTCCCGCCCCGCCGACTGAATGGCAGGGTGGCAACAGCGGGCCAATGTAAATGCCAGCCAGCCCCTGCCAGTCAATTACACCGCGACAAAGCTAATTGTTTGTGGAGCTCCGCCATTGAGGCGCTCATTGTTTATAGCACAGATGTGACGTTCTCGCGTTCTCACAGGCCCTCCGCGTGACACGCTCAAAATGGGAAAGTGAAAATATGCATAAGAAGAGCAGAAAATTCTAATATCGAGTTCATCAACAAAGAAGCATTGCTGTTTTCCTCTTGAATCATTTCAAACTTTAACAGTTTTTTTTTTAAAGCACTCAATCCTAACACCGTGTGTAAAAAAAAAAAAAAAAAGTAGCAATGTAACAATTCAAAATTCATATTTTCCTTCAAGAAATAGTTATCTTTGCAAGAACAACGATGTATTTACGAGAATAAAGTACGTTTGAACTAGTAAAATGATCGTAGTGAAGGAGGAAAGATTTAACAAGGGAGGAAAGTCATATTTGAACACTTTATTTATTATATTCTGGGGAAAAAATGGACTTTATATCTGTTAGAATATCTATTATCTGTTGTAATGGTCCTTAAAAAATTTATTTCTATGACAGCATTTCTGTGGAAGTACATACAAGCTTCTATTGAGGAAAAAAAAACTGGTTTGAATGCTTGTTTTGTATAAAGAAAACCAAAGCGAATCCCAGGAGAGAAAGAAAAAAACAGGAAAACTTGTTTTAAATAATGCAATTAGTTTTTTTTTCGTTTGTTTTTTAAAACTGCGATTAAAATAGATAATAGAATTTTTTTTTGTTTGTTTGGTTTCAGAAATAAAATCATACAATGAAGGGAGGAGGAAAAAATTGGAAATGGGATTTTTGTGGCAAAACTAATTGGAGATTTTATTTTAAGGCTCACTGTGATGTGTCAGCGATCGCCGGCGCCAAGACGAGTTTCCCGCTGGCAGAGCGGCAGCCGAGGATCCCGGGCGCGGCGGAAGAATGGCCGTCCTCCAGCTGGGCGAGAGGCCACCGCGACCGGATGCCCGCCGCGCCTTCGCCCGCACGTCGCCCTCCCCGGCTTCGGGCTCGGGGGTGGCGATCGCGCACAAACGCGCACCTCGGAGGGGAAAAGAGCGACGAGATCGGTACGTGCCACCGCATCCGAGAGCGCAACTTGGCCCGAAACAGACAAAGAAAACAAAGCGCGCACTCAGTCAGATGATTCTGCTGGCACGGCTTCCCTGGAAACGGGACATCGGCTGGAAAGCGGGGAAAGCTCAACCGCAGAGTTTAATGTGTCATTACGGGCATAAAAACAGACTAGCGACATTGCCAACAGATGTATTTCTGCCATTACTCTGAGGGAAGGGAAAGAAGCTGCAGGTGCAAACAAAACACCCCGTGGAGGTTTCCTCTTCAGGATCGCGTCTTGCCGCTCCAGCGTTTCGCAAGCTGTTCTTCCCACACGCATGGCGGCGATGAGGCGGGGTTAATATGGAGGCCCGACCCACGGGCATTTTTGCCCATTGCGATATTATTCCGATAGCCAATTCCATTTCAAAAAGATTGAATAGAGAACGTCTTTTTGGGTCACTTCAACCTTACAACAATTAAGATGTGAACGTTTGCTGTTTTACAATACTTTGTGCATTAGCACTTGTTTAACTTTACAACAGGGACCATTTTTTTTCCCGCCGATTTTTGCTTTTGTTTTGTTAGAATATCCTTGTCTTTGTTTTATGTTGTAATGTGTAAAGAAAAAAAGCGGTCAGGCTGCAGTAAATATATTTATATAAAAAGCCTTCAAATGTATTTCGAGTGAACCCTCACTCTTCTCAGAGCCGTTTCAAAATGCAATGTTGAATTCTCTTTTGTTGTATGCGACGCTGCTCTGTGTGTGTTGAACAGCGGTGGGAGCTAGCGCACCCGGAGAAAACCCGCGCGAGCCAAATATTGGAATTAAGCTAAAAAAAAAAAAAAATCCATATTACACGAGCCCCTGTCGAAACGACCAGTCGGGCGACAGGGGCTCGTCTTAACAGCCTCACCGTAATGAGTCCAAGTGCCGAGCGTTTCAACTCGCAACTCCTGCGCAAGCGCCCCCGCCCCCTCCCCCTCCCCTTCCCTCACACTTCCATTCCCTGTCAATGAGCCGCACGCTCGAATCAAAAAGCCGGAGATGGCGAGAGTGAAGTCGAGTTGGGTTGGGGGACGCAAACGTGCACACAGTTGGGTTCATCTCACACACACACACACACACGGAGACGCACACACACACTCTTGACTTACACGTCCACTCTGTTTCACGCACAAGAATATGAGAACGTCTTTGTCATTGTGGTATCCACCTTTTGTGCTGAAATAAAAAATGTTCAATGTGATTACAGTAGAAAGCAATATTTGCAGGCTTACACTACAAAACAAATGCATTAATTTCTTCTTTATTTTGACATATTTTTCTATACCTTTTCTATGCATAAAATTGTTTGTGTCTTGGAAATACGGTCACGATTTGTTAAGAAGTGTGTTTTAATAAGTTGAAATGTGTTTCAGGCATGTGAGCTTGGTATTATTAAAAAAGTATTTCATCTGGCCTTTACGCAACTTGACTGACTGCAGTCTTAGTTTTATTTATTTATTTTTCCGGGGGGGGGGGGGGGGGGCTTTTTCCAGATCTAAAGAGCCGCAGATCTGATTTTGCAACAAGCCGCTTGTGACACAAAGGTGAGCGCTCGGCAGCCCTCCTCCGCTATTTTAGGCCGAGACGGCAAAGGGCCTTTGTTTCAATATTATTTCTGGGCAGTTGCCAAAATGCCAGGATGACACAGAACAAAAGACACATGTCATCGTGCTCCACCTGGCAGGTTTGTGTTGTGCTTTCAGGAACGCTAAAAGACTTTGAGTTTGCGGATGTGATTTTCGCTCATTTTTCGACAATGTTGAGGAGCGAGGCTTACGAGCACCGAGACGCCGCGACGTTCCCACGAGGCTCCGCGGCAATAATCTGGGGAAATATTTGCACGGATGACGGCAGCGCCGGAGCGGCGTGCGGGAGATGGAGCGCTCGGTTTTTCCCTTCGCTTTTAAGCTCCACAACAGGAATTTCCCCCCCCCCCCCCCCCGTCACCTTTACCCCCGGCCTTGCCCACGCCCCTTCAGCTCCCTTCTGCGGCCCGCTCACCTCCCACCAGCCCGCCTCCCGGCACTCCTTCCAGGATTCGTCCTGCTGCACCACGGGGGCCTTCACGCCGCGTTACTCTGACCCGAAAGGCAAAAAAAAAAACAAATGAAGCAAGCACAAGCACGGGCTGTCGTCTTCAGATGTGGAACAACATCAAAAGTGTCCGCTGTTATGCACTTCAAGCTCTGCCTAACACACCAGCAGCAATGTCGGCCAGTTTTACCTGCACACCTCTTTCCACGTAAGCCACACTGGCAATCCCTACAATTACCCGCCTCTCAAAGCCGAGCCGAAACCGCGACGAGTCGGCGGAGCCGCTCGCAGGCTTCCTGTTTGCGGGCGCGGTAGAGGGGCGCGATCCAAGCCGCTTGAGCTTGGCAGGGCCTCCCCGCACGGAGACGGCTGCGACGAGGCACGGCGATCGACTTCCCTCTCTGGCTTCTTAGCAGCTGAGTCAGCCGCACCTCGAAAAATACAACTTTCAGCTAACTAGTCATAAATTCACCTCTTCGTGTTGTTTTTGTTTGTTTGTTTTCTTTGTGGACACTATACGACACCATTTGCTGAAAAACAACGCGGCATGCTTTCTGAAACACTTCGAAAAAAAGATCCTACAAGCAGTTTATTGGCGTCGCCAGTTGAAGGTAACTGTCGAACTAAACAAAAACAATGCATATTTAAAACAAGCACATAGCATAGCCATTCAGTCTACCAGCTTAATGCTAACACTGACTAGCATCTATGTTGTGATGCTAACCCTTTAAGCAATGGATTGAACACAAACAATGCAGACACGAGATAAGAGCGCTCACAGTCGTATGTTCTTTATCTTCTGCGAAGAACGACACAATTAATTAGTGCTGTACTGATGAGCTGGAGGAGTTGACACGTCTCAATGGCCACTATATCTGTCACTTTATTTAATTACTGTATGTTTTTATAAAGTTTGACATAGTGTGCTAAGCACTACAATTTTTTGGTGTTTTTTTTTTTTTTTTTTTAATACTAGCTTTGTATTTTGGGTTGTTCACGGAAGAAGTTAGGAGGGAGTTTTCACTGCATGTGCAAGTACATGCGCACTTCCGATGCATTTATTATTATTTTTAATTTTTTTCCAAAATAAAACCATCTGTAGGCTGTTTATTTTTAGAGGTAATGTTGTAAGATGAGTTTGGGTTAGGGCGAGCCTCTGCCTAATGTCCGGCTTGAAAGAGTTATTAACTGACCGGCGTCCTGAAGTTGGGTGTCATTTTTAAACGGAAAATGGACATTGTTACATTTCCTGTGCAAATGTTTGGAAGGGAAAATGAGTGCAAAGAGTACAGTCCTCTTACAATGGGCAGACTTGTGCGCACAAGGTGACTTTTTCTTTTTTTTTTCATCAATCGAGCGCGAATTACACAGATCATATGACACCATATGGAATTCTTTTTACACATAATGTATTTCCTTTGCAGGCACTGTGAAAGGTGAAGCCTACAGGGAGTCCTCTTTAGGCGGAGGGGAAGATTAAAAAAAAAAAAAAAAACTGTATGTATGGAAAGGAGGGAGGGGTGGGAGTGTGTGTGCGTGTGTGTGTGTGTGGGGGGGGGGGGGGGGGGGGGGTCGAGGGGTTTAGCAGGGGGCGGTCCAAGCATGCTCAGCGAAAATATGCCTCGTGCACTCGATGAACTTGGGGCCTGCGTGGGCTTCTCTGAAGGTTACAGGAGAGGCCTGTGCAGAGAGGAGCAGGAGAAAGAAGCCATGCATCGGCGCTCCACACGCAACACCTTTTACGCCGGAGCCCGCCCCTCCTTCTCCTTCTGTTTCGATCCCCCCCCCCCCCATAAAAATAAATAAAAATCTGGAAAAAAACCCAAGCCGTTCGCGTTCACCCCGCGGCGTACGGCATTTATTTGTCTGCCTCTCTCCGCGCCTGACTGCGAGTGTCTGTTGCTCAGATAACAGAAGCGGCGAGCAATCGCCTTTGACACTCGGCTTCCTTCCCTCGTCGGAGCCTGCCAGAATCCGAGACGCGTATCCGCTAGCCGCCCCCCGCCCCCTCCCCCCGAGCCCCCGCCGCCCCCTCGGCCCACACAAAGGTAGGAAGCGGGGCGCATTGTGACGAAGGCCGCTAAATCACCTCGCGTTTTATCCTCCGCCGTTTGCACGCGTTTTAGCGTCGACACAACAGCGCCTTGTGAAGAGCTAATGGAACGCACGCTTCTGCTTTTCAGGCTATGTAGAAACGCACGGGTCAGAGGTTACTCTCAAATGATTCCGCAGCAAACCCATCCAACCACGGGAGCGCAGAATGGCGCGAAAACATCCAACCCCTCAACTGAGCCCGACGGAGCCAAACTTGTTTTCATCACAGGCCACAGCGTCGTTATAGTTACCCTCAGGGGGGCAGTTAGAACGGTGAAACGACATAGATGAATAATCCCTTAGGGGTGGAACAGTACGCCACAAATGTCAACAGCTTAAATATTTTCTCTTTAGGAATGCGCAACATCAATCGTTTGTCGTATTTAGGAAGCTGCAAAATAGTTCCTTCTTTTTAGGAAATGGCAACGTCAATCGTTTGTCGTATTTAGGAAAGTGTATTAGCTTTCGCGAGTTCCGTCTGTATCACGTGAGGGTTTTTTCCTCCACACCAGGCTGATAGTCACGTCCGTGTGACGCCATTTTAAATGGGTCAATGAGTTTGATGTCCTGCCGCTAGCCTTGCTAACCAGAGGATGAGCAACACTGTGTTTGTTTACAGAGTAGGCATAAGGCAGATACACTTCATGTGCCTTAACCTGATACATTGACGCGTAGGAACCCTAAAAAGCGCCGATTTGATTCCAGAATTTACCCTTCATTTGACTCTTAACATTTTTCAGACATACATAGTTTGTTTATTTGTTTTTTTCTATCGAAAAAATGGTGGCAAGCTTTCACGGGGGATTGCTGGATCCGGCCCACCTGCGCCCTGACTGATCAATTCATAAAGAGGCGTGTCCTGTCCTGAGACTTTTTCGTACATTGCGTCCCCAGCGCGAGTTCAAATCAGCATGTCGGAAGGGAAAGTAAACGATGGAGTGCATTCGACCGGCTTCACCCCGGCGGAAAAGAGGTCAAAGGGCAACGGGTAGTCAACACTCTGGCTGAACGAACCGGTCACTTTGCCTTTCCTCAAGAATTAGCAGACCGTTAACAGCTCATAAAAGAGCCACTTCTCTGCTTTACAACAGATTTGAGCTGCTTTCATACAAACAGTCCGGCAAAAGGGATAAAGGGCTTCAACGCGCAAGCCAACTGATATTCCCTAAAAGCAAATTAATGCCAGTTGCTTGGCGGCCGCTAAGATGTTGCAGTAAACAAAACGGTATGAAAGACAGCCTTCGACGTCACGTTGCGGCTTGGCTGTCACTCGAGGCACTGTCGCCGATGTAAAGCTGGCAAATTAATGAAGAGGGGTGCACTTGGCGGATTAGTTTCTGATTTATAGCAGCCCGTGAGTGCCAGAAAGGGGGGGGGGGGGGGGCGGGGGAAGATGTCAAGGAATCAAGCGCATTTATCGAGAAGGATCTGGGGCTGGGTGCAAACCAGCATAACCTGACAGACGCATTTGCCTAAGTTAACCCCGGCAACTGTACGGGATCCAAGTGTAAGCGTGCGTCTTTATCGCCAGTTCAAGCGGCACCTCGGGCTTCAGAAAAGCTTGGGCGTGGCACAGATGCTGTGTGAACACCTGCAGATGGGATTCCAGCGCTAAAGTTAGCAGGGTGCAATCATTCAAACAGCGAGTGATTGACAACGGCCCAAACATTTTCTTGTGTTTTTTTAAGGACAAATGGCACTTTATAATATTGTTGCTGGTTTCCATTATGTGTTAGCATTCAAGCTAGCGAGGGCGTTCTTCAGGCAAAGCGGTGCTTTCGGACGCATTGCGAACGCGTGAGCTCCAGTGCCTCGTTCGTGTCCCAGCGGGGCGAAAGAAAAGAAAGAAGAAGAACCGACCCCGACGGTTTGATTCTTAATGGGAAGCCCTGGAAGCAAGCTGCGGGACTGGCACTTGAGACATGAAAGGGCAGCCGCGGCGTTCGGTTTACATTACATCGGAGCGCTTTCCACATTGCGGCCAGGGGATAAGCATCAGCCGAGGTTTATCTCTGACACTGCGCGGTGTATGCAATATGTAAACACCGCGAGGAAGGGACGTCGTCATGCGAGCCCTTTTGATTTTAATCACTTGTATCGGTTTTAAAATGTAAGATCCTAATCAATCTGCCTTTCTTTACTCGGGCTGCTTCGAGGCGTGAGGGTCTGGACGTGGCTTTCGGCCTACTCTTGCTTCTTATGAGTGTTCTCATCTTGGTTTTGTGCGCGTGACCGTTAGTAGCGACAGCTGAAAAGTGCATCGGCGGTCGTGGCTTTTGGAAAACTCGGAAGTGGGGGCACTCGTTAATCAAGGGACCGCTGTAAACATTTGGGGGTCGGGAGCGGGTCGGGTCTTGGTCCCTAACCCCCCGCGTGAATAACGAGGCTCGACTGCAGTTGGTTCCCAAGCAGACAAGACCGCACAGTGTCAACATCGAGACAACAAGACATCAGCAGTCCGCAGAACACCGCCGTCTACGAGCCAGCATGTGCGCTACCATCTGACTGGGAAGCCCCCCCCCCAAAAAAAAGCCTCACACCCCCAAACGCCAGCCACATACACGCAGCCAAAATGAGCTCTCCGCCACCACCGCCACCGCCGCTGCTGTTCCTGGCTCCTGCTTTCAATTTAACGAAAGCGGGCCCGAGTAATGGCTTCAGCGTTTTGTGGTCTGCCGACACATACGGTGTGTGCGGCGATTCGCTAGACGGGGGGGGGGGGGGGGGGGGGGGGGG
The DNA here is from genome assembly GCF_024500385.1 of Phyllopteryx taeniolatus. Lineage (NCBI taxonomy): Eukaryota > Metazoa > Chordata > Actinopteri > Syngnathiformes > Syngnathidae > Phyllopteryx > Phyllopteryx taeniolatus. The sequence goes on along the minus strand of NC_084524.1, from coordinate 2,648,401 downwards.
GAGAGGGGCCTTTATTAGGACTACCATGAGATTTGGGCTCTGCCGGGGCCGTCGTGGTCTCCCAAACCACGAACCATATTGTATTGCTCAGATTTAGAAAACAGCTTCAGGTACTGAAATACCTTGCTTCCATGACCCAACATTTGTGAAGCTGGAAGTAGAGTCAACTTAAGTCATTCAAGTTTGGGTGTCACTGTCTCCCATGACCCCTAAATGGGACTGACTCGATGCAGAGAAACAAGTGCAGGGCTCCTGCTGATTTCAACAACTATAGTGAGCGTCAAGGTGAATTGTACTTTTTTTTTTTTTTTTTTTTTTTTCCAATGTCCAAATTTGGACATGCAACAAAAAGCAAAAAATACAAAATCATTATGGCAATGGATCGCACTCTTAAGTCCCGGTACCACCATGTTTATGTCTTCCATTTACAGTGAGCTTTGACTGGCAGTGACAACTTCACAGCTTGAAGAAAGCACACTGTGCTTCTTATTTGGAGAACTGTTGGAGCGAGTCTTCTTTTCGTTCCTTCAAAGTGATGTTATATGATGTTCTCACATTTCTTGACAGTGAGAGAATGAGAACAAGCCCCAAGTTTAGTTTTTCCCGAAACAAACAGCAAGAGGGTGAAATGATGTCATCAACTAAAATCAACACGCAACGGGATGGACCGATAGCCGAAAGGTGTTGCGATTGCGTCATTGTGTCCACCTTCCGCCAATACCCGTCCACCAAAACCGACGCTCGGAGAGGCCTCGAGCCACTAAATAGAATTCGCTGACCTCATTCTGACAACAAGGCCAGGGGCCAGGAAGGGGGGCGTGTGGGGGGGTGGGGGGTGTTCTCGTTTCGCAATAGCGCGCTTGTTTGTACAGGTGGTGGGCGAGTCGAGTCCGCCGCGCACGGAGCGTGCGTCTCGCCGCACGTTGTCATGAATATTCCGCTTCTTTTGCGGCACTTTCCTCCCCTGGCACAGTTTTCACGTCAACGTGTTGCTGTTGAGGGTTGTTTGCATTGACAGTGAAAACTTTTTTTTTTTTCAGGACATCTTTGCATTTAGGACATCTTTGCATTTAGTAAACTATTGCAACTGTCAAAAGAGCCCAAGGGATACATTTTGAAAAATAAATACATCTTCCCAGTAACAGGCAAACATTTGACTTCATGAAACAAAAAGTTAAAGAAAAAAAATGAGTATATGTAGACTTCTTTATTTTACTTCAAATAATTCATTTGATTTTTTATTGTATCATTTATAAATACAAACTTAAAATTGTAAATATGTAAAATGTTTTATTACACTTTTAAAATTAAAATGTCAAAGCGAGATAGGTAACATTGTTCATTTTAATATGGAAATATTTCACTTATTATTTACGTTACTATTACTAATTATTTTATCATTTTAATAAAATAAAAACATAAGTGATTGTCAAATGTTTTTATAACTTTAAATATGTATGTAAAGTCAGTACTTTTTATAATAACTCAATAATTTTTTTTTTTCATCATTTACAATTAATTTCATTATACTGTGATTGAATTGTTGAAAGAAGAAAAACCAAAACTTAAATTGTACGTGAAACAATTTTGCATCATGAAACCATTCCCTTTTTTAATTTTTTTATTTTATTTTATGATTATTTAGTTCTAACTAAAGTGTTTTGTTCAATCAAAAAGTGAAATGTGTACACCAAATAGTCAAATGTGCATGAAAAATGCGAGTCCAGTACACGTTTGAGTCTGGAGCCACACAACAGCTGTTCGGTAAACAACTGAAGTGATTCTTCCAAATGTGTAACTTTGAACGCAGATTAAATGCAATTACAGCTCGTTTATCTAACCACAGCAAGTCGGTGTGCCAAAAGCCAAAAAAAAAAAAAAAAAAAAAAAACCTCTGTCATTGTTCCTGGCTGGGAGGCTCAGCAGGATTACAGCTGCTTTCCTTTGCTGGTGTTTTACAGAGCTCCGGAGTTTATACACTCCAACGCAAACAAAGCATATGCTTGCGGCATAGGCGAGAGGGGAAAAACAAAAACAACATTTGGATTGACTAAACTAAGGCGAGGGTCTTCTGAGGTGAATCGCGAGAATTTAGGTCACGGAGACGTTGAACTGCGCTGGAGCCGCTCGCTGCGGCCCGGGTGGAAATAGCTCAGGAGGCCAGCGTCGGGGGGGAAACGGCTCCCGCGTCACGGCTCCCGGCCTGATTCCAGACCTTCGCCCCTCCTCGCGCACGCACACGCACACGCACGCAAACAAGAGCCAGAAGTCCTCTAATGATCCCACATCGTGTGCCCCTCGCACACGCTCCAACGATGACAAACGTCACGATCAGTCGCTGTGGTTCAAAACACACAAACACACCTATCCTCCTTATCCTATCACACACAGACTTGTGCTTCAAACACACATACTTGGGTTACACACACACACACACACACACACACTTGGGTTCCACATATATATGCACCACACACACACACACGCATAAAGAGACAGTTGAGTTCAACACACACACACACACACACACACACACAGAGTAAACAGTCTTTATTGAGACATGAGTGCTTGTATAAACATAGACGAGCCCTATTGAGAGTCCGGGGGCCGAGGTGAACAATATGGGGGAGGGGGGCCGCGGAAAGTGGCTGGACGTTCCTCATAGACGGTGTGCACAAAATCCAATTATCAGAGCCCCGGCATTAACATTCCAGCAGTCTGGCAGGTGACGGCTCTGTCTTTTCACCCCCGCCACCCTTACAGCGCCGGGCATGGGAGCGCACAGTCGGCACTCCAACAATACACGCACCCCCCCGCCCCCCTCTCCCAGTTCCTCAAAGTATTGAGACGTACATAAGACGGGCAGAAAGGGGGCGGCAGTATCAGTCAATGGGGCATTCTTCTCCACGCCGTCTCAGGGTGAGAATTTGTTGATCGCTGATAAAATTGCTTTGATTGCCATAATAAGGGGAAAGCGCTGTTTTTGTTTTGTGTCCCCCCCCCCCACCTCGCCTCCCGGACAGCGCCAGCTTTGTACGCCCCCGGGTTGTGTTCGTGGCATGCAAGATGCCGTCGAAGGGGAAAGTTCAACCGTGGAAGGCAAACAATGTTCCCGTTCTCCACGATTAGAATAAACACGCGCGCTATTCATTAACGAAGTCATTCCCGACAACTGCGCTGCGAGAGATCATCAGGTGTGCCGACACAAATTACAATACTGCAAATAATATATGCCTGCTCATTTATCTATGCCAGGAACCCATTTGTATGCGTTGCTGCTCCGCGTGTGTTAAAGTGGCAGTTGTTTATAATTACAGTAACATCAATGCTAATTTGTGTTAGCCAGTCAATGGCGTTTCGCATTATGATGTTAGCATTAAGCTAGCGGCCTTCTCTTATTATATGGTTCGGTCGAAGCTTTTGGTGTTGAAATATCCATCGTCTGTACCGCTTTATCCTCACGCGGGTCGCGGGTCGCGGGCGCGCTGGAGCCGATCCCAGCTATCTTCGGGGGAGAGGCGGGGTACACCCCCCGAACTGGTCGCCAGCCAATCGCAGGGCACATAGCAACAAACAACCATTCGCGCGCACATTCACAAGTTAGAGTCTTCGATCAACCTAGCACGCATGTTTTTGGGATGTGGGAGGAAACCGGAGCGCCCGGCGCAAACCCACGCAGCCACAGGGGAGAACATGCAAACTCCACACAGGCGGGGCCGGGATTTCAACCCCGGTCCTCAGAACTGCGAGGCAGATGTGCTAACCAGTCGTCCGCCGTGCCGCCGTTTAATTCTATTTTGTTTTATGTGTCGGTTTTACAGTAAACAAACTGCAAGTGACGAACAAACCGCTTAAAGAAAACGTGGATTCGCTGTTGGGGAAAAATATGTGCAGACCTTTGGCGGGGACGTACTGCATCAACGCAAAACACAGCCGGCAGTATGCGTGACACCCGACGCCTCTGCACGCCGTCCTGCTCGGTGCCCTTGTCGGGTCCTATACAGTACATACGGCACTGGACGCATTCATCTGGCCCCTATGCCGCCGCCTTCCATCTAATCAGCCAGCCCGCCCCGCCGAATACATTAAGAAAAGTGCGTCTGCCTGCAGCCGATCAATAGCTTCACCATTGACTTGTCCCCCTTCATCCATTATAATGTCCACGGCGTACTGTATGAGGACATACTGAATAAGAACAAAAAGAGGTTCATCTTCTTTGCATAACGCATTTGCCTTTTTCTTCAGGCTATGTTTGCATCTTGGCTGTGATGTTCATCAAGTGTCCCCAAGCTTCCTCAGCCATCAACACTTAACTGTACCTTTTTTTTTTTCCTTCTTTCCTTCTTTGTAAATGAACTCAGCCAAAGCTTCCGACTCATAATAGTTGGCAATGCATTCACGCCGTCTGCCAGAGATCACACGACCGGACCATTTTCACCCCTCCCCGTTATGCATTTTGTTTGATTCACGCCGCAGATTTGGCAAGGGGGGCGACCCAGCATTCTGCCCGATGGCCCGTCCGCACTTCGGCACCCTCTGCTTGCGTCTCACACTCTTATTTTTGGCAAAAGCCAAAACTCCAGTCCAATCATTGAGGGGGGATTGGAGGTGTAGGAAATGCCCTCGCAGGTGGGAAAGCAGAGCCGCAGTCTCTTAACATGACAGCTTTTGTTTCCCGTCCTAAAGTTGCACGTGTAAGAATCAGTTCAGCTGTATTTTAATGTTGGTCACGATTCGATGCTACATTTTAGAAAAAGTTTGAGAACCACTGTGCTAAAAAAAAAAAATGAATTTGCAAAAGTCACTTTGAGACTTTTTATTTTCGAAAACAAGCAACTTTTGTGTTAACTGCTACAGTACGTGGTGGTGTAAGTGGCGCTCGGATTGCGAAGGAGGCCCTTGGCAAAATGTTTCCCCCGGCCCCAAAAAGTTTGCCAACCCCTGCTCCCGACATCCAAGGGGTCCCGCGCCAAGCCGTGCATCTGAATTGCACGCGGACCCAAGAGGAGCACCAGAGGATGGCTGCGCCGTGGATTAGGGCCCCACAGTGGTCCATTGTTAATTGGGCGCCATGTGTGAAAGCTACAGAGGGATTAGTTTGTACAGCTGCTGCCATTTGTCATAACTGCCCTTAACAAGACACACATGGTCAGGCCGAGTTGCAGCCAGAGTTTTTGGAGGGAAAACGTCGAGCTGCGACGCACGCCCAACGGACGACGGACAATGGCGCTCCTCGTCGGACCGCGAGTAGGCGGACTCCGCTCGTAATCGCGACGAGCCGAGCGGGTGGATGCCAAAAGACAACAGTAGGGGGGGAGCAACTATTATGGGCTGGAAATCGGTCATGACAGTGGACCCTCGCATACTCGCGGTTCGGCACCCGCAGATTCGCCTATTCGCACCTTTTTCTTTTCCCATTTTTTCTTTTTTTTTGGGAGGGGGGGGGGGCAATCCTGAAAATTGGCAGTTTCCCCTCACTTATTGAAGGATTTGTGGAGTTTAAAAAAATAAAATAAAATAAAAAGTGTAGCTGGGGTCCACTCTATTGGTATTATTTGCTGAAAAACTAAAATCCTGCCACAGCCCTGTCTAAATAGCAAAGAAGTACAGGAATTGGTGTCAAGGAAGTATGCTAAAACTGGCAAGGAGCAGGGGGTTTTTTTGCTTAGTTTTTTTCTACAAATCCGCAGCAGTAATTGTTGGTTGCCGGGCTGAGCACATGTCGGAGGCCTAATTACAAAGCTGACTGGTTAAATGCGGAACACGCTTTTAATGCGCTCACACTTTCACATTTGCGGCCCAGCAAAAAAAAAAACACATGCGGAGGATTTCAAGTCGATTTTGGGAGCTTTTTTATTTGTTTTCCCCCTGTTTTACGAGGACTGACGCTGACATATGTGCCGGAGAACTCGCGTACCCCCCCCCACCCCCATTCACCCTGGCGCGCAAAAACCTGGCCTCGAATAGGCGGAAACGTGGCCACCCAAAAGTACATTTGGCGGCGACGGTGGGACTTTCTTATTCTGTCCCACTCGGGAGTTGTCGAGCCGTCACAGTGACGGGCCGTACTGTAGGGCCTTACAAAGGACGAGACAACCATCACTCTGGGCCAATGATCGACCCTGTCTGCACTGAAAGGACTTTGATGGGACAAAGCAGAGTGGGGGGGCCGCACAGAGAAGTCAGGGTCTCCCGGGCAACCACTCTGCTTGTCTGCCCCTGCCTAAAGTTCCCCATCGCGCCCCACCTACTCCACTACCCCTTCCCATTTTTCTTCCCTTCATTGGTTGTCCGAAAGGCGAAAAGCGGCTGGCTTTTGCGAGGACGTCTGCTGCTGGAGGTTTTTTTGGTTTTGTCCCAGCTCCCACCCCCCCCAAAAAAAAAAAAAAAAAAAAAAAACATTTTATTCCTTTTCTTGTTACCTTGCGGCTCGTGGAAAACCTTCAAGTTTCAAGTTCGAGCAAGTCGACTCGAGTCGGAAGTCATGACTCGGGTAAAGCAAGTCAAGTCCAGTGGTGAGAAGTAGCAAAATCCTTCGTATCGCTACGTCTACTAAAGTACGGCGTGTGAGTACTTGCGGCACTTGTGCTTGGGCGAGATCATGGCGAGGGGACGCAGGGAAAGCTTTTGTGCGCAGGACAGTGAAGTACAGCGTAATGCCCGGGTTAGGGGTGAACGTGGCCATTTGTCTTCATTTGGGAGGACCGGCAGACAGGCTGGGGGTTGGGGGGGAATCTATCCGGGAGGAGTGGGAGGTGCCGGCCCTCCAGTCAAGTGGCCTCGGGGGGATTTGAAATGCATTCGGGGTCCTCCCCAAAAGCCTGGGAAAGTGCGGGGAAGCTGAGATCTTAACCGTGGACTAATGACACAATCTGCAGTCCTTAACCAAGTGGAGCCGCCGAAAGCAAAACGAGTGAAGTCTCCAGCTGAACGAGACAAGAAAAGCCTTTTCAGCACAATGTCCGCGCTTTTTTTTCCAAAGAAAAGCCACGAACGCTCGTGTGTGTGTGTGTTACACAGGCAAATTAAACACACAGTTGTCGAGGAAAAGAAGAAGTTGTAAATTTTCCGGCGAGGGAGGAAAAAAAAAAAAGGCACCCACATTTCTCGCCGGCCTCTGCTCAGAGTTGCCTTGTTTCCATGGAGGTTTATGTACACATGGCTCACCAAAAGAAAGGGCTAAGGAGGTAACAGGGCCCATTTAAGCCTTGCGGTATTTGCTCCAGCAAAACCCCGCTGCTAATAACACAAAGCCCCACACTGAGCCGCCCTGCAACCCGGGATGGCGTTTGACAAAAGAGCAGAAGATCACAAGCATCCGGCAATGAAAGACGGGCGAGATGAGCGAGGGAAACCAAAACCAAAATAGCTCCTGGGTTAAGAGGAAAAGAGATTGGGAAGACATTGAGTGGGAAGCGGAAATCAATAAGGCAAGCGGTGAAGCTGGGAAGGCGTTCTAAGTGGATTAGATTGAGGGAATGTGTTCGATAGGTTATGGCTCTCAGATAGAGGTGGCCAGACACCGCAGGCTCTATTGCATACTAATAAGGAAGCCACAGTGGAAGCTAAGCGCAGGGTTGCACAGTTCACTCTGAAAAGCTTTTCTGTACAGCTCAAGTTCCGCAACCCCCCCCCCCCCGCGGGCTTCCTACTTTCATGTTTCGCTCGTTGCGTTCGGAATGCTCACAACTCCCAAACATCCATTTCGCTAAAGAGAACACGAAAGCCAAAATTGGGAAGTGCGCTTAATGCAGCCAGTTTGGTTTCACACTCCCGGCAGTAGCCCGGGAGGCCTCAATCTGGCCCGGCGCCTCGGACAGGGAGAGGTGCCGCGCCGTGATGGAAGAGAAACAGGAAGTGGACAACAATGAGATCTTTCCACCTACGTGGGGTTTTTCATTACGCTGTTTGAGTACACATTGGCACTACAGTCCACGAGTCGGTTGCTTCGCTCGGCGAGCGGCAAGATTTAGGACGGCGTACGGTTTATCTTTCGGGATGAAGTCCGAATTTGTATTACTGCCGCCAAACCTCCCAGATCTTCCTGTTAAGGACACTTCACGGATTCTCAATAGAGTAGAGGTCAGGGGATGATGGTGGCCAGACCAGAAGTTTTTCTGTTGCCGTTTGGGTGTATACTGCCGTCCAAATTTGTGGATCTCCCTTTCAAGGATGCTCCACAGGTTCTCCGTAGGGTTGAGTTCAGAGGATGATGTTGGCTATGAGTTTTTCTGTTGCTGTTTGGACCCGTTGCAACCTTTTCAGGCCGCCAACTGGTTAAGGACCCCTAACGCTAGCACCTGCAACCCATTCAGGCGGACAACCTACAGAAAATCCGAGAAACCGCCACTGACTGTTTTTGGATACTCTGTTTGAGTAAGAGTCCTACAAACGCCTAAGCCCGCGACACTACCCTCTGCAACGCGTTTAGACCTGCGACCGTCTGCAACTTGGAACGAGAGGCGGGTCCAGCCTGGACTGGCCGCCGGCCAGTCACAGGTTATATACAGTATAGACAAACCATTAGAATCTATGGACAATTGACAGTCCCCAGTGACCTTAGCATGTTTCTGGAAAATGGAAGAAAAGCCAAGTAAGCACGGGGCGAATACGCTAACTCCAAAGGAAGGCCTTAAAACTGTAAGGCATTTGTGCAAAACCACTGGTTCACCGTGCAGTTTGACCCCATCATCTGAAAGGTCAACGAGGCAGGCTTACGAGGACTACTTTTTTCTGAACCGGTCTGTTGTGCTCAATTAAACTTCACAGGACACCCCGCCACATCTCTTCGCAAGGGTCACGGCCCCCGGGGGCCAAAGGTTAAGCCTGGGGCTCGTTAAACACGCTCTCCATTAACACGGCAGCCGTGTGCGTGCCAGCAATCCATCCATTTCCACAAACTATCCTGGGGAAAAAAGGAAAAAAAAAAAAAAAATGGTAATGATGTTATACGGCCGTGTTAACGTTTGGCAGCAGAGTCCTCTGGACTTGTTTGCTGTCACTTCCCCCAGCAATCTGCTGACATTCGCAAGAGGCAGTCAAACGCCCCCTCCGTGGGTCGACTGCTACTTGGGGTCAAATTCATTTAACGTTACGCTAGCATGGGAAAATGCTAATGATGATGTCTTTAATCATTTGGGATTTGCTTTAAGAAACATTGCATTAACTTGCATCAATTTGCACAGGAATAATATAAATACTTTTTTCTTGCATGTCCCTTTTGTCAAAATATGGATAGAAACATCCCCTGAACCGGTCGCCAGCCAATCGCAGGGCACATAGAAACCAACAACCACTGGCACTCACATTCACACCTACGGGCAATTTAGAGTCTTCAATCAACCTAGCGCGCGTGTTTTTGGGATGTGGGAGGAGAAAACCCACCCAGGCACGGGGAGGACATGCAAACTCCACACAGGCGAGGCCGGGATTTGAACCCCGGTCCTCAGAACTGTGAGGCAGATGTGATAACCGGTCGACCACGCCGCCTGTATGGAAACAATCAAACAATTTGTAATAATTTGTAATATTCAACATCATATAATGAGCTGCATGGCTCGTCCAAGTGTCTCTTTCGAGCGCTCTCACACACAAGGGCAGGAAAAAGAGGCAGAGAAGGTCCCCTACTAAGCTGCTGAAAATGCTTTGTGTAATATACGCCGGTTGTTGTATGGCCTGTTTGTATGTGTTACTGCTCCATATGTGTTAAAGTAGCAGTTCTTTCAAGCTTTATAACTACCATGACATCTAAGCTAACTTACGTTAGCCTGTTTATGGCATTTTTCTTTATACGTTAGCATTACTGGTAAGCTAGCAGACTTTTGTTAATATACAGCGCGGTTGGACATTTTGTTGTTCGAATAGCCAATGTTTGTCTTTCGTTGTGTCTGTTTTGCAGTCAACGTCAATGGCGTTACAAACAGCTTGAAGCAAGCACACTGTGCCTCTTCATTGGATAACTGTGCTCATGTGAGTGAAAACAGGTGTTCAGGAACATATATGTATTTTTTTTAAAGCGGGTTTTAGGAAGTTTAAGTGCATTTAAAGCCTGTGGGACTGGTAGAACAAAAAAAAAAAAACTGCTTCATTAGGGTCACTATGTCGCAGATTTTCAACTCGCACGGGTGGGAATGGAAGATATTTATTATGTATATGAAAATTGTGTTATGAATGAATGCGGATAGAACCGTCTGCGTGTGTGAGAGAGAGAGAGAGAGAGAGAGAAGCTTATACTCAACCTGCCAGTTGGCACAATGAATGGCACACAACAAATCACAACAGCCCCCCACCCAAACTCACTCCCCAGCAGGCATTCATCTGCCCATGCACAGGGGTGCCAAACACGCCCGTGTACCCCCTCTCTGCCAGCCCCACAACCGCTCTCCATTTTTGTTATTGAAAATAATAAACCGCGCACATTGTGCCCCTGGATGGAGGTGGCGCATTTGCGTTGACGCAAATGGCGGCGGCGATGGCTATGGAAAGAGGAAGAAAAAAAAAAAAAAAAAAAAAAAATCGCGCCGGCTGCATTGCGGATGCCAAGCGACGAATCAAAGGCATGCTGCAGGGAGACAAAGAGGGTTCGATGCCAACCTCCAAAAACCTCCAACGGCCCACCGCCGGCTTGGTGGGCTGCCCGCCTGCCTTCTTGGCACGGCGCGAAACAAAATGGCGCCTCGCCGCACACTAACACACACAACATGGCCGCATTGTCTGGAGTCGGGCCCTAAAGATACATTTCCAGCAAGCGGAGCTAATCAATAATTGCTGTAATGTGACAAATCTTGTTTATTGTGTGAATTCACACGTTATGCCACACCAAAACATTTCTCCACCAATTCAAAACTTTCCAATTTCAACACATTTCCCTGATTCGGGACACATGGCAACTATTTTTCACATTCCCAAAAGTCCCAGTTTTCCCACATTTTCACATTTTACACCCACCAAGAAATGCGGAAGGCTGAGGTAAATATGGCAAATAATGTCTTACTGGATTCGGAAAATTGGGGAATTTGGGGAATGGGACAAACATTCAAGTCGATGAGACTTTCAACAAAAAAGGTTCCCACTCCAAATTCAATCTTTGTACATTCCGCGAGTTCCCACATTCCCAAATTTTAGAAATAAAAGTCCCCAAATTAGACATTTTACACATTTTCCTTACCGTTTCAAACCATTCCAACTTCAACATTTTCATCTTCAAATCTATTTGCCACATTTCAAGAATTCACAAATACACAAATTTGGCACTGGAAGAAAAATCCCCCCCCCCCCCCCCCACATTGTTCACTCACATTCTCGCATTTCAACAATGCAATCAATTCTACAGCATTTCATTCAGTTCAGTGTCAAGCTTTCGTCATTTTGGTTGAAATGACGTTCTCGAGTTTCCCCCCCAAAAAAAAAGAGGAAGGCCTATTCAAGTTTGGTGTTGCCCGGTTAGGCGTACAGCAGATGCAAAGCGCAAAAGAGAAAGCGCTGGCATCGTCCCACAAAAGACACAAAAGAGGCTCCGATGCCAACCCCGGTGCCAGTGGCAACCATTCTTGGGGGCGCACTGTGCCTTCTGCTTTCCCTGGTACGCATCAAAACACAAAATGGCGCCCGGGCTTCGGTCACAATGTGCGAGCGCTGTGACCGTTTTTTTTGTTTTTTGTTTTTTTCCCGTCCCCAAAACCGAAAGTATTGTTGCCCGAGCCATCGCTCAAAAAAAAAAAAAAAGAGAACAAATAAAGACATCAAACGTTCACATCAGGGTTGTGAATAATAAGATCAAAGGCTCTTGACACCTTCGAACGAACACTCCTTCAAAACAAAATCAGAATGTCGAAGAATATAAATCATTGGTGCCATTTTTTTCAATGCGTATTCAGTCATCAAGCAAAATATAACCCTTATTTCATTTTGGTCTTTTAGAAAATGGATGGAGGAGCAGAAAATATCCATTCAGATGTCTTTTTTTGAAACCCTTCAAATTCCAGTTTGAAGACCGAAATGATTTGTTTCTAAATTCTGGAGATGACTTTTTTTTTTTGTTTTTTTTGTTTTTGGTCTTCGGACAGCAAGCCGAGACTTTCTCCACGTCTTCAAATCCATATCGCATCATTCATTTGCTCCGTTGGCGTGCAGTAAGACATTGAACACCTCTTTCGGGAACAAAGAATATTACATGACAGTGATGATCCTTTAAAAATTATAATAATAATAATAATAATTGTGTGATTCTAGTAAATAAGGAATTTTAAAATATATATATAGTTGTCACGCTTTTCAATTTCCCCAAAATCGGCCCCGATTAGAGTCGTCCCGATTTGATCACGTTCTCGGAAATCGGGGCCGATTTTTTGTAAAAAAAAGAAAAAGCAGACGTCACGGGCCGAGTCGAGGCCGTTCTGAGGTAGGCGGGGCTCACCTTGGTCCTGGACGTAGTAGGCCAGGAACAAGTCCAGCTCCTTGACCGAGACGGTGATGTGGTGCGGCTGGACGCAAAGTGCGGGGTTGGTGCAGTGCGGCGACTTGACCAGGCGCTCGCCGTCCGTACTTTCCAGAGGGATGCCTTTGAAGAGGATGACCATGACCAGGTCCAGGCGCCACACTTTGTCGGCCTGCCGCAAGCAGTCGATGCGGCGGATCTTGCCCTTCTGGTCCGGGTTGGACAGCACGCAGCACGGGTGCTTCTTGCCCGTCACGCTCAGGACAAAGTCCTCCCGGTACTCCTGCCGGATGTCCTTGCGCAGCTTGGCCAGGAGCCGCGAGGCCCACTTCTGCTTGACCTCGGCCTTCTCGCTCAGGAGCTCGTCTTTGACGGCGCGCTCCTCGTCCTTGGACATCCGCTTCTCGTGCTTCTTGAAGTACTTGCGCTTCCGCGCCTGGAGGTTGAACCACGTGTAGGCGATGGCGCGGACGTGCGGGAGGAGGGCCTCGATGAAGGGATGGAACTCATCCTGGGGAGGACGGGACATGAAATCAACTACTTGGACAGCAAAAATGAGAGAAACATACCCCAAAAAAATGCATTTGGGGATTTGTGTCATTGCACCTGACACCAAACAAGATTTGGTAAGAACTGCATAAACTTCCATCAACTTCCCCAGAAATATTACGTTTTTTCCTTGCAGATAACTTCAAAATACACGCTTCCTCTTTGAAAAATCGCTCTTTTTGTCAAAATATTTCCTTTCTGCAAGTGGCTTTATTTTTCCTGATACCTTTAGAGCTTTAAAAAAATAATAATCATCAATCCAAGCATTAACTTGTATAAACTTCCACAGCAAAAAACAGAAAATCAAAAATATATATATTCTTTGGAAATAAGTGTCCCTTTTGTCCAAAACTGTTTGTAAACACGCTCTGAAATAAATTCAACATTTCAAAAGTTCCACTGTAAAGCAAAAGGAAGTTGTCAAACTGTAAAACTCAGTTGCTCTCATGTTTTTGGGTTGGTTTTTGTTTTTTTCCTCGTGGAGTTGTACAGGTCAGGCGAGGCGACCTCGCCCACATTTTGGGACGCACATACCTCGGGTCCATAATTTCCAACATGTCATATAAATGAACGGGCACCGTGATCGCCTTTCTTGACAAGCGCCAAACAACGATCAAATGATTCCGCTCGTGTTGTCTTTTGCTTCAGGGGGAATTCAAGTCGCTGAGTTGCTCTTTTGGAAAAAGAAATAGTTGCGAAAAAAGGCATCAGGAAAAAAGAACGGACGCTGCGCGTAGCTCACGGGGTCGCTAGCGACAAAAGACATTTGAATCATATCACCTTTTTGTTTTAGCCAATTATCCGAAATTTGAGACCACATTACAACACCCACAATTACATGCACATTTGAAATTGTTAAAAAAGTGATGCAAATATGTAAAGCAACTCAAAATGTTTTGGGACCCTCTGTTTTTTTTTTTTTTTTTTAATTATTATTATTGTATAATAATAATAATCCTCCAAATGATGCCTGAAGTGCGGCGATGTGGCGGACGGTGATTTAAGAGCACAAAATTCGTGTGTAGGCTCCGACACACGCAGCGCCTGCTGACTTCTTGCAAAGCTCGGATCACTTTGGGAAAAAAATTACAAATCGCAAAATAGCTCACTTGAAAAGCGGTAAATGTAAATGACTTTATTTTATTTATTCATTTTGCTATTCCAAAAAAGCATTAAACTGCTCAGATCAATTTAGAAAAATCATACAAGCCATTTTTTTTTTTATTATTTTTTTTTTTTACTCCTTGGTTCTAAAATGCAAAGTGACTGTTTTGCTCTTTTAGCAAAGCAAAATTGTTAAATTGCACCATTTCTTAAACACCTTCTATTTTTGATGTTTTTATTTTATTTATTTTTTTTAAACAAATCCAAATCCTGTTAAGATAAATAGCTTGGCCGGTGGGAGGGTGGCGGGGGGGCGGGGCTGCCCTGTACTTCAGCCGGGGCCATAAAAAGCACAATCCTCTTAAGCGCAAACTAAACCACATCTCAGTCAATCACTTACTTAATGCCAAGTAAAATATAAACAGTCAAAGTCAGTCTGCTTGGACCTTATTGTGAGCCTCATCTCCTCGGTGAAAGTGGCTTTATCTCCACACACACACACACACACACACACACACACACACACACGCACACGCACAAGGAGGGAGGGGGTTCCTTCAATAAAAATATACATTTTGAAACACTTGAAGCTGGCCAGGTTATTAGAGGACAGCATTTTTTTAAACTCTTAAAGGGCCAGAAGACCTTTTTTTTTTTTTTTTTTTTTTTTTTTTTTTTAAATGATTGCGTTGATTCAATTGTAGGGAAAAAAAAAGTCCATAAATACCTGAGTGAGACAAATTGGAGAATACATGACGAGTCGGAGGAGGAGGAGGAGAAGGAGAAGAAGAAGAAGAAGAAGAAGAAGAAGAGGGGGAAAGGAGTTGGTGCTGACTTTTATCGTGCCATTCCTGCACAGCGAGCCCAACTCATCCGCGGCGAGCGAGAAGAAGAAGAAATCCTCCGAGAAAATCCATCAACTTTCGCGGTCCGAAAGATTGTCGAAACGGGCGGTGGGGGAAAAGGTGGGGAAAAAAACACACAAAAAACAAAACAAAAAAACAATTGCAGCGGGCGTCAAAGTAAAAAAGCTGCAGCGTGTTTTCCTGCACGCGCGCGTGTGTTTGCGTGTGTGTGTGCGCGCGTGTGATGTTGCGCCCTGAGCTCAACTGCCTCATATGCGGCGCACCTTCGCTCCTGCATGCGCGATTCCAGCAAATCAGACCAACTTTTTTTTTTTTCCTAACCAACGTAATTACACGCTCACACCCCTCCTCCTCCTCCTCCTCCTCCCTCCCTCCCTCCCTCCCTCACTCTCTCACTCCTCCTCTTGCAGCCATCCACAGAGCACCTTGTCTGCAGAATCACTCCTTTAAAAAAAAATTTTTTAAATAAAAAGGGCGCTTCTTGCACTTTGGACCAGAAAAAGTGGGTTAATGAACAACGCAACTATTGATTACACCCACCAAAATGTGCTTTCACTTTGCAATTCTATTAATACCAATAATAGTAACAATAATAATAATGGGGAATGTCACGTACCATTGCACTGTACTGCATTGGATTTAACTGAAGGTTGACTGCCCGGTTGAGGCACACATTTCTCAACTTTTTCAGGGGTGGGGGGGTGAAAAAAGTGGAAAAAGTCGGGAGCACGTCGCGTATCCCTCCCCTACTTTTTTTATGCTCGTCTTCCTTCCTCTTCCAAGTTTTTTTTTTCTTTTTTCCAAAGTCCAGTGAAGTTGATCCAAAAGGGGAGGCCGGCTCGGCTTGTCGTCCCCGCCTTCACTTTCACTGGCGGCCAGCCTGACCGCCAGCCTCGCAGCGCTTCGCTGGGAAAAGAGAGGAAAAAAAAAAAAAAAAAAGAAAAAGAAAAAAAAAAAACGTCGTCCAGACTTTCCGCTTCAGAAGCGCCTTCAACGTAACATTTCGGCTCTTTCGCAAACTCGTCCACGCACGAACCGAAAACTATTCTTTACATGGAGCGTTCAATTTAATACACTTCGAATTGCATTTCAAGCTGTACTCATCATAAAATGGCACAATAACAAAAGCTTTTTTTGACTCTTATTTTGAAAGACAACTTCCTGTACTGATGTACTACGTAAGCTTGACGCGGATACGTTTCCCCTCAAGGGTTGGCATTCCGGGCCCTGATTGGCCAGAAGCGGGACACCCCGACCGGCCCCACCTGGGATCTTACTTCCGGTCGTCTGACGTCAGCATGGTGAACCCAAGTAAATATGGTGATGGCGCCCTCGGGTGGCTACAATCATAACTGCTAGAAGCCGCTTCCCCAATCAAAATAAATGTGTAATTAAATAAATAAAGGAGTGATTAAAGAAGTACTAATAATAACATCTGTCATGTAAAACGGGGATCCATTTTCTATTCCAGATTGTTGTTGTGTTGCGCCACATTTGCAAAATCGGACCTTGATGTCATTCTTCGTGCGTTGTACTCGTGCTGATTGTCAACCAATTGCCCCACACGTCCTGTGGAGCTTTCGCAAGAGCGCCCGGCATTAACCAGCAGCTCTCAACACCTAAAACCAAATGTATTTTTTTTTTTGTACAACCCCAATTCCAATGAAGTTGGGATGTTGTGTTAAACATAAATAAAAACAGAATACATTGATTTGCAAATCATGTTCAACCTATATTTAATTGAAGACACTACAGAGACAAGATATTTCATGTTCCAACTGATAAACTTGATTGTTTTTACCAAATAATCATTAACTTAGAATTTTATGGCTGCAACACGTTCCAAAAAAGGTGGGACAGGTGGCAGGAAAGAGTGAGAAAATTGAGGAATGCTCATCAAACACCTGTTTGGAACATCCCACAGGTGTACAAGCTCATTGGGAACAGGTGGGTGCCATGATTGGGTAGAAAAGGAGCTTCCCTGAATTGCTCAGTCATTCACAAGCTAAGTGGGGGCGAGGTTCACCTCTTTGTGAACAAGTGTGTGAGAAAATAGTCAAACACTTTAAGGACAACGTTCCTCAACATACAATTGCAAGGAATTTAGGATTTCTTCACCTACGGTCCATAATATCATCAAAAGGTTCAGAGAATCTGGAGAAATCACTGCATGTAAGCGGCAAGGCCGAAAACCAACATTGTATGGCCGTGACCTTCGATCCCTCAGGCGGCACTGCATCAAAAACCGACATCAGTGTGTAAAGGATATCACCACGTGGGCTCAGGATCACTTCAGAAAACTAATATCAGTAAATACAATTCGGCGCTACATCCGTAAGTGCAACTTGAAACTCTACAATGCAAATCAAAAGCCATTTATCAACAACACCCAGAAACGCCGCCGGCTTCTCTGGGCCCGAGGTCAGCTAAGATGGACTGACGCAAAGTGGAATAGTGTTCTGTGGTCTGACGAGTCCACATTTCAAATTGTTTTTGGAAATTCTGGACGTCGTGTCCTCCGGGCCAAAGAGGAAAAGAACCATCTGGACTGTTATGGACGCAAAGTTCAAAAGCCAGCATCTATGATGGTATTGGGCTGTGTTAGTGCCAACGGCATGGGTAACTTACACATCTGTGAAGGCACCATTAATGCTGAAAGGTACATACAGGTTTTGGAGAAACATATGCTGCCATCCAAGCAAGGTCTTTTTCACTGCTTATTTCAGCAAGACAAACCACAGCAAACCACATTCTGCACGTGTTACAACAGCGTGGCTTCGTAGTAAAAGAGTGCGGGTACTAGACTCTCATTGAAAATGTGTGGCGCATTATGAAGCGTAAAATACGACAAGGGAGACCCCGGACTGTTGAACAGCTTAAGCTGTACATCGAGCAAGAATGGGAAAGAATTCCACCTACAAAGCTTCAACAATTAGTGTCCTCAGTTTATTGAATGTTGTTCAAAGAAAAGGTGATGTAACAAAGGGGTAAACATGACCCTGTCCCAGCTTTTTTGGAGCATGTTGCAGCCATAAAGTTCTAAGTTAATGATTATTTGCTAAAAACAATCAAGTTTATCAGTTTGAACATTAAATATCTTGTCTTTGTAGTGTATTCAATTAAATATAGGTTGAACATGATTTGCAAATCATTGTATTCTCTTTGTATTTATGTTTAACACAAGGTCCCAGCTTCATTGGAATTGGTGTTGTACGAAGGGGGGGGGGGGCAATCATTTGACAATTTAAATATCAGTCAAAATGCGCAAAAACAATAGGGGTCATTTTCATATCATCCGATTAATTATGGTCATTTCAGTTTTTGTTTCTAATTTAGCAATGACTTTATGCTGTCTGAGTTTTATATGGGTAAAATGTGTCCACTGGAAGGGGTTTGCTGGATTCCAAAAAGTTTGAAAACCCGATTTCAAGTTCTCCCAAGCGATTCACGCACGCCTGAAAAAGGTCAGAATTGCTTTTATACGCCACCAGATAGCAGCAGAGCTCTAATGTTGTCTTAGTGATGCTCCTCAAATCACTTCAACATAGTTTATTGGCACCAAGGTAAGCATATTGTAAACAAATTCTATGCAATTATAACGGGCATCAATTATTCAGACTTTTGCAATTTGCAGTTGGGCTCACGAATAGCAGGGGTCCACTGTGCTTGCATTACTTTGGCCTGAACGCAAAAACTGAATAAGGGAGTTTTTCCGATTAATAATCGGTTATTAATAAAGTTATTAATTGCAAGTCGCAAACAAAAGACGCCAAACGCAGACAATAGCCCTGCTGTGCGTCAAGTAAATACATATTCAACGCGGCAGGCCTCGTCGTCGTGGGAAAGCCGCGGGCTGGACAAGGAGCTTTTGTCCAAATCAATCATTATTCATATAAGAATGTGTTGACATTACTCAAACCACAAATGTCATCAGAAGATCTTAGGCAGAAAATAGTTCCTGAATCCAGAGGTGGCAAATATACTCGCACGCTGTACAGAAAAGAAAGGACCAAAAAAAGTCCTGCAGTTTTTCACGCTGAAAGAGTAAAATGTCGTCAAAAATGACGACTCGAGTCCAGCTACCCGATTGATCCGTTTAAGTACACTGATGAAGTATTTGTACGTCCCACCACCGCTTGAACAAAGAGGTCCAAATTGGTCAGAGGTGTCCACTCACCATCCACCAAGTCCTGGCTGCCACATCGTAACACAGCTGCCATCTGACGGGCCTCTCGCACACGTTGGCAGCCATCGCGCGGGACGGGACGGGACCACGGAGCCCGAGAAAGCGCGTCGGCAGCGGCTCGACCGCCGGCTCGGACCCGAATGCGGAGACTCCGCCGGTCGTGACCCCGCGGGTGCCCTCCCCGCCACCCCTCCTCATAGAGACACCCCCCGCCCCTGAATGTGGATTAATGACAACATGGCAACAACTGCCAATCATATGTGAATTCATGTTTTGTGAGCTACGTTTGAGATTAAAGTCACTTTGTGCAATAATCTCCACCGCAGACAACATTGCAACATTATTCCTACAGCATTTACACTCGAAATATGGCCGAACATCAAATCTTTTTCTTTTTTTTACTTACAGAAAACATAAATAAATTCAAAATGAGTTTTGCGAGCATTAACTTTTTCAGAAATCTATCTTTTGTTTTGTTGTTTTTTTTGTTGTGTTTTTTTACAGATAATGTGAAAAGAAAAATAAGTAAAAAAAAAAAAAAGAAAAAAGAAAGAATCCCCCCGCCACAAGTAGCAAAATTTTAGACAAAAGTCTGATTGAGACAAAAAGTCGTGCTTTACTGCCATCTGTGGCATTTGGGTGCCAAGAAACAGTAATGAAGTGTGTTGAGGAGTTCCACTTGGTCAAATGTAGTACTTTACCGCCATCTTGCAGCACCTTGGTGCAAAGGAATTCTGTCAAAGTGCGTTGAGGAGCTTCATTTAGACAAACGTAGTACTTTGCCGCCATCTTGGTGCCAAATAACTCAGTTGAAGTGCGTTGAGGCACTTCATTGAGACAAAAGTATTTTGATGCATGATTGGACCGCAATAATGTTTTATTGCCATTTATTAATAAAAGTGAATATTCATTGTATATTCAACACATCTCAATGACTAAATAAAGCTCCTCGACTCACATCGACATAGTTCCTTGGCAATGAGATGCCATAAGATGGCGCCAAAGCACTACTTTAATTGCGTAAGTGAGTTGTTCAGCGAAAAACAGAGGAACACCCGCAGGGGTTTTTTGTCGTTGAGGTCGCAATTCAGCGACAACAAGACTCTCAGGGTGGTAAATATTTAAATGGCAACAGGTCGCATTCAAAGACAAAAAGTAGCCATCAGTCTGGAAGAAGTCATGCGATTATACGAAAAAAATCTTCGCAGGCCCCCCAAAAAATCGATACGTTTCATCGTCTTGATGGGATTAAGCGTTTCTCGTTCAACTTTTAATTGGATTTCTACTTTCTACAATGAGAGCTTATTTGAAAATCAATAGGCCAATCAATAACCTGCGTGTAAAGGAAGTCGTCAATGGAAATTCACTGGCAGACCCCGCTGGGCGAACGAAACACACGGGAAATGTCCCTTAAAATACGAATGACAATTTAGTTGTGCGTTACAGAAAACAAGTTTATCTTGACAGCAAGCGCGGACGTGGCCAAATTGGCGCCAAACGGATCCGGGAGACTTCAGAAGTCCGAACGCCGCAAGTGGAAACTCGAACCTTGACGCGATATTAGCGACCTGGGGCAAACGCATCTTTCCGCTTAATCCGTGTCTCCCAACGCCAAGCCGAGGCAGGTACACGCCGCCTCGGGACGTCCCGCAGCACAAAGTTGATGTGATTATTTTGTTGATTATTATTTCTTTTGTTCAGCCAGATGTCACGGACAGACCAAGTGGCAGGTGGCCACTTATTGAATTAGTCCACTCCAGCAACCATTACGAGAGATTAAGAGCTTCTCTCGACGGCCGCTATCGAGTAAGGGACTCCTTTAGCAAATTAAACGTTGATCCGGTCTCGTTCAGGTTGACCTTATTTGCTGATGCCGTTTGTGTGTGTCCTTAATTTTGAAACTGAGCAGGATGTGCGACGATAAAGTCTCGTTTATTTTGCTTTGTTTGGGTTTTTTTTGGCTTCCGCGGAGGTTATCTTGACCTGGATCTCGCACAGGATTGTTGACAGTTCAATTTGTTTGCCCAGTTATCCCGGGTTGGCGAGCACAAAACGCCGTGTGTGCGTTTTTAGACAACACACGTCGATTATGTTCACGGCTGTGCACGCGTTACGCACGCCTCACTAAGACGAGAGAACTTTTCAGGACAATGGAACCGCCACTCGGGCTCTTAAACAGATCCAATTCTTATTATTTCCAGAGCATGCATACATCATGGGCGGTGGAGTCCAAAGTACTTAATGCATAGTGATTTATTCCCCTTCTATTTGGACAAAAAACTCAAACAAGTGCAAATTAACAGAACACTTTTAAATAACAACGTTGCTGTTTTTGTAGTAAACAAAGAAACCCCATGAACGCCACAATAAATACACTGTGTTCCAAATTTCGGAGAAAATAAGCTTATTGCCGTGGTGGTTTTGTTCAATAAAATCCCCATTATGAGAAAGCCTGCAAACCACATTGACTATTTAGAAAAATGAACAAAAAGAGCACTTGCTTCATAATTTGAAACACACTGTAAGCAACATAAGCAGTGGCATAGTGGAATCACATTCAATCATAATAATATCATAACGACATTCGTAAGCTGTCGAGTGTGATCAATAGACAATTCGTAATTGGCCACACATTTTTGGAAAAAAATAATAAATACAACACCGGAAAAAGATAACAATAGAAGACAAAAGGGGGAAAAGAAGAATAAAAGAAAAAAAAGGAGGAAAGAAAAACAAAAAGATTTTAAAAAATATTAAGAATTGATAAAAAATTATATTTACATTCATTTTACAAAAAAGATCCAGTGTTATGTGAACAATAACAAAGCCACAAACGTCACCCAATTCTCCAAAAAAATAGCATTTAAATTTTTTTTTTTTAAAAAGACACACGAGAAAACATAAAATACTTCAAACCCAACCAAACAGCAGCATAAACATATTATTTTAAATAGAATTTAAAAAAAACATCCATCTTCAAAATTGTCGCCACAGATGCGATCTGGAGAAATACAGTTGGAAAGCGTGTCTTCAAGAGTACCATTGATGGTCGGTGCGTAATATTGTGGGAAAAAAATACAACTGCAGTAAAACTTTTAAACTGGAGTGTTTGTGTCATACGACATCATAATAATCAAACCAACCTGAGAGGGTTTTGCTTTTACCGGCTGTTTCCATGGCATGACTGCCAACAATAGCGTTGAGGGGGGGGGGGGGGGGGGGGGGGCTACACGTGGGCTCCGAAGCGGCTCCCGGCTTGGAGCGCCCGCCTGCTTCGGAGCGGCACGAACCACAGCGCCTTCCGGTGGGTGCCGCACACCTCGGCCAGCGCCCGCTGCCACGATTGCTTCAGGCCGTGTCTGCGGAGGGCAAAACCACAAAAGTCAGGAGAGGGGATCGGAATCGGAATCAGAATCGGCAATCGACGACGAATCAGAAGAAGAAGCTGCGAGCTTACATTTCACTCGAGAACTGAGTCATCTTCTCGATAGTGGTGGTATCCTGTCAAGTATCAAGACATACATTCGGTATTTGTTCTAAATTCCGTTCAAATTTGAGCAATTTCCTTCTGTCTGATCAACGACCGCAAATAGGCAATTATCGGATCTCTCTAAACGATGATGGCGATCCTTAAAACGTGTGGCCAACAGCTGGATTCCATATCCAATACCTCCAATATCATTCAAAACTCACCTTACAAATTTCCCCTCAAAATAAATGTTTTACAGATGATTTGATATTGAAAAAAATGCACCCGAAGCGCTCACCGAGAGGACGCCGACCAGCTGGGAATAAAACAAGGCCGAAATGCCGCCGAACATGACCACGCCCGTGATCGCCGAAGCCCGCAGCAGAGCCAGCTCGTGCCGCGTCGTGAACTTCTCCTGGCGGCGGAAAAAAAACAAGTGGGGAAAGAAGCGGCGGGGAAAAGCGTTGGCGTGTGACGGCAGAAAGCCCAGTACCTGGTCCAGGTGCGCGAGGGGCTGGAAGTAATAGTACTGGCAGAAGTCCAGCGCCACCGTGAAGCCACTAAGGACCTGTGTGTAGAAGCAGAGCTGCAGGAAGAGCCAGTGATTGTCTTCCCCCACGCAGTTATTGATCCTGGAAGGAAAGTGCAGTCACGTTTAGAATGGCCAATGTTAATAGTTGAAACTGAGAATATTCAACAAACTAGGAGCCCAAAACACTCGAATAACTAACTGTATCAGAGTTGGCCCGGCCTCCAAACTCAGAGCAGAGCAGAATTTCTAGTCAGCTAAAAGTCTTGTCGCCCATATTTACCTTATTCACAAAAACAATAATCCCCCGCACAATCGCGGTTCAAAATTCAAAAAGTCACCGAATCATGTAACTTTGTGCTCGTTCTGTAACACACTAAGATGCCACATGATGACGCCAAAGCCCAGGCCAACAAGGAAGTAGGAATTGTTCTCAAGGAAGAATTGTTGCGGTGATACATCTCGAAGACGTCAGGGAGGAGCTAAGATTAGCCTGGGTTGTCAGTGGAAATTACAGAGCATATTCGCTGTATGTGCATATACATGCACATTTCTGTTGCATTATTATTCTTTTTTTTTTTTTTATCCAAACAATCTAAACACTATTTATTCTTTTTAAGGGAGAGATGTAAGATGCGTTTGAAATGATATTGCGCATTTCGGTTACCAGTTACCAGGGACAGTGGTGGTCCATCCTGCGTACACAGTGACCACAACGACTGCAGTGATGGGTCCTTTTGGGTCGCATGAGGTTGCACTTGTTGCACAGTTCCCAGTGCTCTCGCTCTGAAACACAAAGTCAGCAACCAGGTGTCGGACTCCAACGCCCCCGTGTCGTGTCCGTTTACGTACCGGAATGAGGTATATGCGGGTTCGTCGGAAGGTGGCCGGGATCCGCCGTGGATGCCCTGAGCAGGGCCACAAAGCAGAGCGCTGACGTGGCGTAATAACCTGGGAAAAACACCGTGCAGTGGAGGGGCAGCAGGGAATCATCCCCGCCATTTTCAATTCGCAAAAAAGATGAGAGGCACTCAATGCTTTTATTTCATTTGTTTTTCCACATTTCAATTTTAAACTTAGATCCAAAAATACAAAATGTCAAAATGGGCCACAGGTCTGAATTTAATCTTAATACTTTTGGTTGGTGAATAAGGAACTTAAATATATGTGGGGAAAATATATCTTCGCATAATCCGGACTAAAACCACCAGATTTCATGCAAGTACAGTGTACCTTGGAAAGTTTCGCAAAGTAGAATCATGTTTGAGGCGTTATTGTACAGTAATTGGCTGCAATGAGTTATATCTGGCCACTAACTGAAAAATCCACTGAAGTATTTGTACTTCCCACCACTGCCATTTTGTATTTTGGATCGGAGTTAAAAATTGAAACGTGAAACTTTTTTTGTGTGTGTTTGATTCCTTTTGGGGGGGATTGTGCAGTCCTTACAAATGACGATAGCCCAGGGAACGTGGCCTTCTCTGTAGTGCGGCAGCAGAACCAGCTTGGGAACGAAGACGGAATTGTAGAGCCAGATCCCGAAGACGACGCTGACGCACAGCCAGCCCGCGGGGTCCACCACCAAGTGCAGTCGGGGTTTCATGGCTCTACCAAAACAAGAGGGGATAAACGGCACAAGCAACTTGAAAGAATATTCAAGACTAGTACAAATGGAAAATGGAGGATTTTTGTTGGCTAACACTATCAAGAAGCCTCAATTAGCTTCTTTTTGTGTGATTTTCTTGACGTCTTCCTCGTACTTGTTAAAACGTTTTGTTTTATCGCGGCCATATTTTAATCATGCGCTGAAACTGGCTCGAGCCGGTTACTCAACTCTTTAAGCCATCGAGAGGAAGAGGAAAAAAAGTGACAAACATGACTCAGCAGTCCTTCGTTATATTTTGTGTCAGCGGGTCCGTGCCGCTCAAACCGACACAAAACTGTGACTTTATTAGAAAGACAGTTTTTCACGTTTTAAAAACATATCACACAGCTAAGTTTGTTCTTAACCGTTTAGCCCAGCAGCTAACACTCGAATATTAGCATTGACTTGGAACCCTGTTACTGTTAATAGCAAAATTTAAATTCGATACGATTCACAATGTAACTGGTTAGGATTTGATCAACAATATTTTCTAAATGTTTTTTTTAGTGTCTGAGTATCTGTGGCAGGTGAGCGCCAAAAAACAATATCAAAACATATGACAAATAAAATACAGTACAGTACATGATAAGAGTCGAGTTGATGCTTGAGCTAGATGAATCAAATATTTATAACATGCTTTCTTTAGTTGTTGTTGTTGTTTTTTTAACATGAAAAAACCTAAAAGGTCTTTTTTTCCCTTTTCTTCAAATGGTGACCCTCCAATTCTGGAATGACCCTAAAAGTGGATAGGATGTGATTTGGATCCATGACATCAGTTAGAATTTCATGAAGATATTCAGGAATAGTATCAATGGAAATGTATACAATTTTCGTTGGCTAAAAATAGCAAGAAGACTCAATACATATTTTTCTTCTTAACATTAGTTTTGTAAAAGTGACAACACTATCATTAGCTAGCATACGCAATTATTACCCTGTGATAACCGCGTGGGCTTGGCGTGCAAAATATGAATGCTCGTTTTCTGCGGTGGGTTAAGTGCTCGTTCAGTTCCGAATATTACCCACGTCATTTAGGAATTAAAATATGAAAACATACTTTTTGGATGATGTCCCACACTGCGCAGGTGGCTTCGTCAATATTTCCGCATTCAACCCTCCATGGGCGGGACAGGAAGTGTCGGTGAAAAATAAGAGCGCACTTCCGGTTACTTTCAAAAGAATAGCATTCGCTCGTGAGGGGGAAATCTGTGACAAAAAAATATATAAATGGAATACGATGGATTTCAGGGCCACACTATCATTATATCATTGTTTTATTACTATCATTGTTAAGTTTTCATCGTTGAATCTTTGCACAAAAAAAACATACATTACATGAGCTGAAGACCACCCCCCCTCCCTTACCCCCCTCCCCCAAACCCACCACTACAGTTACAGTTTGCTCAAAAACATTTAAAAATCAACGTAAATTACAGCAATGTTAAAACAAAAAAATAATGCGAGATAAAATCAAAAAACCCTGAAAGAGATAATATAACAGCAACAGCCAGAATAATCATTAGAATACGATACCCAGCACCTTAATACAAATGATCAAGTTTGAAAGAAAAACTGACTTTAAAGGAAATAAAATAAAGGACAGTGTCATCATGTTAGAATGTGACCAATCCTTGTCCCACCACATCCCGTTTCCATCCCGTGTGTGTGTGCGCGTGCGTGTGTGTGTGTGTGTGTGCTTATGCTGCTTCAACAAACTGGAGGCGAGCATGGACAAAGAAATTGATGCAGGTTGGGGCATTGGAACATTTCCCTCTGCGTTGTGGCTGTTAGAATAAAAAAAGGGGGGGGATTTAAAAAATAATAATTAAAAAAAATAAAATAAAAAAAAAAAGCAAAAAACAAAAAGGTGTGGTCATCACCACCATTAATACCATACATTTGAGAAATCCTCAATTTGGGGGTTTGGTGCTGAACCTGGATGATAAATGTGTCCAAAAGGTGCACGACACCAACAGAAAAACAAAACAAACAAAAAAGGCAGCAATGATATGAACTGGACACGACCCCACCGAAAGAAAAACAAACAGAAAAACTGCACACATTTTACAAATCCCAAATTAGTATAACAACACCAAAATATATTATCAAATCAAAAGTATGAGAGAGTAATGCACCATTTGCCGTCGTTTTTGGAGATCTTTCCGACACGTATGCGCTGGTTGTGCATTTCACTCTTTGGGACCAGTCAAATGAGGCGGTAAAGTGTGTTTGTGGTGGTGGGGGAATCAATTGCGGGGGGAAGGTGGGTTAGACATATACCTCTCTTTTCCAGTGCACAACTGTGTTGAGAAAAAAAAAAAAAAAGCCATAAAAGAAGGAGAATACACATTTTGTTTTGGGTATTAACGTCATGTCTAAATGGCCTGGGCTGACCTGACAGAAATCAAAGAGGCGGGGAGGAAAGGGGGAAATGGATGTAGGGTGCGGAAGGTTTGGGAGGAGGAAGGTCTCGTTCGGGCAGGGGCATGAAGAAGCCATCCAAAACCATCTTGTGTGGGCGTGCGTGCGTGCGTATGTGTGGACATGAGAGCCAACAGTCCTGGCTCAGTTGGGAGTCCAACAGGAGAATATGAACACTTCGGGGGGGAAACGCCAAGGCTCCGCATTCCGTCACAAAGTTTCAGCTGATCCTTCATAGAGAATGTGCCGCACCGAGATCCCCGGCCAGAACCGTTCTACTAAAAAAGGGGCTGTGCGCAGAATAAATAGTAAGGAAGTGAGAGGAGTGCTCAGGAGCAGACCCGACATGCAGAAGAGTGATGACGGGGGACGAAAAAAAAAAAACTCAACAAAAACAAAGAAGAACCGACTGCCTTGGAACCAAAACCTCGAGACAGTAAGGTGAGAACGGATAGCCCTGCTGCAAACCACTGCTGTTATGTAAAATGGACCCCAGCCTGCTCAAAACCTCCTCCTGCATCCGCCCTTCGATCTCCGCTCTCCTCGCCGCTCACAGCTTGAGCTCGTTGGCGATCTTCGACGCAATGTTCTTGAAGGCGATGGACGTGCCCGAGATCCGCTTGAAGCGCACGCCGTTGAGGGAGAGCCGCGGCAGCTTGCACACTTCCATCTCCCACTGGACGAAGTCGTCGCGCGCCGGGTTGCCCGACACGCACAGCAGCATGTAGCGCTCGCGCAGCTCGTACTCGCAGCTGTTGGAGTCGAGCACCTTGCGGATCTCGCGCATCATCTCCGTGGGCTCCATGGACGACGTGGTCTTCATGGACCAGGTGAAGCGCAGCGAGCGCGGCTTGGCCGAGTCCTTCTGGCCGGCGATGGCGGGAGGCGTGCCCGTGCCGCCTGGAGGGGCGATGAACAAAGAGGGCAACGATAAGAGAAGATGGCAGACGAACAGGTCGCGAGAATACCGTGGAAAACAGTGGTTGAATCCACGAGTCCACACGTGTCAAAATCAAGGCCCCGGGGGTCAGATCCGGATTACTTTACTTGGCCCGCTAAAGCAAATCATGTTTGTCTACGTCATGTTTCTTACTCAAATTTGTTTCATAATTACACATTTTATTTACTTTTAATAATGCTGAGATACTGCAGCATATTGTTGTTGTTGTTACCAAACCCTTCTTTTAAAAACAAGTTGAACAAACTATTTTAAACTTGAAACTATGAGCAGAGGGTAGGGACTGGATGTTATTGGCATCGACGATTGTGTGTAGTGAATCTATGAATTAAATTTTTCCACGATATTCTATTTTGTTGAGATGCACCTATACATACCAGTGTTCCCGGATCCTGGTGAGGAATTGTTCTCGTCATTGTTGGAAGAGGAGGAGAGAACGCCGCCGGACGTCTTCTCGGACTTGTCCACGGTGCTGCTCAGCATGGACCTGAAGGAGGGGGGCGGTGCGGGGGGAGGGTTGGAAGAGGCGGGAAATAATTATTTGAAAAGCGGAGCGAGAATAAAGAGGAAGAGTGAGACGATGAGGACAATGAATGGACGACGACAAAAAACAGTTAAGTACCCCTGTGTGTGTTTGCGTGGGCCTCTCACGACTCGGTTGTGTGTTGACTGTGGCAAACACAAACACGCATTTGGGTACAGGAAGGCTATAATTTCCCCCTCACTCACACGCACCCACATAACCATGCAGGATCACCTCCACACCATCACTCGCACCACTAATCTCCCATCCTGATTGGCCGAGCCGTTAGCACCGTCACCACCCGATTAAATCCCAGCTCAGAGATCATCTACTGCGTTTGGCTTCAGTCTACTGATTAGCTGGTAGGCGGGTCGTTCTGTTCTGGAGCTCACCTGCTGCCCTCTTCCCGACCCTCTCCCTCATACGGACTCCTCGGGAAAAATCAACACAAGTTTAGTCTTTTTGGGCCATAGCCAGCTGGGGGGGGTAAACAGTAAACCAGCTGGTCGCGTACGGTCCGGCAGAACCCAACCACATATCAAATTCCACTCCGGCCTTAAGGAAGACTTCCAATTATGCCAAGATCCAGTTGAGGACTATACATGGCCCACAATGCTTTGCCAGCACACTCCGCAAAGACGGCTGATGTGAAATGAGCGAGCGATGGGCTTGAATAGTTTGGTTGGTCATGATTGAAATGCTTGGGATAAATATGTTAGGATCACAATATACATATGACACACACCAAGACAAGACAAGAAAACATACAAAAACAATTATTGTTGTTTCTTGCCAAAAGGAAGATGGCTTCAAGAAAAACAGGCTCAATGGGAAATCTGGTGCTCCATTTTGCATGCTCATTGCGACATCATGGGATGCAAAACGGCTTTGTGGCATCCAGAGGGAACAAAACATCGATACAAGATACAGTGGTGCCTTGAGAGCCGAGTGACCCGACTTGCAAGTTGTTCGAGGTAAGAGCCGCCGTTTGGACCTTCTTTTTTTTTTTTTTTTTGCCTTGACTTGGCAAGCGCAAACTTGAGATCCGAGCGCGGTAACAATAAGCAGCAGTTTGGCAAATGGTGAACAATTCTTCAAAAAAAGAGGCTTCAAGCTGTTTAATGGCACTCCCAGTTGAAGCTTACTGTCAAGCTTAACATTAAAACAATGCATTTTAAAAAAGCCTAATGCCAACAAACAAGGCAAACGCCATTGACATGCGAACAGTTAGCGTCAATAGGCGTGGTTTTAGAAGCAACAGATGTCTGAACACAAACACATTGACAGATAATATAACAACACTCACAGGCATATTATTCTGTATCCTCGACGCAAAATGACTAATATTACAGTATCTTTCTGAGTCACTTACAGTAGCAGTACAAGTAGTACTATTCTTCTTCGTTTGTGTCTGCATAACTGTAGAATTGTGTACTGCCTCCTGGTGGCCAAGGCGGGCATGCCAGAAGGAGCAACACAATGAGCTGCATTGCAGCATAAAATCCTGATGCACAAATTGTTTAATTCTTTAAATGTTATTACGCTGTTTTTTTTTGGGAGGGGGCAGTAACAGATTAATGGGATTTCCATTCATTTCAATGGGAAAAGATGATTAGAGGTCGGCTGATTTGAGTCACAAGCGTGGTCACAGAATGAATCAAAGTTGTATGTCAAAGCACCACTGTACGTCTAAATGTACCTCAGCTCATCATATGGAAATGTGGGCAATTCAATTGGCAGTGTTCATTACATGTTCTGACCATCAGGTGGCACAATGGTCCAGCGACACAACTTGTATAAAAATGAATGACAAAAATGTTTTTTCAAAGCAGCAAGTCGGATGACATTTTTCCCCCTGGAAATGTAAAATGACTTGCATCATGCAAATAAACATCGAGAGTGTGTGTGTTGACAGCATTAATGTCCAACCAGAGGTCAAAGTTCCAAGCCAGCCAGTTCTGTTGCTGCCACTGTTAAAAGAGAGCCAGTGAGAGGAAACACAGTGACAGAGTGCAGCCTTGGGAAAATAAAGCCCCATCCCTCCGGTATCCGCTCCTCCTTTCCACCTCCATCCAGTCCCCCAAATCCACCATTGCCGCTGGCCCGCTAGTGCAGTGATTCCCAACCGTGCCGCGGCAAATGATCCAAATGATCATTTACGTATGACAATTCCTATAGCTTTGTTCATC
The DNA here is from genome assembly GCF_024500385.1 of Phyllopteryx taeniolatus. Lineage (NCBI taxonomy): Eukaryota > Metazoa > Chordata > Actinopteri > Syngnathiformes > Syngnathidae > Phyllopteryx > Phyllopteryx taeniolatus. The sequence goes on along the minus strand of NC_084524.1, from coordinate 2,617,526 downwards.
TATGCTACTCACATTTGGTGACAGGCAAATGCTCTTCCAGTCGTGCCATGAGAGTTTTCTGATGTAACATATGTTGCCTTTGCTCAATGAAAGTTGGGGAAAACTGCACTAGTGGGACATTTGAGCTACAAATCACTAAACTCGCTTTTTGGGTGGGGATGTACAAACAAAACCAAAATTCACAAGTGTTAACAGTTAGCAGCATGTGATCTTATGACTGATCATGATAAATTCGATTCTAATTGTGTACAATTATTAATAAACTGGTGACATTAGTCATTCGTGTAGGCCTCTATCCAAGGGGAAGAACACTACAAGTTGCTTCTGCTGCTAAGAGAAAAAGGTAGGAAGCCGTTTTGGCTGTTCTCGCTTACAGAAGCTGGCAATTAAATGTTCGTGGGGTGGGGGGGATGCGTTGGGTGCTGGTGGGGGCGAAGAGAAAGAGGGCTGAGGTGTTATTGTGTCGCGTGATGGTGGTCGTGATGAGAGCGAGCAGGCGCGTGAGTGAGTTAGGTGCGTGGGCGGGTGCGGAGGGACATTAGTGGCATGAATAACCCCCCAGCCCCCCACCCCAAAAAAAAAAATGGGCCAAACACAGCTCAACTCAAAACCATTGCTTGTAAAACAGGAAATTAATAAATAGGAGAAAGGATAAGGCTCAAGGCACAGGGGAAGATTTCAACAAAGAGCTGCACAAAACACCAAAAAGGGAGGAAATACTGATATGTAAAATAAATATGAAGAGGAGAATATACGATATATCAAGCCTTTATAGTTAACGTTGGGGATGTTTGCCTACCTTCTTGGAAACCTGAACGAGAGATTTCTACAAAAACAAAAGAGGGATAAGAAAGAAAGAGAAAGAAACGTATGTATAAACGTGTGTATTAACGACACGCTGCCTTCTCAATAGCAAATTTGCACTCAAAGGATCGGAAAGACATGGAGAAGAACTAAATCGTGGCCTTCGGATTGCGTTACTGTAATACTGTTCACGTCTAATCAGACATTATCAGACGCACAACAGGACACATGCGCTGGCTTTCATTGGCTTGCGTGTCACACAGTGGTCACACTGGTCGAGGTGATCCTGAGAAAGCAAACGCCACGTGAATACAGGAAGGATGTTGATTAAAAAAAAAAAATACAAAATAAAAAAACACGCGCACTTACCACAGAGAACAAAACAACAAGCTGAGTACACACACATGGAAAACAAACGACCGCGTGTGTTTAAAGAATCAGCTCCAATCCGTGATGTAAAACATCTTTGCTGTCGGGCAGGAACGTTTAATGTCCAAATTTGGTCAATTTCATATTTTTTCACAAATCCATACTATTGGTTATAAGGTTCATCCCGAAATGTCACCCAAAGCCCAATATCTACGGCTGCAACCAACTATTATTTTAATAAGCGATTTATTTGTCAAATATATTTGATTAATCGATGAATCAGATTTATATATATATAAAAAAATAACATTTTAACTTCAATCCCTTTAATCAAAAACAGGACATTATTTCAAATTGACAGCGCAGAAAATGCATAAACATAAATTGACTATCATTCCGCTATTGGTTTGGTTGATAACATTTCAGTATTTGGACAGTTTTAAGTTAAACAAGCTCTCGAAACGATGAATTGATTATCAATATAGCTAACTTTTTTTGTGAGTAATATATGTGCATAAAAAGCACAGGACGCGGTCACATGAAATTGTGCATTTCGACTTCCTTCCATTGTGACAAGTTATCACGTGTGTCAAGGTGTCCCCGCCTGCAGTATTTATAGTTGCGGGAAAAGTGATCCCCGCTGTAACCATGGATACTGTCGCCACGGCGCTACTGTAGCTTCGAGTGGGAGGCCTCGAGAGCGCCTGCGTGGCTGTGCCTTGCACCCCCGCACACGGGGCATTGGACCGTTCCATTGCCACAGTGATTTCATGGCTCAAGGACTTCCTTTGATTTAAACTTGCGCTTCCTGTTCCGTCCTCTCCTCCATCTTAGATAATGACAACAGGGTCGCCGGGCTCGCTGTTGCTCTTCTTCCTCGCTGCATCTTCTAATGCATATATATATTTATTATGTGTTTCTAAAATGGGTTGAATAAAATGAGTTGAATTTAATTGTGATTTATTTTCGATCCATGTCATTATATAATTTGATTTATTGTAAACAAAATAAAAACATGAGCAAAGTAAGCAGTTTTACGTAGACATTTACATTTAAGCCCTGCAAGGTTGCATCGTTTGAGCTTTTGTTGCCCAATTAAAATTCACTTAAATTGTTAATTGATTTATAGTACACAAACGGAAAAAAAATTCACGTGTTCATGAAGAAATAATCACTATCAATAACCACACAATCATAATCAATCAATTATTCAAACAAACTATTTTACCTCATCTACAAATGACCAACGAAGTGGCCGTTGAACACAAAACTTTGCCGACCCGTGCTCTAACACCTGCACGATGCGATCTTTCTGCGTCAGTGGTGGAGCGATCCAAAAGAACATCGACATTAGATACGGCGGTCAAATTCCACCTAGCCTATCGGGTTGATTCCTTAATTAGCGCCGACGTGGGGCCTCAGACTTAACCTCGATCGGACTCCGAGAGCGCCGGCCTGCACCAGAAGTCAAGAGTCGAACTGCGCAAGGCTCAGACGCAAACCCACAATGACTCCTCGGTCACCGCTGTGTGCAGCCAAATTATAGAGGAGACCCAGCTGCTGGGATCGCTCTCCCTTCCAACACATCAGCAGAAGCGCAGTGACGGGCGAGAGAGGAGAGCAGCCCCTTTCAAAAAGCACTCGAAAGCGATGACATAGACGTACAGTAGGTGGTTCCTCGGAGGAAATGAGCACATTAAATGACATGTAACATAAACCTAGTTATTTTCTGCTCAGTCTGAAACCTCAAAGGGCCAAAAAAGGCTCAAGCTTCAAGGAAGCGGCTGCTATCGCGACGGCTTTCCACTCGCAGCGAGGTTTATTTCTGTCACGCTCATCCACACGAGGAGAATTTGGATCTCCTGCTGTCTTTTGCCACGTCCACTCCTCTTCTGCTGCCTTGTCTCCCTTGTACAATCCTCACTTCCTACCATTTCAACCTCCCCTTTTTCATTTTACTAAGCTTCTCTTTTGCATCACTCACCTGCGTACAAACTTTGACGTGAACTTGCTGAAAATCCCGGTGGCGCCGTGCGTCCTTCGGGCCTGGCTGTTGCCGTGCGACAGCGACGGGGACGCGGGCCCCCCGGGGTAGGCCGAGCCCTGCTGGTCCCGGGCCCCCCGTTGCTGGCCCGCGTGGAACGTGCTGCGGATGCCCACCCCTCGGGAAAAGTTGGTGCGGTCCGTCACCGCGGCGCTGCTGATGTTGTGGGCCGACGGTGAGGCGCCGGGCGCCCGCTGAGGTGGGGCGCTGAAGGACAGAGTGGAGAGAGGAATGGGTAAAATAATAAAAGACTGCAAGAGAAACACGAAGAACAGAAAGACCGCCATCATTAAACGGGACATAGTTGTATTTTCGAAAGACGAGTGACCCGATCGATCGCAAGTCTCTATTTACAGATTCCTAAGTGATACAGTAAATTGTGTCACGGAAGTATGTTCAAGTGACACATCTCGATCAAGAGACAAGCTGTGTATGTCGGGGGGAGCTACATTTAGTCTGGGTTGTTAGTAGAAGTTACGGAGAATCTTTACTCCATATGCATTTCAAATTCAAATCATCTGTAAAGCTATTGAATTGTAACTATAAACGTAAGATGAGTTTTCCATTATATTTAACCATTTTTGGGTCATATATGAGTTTCTGGTATATTTATGGTGTCAATTACTTCAGGTTTTCCGCTATTCGCGTCAGGGCTGGGTCCGTCCTCGAAAGTGTGTAATGATCTGATCTGCCAAGCTCTGCAAATGTGTGGTGGAGGTATATGTACGTTTGGTGATGTGTCCTTGCGCCACATAGACAAAGTAGTGCTCTGCGAGATAAAATCCTGTTATTATCTTTAAAGACACTTACTTTTGTTTTTTTCATCAACACTCTTAGCTCTGACTTGCCTAATTTGTCTCCTTTAACTTGTTTGGAGCACTTACCTGCGTGAGAGGTAATACAGTAAAAAAAAAAATCCATCTGTTGGGTCTTTCTGACGTGTCATCCCTACAAGTCAGTCAGCACGCTGACTTGAGCTCAGGTAAAACAAACTCATCCAGCCAGACTTCACATTGACATCATCGCAAAAACTTCTCACTCGCACGCCGCATCGCGTCGGGCGTACATCGACATAGCCTAGCGCATAAGCTCATTCTCAGCAGTCAACAACAGAGAAGTGCACAAGCGCAAACCAAAGGTACAGACACAGAGTCAAAAAAAAAAAGTTGAGAGAAAAGGGGGGGGGGGGGGGGAACAAAACAAACTGTAGAGGAGTCTAATTGGGTTTAACATGTAATGTGATAAGAGGTGGGCGATCTAGTGGATATGTTTCTGTTTCTGTATGCATGTAGCGACGACACCATGAGGAAAATGTAACTTTTTGAGAAGATCGAAGCGCTTGAGGACAGCGTGTTAGGGGGGGGAAAGGGAGCCTATATCTTCTGTCCAGCGTTCCCAACCAGGTTCTGAAGAGCCCGAGCTCATTGCTGAAGGACGCATGCAACATAAAGAGACTTCAAAATGAAGCAGACAAAAGCCACAAAGAGCTGCGGGGCCACCTTGACATTTGCTCAGCATGTCGCTGTTTTTTGCTGAACAGGCCCAGCTACTTCCCAGAAAACATCAAAGTGGCCGACAATCAGACTAAAGCAAGCAAGCCCACAAAAATGCAACAGCAAAGCTCGCACACCAAACGCAGGATTGGTTTGTTAATGAGACATTCTGCAGTACGGTTTGCTGCCATGAGATGGAGACAGGTGATTCCCAAGCTATCGAAGGTAAGCCTTTGGCTGCAGACTCAGCTCAAAGATAACCATGTATTTCAATTCTAGGGAGAAACACCTCCAGCCCTGCCAGCGAAAAACTCTTACTTCGACGCACCGATTGTTCGCTCCACGACACTGGCGTCACTTTACACGCTCTCATTTTCCATGCGTCGAGATCAATTTTGACCCAGGCCAGTAAGATCCTCATAATAATTGTCTACGTCAAATCCTGAACTACAGATCTTGTCCGTCATTAATAAATGGATGATTAATCCTGAATTTTGCAGAGAAAAGGGAAAGTGTATTTTTGTTTTACACCGCCCATTTTGGGATAAGAACATCACGTACATATGACTTGTTTTTGTAGGTGCCAATCTCACACCTAGGCACACACTGACCTTTGTATGACATCTGTCCTTTATGTTTAGTATGTATGACCATTCTTATGCTGTTCTTATGCTGTTTTTACATCCCCACTGTCCCCCTCTGTTACCGTTCCAATATTCTTCGCATATTATATTTTGGACCCTCTCCAAAAACCAACAAGGTGCATGTTTCTGCGGGGAGCAGTGGAAATGTGGTGGTTACACAGGCAGTTCCAAGGACTGTGTCTCACAAAAAATACACACATTTATGGCACACACAGGTTCAAGATTCTCACCATTCTCCTTGAGTCAACACCCACTAGTAAATCTAAAATCCATTTTAGTAGGCGCACTACAGGACTGAAGTCGACAAATAACATTTTTCTCTGGACACTGCATTCGTGAGTGAAAACACGAGCCAGCTACGAACGTGTGAGAGACTTGCCTGGGTCGTGATGCATGCAGGTCAGAGGGGCATGGATGATTGGAGGAGGACAAGGACTTGTGGTGGCGGGGACGCGAGGAGGAGGAGGAGGAGGAGGAGAGGACGGCGGCGGCTGAGGCAGTGGAGGCGCGGGAACCCGGAGTGTTTAAGCTGGGTGGGACGAGTTGAAGACACACACACACACACACAAATACACACACAGACACGGTTGTGTGTGGGTGGGCAGGGCGGTGGGGTGGAGCATGGTTAGAGGCAGCGCATATTAAAACACACTAAATGGGGGGTGGGGAGGGGTGGAGGTAGAAACTCAAGAACACAGGAAGGAGGGACAGAGGAAATGTATGGCAAGCCGCTTGAGCATGAATTCTATATCTTGCTAGTGTGCTGAAATATCCATGTACTAGTACGCTTCACTTGTAAAACAATTCAGCACACTGAGAGATCGACTACAAGTATTTCTAAATAAATGAGACGACGGTAGAACATTTATTTCAGTATTCGTACATTATACAGACTCATTAAACACTTGGGAAATATTTTTCAGGGAGCAAACTCCTGCCTAATTTCGCCATTAAAAAATATTTGTATTGTTTGTTGATTGTTAGTTATGTAATATTCTAGTTTGTAGAGATGGTGATTGTTGGTTTTTTTGGGGGTTACAGTAAACTAGAATCAAAATTATCCAATTTAAAAAAATAAAAAATAAAAAAATCATAAAACATTTCGCTATGAGTTTCACTTTTTGAATTGACCTACCTAACTAAATTCATGCTTTGGCACAAATTTATTGAGATGTACCTGTATGTCAGAATAGTGACATTTTGTCCACTACTGTATGACATTACTGCGCACTAGAACACTGCGCACTTTTACTAGGGAGGCCAAACTGAACATTAGTAGACAACTGCGTACATAAAATGCTGCTAGTTTACATCTAGCGCTTCAATCGTAAAACTACAGTGATGCCTTGAGATAAGAGTGACCCGACTTACTTTCGAGATATTTTTTTTTTTGCTTTGACTTGCCAGCGTAAAATTGAGGCATTCACAGTTGAAGTTTACTGTTAAAGTAAACATCAAAGAGAATTATAAAAATGACGAATATTACAGCAATGCTCCAACAGCTTGCCACAGTAGTGCGTAAAGACAGACATAAACAAGAGGCTAACTGCTAAAACTGCATTGTCATGATTTAAAAAAAAATCATGATTAGCAGAGTAAATAATTGAGTTGTGGCCTTGCACCTTGCGGCAATAATTGTGCAGTAATAAAAGTATATTTTATTGGCTTCCTTAAAGACTGTACTACATTAAACCCCCAAAAAACAAGCGTTATTGATGCCCCTTATATTCCTAGTATAAACCATAAATATACTAGGAATATATATTAAGTTCAACTATGCTTCAAAATTAATCTTACAACTTTACCCTTAAAAATCAATTGTTTACAGATTTAATTTAATTAATTATTTTTTCCCTTTTATAATAGGGACTCAGCCAAGAAAAAAATACAAGTGGCAAAGACTCTCAGACGCAGGCTAAACTTAGCTCCTCATCAACATACAAAGATCATAGGACGTATCACTTCAACATACTTCCTTGACATCAATTACGACTTTACTAAAGGTCAGAGCTTTGGTGCCATCTTGTGGCATCCAAGAGCATTACAGAATGACACCAAAAATATACAGATTCCGCAAATAGGAGGGATTTACTGTATATTACTTGACTACACGCGTCAACCGTGTTTGTGAGCCGCACAGTGAATTTGTATACTATGGCCGCAACACTACCTGTGTGTGTGTGTTTGTGCAGGCGTGGCCATTTTCTGTGTAAGCCTATTAAGCGGGACCACGTCATGCCGCTAAGAGTTAATATTCCATCACAAGTCATTTTAATCTCCTTAAGAGAGAGGTGTGGGGGAACACAAAGACAAGAAAGGGGAAAATAAAGGTGGGAAAAGGGAAAGGAGGAACATTTTAAGAGGAAAAGAGCACCAATAGGAGTCGGTAAGGGGGTCGGGGTGTAACATGTACTGTATAAATGCATTAATGACAAAACTCCAACCCACAGCAGAAAAAGCCGTGCTGTCTCAAATGACCACTGGAGGATAAATAAATAAAAACAGATTTAACTGAATCACTTAGGCTTTGGTAGCGGGTCATTTGAGACTGATGATGAGCAAAACAAGTCATGAAGCGGTAATGACAATTGAGCGCTGAGTCAGTGGGGACCGAGGGTTTCATGTTGAACGTGAAAGGGAAGTAACACAAAGCACCGGTCGGGTTAAGCGTGAGCGGCGTGTACGTATTTATGCTGCATGTGTGGACGTGTGCAAGGTGTGTTTAGCACAAGTACAAATCCTGATGATCAAGGGCATTTGAGATCTGTGCGCTATTGTATGATTTCGAGTGGTGATTAAATACATATCCCAAGGAAAAGGGGTGCCTGTGTATGCGTGTCCACCAAATCCCGCCTTACTTCCGACTGGCCGGCATCCATCGAACCCACTTGGGGTAATCTGTAATCTACTGGAGGTTTGGCCTAAATTCTCCGGAAAGCCTGATTTCCTTGTCCAGCAGGGTGGGGTGGGGTCAAATCTGGGGTTCGGCGGGAGGGCGCCCTGAGCCAGCTGGCTGAGCTCAGGAGAGTACCAGCCAAGGTCTGGGACTGAGCCACAGACAGCTGTGAGATTGCTTCATTCACAAAGCAGAGTGAGGCAGCTTGTGCTACGTAAAACTGTGCATGTTTGCATGTTGTTTCCGCTTGTGTACCCGAAGATGGCTCTTTGGCAATTTTGCGTGTTATTGCCATATTACCTGTCCTTGCCATTCTGGATGCCCTGACCCAGCGTGGCTCTCTCAGTCAGAGGAGAATTCCGACTGCGACCAGTGCCAGTTGACAGGATGCTATTCTGAAAGGATAAATAGGACGAATAACCATTAGGAATAAATAAACAATCTGGAATGATTTGTCAATCAACCGCACTGGACTGAACTGGAAACGACAGAAGTGGCCGTGCTCTAAAGAATGGTGTTCTTATATCAGAAAAAATAAAACAACTAAAACAAATGTTCAACATTCAGCAAGAAGTTAATGTTCGGCCGTGTTATAGTCACATGGCCATTAATCAGGTTAATTAGTGACTAGCTTCCGTTTCGATCTTTGGACCAGATCATCAGATCAAATACAACGCCTGCATTTCCAGATTGTCCCTTTATTGTCAGTGAAGCAAAGGGAGCAAGTGAATCGGTAATACTGCAAAGTTGTGGGATTTTGAAATAAGAAATGCACTGGAGCTCACGGTGGAGGGCGTGGCGCTCTTCTTGCGGTCAGAGGAGGCCAAGGGGCTGGCGGCCACCTTGGTAGTGGAGCTACCTGACAAGCCTTTCCTTCCAGAATCCTCTCCAGCGGTCCGGTTGTCTGCTTGCCCCCCTCTCTTTGAGTAGGAGGAGCCTGGAGAGGAGACGAGGCATTGCAGTCAACATCTCTACAGACCAAAATCCTCAGATCCTGGCAATGGCCCTATTTGAATGTAATCCCAGCATCCCAGCTTTTTCCAAGTTCTCTGGCCTCCACTATGTCACACGCCAGTCTCACCCTGGTCAGTAGCTCTGCGGTTTTGAGGCTTCTGATTGGACGACACGCTGCGCTGTACCTGAGAAAGATGGGAAGGACCATTGAGGCAGTTAGAGGATTCAGCCTAGCACTCGAGCGTGCAGGTAAAACGTTTGCGGAAATGGTGATTATGAGTCCGTCGTCATCTTTGGCAACCACTGGCCACAATACAGAGGCTATTAGTTAGTCATAGTTCACATTGTACCTTGTGTGGCGGGGAGGGGGCATTTATGTTGCTTACATCACTTCCGGGCCGGGGCTTGATACCACCCTCATCCAGCTGATGAACAAAAGACAGAAAATTAACCGAGATATTTAACGACAGCCACAATGCTGATGTGTCGGTGAGAAGTACAGTGAACCCCTGTTCATCACCAGGGTTACGTTCCAGATATACCCCTAATAGGTTAAAAATCTCCAATATACAGACACCATATAATTTTTTCAAATAGTTTCGACAGCATTTTAATACATTTAAAAGTGTGAAAATGTCCCCAATACAAGTACCGTAGAAACGTTTCACGCAAAAACTGCAGTAGTTGAACCACCATGTAGCAAGGGGAACACTCTTTTACCGCTGATGACATGAGAGCATCGTGGGCACGTTTGGGGAAGAGTGCGCACCTCAGAGTTCCTATAGTCCAGTAGCAGGTAGGTAGCCATCACGTCATTGTACTTCTGATTCACCAGTGAGTCCTGGATCTCCTCCTGAGAGAATCCCATCTGCAGCATAATGTCTGCACACAAGCAGCATACCCATTAGACTTCTGAACAAATGATATAAGTCACCATTTGTGTGTATGATGCGTGTCTGTACGTATGTACCTGTCCTCCTGGGGTCCTTATAATCTGGTTGGGGTTCAATGTAGGGTTTGAGTTCCTCTTCCTCGTGTCCTACATTCATCCATCGGTCCCTCATTATCTGCTGCTGGGAGAAAAGCACAAAAACACACGTTAGCAACGGACACATTGGCGAGGGCGACCCTCTTTTTTAAGGGGTTTGGAGAGAGCTGTCGTGTCGCGATGTGAACTGGGACGTGCTTGTGCATGCGTGTACCTCAAGGCTGCCTCTTTTGGAGGGGTTGAGGATGAGGAACTTCTTCAGCAAGTTCTCACAATCGGTGGACATGTAGAACGGAATCCTGTATTTGCCACGCAGAACGCGCTCTCTAAGCTCCTGGAGATGGACAGGGCAGTGCAAAGTCATTTTTGGGTTATTTTATTTCAGTGCGCAATTACAGGGGTACCTTCCGAGTGCGCCAACCTACGAGACGTCGTTTTTAATTGCTTTGTGTTACGAGCGAGTTTCCGATACGTCGCAAAAGACAGTCAAACGCACAAATACAAAACAAAAAACACTCGCAAGGAGCACGGCTCAGATGCTGATACTGAACAAACCACGTGGGAAAAGGCCAAGTCAAGCGATGAGCAAAAACGAGCACATGAACACACAGTGTAAGGCAGTGCGTGACATTCGCACGTTTAGTTACAGCACACTTTAGGAAACTTAAAAAAAAAAAAATTCTTTGTTGTAGTACGTTTTTTAAATTTCTATTTTACAACACAAGTGCTATTTTTCTTTATTTAAAAAGTAACAAAAATAGTGGCGTGTTTTGGAAGGACTGGAATGGATTAATGGCATTTCAATTGGCAAAATTGATATGATAAATCAGCATAATAAATTATGAGCTTGGTCACAGAACTAATTCATTCCTTAATTGTACTACTTTACATTAACAGCCCGTTTGTTAAATAAATAGGAAGACAAGTGATGTCGGTGTTTAACAAAACCATACACAGCGTGACGCAGTGAAAAGGCAAACTTGCTAAACCTAGATACTTCACAGGAATGTTAATATCAGCATCACATTTGGTATCAGATCGCCCACCCAAAATGTGTCTGCGCTTTCAGGATGTGTCATGCGGGTGCTGCCTGAATGCACAGCATGGTAGGTGGCGTTAAGAAATGCAGTTTGTGCAAAGAAGCGAGGCTTGACCACTTCTCATCAAAATACGATCCAAATCAATAACTACACAGTGGCTCTTGCTCAAACCGGTCCAATCTGCTGGGTAGAAGGAACGGAAGTCAGAAAGGCAAAGACTACAACCACCCACACGAAACCGGCAGCCGCTTATATAAGCCCTGGATCCACACACGTATGGCCTTGGCCGCCGGTCCAAACCTTGAGATTCTGTCCATCGAAAGGCAGGGAGCCGCTGACGAGCGTGTAGAGGATCACTCCCAGGCTCCACACGTCCACCTCGGGCCCGTCGTACTTCTTGCCCTGGAACAGCTCAGGCGCGGCGTACGGCGGGGAACCGCAGAACGTGTCCAGCTTGTTCCCCAGCGTGAACTCGTTGCTAAAGCCAAAGTCCGCTATCTTGATGTTCATGTCTGCGTCCAGGAGGAGGTTCTCGGCCTGCGGACAGACAAAAAGGAGGGGATTTAAATGGAGTTGGAGGATTTAGTCAATTTTGGATTTGATTTTATACTTTAATCTTCCAACTTGAGTGTCTGAAACATTGCTTGAAATAGCAGGTAGCACGCAATGGGCAAAATCAGCGATGACGCTTCCCGAAGCTTGAAGTGAGCTATTGAGCAAGTAGGCCCTGGTTGCCTAGCAACAGGTGCACTCTCCTTTTCACATGCTCTAAATATTCTGTACCTTCTACGTGTATGATCTCAAGGCTTGGGAGCGCTTACATGGCGACGGTGTAGACAATGATCAATGAAGTGGTAAAAACCCTTAGGAAAGCTACATCGCATTTTTAATTACGGCACGAGCAGCGACACTTCACTGTGCAATTCAGGCTGATTCCAAAAAATACATCTCCACAGGTGTTAAGCATATGACGTCCTTTTCATTACGACCCGCCGATCAGTGGGTTTAGTGCAGGATGGAACACATCACTACGATGAGTTGTGTCTGCCCTCCAGAAACCTTTCTGGACTTGATAAGAAAATACTGCCAGTGGTAATGCAGTTTGTGCATTACGTGATAGACAAAAGAGGCTCGGTCACTACCAGCTCATCATCGTGCATGTGTGTGCGCGCGTGTGTTGTCACCTTGAGGTCTCTGTGTACTATACACTTCTGATGGCAATACTGCACTGCTGACACAATCTGGGGAGTGAGAAAGTGAGCATGGGACAGAGAGCAGAGAAAGACTGGTTGTATTATGCAAGAAAAACACAATTAGGAAGCAACTGCAATGGTAACGTAGACCTGGATGACTGTTTTTGTTTTTTGTTTTTTTTTATTGTCGCTTCCGCTCACACGCACTGCTTTCACTAACAACATGGCTACGAACAGAGAAGCTACTTTACAGAATTCACCGGTGCCAATGTAGCTATATGGTCACTTTACAGTCAAACGCTCTGAACATTGCCAAAAAAACACGATGCCCATTTACACATTATAAAAAGCAGTGATTTATCACCATGTGGGAAACTTCTGACCCGAGGTATGTGCTTCCAAGCCACAAATATTTTTTACAGGTCACTCTGCTTCACCTGTACAACTCTACATGAGGGGGGAAAAAAAAAAAACGAGACAGCTAGCGAGGGTGCGACGTTTCTCTTTGACAAAAGACAAGCACCATAATGATAAATTGTTGATTGTTTCTATTGTATTAAGGACCATGTTTTCATACATTTCGACGAAACAGGTCTTTCTTCCGAGAGGAAGAACGTTTTTGATACAAGTGAATGCTGGGAAACTTTTTCAAACCGTGTTTAGTATCAGGAGAAATAAAGCAAATCTCAGGGGGGGGGGGAAAAAAAAAAAAAAGCAAAATTTGATAAATGAGATTTTTGTGAAGAAAAATCTAAGTTTTTGTTTGAAAGCCACATCGCCCACACTAAGCTAAAGTGAATCATGTAGTTTGTAATGCACACAAACATACCTGTCGGAATTTGGCACGGGCTTCTTTCTCCTTCATCCTGCCATGAGCCACCAAGTAATCAAACACCTCGCCTACAAGAGAAGCACACAATTACGGCTCAATCCTTCATTTCAAGAAAAAGCTCAAAATATCACACATTTACCTCCACTCGCGTACTCCATTACCAAGTACAAAGTCTTTTCGGTCTCAATCACCTCAAAGAGCTTAACTAATGGTGGCGGGGAAACAAAACAACAAAACAAAAAGAACAGTGAGTGGCCGTTATTTGTAGCCATTCCATTTGAAACGCGGCTCTCCTTTTGACTCACCGATGTTGGGGTGGTTCAACATCTTCATGATCCTCACCTCCCGGAAGAGCTGCCAAACAAGCCACACACAGCTGTGTCAAACACTCATCGGACACAGGCGGCGCTCCTGACTAAGTAAACACCATTTGGGGGTCTGCATGTGCCTGCCATTAGAAAGTCTGCGTGTCCATGGATACGCTACACATGTGGACTGGAGGACGGGGGAGGGCTATGCCCGCCGAACATTTGTGTTGTGGAGTAAAATAGAAATAAGAATTGTCTTTATTGTCATTGTTGGGGCAAAATTCTACAAGAATCAAGTGGTAAGATGACTTTTTGGAGAACCGGTATACTTACCCTTTTGTGCTAATATACATGGGGGATGTAAGCAGTGGCAGTTATGTGGCAAGCCAGGCAGTGGTTCTGCATTTCTATTTGCCTTGACGCAAACACACATGGCAAGACCGCGCGTGTGTGTGTGTTCATGCAAGTGGATAGACCCCACCCAGCCACGATCAAAGGAAGTAATTGCAGCTTATTTCCTGTAATTAAAACTCACTGAAAAACTGGGCCTCTTCAGAAAAGCAGGGTGAGAGTGACAAGAGAGTGAATGGGGACTGGTTTTTTTCCTTAAACAATATGAACATGTGTGGGAGAAAGAGTGTGAGCGGGAGTGAGACACCCACCTTCTGCAAACTGGAGGAGTTGAGTTGTGTCTTATCAATGATTTTAACAGCCACCTAGGAGGCAAAAAAAACAACAACAACATGAATCGTATTCATCTATCACCCAAGAAGCAGATCAGATATACGGGTGCGCCTCAGAGGACGAGCACCCCTTTATTGAGGTGCACGAATTTGATGGCAACACGAAGGCAGCAGGCATCGGTTGCATAATGGGGGCAGAATACGGACACGCGCAAGGGTCGACGGCACCGTACAAAAAGAGAGAGGCAGCAATGAAACCGAAACAAAAATAGAGAGGCAGATGGGAGGGATACAAAGAAGTGTGAAGTGCGACAGAGATGGGGGGAGTTCCAAGAGAGCTTGGTGAGAACGAGCAGGAGAACAAAGGACTGAAGGCAACCGCTTTTTTCCTCTCATCTTTCTAGCGGTGCTCATTTGACTCTTTCGTACCCTCTGACTCTCCCTTGTTTTTCAACTGTTTGCGTGCGTGCACGTGTGTCTGCGCCAGCGAGTCACATGGAGCGTTATCAGGGTGTCAGGCAGAGAGCTGTCACACATTGACAGAGCCCACCCACGTCCCGCCGAACCAACGTGTTGACTTGGTCCAAAGGAGGAGCGCCGGCATGGCCTTACCGCTCTCCCCTTAAAGCGACACAACGCTGGTGTAAGCCGGAGACGTTAAGGCTTCTCCGATGGGGTAAACAATGGCGAGCTTATCTGCAAGGGGATGTATGGTCTTCCAAGCCCCATATGAGCTGTGGCTCTTCACAAAACTATGGCAACGTCAACACATAAACGCCTTCCGTCTGCCACGAGGAAGCCACTTTAAAGGTGACAAACAGTGGACAATTGACAACACAAAAAGCCATAAAAAAAATTTTTTAAATGAAATAAATGGGGGGAAAAAAAGCTGAAAACAACATGGAATCTGCATGGATGCTCGCTTTATGGGGACGGGAGGTGGTTTCACACACACGCCACGCATTTGCAGTCTGGACACAGACGATTAATCATCTCTTCGATAACACTGCAAAAAGTTGCGAGATTTCTTGCCCATTGCTTTTTTGAGTAGTCTGCATTGAGACACAAGCGCCCTCCCAAAGAGCGAGATTTCAACCAGAGTATCCCAACCAGAGTTTAAAAGTGTCCTGTAAGTCTTTATCATTTGTGTTTTTTGAAGGATAAATGTCAGAAAACCTTAATGAAGACAAGGGGGAAAAACATTTATGTCTCCTTCAACGTTCTCACAATCAGTAACTTTACTTTCAACTCAGGATTTTTTTTTTTTTTAAATCTTTCACTCTCAATTATCAGTCGTTGAGTGTGGGGTGCGTGAAGCACAGACAACTACCTCCTTTCCAGTGAGGATGTGGCGAGCCAGTTTGACCTTGGCGAAGTTGCCTTTGCCGATGGTTTTCAGCAACCGATAGTTGCCGATGTGCGGCTGGTCGTCCGACGTGGTCGTCGTGATGGAGTTCCGACATCGCGGCATGCTGGAGCGGCTGGACAAAGACTTGGAGTCCTAACGAGTCGGAAGAAATGGGAAAAGAAGTGTCATACATACTGGGCGATAATAGAAAATGTCACATTTACTGTGACAAAGATAACGACATTCAAACAAACATGACATACAGAATAAAACAAAAACAGCCACAATGCACACAACACAAGGGCACTTGTAAGTCAAGGTGCCGCTGTATTGCATCTCTTTCATTACTCCATTATTTTACTGTAAGTGAAAGTCTATAGAAACTCATGTAAAGCTGTATTCCACTAAGTCAGTGTTGCCAAAAGGTAACAGGGAAATGCAGCTCAACGGGTGCAAATATCGCAGGCCAAGTCTCGGGTTTCCTGTTGCCGTGTTTTCCCGTGGTTAACGTTTAACACACAATTTACAACCTGTGATGAGCCATTAATCCCGGGATTTGACGGAACACATCATATTGTTTGCGTTTCCTTAGCACCGCTCCAGGTGAGAAGTGACAAAAAAGAGGGAAACAAAATCCTGTCGTGCTGGCAGGTTTTAGCACGACTGGCAACAATGTTCCAAATCCAGGAAAGGTTAATTGTGTGTTTGTGTCTGAGAGAGATCTGAGCGGACAGGTAAAGAGGGATCAGGGTCAAACTGGCTCCGGGGTGACGACACGCACAGACGCAAGCGCACAGCGACGCAAGTCTACACACATCCCATGCGCACAAAGGCACGCATGCACCGACAAGCACACGGGAGGGCACGGAGAGTGGCACAAACCACACGCATCCCCTCAGAGAGTTTTCAATGGCACTGTTGGAACTCTCCTGACCGCCCCTTTCCACACCCACTCGTGATTTTATTTGCAATCATCCGGGGACAAATTAGAGGCTCGCTCGGTGTTTCGGATAAGCCGCAGACCGCAAGCGACATCTTCCTCCCAGGGTTACCGCACTTTCGGGGCCCTGGGAGAAGCACGATTACTCCATTGTGTTCCCCCGCTCCAAATGGAAGGTCTCCCGTCTAAAAGCCTCCATCCCCATGCTGACTGCGCACAACAAAGTGGAATGGGGGTGCTTCATCTTGGTCGCTTGCATCAATCCGGGAGCTGAGCGGAGATCCTTATGCGGTCTTGTGTGAGGGTGGAGCAAAGGATTTTTATTTTTGGACCGTGAGGGCAAAGGAGTGGGAGACAGACAATGTCATCATGGACACAACTGGGACACAAAGACACACAATGGGGACTCCCTGTTTGTTTGTTTTTATGCTCGTTCCAAAAATTGTCGGGACTGCACAGTAAATACCAGGGTCACACGAAGTAGGTCTTCTTTTCTCAAGAAAATATGGCGGTACCTCGAATTACAAGTTTCATTCGTTCGGTGACCAAGCTCAAATCAATCGTGCAATATTCACTTCTGAAATTCATCTGTTCTAGCCCTAAAAAAATAAAATAAATATATTTTTGGGGGGGAGGGCTTAAGTGTTTTAACAAAGGAAAACAGCAGAAGACAACGAAATAAACTGGTTTTATAACTCAATAGTGTACATTGGGACAAGCCGGAAGTCACAACAGCTGAAAGAAAACAAAAAAAAAAACTCAACCCAGCGATGACTGGTAATTTTAAAAACATAAATTGGGAAACTTGTAAATCAAGATACCACTATAGTAATCTCAGTGCTACATTTACCACAGCAGACTGACAACAGCTGCATGAAAGGAGAGACTATACCATAGTGATGCGTGAACCAAGTATATTCTCGCCGCTGAAAGAAATTCGTCATCCATTTAGGCGCCGTTCACTTCACACACGCAGCGAGTATTGTGACCGCGTCGAAATGCATCTGCAGGCTGTCAACTGCGTGCTAACCTGCCCAATATCCCCGTGTCACACTTTCTGAATCCATTCACTAAACGTCATGTGAGAAAATGACAGCACACATTGTGGCACTTTTCCAGAGAAGAATTCATTTTTTTCAGTAAAGGGTGGGACGGGTAGGTAGGATACAGCGCTAAGTACTACATTCCACAACTCTTTAGCCATGTTTCAAGTCGGGACTATTTTTGTATACTGATTCTTCCTTCATTTTTGGGCAGCTGCAAGCAAGTCATAACCCCCAACCACCACCCGCAGCGCGCGCGCACACACACACACACACACACACACACACTCGTAAACAAAATACAAACCTGCATTTTGTGCCGTCACCTGGGGGCTGGATTTACATTTTATGGTTTTAAGTGACAGAATTCCGACTTTTCACTCGTGTCATGGCAGCGCAAAAAAACAAAACAAAACAAACTAAAAAAAAAAGTATGGAATCGGCTATCGTCAGATCAGAATCAGGTCCGTGTCAAGTCGAGTCCCGTGAATATCAAGTCGAACCTTTTATACGTTTTAGTTAGACGTCCTGGGTGTCAGCCCAGGCTAACTCAAAATTTAATATTTGGATTACAGAGGACCCTCACATACGCGCGCTTCGGCACCCGCGGATTCACCTATTTGCAGATGGTTTTTTTCAGCATTCTCATTCCGTTTTTTGAGGGGGATGCAATCGCTTATTGACATTTTAAACCCAATTATTCAAAAATTTGGGAGTTTAAAAAAAATTAAAATAACAAATCCCCTCAATGTAATTGAACGAAGGCATTTTGGAAATGCGTCACTTGAAATTTACATGGAAATAGACACTTTAATGCCTGTATCTGATTTTTTTTTAAATGTTTAAATCAGAACTGGGCCGTTGGACCTGTAGTGTAACTTCAGCCTAATAGAAATTCCAGGTCCTTCTTGTTTACAATATTCCAATCGAGGCTGCACAGGCACTCCATTACTCATACAGTATACACAGGCAGTTAACTTTAGCATGGTGGTGTCACACTGGGTGTCGGTTTGGTGTGAATGGGCTGGATTACCCCAAGATGCAAGAATGCATATGGAGCATTCAGCACAGAGCAGCGCTTGCTTCTATATCCTGACGGTATAAAGGATACATTCGACCTACGGTATAGATTTGAACTCTACCGGCCAATCGCGATAACAGGTGTTGATGACGTCATTTTATCTGCCTCAGGCAGAGTGACAATGACTTCACGCACAAAGACCACGGAGCAGGAGGCCCCGGTTAAAAAGCGTCAGTGATTTGGACTCGGTCCAGAATTTTAACAGTCAAATGCGCTTGACTCAAACGGCCACTAAATTGCGCAAGCTTTTTTTGCAAAGTACTCCCCATGATAAAAAAAAGAGTAAGGATTGGACTGACATTACAAAAGCCAAACACTTATTCAAAGAAAGACATGGTCTCTTTCTTTGGTACGCAGCTGGTTCCAAGACATTTCTCAAATCTAAATTATATGTTTTATCCGATTTTGATCAATTTAGCTTTGCTAAGGCACTATATAACCCATTCAGAGACACTTTTTCATTTTTACAGTTACATTTGTATTGCAAAACATACCGTTACTGTGACAGGATTCAAGTTATACAGTGATATGAACTTTAGGCCGTATCGCCCAGCCCCAGCTGGCATAACTATTTAGCTGGCCAATCATGCTAACAACAATAACATTGATCCACTTCAAGTTCTTTTCCATGGCAACCCACGAGACACAAAGGCGTCGTGGCGGAGAGGGAAGTCTCCGCTCCTCTAAAGGCAGGTCAACAGTGTGCTGCCACACCTACCACTCCACTCAACTGGAAAGGCTTGTTTTACTCTGCACTCTTTTAGACAATCCTATACACACACACAAATACATACACAAACACACCACAGGCACAGTGCCACACTGAAGCACCTGTTCATGCAGCGATTAACAGGGCTGCTGACGCAGCTCATTCAATTAAAATGTCGTTCCAGTCAAGTGAAACACAAACTGAGTGTGTATCTGAAGGAGGGCTACTGTGTGCGCTGGTGAGAACAAGTATGAATGTTCTCACATGTGCGCATGTGTGTGAGAGGTAGGTTCTCTGTTGCTAGGACCCCAGCTAGCTGTCTGTCTCCCTCTCTGCTCTTCTGCCTAGCGACTGCGCTGCTAAAGGAGAGAGGCGGAATTTACGGTTTCCTGGGCGGATCGGCGACGGGTTCGCTACGGATCGTCACGCTCGCGCGATGACTCATTCGACGGGAGCATGAATGAGGAGCGCCGCAAAAAAAAAAGGAAAAAAAAACTGAGGCAAATGCCTCAGTGTCTTAAACAGTTTGAACTTTTGCCGTAATCTGTTCAGTAGCTTGTTTTACGAGTTTTATTCGATCCGTGACCAGGCTCAGAACTATCAAATCAATTTTCCCCATTGAAATTATTTCAAATGCCATTAATCCGCTCCAGTACCCCCAAAAAACAAAATGTTTTAAAACTAGAATAATACCACTATACTGTAGAATTAAAAAAAATAATAATAAAAGAGAAAAGAAAGGTTTTATCAAGTGTAATCAAGCCGAAAGTCACAAACACTAGTATTCAAGTGTTGATGTGTACCTTTAAGAGCCGTGGCCATGTGAGTGGCGTCAGAAACTCCAGCTCAGATTGGCCATTTAGCGCTTAGTTCTACACGGCTGTTCCTTTTGGGACAACATTGCCGACGAGGACCTCTCAAATAAAGAAACGACTAGTTCAAGCCATGCCGCCAGCGTGCCAGGCTAGCGTGCGACTTCCCCAAACGCTGAGATGAACGATGACGTCAGGTGCAGACCTGTATTTCGAGCTCCATTTGTCTCTTTCAGAAGACACGGGAGAACATTGTCGAACAGGAAATACCGTATTTCCTCAAACACGGACACTAAATAGTGAACTGCTGAGCTCATTTGAACTTGGCTGCCAACTGCATTGCTCACCAAAACAGCAGCACCAAACCATACAAACAGTCTCTACACGGTATTATATATGATCTTACCTTATGTGGCGAGAATACATTTTAATATACCACTAAAATTGTTACATATTATTCCAAAAATGCCCAATAGACACCTACCCCTATGTGCTGTTGAGAAAATAAATACACACCCCTTTCGGTACCCGATTCTTTGTAGGGAGCCAGTCAGTGAATGGTCTATCGTTAGACCGTGAAAATATTTCAAATGGTCAGTATTACCCTTTTGTATTGTAATTATCGTTAATTAAAGAAAAATGTCAACCTGAACATTGGTCATCGTAAAATAGTGTGAATATGTTACGTCAACGATGAAAACATTATTGTGAGTTTTACACAGACGTGTCTAATTTAGAATTGATTTTGCTTTGTTCTAAACACGAGGACCACAAATATTGTTTGGACAGTATATATGTCTGGAACTCGAAGAATTTGTGGTGAATGGAGTTTGAGAAACTAGCTAGTACAAACCGGTACTTGTTGCATGATCACAATGGACAAAAACAGGGAAAATAAAACAGAACAACCATTGACTAACGCATTATCCAATAAAATCCAAGACCTGCTTATCCAGGCCTAAGACAAACTTTTAGATGGATGGGCAAAATTGGCATCAGTGGTCATAATTCAACCAAAAGCCAAAGCTCCCCGCCATTGAGTTGAGTTACTTGCTGATGAGGATATGGCAGTTGAAATAAGACGAGAGAAGAAGACGCTTAGCACCACAGAGAAGGTTCAGGTAGTGAAACAGCAGTACAGAGGTCTGCCAACTACCCAAAGCGCAGTGAATTCAGTGACCTGGGGGTGGAACGTGAGGCACACTCTGCCAATGCTATCAAACTTGGCAACCAGGTATCTCGCTATGCAAGCATCCTCCCCACCTTCAGTGTTTTTTTCCCCTACTACTGCGTACACCATTACCCAGTAGGGCGCTTGTCTGTGTCCTGAAAAAGCAGACTTTTTTTTTTTTTTTAAAGGAAAATTTGCTGAGTGAGAAGGTCCACAGTACAGCAGTGAGAATTAGACACTGACTTCAGCACTGGCAATTATTTGTAGTTCATTATTCTTATGCAAGAAAACTGCTTGGACTGGAAAAATATCAAAGGTGGACAACAAAACTCAAGATTAGTACTGGAATGTGTAATGTCATTTTTTTTGTTAGAATTAAAATAAAATTGGTATCTGAAAAAGTATTGTTCAGGAAGTGAAGCTATCGGTATTGGTACCGGTACCGAAAATGTTTTATTGACACCTACACCTAAGTGTGGTAAAATATCCCATCCCAGTTGCGCCGTAATCTCCGAGGATCACCCAAATTGCTCCTTCCTGTGTTTGGCCATTCTTTGATTTGGTATCTGGGACTTCCTCATCATTGGATGGATTTGCAAGCTCTGTACGTACCTTTGTCGCCCATGAATCAAAAGAATTTTTGAAGCACTACCAGTTAAAGCCACAGCAAAACTCTGCCTTGTTTACATTCTGATTGGTCCAAAACCTGGAATTCTCTTAAAACACATTTGTCAAGGAAACGTTCAATGATCAAGTTGACACCAGAAGTCATTTGTCTCAGAAATGAATACAAAGAATATATTTTTCAGACTCCTTGGCCTTGGCTCATGTTCTGTATCAGAATACATTTTCAACACATTTATATTACATACAGGACATTTGGATCCAAGGCTGTGCATTTTGTGTTTCAGACCTTGCAACATTGTAAAATTCAAGCACCAACGCCTTCTGCTCTCATATTCTCAAACAGTTTACCAGAGCTGCGAGTAAGTCACGTAACTTTAAAACTTGTCTACGCTCATCGCATCTGGCGCAACTTTAAAACTTCTAAATTATCTGTCAGGACAATTCTGTAGTTCAAAGAACATCCCCCCAGATGTGCACTGCTCGCACTAACAACCTGGCTGCGAACAGAGTTGTTGGAAACAGTCAGTGTTTCCAAGTTTTATTTTGTGCCCCCTCTATGATTTATCTACGCAAAGGGGGAATAATAGATGAAATTGAGATTTTTGTGGGAAAAAGAGATTTCGCTTCGTATGCTGTAGCTTGTCTTTAGCGCTGGCAGCTAGCAGGACAATGGTGAACCGAAATGCTTCCCCCTCGCTTGAAATGTATTATGGTCACGAGGCCCACAGCTGTTGAACATTTTTAGAATCAAGTACTCTACTGATTATCCCATCAATGAATCGATTAAAAATTGACTTTGCATTATTCAACACAATAACATCTGCATGTGAGAGCCAGGTATTATTTTTCTCCACTCGTGGTTGCCATTCTAATGCTCTACTGTAGTATCTGTGACTTTCTAAGTGTGTATGCTTTGAAAAGGTGGGCTTGGTCGCTATATATAATTGATAACCGATGATGATATTTTGAAATTACAATGGAAAAGGGGATCATTTGTTACAATATAACAGAGAGTTAATGTAAGACCAATGCAAACGAAAAAAGCCTGGACTCTCATAACACTCGAGTTAAAAATATCCGCATTTATGGAGACATCTTTCCGGGTTCAAGTTACATCACAAAAAAAATTAATAAATAAACAGCGCTGACGCCTCTCTATACATGACCTTTATAAGAGGTTGTTACACGTACTTTTACTAGTTTGTGTGGCAATAATACAGAATTAGAGCAAGCAGATGACCAGAAACAGGGCTTAAATAAAAAATACTAACAAATGGGCTCATCATATAAACCACTACTATTGTAAACCTACTATTACGTTTTCCATAAAAGTGATTATGATTCAGTTGCTGGCTTGGTCTGTAACAAATGTTGATCATTGTTTTCCAAAGAAAAAGCAGATGTAAATTGCAAATGTCTCATTCTGATTAAACACAAAATAAAAGTAATCTGCTTTCATGAAGATTCATGAAGGGCAGCCGTGGCCCAATGGTTAAGATCATCGCCTGCCACCGTGGGGGACATAGGTTCAAAACCCCGACTGGACCATCCGCCAACATCCCCCGGACTCACGACTGTGGTGTCCTTGAGCAAGACACCGATACCCCGAAATGCTCCCCGGGTGCTTCAGCTGCCCCCTGCTCCAGTGTGTTCCACTAACATGTGTATGTGTTCGCTGTGATGGGTTAAATGCAGAGAACAAATTTCGTGCGCACGCATGCATGTTCATGACAATAAAAGATGATTCTTCTTCTATTCTTCTTCATGAAGGACTATAGAAAAGAGAGAATATTTATATTTGAGAGGCTGAAATCAGATGATTTGGATACAATCTCCAAATTATTCGTTGGTCAGAATAGCTGTCCGTTAATTTGATGATCGATTAGTTGTTGATTAGGCTAATGGTTTAATTTTGACACCTTCACACATGGCTACACCATAAACACAAACAGTGCAGCTCAGCCTCTGGCTACGGACGCTTTCCCTTCCGATATACTTTTGGCACGACGTCAAAACTCAATTGGATATCCAAGCAGTTTGAAAGAAAACTAGCACTGTGCAAATGAAACCTCCAGCTGCATTTAAAGTGACTTTCAAATAACAAATGCCACCAGACTGGTCAAACTGTTACAGTCTGGCTCCTTCAATTCCTAAAAAGAATTCAAACCAATTGATGTTGCATATTCCAAAAATGACAAAGTATTGATGAGTCACTTTCCTAGAAATGAAAGATCAGTACCAATTTAAGTGAAATTGTGTGCACTTGGGATGTTTGACTATATCAATATTTTGTACAAAAGTTGATGTGATCTTACCTGCCCAGAGGAATTTTCAATGACTTGCACCAGTGGGGTCCTTGTTGACATTTTGGATTGACTTGACGAGGGTTGTTTGTTGCAAAAAAGGCTCAGAGGAGCAGTGACCCCCACCTCCCCCCCAAAAAAACTATATTCAGTGGCTTTTGTACATTTAAGCTCGATGTGGGTACAAATCTCGCCCCAAAATAAAAATTAGAAAAAGAGCCCCGGTGCTAGCAGCACGTCAAATAGCCCGTGAATCAACAAGTTGGATCCCACATCGGCGGCTAGCACACTTAGCCCGCTAGCTTGTCAACCGCACGTCCCATGTTTGTCAACAATAAAAATAAAGAATGTCACAATGGAGACTTCGGGTTGATTTTTACCATTTCAAAAAGTCGGTGGCGACGAAGGAAGAACAAAAATGGCTAATGGGGCTGCATTAACAAGACAAGTTTCAACTAGGTGACTAGCATGCTAAAGCCAGTACAACGCCGAGCGAATAGACGACAATCCTCAAAACTAAGATTGTCATCAGGGCTTGTGTTTTTATTTGCTGTGGGTTTTTTTCAGACAGTTCCTTCCTTGGTGTGGGGGGAGAAAAAAAAAGCAGGTCGGGGAAAACAAACTTTCAGGCCGAAGTTATTCCCAGCGAGGTCCCTGTCCCGACCTTGCCAACTCACACGAAACAATCGTCCCCGGCGAGATATCCAGGGTGGGGTATCCGACGAATAAAAGCGCCACTGTGGAAAACCATAACATGGCCCAGTTGAGAATTATTTGTTCGGATGTTTTTTTGTTGTTTTGGGGTTGGTTTTTTAGCCCATCGAGCTAGCCCGACTTGCCTTCAAGGCGGAGCTAACTAGGCTAGTTCGCTTAGCCGCTAGCGCTCCAGCGGCCACAGGCGGCGGCGGAGGAGGAGGAGGAGGAGGAGGAAAAGACCCCGGTGCCACACAAGCGAGCCACCAAAGTCCAAAAATCCACCAAAGCCAGCGGCGCCCTGGCGTCTCTCGCGTTCATAGGAATAATAAAGTCGTTCACCAGTACCGCACTGCACTGCGGTGTGGCCGATATCTACCAAGCCCCAGTCCCCGACGATGATGACGATGGTCCACCAGCAGCTTGGCCGACTGCCTGGATTTTGAAATCAGGTTGTACGATCCATCATCGATGGGACTGTCGATTCCAGGGACGAGTCGGGGGTAGCCAGGCGACGAGCTGCGACCGAATGCGGTCTAAACGCAGCAGCCAGCCCTCATACCGGAACAAGCTCGCGGCAACATGGCTGCTTGCACCACCACCGAGACACAACCGGAGGGAGGGAGGGAGGGAGAGAGAGAGCGAGCGAGTTCGGCTTTCCTCGGCTCCTTCCGGGAAGCCCATCGGCCACAGTCCCCATCCCTCTCCATTCTGAGTAGGCCAAAAGCAAGCATACATTGAAAAAAGAATTAATAAGCTTGTTACACCTGCAGATTTATTCTTGGTATCTTTTCCTCCCTGTGGCCGCCTTCCTTCCCGCAGACCCACTTTAGATTCATGCATCCTTACTTGCTCGACTTAAACCTCCTTTTCTACCCTTCCATCCATTCCACCCTCCTTCCTTTCCTCACACCCACTTTGTATTCATGAGTCCTTACAGCCTTCTTTTCTTCGCTGAAACCTATTTTTCTGCATTTAGATGTCTAAACTCATTGAAAGAAAGGAAGAAAAAAAAAGGTGGATGCAATGCAAAATGTTCACAATGACAGGATGTGGCATAATGGCATTCAAAAAAAGACAAGAGGGGAAATGAAGTGTCTGCATGTTCGTGTGCGGTTTGTTTGGGATGAATAGGAGAGCTGATGTTTGATCAAACCCACCGATAACATATTTTGCTTTTGTTGGATCATCCCAATACCACCAATGTGCTCTGAAAGCTCATCAAACGTGCCGCAGTAAAAAGATCCAATTTCACTTAATTGGTCCAAAAATGATTTATTTACCACAAATAACATATCTTTGTTCATCTATCTATGCAATCAACATATAGTGACAGGCAAAACAATTAAAAGGTTTTCCACTAGATGGCAGAAAGTACACGATTAACCTGTGTTTCCGCTTTTGTGACATTCTTTGCGTAAAATATGAGCCTAGGCTCAATAAAGGTTGGGAAACACTACGTCAGTGATTCGCAAAGTGTGATACATAGACTCCATCTTGTAGCAAATTTGTACTTTTAATTCAGTGAAAACCACTGCTGTATTTTTGATGACTGCTACACGACAACAATATGTTAATGCTGGCCATGGTACATGGTGTGAAAATTTTGAGCACGTTATAGAAATGCTAAGGAGAATATGAGCGCTTGTCGCCCTCTGCTGCACGCATGCTCGTATTACAATCGTGAAAAAACTAATGGCTTGTGATGAAAGACGTGTCAAACACAAAACAGGCATATATACTCCTTGACAGTCATTTATTCAGGATGATTGTCATAAGTGTGCGTGTACGAAAACATTTAGGACTGCAGCTACGTTGATATAAGCTAACGTGCAATAAGGCCGCAAATTCTGTATTACAAAAAAAAATAAAAAATGGAGAACGTGTTTCGGTAACTGCTCAATTTACAAGCACCTGTAATAAGAAAAAGATAAATGACGTGTGAAAATTGACAAGGTGTCGGAACACACTGGTTACGATTTGACACCACCCGGCATCGCAAAGATGGAAGGAAAAACAGAATTCAAGTAACGCTATGACCTGCAGGCTGCAGACAAACCTAACGGATCAAAGTTGGGATTTCCAAAGGGACCTCGGCGGAGCTCATTGACGTGCACCTTCTCCGCTCCCCGTGTGGCGACCATCGCGCGACCGGTTAAGAGCCAGCTGCATGGCCCAGATGCTGAGCGGCCTCATGTACGCCAGAGAGCGGTAGATGGCCTTCTCGCAGTAAGCTTCGGGCGTCTGGAAGGCCATGCCCAGCCTCTCCCACACCGTGCGGTAGCAGCCCTCTGCCGTGCGCATGCCTTCAGACAACATACCCTGAAGGGGGGCGGGGGGAGAAAAACAAAAAATATCGGAAAGGTTTTCAACAGGGGAAGTAAATAAAAACAACCGAGATCATGTTGATGAGAAGAAAACTGGTTAGGGAGGCCGCAAGATAAGTCCTGGCTGTTTAGAACATGTGACAATAATCTCCCATCTGCTTCATATTTCTGGGCGGCAAGATGGAAAACATGTCTTACAAAGGAAAACATTCAAGCCTGGCTAAAATCTCCTACACACATCAGATCAAGTCAATTAGGAAATCAGTTCAACGCTAAACCAAACAAGGGAGTCTTGAACCTCAACTAAAATTCAACTAAAGTACAGCAACTAAGTGCAGTATTTGTACTTTTTACCTCGTGGATCATGGTGGCGGCCAGTCCGTAAACTACGCCGATCCAAACCTCGTCGGACTGGACGCTGGAGCGGTCGGCCACGCCCTCGGGCCGCATGCCGTTGACGGCGCCCATCTGACCGCCGCCGAAGCTCATCACATTCAAGTCGAAAACCGTTTGGAGTGCGGCCCGGATGTTTTCTTTGGGAAAAACCTGGATGGCAAGATCTCGCATGACATCATTAAATTGGACATTTTGATGTTGTCATTTTTCAACTTCGGCTCTTCAAATCTATAAATAATGATATAATGCTTATATCCAATTTGACTTTTTGGCTCTATCATGGTCACTTTTGGCAAATTGAAACCCATGAAAACTATTCATTATACCATTTGGGTCCAATGGCTTTCAGTGGTATTGAGAACATAACGTGGTTCCTTCTGATGTGCCTGCCTTGGCCACCTAGGGGCAGCAGTGAGGCGTCATTAGAATCCCACTTGAGTCCTCGGCAGTCCTGTCTGATTGCAGCGGGGTGTGTCCTGCCTAGAAGTCATGTGGGATTCATATTACCACTTCATTGAGATCTCAAACTCCTCTCTCATCTCATCCGTACGGCACAAATATTAGCCGTTCTACGAAGAGGATAAAGAATATGACTGAGTACTGTTTTATTGTCTGTCTACATGTTGCGGCACCATTTGTGTTCAATGTGTTGATTAAAGGGTTAAGCAGACATCAATTAGCATTAGCACGAAGTTCGCAGGCTGAAAGGCTATCTGCTTGTTTTAAATACACAAAGTGTAATTCTCTTTGTTTTATGTTAAATTAGACAGTAAACTTCAACATGGAGTGCCATTAAACAGCACAAAGCCATTTTTGTTTTTTTTTGAGGAATTGCTCACTATTGGCCAAACTGCTGCATCGTGTAACCACACAGCGCTCGCATCTCAAGTCTGTTCGAGTAAAAGCAAAAAAAAAAAAAAAAAACATTGGGTTACTCGTATCTTCAGGCACAACTGTACTTTTGAATTTAACTGCTCAAAATGTGCAAACACTGAGTACCATCTAAGTCCTCAAACGTGGCGATATAGTGATCAACTGTTTTCCACCATTTCAAACAACAACAAGGCCTGACAAAGTTTATTACATCTGGGAACTGTTTTAATCATGGGAAAAAGAAAAAAAAAAGTCTCATTTGATGTCTCGCGTAAAGTTAGTTACCTGGAAGTCTCCTTCTCCGAGGCCAGACGCTCTCAGGAACCATTGGCCGGCGCACTGGTCGGACATGACACTGTTCGAAAGGTCTCTCCCACTGCTGTCGTAGTTGTAATACCTTCCTAAATGTAATGGGCAAAGTGCACGCATCATTTAAGGGCTGGTCACAAAAAAGTCGCCTTAATCGAGATGTAAACAGCTGGCCCAATACAAAAACATGTCCATACAAAACATAAATAGATTTTAGGATAATGTAAGATGAATTTGGCATTATAACAGTGTGTTGGGATCAGTTTGGGGTATATTTAGGGTTTAAAGTATTATTACAGGCACTTATAAATACTTTTAGGGCAGGCGACCACCGGGGATTATTCCCTAAATCCCTGGGAATAGCGAGGGTTCGCTGGATGTTGGGTTTTACCGTTCCACAGTAGTTTATCAAAAGCGACGCTGCCTCTGTCTAAGATGTCTCTGTAGTGCTGCTGCGCCTCCTCGTTGTCGACCAGGCTGGCCATTTTGCACATGACGCACAATGACGCCAGCCACAGCCCGCCACAGTACGCACTGCAACGTAGAATGGGACAGTGAGGGTACAAACAAACCACGCAGGCGACATACAACGAATCTCAAATTAAGTTTGAGTCTCAGTCCAAGCTGGAAAATCCCCAAGTTCCTGTTTTTGTCAGGAGTCATGCTTTTCCTATCATGGTTTCCTTCCCTTCATCCCTCCTCCCAGCTGTCCAGTGCGGACACCAAGCCAAAGAATATAAAAGTGTTCCCCTATAATCACGCTTCATCCTCCGTGCCCCCGCTACTATGTATCGCAGATTTCTTGTGGAACATCGCTATCCGTCTGTTTTGGAAATTCCTGCCACGTCGCCGAAATCTGCGGTTTACAGCGATTGTTTTAAGTTATTAATTGTTCCCACAGACCAGAGATAATATATGCCTTGTGTGTGAAAGTAGCAGTTGTTTGAGGTTTCTTATTACCATAACAGCTATGCTAATTTCCTATAGCACGGCTATGGCATTTTGCATTATGTGTTAGCATTAAACTAACAGGGTTTCTTCAGAGGGATTTAGATGCGTAGCGTAGCTTCAATAGTGTTTAAATATACAACTTTTCATTCTCTTTTGTTTTATGTCAGTTAGACAATAAATTGTCCTGGGAGTGACAATAGCTTGAAGCAAGCACGCTGTGTATCTTATTTGGAGAACTGTGCGAGCAAGTGAAAACACCAGGGGCGGGCTCTTAAAAGGTACATATCTAACACACAGACACTACAATATGTACACCATTTTCCAAACATTTTATGCTTGCCAAAATATTGTTTCCACATA
Source organism: Phyllopteryx taeniolatus (assembly GCF_024500385.1). Lineage (NCBI taxonomy): Eukaryota > Metazoa > Chordata > Actinopteri > Syngnathiformes > Syngnathidae > Phyllopteryx > Phyllopteryx taeniolatus. Next base: position 2,587,335 of record NC_084524.1, on the reverse strand, counting down.
AGTTCGGTTTAAAATATATATATATGGTCTCTCTTTCACCCTATAGCGAAAGGGTCTGGAATACACTATTAAAATTCACTTAAAACTTCAAGTTAACCATTTAAGAAGTCTCCTCTGACCTTGGTCCAGTTACTGTCCAGCCGTCATAAGTCTGGTCAGCGAAGCCAGAGTTCTCGATCAGGCCGTCTCCATCCAGGTCAAACTTCAGCTCCGACTCCATCACTGCCTAGCAGACCAAGCACAGGGAATACTAACCAGCCCCTCAGCCAGCAGTCTTCACAGTGGTTTAAAAAAATAAAAATAAAATAAAATAAGGTCAGTTGTACCTGGCAGATGGGCCACATGTCCCGCAGATACTGCCCGTCCTGCGTCAGGTGATAGTCCCTGTAGACCTGCAGGACAAACTTCAGGTTCAAGTCCTTCCAGTAGGCGGTGTCGTGAATGAGATAGGCGTTCACTCTTTGCCACGGCTCTTCTTCTACAAAAAAAAAAGACAGCAATGCAAGTGACGGCCAACCTTTCTTTTACATTAGAAAAATCCCACGGCACACAACAAAAAAATACACAAAAAGTGAAGGGTTCAAATGCAAAAGCAGAAATCAAAATTTTTTGTGAATTGACCAAAATGATTTTTTTTTTTTTTTATCCAGTAGAATACAGTTCAGTTGTCTTAAGTTTTAATCTTTTAGACCTGTTTGTTTTCAAACATTTATTTGTGTACATTTTTTATTCACCTTATGTGCAATGCATTTTAATTGCCTAATTATTTAAGCACAGTTTTTATAGTTCAGCACAGTGTTCACGGTGGCCTACTACGCTAGTGTATTTTAATGTTGGTACTCTGTACAGAACGTTTGCGAAACACTACTTTAAGTGATCGCACAGCCCTCCTTCAGTGTACCTGGATCTCCGATGTCGTGAGGCACCACATTTTTGGTCTTGACCGCAGCGCACTTGCCGCTCATCAGATGCGACCTCTCAGTTAAATCCTGCTGAACTACACTGCCAGCTGAGGGGAGATTCAAATTAGGGAAATTGAGTCAAATTTTACCCCCACCACCTCCCACACACAAAAGAAAAAAGAAAAATCATACCAATGTCATATTGCACACTCAAGGCAAGTTTGGGCCAAAGCATGATAAGTGCAAAAGAAGCATAGAAGTGCACGTCGTACGTGTTGTACATTCTGTACTCTTGACCTGAGAGACAAAACGAGCGCATGACACATTTAGCGCACACGGAAGTGGCTTTAGTGAATGAAAGTGCATTCATTACGTTACGTTTACCTTCGAGGTAGGCGAAGCGGCCGTACTCTTTGATGATGGCCGGCTGAGCGGGCAGGCCGCCGTCTTCGCTGCGCACGCCGCCGCTGACGTCGGCGTCCTCCTGCAGCTCCGTCCATACCGTCCCCCCGTCGGCCACAAAGTACAGCTCGTTGAACAAAGCCGACTTGTACCAGGAGGGGAGGGAACTACAGGTACAATATATTACAAATGTTTATTGGCTTAATTTGCCAAATGCGCCGCCATATTACAGACATTTAAACTGGCAGTGGTGGGCTATATACAGCAAGACATTGTTGCTGTAATTAAACAGATTTTTCAGCTATCCGTACTTTACTTGAGTACAACGGGGCCTTAACTGGTATCTAAAACCTTCTTTCCGTATTGAAATGCCATGAAGCTGTTCCAACCCCCATAAAACACAAGGGGGGGGAAAAATGTAACATGATCTTATTAAGAAAAATAACACTACAGTAGAAAAGACAATTAAATAGAAATGAAAAAAATATATAAAATATTGCGACATTTCATTTGCTAGTTTCATTTGCTCGTCTATGGCGTTTTGCATTGTGCGTTAGCTTTAAGCAAGAAGACTTTCATTCATTTTGCATTAATCCACAAGTACTGTCATGGCTAAAAACATGTATTTGCTATTTTTCTCGATTACAAAACAGGTGAATCAGCCAAATGATGTGGAGGGGCAACGTCATGTGACGTACCTGTCCTGCAGAATGGTGGCTTGCCACTCCTCAATCTTCTTCTCCCACACTTTGTAGCGCGTCAGGGCGTAGTGACTGAGCGAGGGCGACGCGTCCCCTTCGCTCCCGAAGTAACGAGTGTACCGCCTGGAAGTGAAATCAGATGTCTTGTATTTGACAACGGCAGCAAGGAGACATATTGTATGTTAGTAGTGTCTCCTATACCTGTGGTGCTGCCTCTCTCGAGACCCAAAGGTGATTTTGGGCATGTCCCACGCCAGACAGAACTCCAGGGTGTTTCGGCTCTGAGGCGACACAGAGCAGCCAACTGCCAGCGCCGCTGCCACCTTCTCTCCTTTGGGCGTCGGCGGGCTGGAGCCTGCAGGGGCGGACGGAAAAGACGCATCTTTGGGTTGGTGATTCTCCACCAAAAGAGTGTTACTCTTGCGCTCGATTTGTGACGCTGACCCGTGGGAGAGTCCAGGCGTCCATCAGCGATTAGGTCACTCCACAGGCCACAGCAAGTTCCCTTTGGACTGAACGCAGTCTGATGGCTGACTTCCCTGTTTGGCTTAAAAAAAATAAAAAAATAAATTAAAAAAAATAAAACTTAACTTGGATTTTGCAAGTGCAAAAATCCACTTCAGATAAATATCAAACCTGCTCTGGAGCTCCGATGCATAAAGTGTAAGGGTTCACTGTTGTGGAATGATGCAGCAACACTCCAGACACAGCCTCCCCCTCCTTTTCAAGATGAAATGGTTCATTCCAGTGGCCCCCACCTTTGTCGTCCTTGTGCCCGGACCCATTGACCATCGTGAACATGATGGTGACATCCAGCGCGAAGTCATTCTTGTTCTCCACATCCCAAACGAACACCACCACTGGCAAACAGGAGTCCTGCCAGAAAGCAGATCTTACTTCACGTTTACATTGTCAAGAATGCTGTCATATTTGTTACATTATCGTTTGCCATTTCCCCCCCCCCCCCCCCCGTCAAATTGTTTCATTAAAATGTACTTATTTGTTTTATATTCATTTCTGTCATTAAATAATTTGTTAATGGATTTATTATCAATAAAACTGAAATGTGTACATGTAACATTTTTAAATACATTTTGTAAATAATTGGGTTAGTTATGATTACATTAAAATGAAGACTGTGAATGGATGTTAATGTGAGTTGTTTTTCTATATGTGCCCTGTGACCGAACCCCTGCAGCATCTTGCACTAAATTGACTAAAACAGGATTATTCAGTTAATTGTAAATAATGTCCTGTTTTCGAACAAAGGGATGGGAATTCAAAAATATCCGATTCATGAATTAATCAAAAGAATAATTGACATTAAAATTAAAATAATCGTTAGTTGCACCCTTACCTGGACAAGCAGTATTGAAAATGGATGGATGAATTATGAATAATTCCACTCTATTTTTTTATTAATTAAATAGATTAGGAACACTGACCTGGTAGTCGTGAGGAATGACGGGGGAAACCTGTCTGCAGGTGAGCGTGACGTTTTGCCCCGGCAGGTGGTAGACGGTCCAGGCGCGGGGGTACAGGGCGTGGTAGAAGGCGTACTCGCCGCAGTAGCCCCAGTTCCAGCCTTGCAGCGTCGGGGGGCGCTCTACGGAGAGCACCTGTTGGTAAACCGTTTGTCCCCCGCGACGCAAGCACACAGTAAACTGAGAGAGACAAAAATAACGGCATTTGGTTATTACTTGCAATGTAGATGAGTGATTCCCAATTTTGCTGAGATGCGGTGCAGTTTATTCTCATCACTAGATCTCTCATTGAAATGTGCAGGGTGGATTTATGTTAAATGTTCTTTTCCAGTGTACCTGATCAGCCGCGACAGTCTTGTAGTGATACATGCCGGGGGTGAGCTGCCACCGACAGAACTCGCCCCTCCAACCTCTGGTGATAGTCCCTCCTCCGATACCGCCGAGCGGGGCACCTGCCGAATCGGCGAGGAACTCGAGTTGAGCGGAGAAAAATGCATGCAAAAAAATACGAGAAAATCATTTAAACCGGTTCGACGATAGAGACGGCACGAACCCACCATATATCTGCCGCAAAGGCTGTGCACGAAACATGTCGATGAACGGCGCCTTCCTTTCCACCTGTGTCTTCTTGTACCACCATTTTAGATACCTGGATGAGCACAAATGCATGAGAAATAATCGTACAATAAAAGTCCACTTCTGCTGTATCTACTTATCTGTTGCTTATCTAGTAGAAGCTGAAGCGTATCGCTGCTGAATTGGGGCGACAGGCGGGGTACAGCCTGGGCTGGTCGCCGGCCAATCGCAGATAAATTATTTTCGGACCAATTAAGTGAAATGGAATGATTTCCGCGACACGCCTGATGACCTCTCACAATGTTTGGGAATCACTGATGTAGATGACTCCAAAGGCCGAGGGGGTAGGGGGGGGGGGGGGGGGGGGGGCGACAGGTTGGAGTCAATTAGACACGGGATTGTGAATTTGAATCAATTATCCTGCGAGTGATGGCCAGAGATGCAATAACAGCCCACCCACGTGCCAAGGGATCAGTCGGGACGTTTCACGCGAGGCCGCCTGTTATTCCGCAGGGTCGGTCGGCCGGGGCCACGGACAGGGACAACGATTGTCATCCCGATCTGGATCTAGGACGGCAAGCCACAAACGCTGACCTGAATCCACCCTCCTATGCTCTCTCCTCGAGCAGAGCATCTGAAAAGCAAACCTCAGCGCGAACATACAGGGAAACTGAGGAATACAAACTTATATATACTAACCACGCCCGAGTTAAAGAGCAGATGTTTAAGCGATGTCTTTTATGGATTTATACAGTATACCGGCAGGTCTAAATTTTGAGAGAAAAGAAGAATTGGTAGAGACGGTCCACCACTGAGCAGAGCACGCGTAATGCTTTTGATGGAACATTTTGGGGTTTGAATTTTTGTTCCATTCTCTTTCATGTGTTAAGGGTGAAATTACTGTAACATCTCTGCTAATTTCCATTAGCCGCCGTCTACGGTGTTTCTCATGGTATGTTAGCATTAGCATAGCATGGCTGAACATTTTGGTCTTTAAATGTCCATTTAATTCTCTTTTGTTTTATGTCAGTATACAGTAACCTTCAACAGAGAATGACAAATAAACAGCTTGAAGCTCCTACTCAGGAAGACTTTAAAAGCCTGTTTCAATATGTAGAAAATGGATCTGTTTAAACAGTGGTGGAGTGGCAAAACTTGGCACGAGTGGGGAAAAACTACTTTAAAAATTGTTATTGTGACATGGTCTCTTTATATCAAGATTTTTCGCCTATCACAGGGGGGTTCTGAAATAGTGGGATTACAGAAGTTATTATTCCCACATCGTTGATGTCTATTCACGATATTAACAGGACTGTCTGCCGTGATCTCCCATGGGCGCAGTGCATAAAGTCTGCCTCTTCACACAACCGGCCGCTGGAGCAATAATTAACAAATGTTGCCTTGGCAACTAAAGCCGCCACGCCCTGTGGACAAGGGAGTCTTTTAAGTTTGTCCTCGAGATTGCAACATACACACAGTATACACACGCCTGCCGTTGAACCAGCTTGGGGGCAGCTCCCTGTGTATTTTGCAGGACGCATGGAAATATATCTGCGTGATCATTGCCCAGTGTTTTTGTTGTTGTTGTTCGATACTATACCTGCATAAAGCAACTCGATACCGATACTGAAACGACAACATTAGCATTAGGCTAGCACACGTCTGTTAGATTCATCGATGAATCAATTATCAAAATAATCGTTAATGTCAGTCCTAGTCAATACTTTAGTCGGGCTAGGTGAATAATTGGCTGTTGATTATTTTTAACTTACTGGTCAGAATGATTTTTCTCTTTTAACAATTTTTTAGCGGCTTTCGTAGTTCAAAGCGCATCCTCGGTGACATCCACTAACATCATGGCTGTAAACAAAGAGGAGCTAGGACTTTTCAGACCCCTCTTGCGACTATTTTTCAATAAAAGCGACTGGCGATTTTTACCCGAGGGGGAACATTTCTTGTTGTTGTTGTTGTTGTTTTCCACGGGACATAAAACCCCCCCAAAAAAAGGGCCTGGTAGACGGCAACGGTGATTTACTGAGGCGTTGGAAACTTTTGACCAGAGGTATGTGCTGATGTGTAAGCTGCAAATATTTGGAGGTCACTTGAGAAAAGACCGTGAGCGAGACGGAGTAGCATTACAGACCAGTGAGCCATGCAGTTTGAATTAGAAAAAAATATATAATTCCGAGATTTCATTCGCCCAGCCATACTTTAAAGACATGAAATCACCTGATTCCAAGGCCAGTGTGCTCCACAATGTTAGCCAGGGACACGTCCTTTGCTTGAAAAGGCCTCCTCTTCTCCTTGAACTCATGGGCCAAACAGATACGCCACCCGGCCGTGGGTACCCCATGCCCCATTTCCTTGGGCAGGTACCTGCTCATGAGCTCCGCTGTGGATCTCTCCCCCCAATCTTCAGTCATTTTCAAGTATTTTGTTGTTGCTGCTGCTGCTGTTTTTTTTTTTCTTGCTTCGAGCAGGAATCAGCGTGTAGCTACGAATTGAAGCTGTCACTGAAGTTTGTTTATCACGGAATCAGCGTGATTCCTCTGATACACCAACCGGTTTCCACTCGTTTCTGGGTCAGGGGCGAAAAGCTGATGAAAGCGCCTTTAAGTTGGAGGCCCCAGTGCCATTCTAGAGTTTTTCAAACGCGCATTAGCGACCGTCCTTCTTGGGGCAGCCTCGATGCCGGATGGATGGGGGACACCTAAAATCCAATACAAACACGCTTCTGTCACGTCTCCATTGACCAACACTGGCCTCGAAGCTCCGTGCCTCTCAGCAGCCGGCGAATTTGTACGAACTATCTTGAAATAGCAGCGGAAGCGTTCAATTCCGAGTGGAACTCGACGGGGTGAGCTCGGCCAAAAGGCAGGAAGTCACGACGGTGTCTGACAACAAGCGAGAAACCGAGACCACCACTCGTGGCGAAACCATTTGTAGTCAATAAGGGGGGGTGTAGGAGCTTCTATTCATACTAGTTATCGTTTTCTATCAGCGACTGTGTCCCACCAATGAAGTTTGAAAACGTTTAAAGCCCCGAGGTTAACGGGAACAAATGAGGCATAAGCTGACACCCCATAAAGTTACCATAGCAACATACCGCCTGTAGTGTGCGTGGCCTCTGCCACGCCATGTTTTTTTTTTTTTATGCCCAACCAGAAACAGTTGCTGTAATTCCATCCGTGTTCTGTTTCTCTAAATTAGTTGAAGTGGGATAGAGTTACTATTGCGAAGTTAAAAAAATATTTTTTTAAATTCATAAACTATATTGTATTCTTTCCTTTCACCGTCAAGTTTTTTTTTGTTTGTTTTGGTTTTTTTTCATCCCACGGTTCGGTTTTTGTCGTCCACACGGACACACTTGTTTTGTTTACCCACTGCTAGCAACGGAGGTAAACGATGCTAGGTCCGGATGGAAATCGTTTTTGCGTAGAAACTACGCGGATATATTAAGAGGACATCCCGTTTTAACTTTGTAACTCGGACAAAGGGAACCTAACGAAGACTCTCCGTGGGACAAGGTGTGCGTTTCATTTCCACAGCTGTTATATTAGCTTATCTTAGCTTAGCTTAGCATACTTGTGTGTACAGGCTGCAGTGTAGGATTCTGTTAGCTTGTCCTCTGTGGTTTCATTGGGATTTATCTGTCGTGTTCCTCCATCCAGATGATCGAGGTGGTGGCCTCCATGGCTCGGGGCCCTGTGTTTCTGGCCGGGGAGCTAATGGAGTGTCTCATCACTTTCAGGAACCCCATGACCCACTTCTCCACCTCTGCGAGCAGGTAAATTGGAATCCCGTCACAAATGTTTATAATATTTGTTCCATGAACTTGTATTAATGTATTCACAACAGTCTATTATTTTCATTTTGCAGTGTTTATCTCGGCTGCATTGCTTCCAGTGCGTGTATTAGGATGTTGGATTTTTTTGTCATTTTCCAATTTGTTTTCTTGTATTGTGTCCCAGTGAGATGTTGGCGTGGGCCAGTGCCCAGATCCACTGCCAGTTTCACGCCAGCGAGAGCAGAGTGAGTTTGCCAAGCCGGGGCAGCAAGCAGGACGTCCAGGCCGACAGCGACACAGTCCTCATTCCGAGCAGAGGTCAGTGAGTGAAGACACAAAGGTGTCTTTCTGTATCACGCTGAAATCTAACTCCGGATCTTCCCGTCCGTCTTTCACCAGGAGAGCGAGGCCAATGTGTTCTGGACACGCCACCCAAGATCCTGTTCTGTGACCTGTGTCTGGATCCAGGAGAGAGCAAAACCTGTCAGTCAACGTGCAATTAAAACAAGACTAACTGTTTTTTTTCATTTTTTATGATCCGATCTTGTTTTTTTGCCGCAGATTCGTACAGCGAGGTCGTACCTGCCGACGGCCCTCCCAGTTTCCGCGGCCAGGCCGTGAAGTACGTCTACAAACTGACCATCGGCTGTCAGAGGGTCAACTCTCCCATCAAACTTCTCAGAGTTCCCTTCCGAGTTTTAGTTCTGCAGGGTGAGACCGTTTTTTGAGTTGAGTTAGTTGTGTTCAACTCAACAGGCACAGATTTCACAAGTTAATTTGTGAGTAAATTGAAAGATCATCCTCATTAATTTATTATACAAAGAACCCATTTTTCGCAGGGGAACATGTTCCAGACCCACCCCGTGATAGGTGACAATCCGTGCTATAGAGAGAATATATAAAAAATTTAAAAAAAACACACATTTGAACTCATTAAGTATTTTTGGGCAGAAATGGGAGACAGTCGTATAACATCACTTTATGCAAGCAAAAAGAAGACTCACTCACAAGGTTTCTCCAAATAAGAGGCGAAGCGTGCTTGCTTCAAGCTGTTTATTTGTCACTCCCCAGTTGAAGTTTGCTGTAAAACGAAAGAGCAAAACATTGTGTAGTTAAACACCAAAATGTTCAACCAAACCATAAGATTTCAGCTAAGTCTAATGCAAAACCGGCATAGACGGCTCACATAAATTAGCGTAATTATAAACCTCAAACAACTGCTAATTGAAAACACACGTACTAGCAACACATACAAACAGAGCATACAGAAATACTCACATATATTCTCTCTGCTCTGTGGGATCGAATATTACTGAAACTTAGTAGGGGACCTTCACTGCCTCCTCTTGCACTTAATTACTTAAATATGACACTTTTTGTGACGTTTTGTTTGGTGATGTGCTCTATCCCACAATGTGTAACCGCTATACACTCTGTTCTGATCTCCAGGCATGCCAGAACCCCCATTTACCCAGGATGAGGAAGTTTCCCCCTCGAACCCGTTCCTGGAGGAAGAGGAAGCGAGTCGGAGGGATGCGCGGCCTTTGGAGAGAGCGCTCGACATGCTCATGGTCTCCACGTCGAGACGCTGCCCGCGTGAGTTGTCCTGGCTGCTGTGCAGCGCTACAAGTAAACAAATAGTCATGTCTCAATTTGACCCTCTCCAGACATGTTCAACATCACCAACGTGCGAGGGAAAGTGGCAAAGTTCTGCATCTTCAAGACTCTGTACAGACTCGGGGAGGACATCATCGGCTCGTTCAACTTCTCCGAGGGTGACATTCCCTGCTTACAGGTACTTTCACAGAACAATAATTTTGGCTGATGGGTATTCTGTCTATTACCTTAATGAATAAACAACCATGAAAACAGCTGTTGTCCGTTTCTCTCTTTTGCCAGTATTCCGTGAGCCTCCAGAGCGAAGAGGAGATACGGCAGGAGTACCAGCGGCGTCCCGGCCAGCCTTTCAGCGTGACCGGACACGGACGTCATCTGGAATCGTGCCTGCACACGGCGTCGAGCCACTTCTCCCTCCCCGTGCCCCTCAACGTCACGCCGGGCTTCGGCACGGACATCGGTGAGTCGACGACCGAAGCGAACCATTTCCAACTGGTAATCGAATCGTATTTTGGATCTGAGCCTAAAATTAACTTACGGAAAATCCTGCCTTACGTAACGTTCCAGTGACCCTGAGGTGGCGCCTGCACTTTGAATTCGTCACCGCTCGAGAGCCCGCCGAGCCGCCCGTCGTGCTCCAGAACGAGTCCAAGGCGACGGTGTGGGCCGGCGCCGAGCACGTCGAGGTCGACACCTTCAGCTGGGACCTGCCCATCAAGATCCTGCCCACCAACCCGGCCTTGGCCTCCTACGAGTCGCAGTTCACGGGCACCAACAGCATAAACATTTGACTGTGAACCAAGATGAGCCATTCTAAAGCAACTTTTTCTGGTCTAAATGCTGATTGCTTACCTCACAATGAACATTATATGTTAATACATCCTAATTAAAAGTGTGATTGAAAGTGGATTCTGTATTGTCGTATTATTTACCATAACTTCAGTCTCCATTTCAGTAACTTGGAGCGCAGTGCATGTCTTCCTATAGCTCCCTGACTCTGGAGCTTGGTCAGCACAGAGGCCAGTTATTATTGATTTACTTCAAAATATAAATCTTTGTTCATCTAGCTGTGCCAGTGATGTATATTGGTAGGCACCCCCCACCCCCAGCCCCACACACAAACAAAACAAGAAAACAATTTGAAAATGTCTTTAATAATGAAAATAGCAATCTATAATATTGTACTTTAGGGGGGAAAAAACGATTTAACACTATACCTTCAAACCAAACAAGTATTTAAGCTACAAACAAGTATTTACAAACTGGGGGGAAAAAAAATCAGTTTGCTGATAAGAAGTCCCAAGTCCTAAAATTAAGTCGGACTCGGGTCAAATCACATGACCCGAGTCCCCCACCTCTGGCACTTTCTACTTTGTCCAAATAGGCTCGGAACCTTTTTCACCCTCCGCTGATGACGACAGCGATCGATGTTTGGATGGCAGATGTTTCTCCATAAGTTCCGCCAGAGCTGGTCTGACCCCCCCCCCCCCCTCCCTCCCCCCCACGAGGATGACATCACCCTCTTAAAAAGAGCGAGTTGAGTCATTGTTGATAGAAAAGGGGGGACTCACCCGCCTTTCTTCACGTGTCACATGGGTGAGGAGTCTTCTCTCTGAACTTTCACCTTATACAATCAAAGGAAAAACAACATGACACACAGGAGTGAAGTTAGAATTACAGTCAATATTTGTCCCAAAAAGTTACAATCATATTAAGGTTTCCAGGCTGCGTTAGGGTTTGTAGTTCATTTCAAGGCCGGTGTTAGGGTTTCAAGTCCGTGTGTGGGTTCGTGTATGTTGACCAAATTCCTTCCTCCCATCCTTCTGTCCTTCCTTTCATTTCATACTAGTTTCCTTGCCTCCTTCCCTCTATCCTTCCTGCATAGCATTATTTGCATCTTTCCTTCCATCCATCCTTTTAAGGCAACATTGGATTTTTCCTTTCTTCCTTCCATCCTTCCGCAATGCTCCCTACTTTATTTTCTACCATCCTTGTTTTCCCATTATCCTACCTTCCTTCTGTCCTTCCTTTCATACCCTCCTTGAGTCTTTCCCTCCTTCCTTCCATGCTTCCTTCCTTCCTTTCATACCTTCCTTCTTTTCTTCCTTTCTTCCTCCTATCATCCTTCCTTCCCTCCATTCACATCCCTGTTATCTACCTTCCTACCATCTATGCTTTCTCCTCCCTCCCTTCTTCCTTCCTTTCATACATCCTTGTTTCCTTCCATTCTTTCTTCCTTCCTTCTTTCATTCACCCTTTTCCTTTCTTCCCTCATCAATGCTTCCATCCTTTCTTCTTTCCTTCATTTCATAATACTTTCCATCCATCTTCTTCCCTTTCCATCCTTGCTACCTGTTGTTTTCTTCCTTCTATCCTCCCTTCCATCCCACCTTCCCTCCTTCAATACCGTCCTTGTTACCTTCCTCTCTCGTTTCCTTCAGTCTTTCTTCCTCCCTCCATTCCTTGCATCCTTTCGGCCCATCCTTGACAAAATAAGTCACTTTAAAAAGTATGTCCCTGGGTTTGGTTCACCCTGTATTTTGAAGGCATTTGACGCAAACAAAGAAACAAAATACGAAAGGTTTTCAAAACATTTTCATTTATTGGTCCGTATTGCCCTTTAAATTCAAGCACCGTTTAGTTTAAGCCTCAAACCCCGCCCCTTTCCCGACTTCCAGCAGTTCTCCCCGCCAGGGATTCTAATCAAGCCACAACCCCATCGATCGTCCCTCTGTTAGATGTTCTGTACCGAGTCGCATCGGTAATCTCCTGCTTTTGTCTGACAGCAGCTATCGCTCTCTGCCGGGGCGCCGTGTAGCCGTAAAAAAACATAAATAAGCCCCGGAAAAGGCTCCCAAAATAACATATTTGCTTTTAATACACTATTCGGATGTAATAGTTGAATTTGTGTAGACTAAGAGCATCTCGAGTCCGCGTACAAGTGCTTTTGTGCCGATCCGAGGCCTTGTAGCAAAACAAACCACCGCTGTCAAAGTCTTACTCAGCCAGTGAGTGTGATTTATGAACAGCTTTTTGATCCAATTCTGGCTTTTCTCCGCCGGAAAATGGACACGGATAAGTTTAATTACGTTTACAGCTGCGACTTGGACATCAATGTTCATCTTAAAATGTAAGTCGTGTCTTCCAAATTTACATAATTGTCACAGGGCGGAGGATAATTGGTATCTTGTGACCTGCTCGTCATTCATCTGATTTGTCATATTAAGAGTTATTTCTTGTTAGTAAAAAAAACAAAAAACAAGGGCATTATTTATATAAGCGCCAATGTGAAGTGGTTCTCGATTTACTTCGGAGTTTCGTTCCTATGTCGGCGAACGACGTAACGATGGTGTGCGTAAGTCGGGGCTCGCCGTTGTCTGTCTTTATCCAACGCTAGTGCCGTAAGAAAGTCATAACTGCGGTAAAAACACTTCTAGGTCATACATTGTTTTTTGAAACCAGGAAGTAAAGTGTTCTTGTGTCGCATGACGAGGATTAAAGTTTCTTTCCATCGATGCCAAATATGTGTCATTTTGAAAACATATGACCCAGGGGCGTCGCTAGGTTGTGACGTTGGGGGTGGGGGTGGTAGTAGGAGGTGATGGCAAATTATTTTAATTTATGTTTTAGAATTTGTGGACAACAATTTTTGTTTAGGGGGGCTGGGACAATAAAACTTCGCCATGAACACATACTACCACATATTTTTTTGGGGGGGGCTTGACGAAGTTTTTATGGGGTCTGAAGCACTAACCTACGCTAACACAGTAGTAAATTCATAATTAAGTTTAAGTTTGAATTTTGTAAGAAAAACACTTTCAACACTGTGTGCGCGCGCGCCATCAGAGGCAGTTTGGAAGGCAAGCGAGAGCAGAAGAGCTACAAAGCCCTGCTGGAGGACCCCATGCTGCGCTTTTCGGGCCTCTACCAGGAGCACTGTTCAGACCTCTACGTCACCTGCCAAGTGTTTGCCGAAGGGAAGCCTCTGGCCCTGCCGGTTCGCACCTCCTACAAGGCCTTCAGCACCCGCTGGAAGTGAGTCCCGAGACGTGTCGGTCGGCGACCGCAATCGTTCCAAAAATGACCACGTACTCTCTTACAGTTGGAATGAGTGGCTGCGACTGCCGGTCAAGTACCCAGACCTGCCCCAAAGCGCCCAGGTGGCCCTCACTGTGTGGGACATCTACGGGCCCGGTCGGGCCGTCCCCGTCGGGGGCACCACGGTCACCCTGTTTGGCAAATACGGGTGAGTTGTGGATGCTGTGCACTGTAAAAACAGGGGAGCAAAACTTTCCACGGGAAGAAACCAGGAATTTACTCAATTGAATGTTGGCTCTTAATAGGGAACCTAAATATAGTGGGAGAAAATATATCTGCCAGCTTACCTTCAAAGTTGCAAAGGCACGATGAGACGTAAAACTTGAAATAAATACACGACCCTGATGAGAATAAGTTTTCGAGTAAATGGTTGGACGGACGCGTGAAAAAATGACCCGTCTCGCCGCAGAATGTTCAGACAAGGGATGCACGACCTGAAGGTTTGGCCCGGTGTGGAGGGCGACGGCGCAGAGGCCACCGCCACGCCGGGACGCACCAGCAACAGTCTGACCGAGGACCAGATGGGCAGACTCGCCAAGGTATTTTCTTTAGCCAGACGAAGAACCGTACGTATCTGACACGAGGCCTTCGCTCTAAAGCACCATATTGTTCTAGGGCCCCGACCTGGAGGTACTTGGTGATGTGAGTACGAGTGGGGCAGTTAGTCGTGCGTGTGTGTGTGACCATGGAGTCGGGGTTCATGGATGTGCACAGTGAATTCTGACTGAAATGGACTTCGTTACCATGTGGATGCGCGCATGACAAAATACAGTTTTGTTAGGAATAAAGGGTTTCGGGAGTGTAAGGCTGGGCTATTAATCTAAGAAGAGTTTATTGCTCAGAAATTATTTTTTGGAAAGCAGCTTCCCGTGCATTCCCGCTTAGTGCGCCGCTTGCACTAACAACATCAGGGACATAAAAAAAAGCAGACTCTTCTAAATATTGTTATTGTCGTTTGCTTTTTCTTTAAGCAAAGAAGGAGAAATGGATGGGGATTTTATTTTAAAGGCTGCATTGCCCAACCCTACGGGAGTGGAAAAACCTCATAACACTGCAAAAACTAAAATCTAATCACAATTAAAAATTGTGATTCAAACCAAAGGCAAAATACTCCTGTTTTTGTCTGCCAAGATATTTCTTCTTCGAGACAGTTTTTTTGTTAAAAGCGTTTCACTTGCGTCACACATTTTTTTTTAATTATTAGATATCATATAGTTGTTATTGGGCGGCACGGTGGACGACTGGTTAGAGCGTCAGCCTCACAGTTCTGAGGACCCGGGTTCAATCCCCGGCCCCGCCTGTGTGGGGTTTGCATGTTCTCCCCGTGCCTGCGTGGGTTTTCTCCGGGCACTCCGGTTTCCATCCCAAAAACATGCATTAATTGGAGACTCTAAATTGCCCGTAGGCACGACTGTGAGTGCGAATGGTTATTTGTTTGTATGTGCCCTGCGATTGGCTGGCAACCACTTCAGGGTGTACCCCGCCTCCTGCCCGATGACCCTAGTGAGGAGAAGCGGCTCAGAAAATGGATGGATGGATGGATGGATAGTTGTTATTGAGATTTAATTACCGGTTATGAGACTTCGAGTTGCAACAATTAATCGAATAACTAGAATAATTAAATTACAAAAAAAGGTGGAAGCAAAAATTTCTACCGCAAAGTTTCGCACTGATCATTTTTCCACACTCATTTTTTGACACTGTCATTCGTTGACGCCCACGCCACCCACCAGGTCCGGCCCCGCCTTTTAAAGCCATACACACTCAAAGTCACAGATACCACACGAGAATGTGAGGATGGCAACCCCAAGTGGACAAAAAGAATATTCGAACCTCACATGCACATATTATTTGTCTGATAATGTCTGGTAATTTTGTGTCCAAATAATTGATGGGAAAATTAGTCGATTTGATTCTAAAATTATTTGATAACTGCAGCACTACTTATTAGTAAGTTTAAAAAATACCATAATTCTATAGGTGCAGCTCGTCTAAATAAACTAGTTTTAAGATGACTTTTTTCCTTGTTTTCGGGTTTTGTTTTTGTTTTTTCTTTACCCCGATTTTTGCAGTGTGTACGCTTGCTAACAAATATTGTGCACCGTGTAGTTGTTGTCGCTTGGCCTTGACCTCTGCCCTCAGCTCACTCTCTTCCCCACACAGCTGACCAAGGCCCATCGGCAGGGCCACATGGTGAAGGTGGACTGGCTGGACCGCTTGACCTTCAGGGAGATCGAGATGATCAACGAGGTGAATTGTCGATCAAGTTTTGACCACAGTTCCGCTGGGGAACATGACATTTAATCGGCACGTCTTGTGTGTGTGATAAGCGCTTCTGTTTATTTTTTTTTCGGGGGGGGGGCGGGGGGGGTGTTTTTCGTTTTACCAGAGCGAGAAGCGCAGCTCAAATTTCATGTACCTAATGGTGGAGTTTCCCCGAGTGAAAATGAATGACAAGGAATACAGCATCGTCTACTATGAAAAGGTGAGCTACACTGGCGTCAAGGAACTCGCTTGAAGTGATACATCTCGACTGAGGGACAAGCTTTGGATGTCAGGAAGGAGCTAAATTTAACCTGGGCTTCGGGGGTTAGGGAATTTGAAAAATGAAACAATATCAAACTGTTTTGGGATCATAGTTTGTGGTATATTTATAGTTTGAACTATTAATATAGGCCATTGTAAACATTTGGATGGCATCAATTACTGGTGGGGGTTTTTTCAATTCTGGGGGGAATTGCTGGAGTCTGGACAAGCAAATAAAAATGATATTTTCCATAATACGTCTGGAGTATGAGAAACATTCATTGCGCGGGTGGCGGACTGAAGAATTGTTTGTTTCAGGATGGAGATGATGCGGCGCCCGTGCTCACCAGCTGTGAAATCGTCAAAGTTCCTGACCCACAGATGGGCATGGTGAGCAGCGCATACACACACACACTTTCTTTGGCGTAAGAAAAACGTGGTCCATCGTAATTGTGTTCACCATTTACCGTCCGCAGGAGAACCTGGTGGAGAGTAAGCATCACAAACTGGCCCGTAGCCTCCGCAGCGGGCCGTCCGACCACGACCTGAAGCCCAACGCGGCGACACGGGACCAGCTCAATGTAAGTTAGGTTACAAATATTTTCAAAATCAACATTTTTTAATTTCATTTATTGATTTATTTTTAATTACAGTTCAGTTCAGTTGTATTTAACTTTTAAGTACAATACATTTGTACGTTTTGTATTTATTTCGGTACAATTGTTTTTACTTACCTCTATGTGAAATGAATTAGAATTTAATCATTATTTAAGTACAGTTTATTTTTTTATTTTTTTTTTTACTTCTTTTTATTTAAGCGCAGTGTTACTAGACTACTATATTTTAATGTGGGTCACAATGGTGGTACTTGGAGAGAAGCATTTTTTTAGGTGGTATCTGGTGTAAAAACTGAAAATGAAATATTCAGTCACTTTTTAGTTGTTTGACGCGGATTGTCGTGTTTGTGCTCAGGAGCGAAATGATTGTGCGTCTGCGTGTGTCAACAGATCATCGTGAGCTACCCTCCGACCAAGCTGCTGAGCTCGGAAGAGCAGGACCTGGTGTGGAAGTTCCGATACTACCTCACCACTCAGGAAAAAGTGGGCGCCGACTCTTCCGTCCCGGCGTGCGTTCTTCGCAGTTAGAGCTCTCCGTGTTCTTCTGCCGCAGGCGCTGACGAAGTTCCTCAAGTGCGTCAACTGGGATCTGCCCCAGGAGGCCAAGCAAGCCCTGGAGCTTCTGGGTAAGTGGAGGCCCATGGATGTGGAGGACTCCCTGGAGCTCCTGTCCTCGCAGTTCGCCAACCCCACGGTGCGACGCTACGCTGTGGCGCGGCTGCAGCAGGCGGACGACGAGGTAGCTACTCAAGAAGAACAGTCCTTGACTCATTCAAGTTTGGAGAACACTGCTTTAATCTTTTAAAATGGAATCTGTCTTACACACTTTGTTTCCCCTCTATAGGACCTGCTCATGTATCTTCTCCAGCTGGTCCAGGCGCTCAAGTATGAGAACTTTGGCGATATCCAAGGAGGCCTGGAGCCAGGCAGCAAGAGAGACAGCCAGGGACTTTCAGATGACTCCACACTGGACAGGTCAGCGCTGTTGGATGTTGGATGCCGCGATGCTTTTCGCTGCATTTGTGGCTGGGAATCATCTCTTCGTCTAAATTTAACTCCGAAGCGCTGCCCGGGCGGTGGCTATGATTATTTTTCTTTCGCACACAAATACGAGCCGCTTGCGTGTTTGGATTTGGCGAGATCAGCGGCCAGAATCGTACGGCCTGGCCGTTGCCCCGCCTTTTGACGCTGCGTTTGTTGTCCGTGCAGCTCGCAGATCCTGGCGGCCGGATCTGGAGCCCTCGCCGCCGCGCAGAAAGGCAAAGAAGCGGCAGACGGCGAGAGTCTCGAGGTAAAATGCTTTGAAATAAAGAAAATAGCAACTGTATAATAGTGTACATTACGAAAACATAGCGTAATAATAATAACTAGAGCTGCAACTAACAATTATTTTAATAAGTGATTAATCTGTCAATTGTTTTCACACGGCCTTCATCCAAAACAACATTTTTATCTGCAGCAAGACCTTTGCACATTTCTCATCTCACGCGCTTGCAAGAACTCGACACTGGCCAACTACTTGTACTGGTACGTGTGTGTGATTGTGCACGTGCCCGCCGCCTCAATTCGGCCGAGACTCTCGGCATTCCCCCTCCGTGCCTCCTTAGGTACGTCATCGTGGAGTGCGAGGACCAGGACACACAGCAGAGGGACCCCAAGACCCACGCGATGTACCTGAACGTCATGAGGAGGTTCAGCCAGGCTCTGCTTAAGGTGCGCCCCAAGTAACCACCCTCCACTCCCCGAATCGCCGCTGCCCTTCCTTTTGCTGACTGTCTTTCGTCTCCAGGGCGATAAGAGTGTGAGGGTGATGCGCTCGCTCCTCGCCACCCAGCAGACGTTCGTGGACCGCCTCGTGCAGTTGATGAAGGCTGTGCAGAGGGAGAGCGGCAATCGCAAGAAGAAGGTGTGGGAATATTGGGGACACATCTCAAAAATCGTATACAGTGGAACCTCGATTTACAAACTTAAGTGGTTCTTGAATGGGGTTTGTAAATGGGAAAGTTTGTATATTGATCGTCATTTTCATCATTTAAGGAATCATGTAAGCCCGACGATGAAGTGACGCATCTCAACTGTTTCACATCTTCATAAGATTTGTAAATTGACGTGTGCGTGTTTGTGCGTTTGCGTGTGTGTTCAGACCGAGCGGCTGCAGGCGCTCCTGGCCGACAACGAGAAGGTGTACCTCTCGGAGATCGAGCCCATCCCGCTGCCGCTGGAGCCTCAGATCCGGATCCGAGGCATCGTCCCCGAGACGGCGACGCTCTTCAAGGTTCGAGAAAGCGCTCGCTTACCGACTCCTCCTCCCCCACGACGACGACGACGTCCGTGTGTGTTCGACTCTCTCGTCAGAGCGCGCTGATGCCCGCCAAGCTGATCTTCAAAACGGAGGACGGCGCCACCTATCCGGTCATCTTCAAACACGGCGACGACCTGAGACAGGATCAGCTCATCCTCCAGATCATCTCGCTCATGGACAAAGTACGTGTCATATTTGCGTCATGTGATAACTTTGAGGTTTTTAACTTCAGCTTTAACCCTCAGGATCTTTATTGGTAGAGCTCAAGCACCTAAAAAAGATGATCAGTCTTAGTAATGAATAATTAATGAATTAAGTATACCCAACAGGGTGATTTTTGTCCAAGTTTTAGCTAGCTATTTGTTTACAAAAAAAAAATATATATATATATATATCTGTATCAAAGCATGGATAATCATAAATAATCATTTTTTCAAGTAATTTATTAAATTATAAATATATATATATATATATATGTGTATATTTATAATATTATATTTGAGTTTCTACAAACTGTTGAATGAAGTGTTAATATTTACGTTTGTTTAAGCACTCTAAATATTTTTCAGTTGTTAAGGAAAGAGAACCTGGACCTGAAGCTGACACCTTACAAAGTGTTAGCCACCAGCACCAAGCATGGTAACTACGGCAACGTAGGTCAAAGGGGAGGCTCATAGGTGGATTATTTCATGTTTGAGTTTTTGTTTTTGTTTTTCAGGTTTCATGCAGTTTGTCCAGTCGGTTCCTGTTGCCGAAGTTCTGGCGACCGAAGGCAACATTCAGGTCTGGGCCACTCGCGTTCGGTAACCGTCGAAATCAGTGTTTCCCAGCCGCTGTGTAGCCAGGCGGCTGGGATTGGTCACAAACTGCGAATCCCACTTTGTGTCGTGTGGCTTAGAGCTTCTTCAGGAAGCACGCGCCGAGCGAAAAGGGGCCGTACGGCATCAGCTCCGAAGTGATGGACACCTACGTGAAGAGCTGCGGTGAGTCTTTTCGAGTCTCTAGGGAGCGGCGACACGGCGGGTCTCATTGCTTGTTCTGATGCATTCCAGCCGGTTACTGCGTCATCACGTACATCCTGGGTGTAGGAGACCGACATCTGGACAATCTGCTCCTGACCAAGACGGGTACGGTAAAGACGGTGCCCTCCACCCACTTTTGGCATATTGGAGAATTACATAATTAAATAGAATTAAAAGTAATTCAACATTTTTTTTTGTCACACTTTGTATCAACTGAATGGCCATTGTGCTTTTGCCCACCTTGGCCAGTATAAGACAGACAGACCAATATAACGTACATGGATGTCGGTATTATGTAGAACTCTCGCCTCCTCTCAGCACCTCTCAGAGGATAACAAATATACGACTGTGAGTACTGTTATGTTGAATGTCTAAATGTTTCATATATTAGCTGCTTACAGCCGCCCCACCAGGCCCCGCCTCTTAAAGGCATATGTCCCACACATGGGTAGTACAATACATACAGTATTTTCTTTACATTTTGTGCTTACATTTTTTATGTGTGTGTTCAAATTGTTTAAAAAGTGTGTTTCCCCCCCCCCTTCCAATAATACTGTATCCAACTTCCTTCTCCTCCAGGGAAACTCTTCCATATCGACTTCGGCTACATCCTGGGCCGCGATCCCAAGCCGCTTCCGCCGCCTATGAAGCTGAGCAAGGAGATGGTGGAGGGCATGGGAGGCATGCAGAGCGAGCAGTACCAGGAATTCCGAAAGCAGTGCTACACAGCCTTCCTGCACCTGCGCAGGTACTCCAACCTGATCCTCAATCTCTTCTCCCTCATGGTGGACGCCAATATTCCCGACATCGCCTTGGAGCCGGACAAGACGGTCAAGAAGGTGCAAGACAAGTTCCGGCTGGACCTGTCGGACGAGGAGGCCGTCCATTACATGCAGAGTCTGATCGACGAGAGCGTTGGTGCCCTGTTCGCCGCCGTGGTCGAACAGATACACAAGTTTGCTCAAGTAAGTGATGCTCCATGGGTTCTCAATAGGGTTGAGGTCAGGGGCTTGGGGGTGGTTTAAATACTTCACGTACAATCCAAAATAAGTATATGTGTCATGCATCCGAAGATGGTTTTTAACAGTACAAAGATTTTCTCCAAATGTCCAGCGTGACAACTTAGACCAAATCAAGCTTGTCTGTTCATTCCCCTGTCAAGAACAATGTGCTTTTTTCCTTGTGTGTACAGTACTGGCGTCGGTGAGCAGTGCGGCGAGGCCGAACTCGGCGGACCTGAAGAGAGAGAAACTGGAGGGGAGGGGGGGGGGGGGGGGGAAGGCCTCAAATGAACTGAAAGATGGCTGCTGATGAGGACATGCTCTGTCATTTTTTTAAATCCTTGTAAATATGTAGTGTTCAAATTAATTGATTAAATGTATGAGGGTCATTTTCATATAATTTGATCAGTAACGGTAAAGCCATGGACCACTGAATTTCCCTTTGAAAATCAACTACCGTAATTTCTCGTGTACAATGCGCACCCATGTATAATACCCACCCCCGAAGTTGACCTCAAAATTCTGGAAAACCCTTCAACCTATGTATAATGCATTTTTACATTGCATGATTTTGCTTCTACCCATATGATCAAAACATGAAGTATTATCTGTATTTTGTTAGTTTTTTTTCCAAATAATTATTCTGAAGTTAAGCACTTTATTTGAACACGTAACACTTTCTTTTAGCTTACTTGCTCTTATTTTATTTAGTAAATGAGAAAACACAGTTGTGCTCACATGTTTGATTACCCAGGCAGAATCTGTAAGATGGGGACAATTCTTTAAAGGAAACATGGAGGACCAGGCGAAACACATTTTATTTTATTTTAATGGGATTCAAATTAAACTGTCAAGCATTTCAGAAAAGCTTTATCATTAAACAAAACATAACCATAAAGAAATTAATGATGGTTGTTGTTCAGTTATCAGTCGTATTTAAAAAAAATAATAAATAAAATAAATAAAAAAATAAAATATTTCACAAATTCTGTCAGGGTATGTAAACTTATGAGCACAACTGTACATATATGCAGTCATACGTTTCCCTGTCATATTGGAATGAAAGTGTAGGCTACACCTTTTTCATAACCTCTAGGTGGCGGCATACATTTATAAAATGTGAAAGTTTTTTTCCCATATTTTCCCCTATACCAATGTATAACGCGCACTATTGACTTTTGGCAATTTTTTTTGGGGGGGGGGGATACGCATTATACATGAAAAATTATGTTATCCATCAAAATGTCATAATTGTTTCGAAGAAAAGAATATTCTAAAGTACTGTTTTTCAAGCTTTGAAAGCTAAAATGTCTTTACCGTTAACTGTTCAAAATGAACGAGTTTTTTGAAACTGCTAATGATGTTTTTTGGATATACAGTATCGCATTTTTCTCCTAATGCTTCATATTCTTTTCCATGAAAATGAACACAAATGCATCTACGTGTCTTCAGAGTTTCTTTTTCTGCTTGTTTTACAAACGGTCCTTTGTCATTCAATCTGTCTTTACCGTTACTGCCACTTATTATTTTGTTGCAATACACCGGAGGGATCTGTGATCTGAAGTGCATTTTGCATTCACACAATAGCACACAGCAAAATAAATAGTGTTATTTCTGATATATGAATAAATATGTATGAATTTGTAAAAGTGCCGGAACTACTGCACGTCTTTACCGTTATTACGATTGTATAAAAACAAAGAGTGTACTGGCCTCAATGTGTAGTTAGGACAATTTATGCACGTGTATCTGCAGAGTTTGAAGGGCAACGCATGTAAATTGTGCCACTCACATGATTTTTATGAAGCTGTTTGTCTTTACCGTTATGCAAAAATGGTATCTCACTGGGCCACCACCATTTGCACTGTCAATAATGGTTAGCTTTTTGAAAATAGGACTGCTTCATCATGGGAGACGTTTACCCATAGAAAACCAAGGCGGCGTCAACAAATTGCAAGTCTTTACCGATATTGATCAAATGACATGAATATGACCCATAACTTGATCACATCATATCAGCCTGTCATCAATGCCGTTGCGTTTGTTTATTGAGCATTGTGGAGCATCTGGATGGTCCCACATGCTTGTGTCAACATCGTGCAGCCGAATTCAGCTTTGTTTAATATTAAAGATCTAATAATAACTTAAATCCAAATCTAGGGGGGTGCAAGAGGGGGTGGGGTCACAAGTTGTTTTCGTTTATAAAAGTGATGCGCTTGGAGGCAAACCGCAACCACACTGTTTTTGCTTTTGTCGTTCCTTTCGGTCCAAACGAAACGAAACTATTTCCACTTCATTAGGATTTCTTCTGCTGTGGTCCGTGACGTCATCACAGTCAGCCAGCTGCCAGTCTGGCACATAGAAACGATTATTTTATTTTTTTTTAGCACACACGACAATAAAATCAAAGTCATTGTGTATATTCTCACTGCTGTTCTCGCGAGTGGTGCGGTGCACTTTGATGCAAATTCAGCACTTTTCTTGCTGGATTCAGCAACTGTCTTCCTGTTCTGTTGGCAGATCATTTTGCTTGAGTTAAGTTATAGATTCCATTCGTCCTCATTTTAGCTTGTTTGAAACCACTGACCCGTGGATGGGCTGAATGTGGCCCGCTGGCCGGATTTGTTTCGCACTGCATTAACTTCTACTCAAGATTTGAAATCGATGTACCTGTACAGTCTGTTGCTTTATTATCATAAACAGTTTTTGTTTACTGTCCTAATAACATCAATTTCCCAAATTACAGCAACTCTCTTTATAGTGTGTGACGTCAACCTAAATCCCATGATGCAGTGGAATCTACATTTGATTACTGCGTGATCACTTTACAGTATAGTTTTACAGCCTAGTGAAGAACATCAATTTTATCCAGAATTAAAACAGGCTGACTGTTGAAGGACCAACATACACTTTATCTGTCTGGTGGGAAAAGTCGGCAGGCCACAGGATCTCAGTGTATGTTCGTGTGTGTTCTTCCCAATCTGGCATAAATCAAAATTCATAAATTCATTTCTGCAGATGGGAACAAAGTGGAATTGCCCACTTACAAGGCTTATTCAAAAAAAGCGTGACGTAAACATTTGGTCCCTGTCGCTATCCGCTGTACGTGCCCTGCGTCTGCCATGCAAAATGGTTGAAAATATGAATAGGATTTTCTCAAGTAGGCCTGAAAAACTCAGCACAGAAGGGGGAGAACGAGGAGCTCCTGAATTACAGATTCCAAACGACATCTGTCAGTGTGTTTTATTTGCTAGGAGACGTTCAACCGTGTACACAACGTTAACAGGCACATCATCTCAGCATTGTCACTGTAAAGACACACTTGAAACAAGAGAAACGGACACAAAACTGGCCCAACATTGCTTATATTTCCAATTTAGTTTTTTTCCGGGGGGACCGTGGGACTCCTGAGAGGAATAAATATCAAAGTAGCACCTGTACAGATGTTTAGGGTTGTTTTTTTGTGTGTGTGTGCAGAGTATTTAAGGAGGCTGGGTTGCCCTGAGAAACCGAGATGATTATTGCAGAAAGTGTACAGGAGTATGAGGAACACGTCTGGACATGATACAGTATAACAACAATCATACAACTGGTACAATTTAAAGGTGCGTGTTTAATTTGATTTTTTCCCCAACTCTTAATGCTCTGCCTAAAACAGCTAAATGCTTGGTTACAAAAATAGTTTCGAGAAGGCAATCAATGCCTTTTCGTTTTCTTCTCCATTCAGTGTTATCCACACAGGCATTCAGGTGTCGGCGGTATTAAATGCGTAAACAATTCAAATGTAGTGGTGAGGGGGGAAAGGTGCCCGTGCTGTTATGTGCATGGTTCGAACTACACAAAAAGCCACTAAAATGGGCAAATAAATGACATTTTTGTATTTTATCAAAGTCCTACACGAGGACGAACAAAATGTCACGAAATTAAGACAAACGACATCACGTATCATCTGCATGCTATACAGCGAACTAAAATTAAACACATAACATCTCAAATATCACCCAAAAAACAAAATCGACCCCGCAACAATGACAAAACAAGAATTGCATTCTGGAATTTTTGCGCTTCACATACTTCACCACGTGAAAGCTTTTGGTTTTAGACAATCAATTTTGGTGTTTTGAATATGTGGGGAAAAAAAGAACAAATGTACAAGATTGAATTAAAAGTGTAAACAAAAAAAAAAGTCCTCACAGTGAAGTCATTTAACAATAATAATAAGAAACTATTAGGATGATTCTGTTACAGGAGTGTGAAGATGATGAGCGAACCTGTTTTTTATTGCACACTTGGAAGAAAAAATCCCCTGGTGAACGATAATGGGGGCAACATTGCTCTTAAGAATGTCACAGCATGTTTGGCACAGAGATAAAAAAAACCCAAAAAGATGCAACTAAAGGTATGCAGTAAGAGAGGGGGTACGCGTGTTGATCAGTAAATCCACGTCGAACTGCGGCGCAGACTTTGTGGCTTCAGTAGTCCGCCGATTTGTTGTTTTCGGCGTGCTCTTTGGACAGAGGGGACCTGGCCTCCTTCATTTCCTCGCCCTCGTCTCCGTCGTCCGACGTCTGGGCAGGATAAACCACCAAGCAAAACCTCTGACCCAAATATGTCATCTTGTCTGAAGGAGGACAAGCACGTGGCATTAGTTTCACAGTGGCCGCTTGGTGAAAGAAATGAAGTCTTTGTGGCAAACGTACTCACACTCTGTATTTAAGTAGAAGTACTGAATCGACAGTTTTCTATTGGGTTGTTGTGTGGCGACTGAGGTCAGGAGTATCGTTAATTGGGCCATATGGGCACCAGCCAATCTATGGGAGCCATAAATCTGGCAAAGTTGTTGGGGATCAAAAGGATGTCGTGACTGCTATTACCACGAACAACCATAAAAATGTGAGATTTGTCATTTCTGTGTGAGCGAGCGAACACAATTTATTAGCCCCACTGTATACTAGAGGAGTTTACAGCCCGACATTGGACAAACCTACCGACAAACGCGTCAAAGCACTTTGGCTTGTTGTCCCAGTAGATACCCAGGAAATAGACGGGCACGCCGGAGAACAGGATGGCCAGGCCGATGCCGCACACCACGGGCTCGGAGTAAACCGAAAAGATGACCAGGAAGGCCCAGAAGAGGAGGTAAATCACCGGCCAAATCAGGCTGATCTGGAAGCAAAAGAAGGATTTTAAGAAGACTTTCTTAAACTAACGCTATCAGTCGGACACACCTTGATGGGTCTGTGCATGTTGGGCTGTTTTATCCGCAGCACAATCTGCCCGGCGATAGTGACACCGTAGAAGAGGTAGTTGATGAATCCCACGTAGTTGATGAGGGTGTACATGTCACTCGTGCACAGCATGAGCAGCGTGGACAGGCACTGCAGAAAGGCAGGGTTCGAAGGTCACTCCTAGCGCTTGGAACAAAAACGGGCGTGGAGGCGAGAGCGGGTAAACTCACGGTGAAGAGCAGAGCCGGGATAGGAGTGCAACGTTTGATGTGAATCATGGCCAGCAGACTCGGGAGGTGTCCCTCTCTGGCCCCAGCAAAGAACAATCTGGAAAGGACGGAAAAAAAATATATCAAATGTTGCGATCGACTCCCATCGCCGGAAGCGTTTTGAGTGTCGTCAGAAGGCCGACGCACCTTGACGACGTGAAGAGGGAACCGTTGACTCCCCCGAAGGTTGACAGAGCGACAGAGATGGGCATGATCCACGCCATCACACCCAGAAGCTTCTCGCCAAACGTCTGGGATGGACCAGAAAGACTTTGAGTCTGCCAAACATGTTTAATGGCCTTCTCTCTTCTCTTGTGGACAATGGTGGGAAGGAGCCAATCTGTAATACTCCCTGCTTCACGTTCCCCTATGTCCCTGTCGTCCCTGTTTTTTGCCGCCTTATCCCCAAGTTCTCAATCAATCAAAATTTGACCTTACCTCTCCCTATTTCCGTCATATTTACGTTGTGTCATGAATATCGGGATGTCGTGGACTGGCTGCAGGTGATTGGGAGAGGCCAACTATTAAGGGGAGCGCCAAGACCGTGGAAGGGGAGTCTGGGGCAATAGGCCATGTTTTGTCGATCGTCTGTCTTTACCCTTTGGTTTCATGAACTATCTTCAAGATTTTAGTTGAACCACCACCGCAGCCTATCTGAGCGAATTGAGGAGGATAGGATAGGGATAGACGAGAGGCAAAGGTTGTTGTCTGTTTCGCCGGTGAATCACCTAATTCCACAGGGCGAAATCTAATCAGAAATCAGATCTGTGTTTTCAAACGTAGGGAGTAAAAGTAGAAAGATGTCTGAAAAATAAATATTCAAGTAAGGTAGAGATACGTGAAAAATCTACTTGACTTCCCACCACTGATGGTTACTAACTGCCAGGTAGAACCTGAGCTCGTCAGAGCCGCTCACCACGGCAACGGCGTTGGAGGCCAGCAGCTCCTGTGGACTCATGGACGTGACGTAGGCAATGTTGGCGAAGACGTAGACGAAGGTCACCAGCGGGATGGAGATGAAGATGGCGCGGGGGAGGTTCCTGCAGATGAAGGATGGGGGTTTAGAGCAGGAAATTAAAACAGAGAATCAGTCCTTCGGGGAGCTGCAATAAGGCATCGGGGATCATCTGGGTTTGAATGGCAAGGGCACTCATTCACGACTGTGGGAACGCAATAGAAGTCTTACACGTAAGGATCCACCAGCTCCTCTGTGACATAGTTGAGGAAGTTCCAACCCCCGTAGGCAAAGGAGCCTTGTAGGAAGGCTAAGGCTAGCAATCCCACGTCGTAGTCCTGGAAGGGCTCGAAGGCATTGGCTGGCTCCAACCAGTAGTACTCCCCTGCATGTACAAGTGCAAGAAATGAAGTAAAAACTTCATTTCTCACAGATTAACGTATTATGACCGAATGCACGATCCCAACCAAATGCCTCATCCAATAAGACGGCAATCCCCAAACGGTCCATGGCAATTTTGTTCTTACGTTTGGCCTTTTCCCCTTACCGAAGAAGCTCCCCAAAGATGAATTGTGTTTTTTCCCCTAATCTTTACGGCTTCTGGGTTTATTATTTTACTACCATTATCACATGGCCTAGATGAGCGCTTTTATGTGTAGAGAAGTGCATGGTGCACAAAACAAGCCTTCTTTCAGACCAGGATGATCACTAAAATATCTTCAGTCCAGTCGGGTACCAAATGTCCCGCGGCCCGGTGGTTGGGGACCGCTGACATAAGCCACCAAATTCTTTGTCTCCAAACACTCCCATCTTGTTGTCTCAGGGGCCTCGTCTTCCGCGATCCCCTATAATAACTAGCGCTCGGCCGTGTTGTGACTGCTAAAGCTACAAAAGCACGCTGATGTTAACGCTTCACAGCCCGCTAGCCGCCACGATGTTCCTGGTGGGAGGGGGAGGTACGTCCCCAGTCACCTCGAGGAGATACTCACCCTTACAGATCTGCACGATGCCCATAATGATGATGAGGGCCAGGGCCAGCAGCTTCCCCGCCGTGAATATGTCCTGCACCCTGGTCGCCCACCTCACACTGGAGCAGTTCACCCAGGTCAACAGCACTGGACACACAAACCCAAAACACAATGCATTCAATCATCTACTGTATTGTATACGTGTCAACTTTTCGCAGCTGGGAAGCCTTGGGGGGGGGGGGGGGGGGGGGGGGGGGTGCTTTAAGTTGTCATGTGACCACGTGTGGTCCGGGGTCAGAGGTCGGAGACGCTGCACGTGGACCTTCGACGTGGCTCATATGCATTGAACGTCTTCGCCGGCTTGCACAACGAAGCCAATTTAACGGGCCAATGGGTTCAGGCCAAAAGGTTGCCATTCAAAATGGCCTCTTTGACTCAATAATCGGCACGGATATGGATTTTTTTTCTTCTTTTTTTAAGATTAGGTCCTGGAGCAGCTTTAAGTCACTTTTTGACTGTACTGAAAGAATGTCTAAAGTGAATTCAGAAATATGTTTCTAAATACATTAAACGTTTGAAGCTAATTGCTGAAAATGAAATGCGGAGCTCTAGCGCTAAATTGTTTTTCACCATTTCAGTTTTGATGATTTTTTTTTTTTAGGCTTAGCTAGCGCACTTTCACTTGATAAGAACTTTCTTGAGCGCCTTCAGGCCCATTCCTACAACGACAGCGCGCGGTTAGCGAGCTAACAATGCCTGCATCCCGAAAATGCACCTTGCCTCGATGCCACAGTTTACGGAACAGCCGGATGTCGTGTTTTGAAATTCCCAAGCGATCCCGGCGCCCGTCCGTCGGCTAAGAGGAGCCACGGAAGCTTTTTAGCTCGCGAGCTAGCCGGTGGCTAGCACCTCTCATAATAAAAGATGCTAGACGAAGTACATTTCAGAGTCTGGGCTTCTTTACTTTTAATTTGGTACCCAAGTTGAATCAGTACTTTTTGCCACTTAAACGTGAACGTCCAACTGCAGCGCTCTTTAGGGGGCCGCTCAGCTGTCGGTAAGATGAGTCTACAAAATCGCGCGCCGAGACGACTGGTTTGCCACCTCGCCCCTCCAAGCCAGGCTCCTCCCACTATGTTGTTGTAACAGAAGACCCGCCGTTTCTGAATACGTCCCTAATTTAAGTAAGGCTACATTCATTCATACGCTCCAAGGGGTAATTTTAGGTGGTCGCATGTGTATTTGCTGGAGCGGAAAAGCGCCCCCAGCTCACCTTTCACCCGCTCCACCCCCCTGTACCAGTTTTTTGGCAACCCTTTCGAGGAGTACGAAAGGGGTGCAGCTGGACGCTGTCTTCTTTGGAGCATCTTCACACAAAATCAAACTTTCTCAGCGAGGGTTGCTGAAACAAACACCGCGCAACAAAGCTCACAGTCATGTCGCCGCGTCTCGCTGACTGTCTGATGTCTGCGTGCAGTATTTGCCCGTCGCGTGTTAAGTTTGTAGAGGGATGCGGATCAACTGCTCGCAGAGCTGTGCAAACACTCAATATTAAAAAAAAAAGCGTGAGATCCATTTACACTCTAATGTCACGGGCATCTCTTGACTTTTTAGAGCTGTCATATAGTTGAAAGTGTGTGGGAGGAGTAAAACACAAAATCTAAACAAAAAAAATTTTTTTTTTATAGGGTCTTTATATTCCAGATTTTCACCTGGAGCAGGTAGGTCTGCATTGGACCCACCGCAATTAACCGGGGTTCATTGTATCACAAACGATGGTCCCAAAACGGTTTGATATCATTTCAAACGAATCTTAGAAAATTTCCCCTAAAAAAAAAAATAAAAAATTCAAATAAAGGCTTCAAATCGATTATTTGACTAATTACTACTATCCTATTAGCCAAGGCTTTAGTGCCATCTTGTGGCATTTTATGGCATTACAGAAAGCGTGTAGAGATTCTGCAAACGTTTTTGGCAAATAGGTGAGGATAGGTCGGACGGAAAAAAAAGACTTACGGAGGCAAACGGCAGCCAGCAGGCGCAGGCCGGTCTCCGGCGGGAAGCAGGTGGGGAACAGCGGCTGCAGGACGTAGTTGGAGAACGTCAGCGCGATCACGGCCTGGTTGGTCGGGTAGATCACCAGCACGGCAATCCACAGGCGCAGGAACCTGGACCGGACGACGGGGAGGCGGTGGTCGGGGATTAGGACACAGTTGACTTCTTGGAATTTTGCTCGCTCGCTCAAATCCCAACCTTTGTTCGGACAGGGGTTTAACGGCGACTTATGAAGGATCATCCCGCAGGAATGTGTGTGTTTGACGCGAAAAAATATTTGGTCAGGACGCACCAGCTATAGCGGCTTGTCGACGACGCCGCTATAGATTAAATAAGCCCCCCGCCCTCGTCGCCTTTGTTGTTTGTCCATTGAAGTTGTGTTTAGGCGGACGCGGTGGACAAAAGAAGCGGGGTGGACACAAACAAACATAGTATATTTATCCAAGATGGAGGGCACGGGGAGGCCCGATACTTCAACCCGAGCTGAAGTTGTCTCAGGAGGTAAAGGTCATTGATGTATATTGGTAGCCACTGTACAGAGTGGGAAAAAAACAACAATCCTTGGCTGTTTTGTCTGGTTGAATTCCTCTCCCAGAATACATCCCGATTTGCAAGTACCCTTGTGATAATTGGAGCACCTGGCGGCGGCCTCGTACGGTGATCTCAACTTTGTTTATAGTCTGGATAAAAGTACAGTGTGTTTTTACTGTTTTCTGGGAAGTTGTCGTCGAGTTCCCGAGCGCTGGCGCTTAGCGTCACCTTGAATGAATGAGCGGAAGGCGAATGCGAATGCACTTGAAAGACCCCAAACAGCAGCAACAAAAACCCCCGTAGTGGTTTGTAAGCCTGCCTATTTACAAACCCCTCCAAGTGCATATGTCTGACCTACAGGCTCATCCAGTCCTAAATCCCTCTTTTATTATTTGGATATTAACTCTAATAATTCAGCCCCCCCCTTCTAGGTATAAACAATGTCAGATGTTGAAAAGAGAACTTTCGACTATGCTTTATTAAAACTTTCGAGCTCCCTAAACCACGTTGGCCACGTTGACATTCTTCACCTTTAATTTATTTAACCCACTCAAACCAATCCGTCAGTGTTGGTGAAGATATGCTCGGCAATTATATATTGTTTGTATACCATATATTTATTGTATTTATTTTCAAAATGGGTTCATGAAAAAGGAGAATGTCAAAGATTTTTCAAGGTTTTGGGGTGGCCAACAGCCCAGTAGAATAGATCTGCTTGAAAAACATGAGTACAAATCACTTTTTTGAAGCTCCGCAACTCACTTCAACATAGTTCTTTGGCACAAAGTTGCCACAAGTTGGCAGCAAAGCACTACTTTTGCCTAAAGGAAGGTCCTCAACTCACTTCCACATAGTTCCTCTGCACCGAGATGCCACAAGATGGGAGCACAGCACTACTTTTGTCTAAATGAAGTTCCTCCATTCACTTCCACGTAGTTCCTTGGCACCAAGATGGTGGCAAAGCGCTACTTTTGTCGAAATAAAGCTCCTCAACTCAGTTCAGCATAGATCATTGGCACCAAGATGCCACAAGTTAGCAGCAAAGCACTACTTTTGTCAAAATGAAACTCCGCCACTCATGTCAACATAGTTTCTTGGAAGGGGCAGGTCTTAGTGAATAATGTGTGATTGGAAAACAAAGCGAGAACTTCTCTTGCCTTGTAGAAAGTAAGAAGTACAATGCGAGCAAAGGTTATTTGTAGTACATGCTGCGCGCTGCCCAAAAAAGGTACAGCCGGCGGCAAATGGACCTCGGGCCGTAGTTTGGACACCTTAAAACCTTCCACTCGGACCCCATCGAAGCGTCGGGTGTTCGCTCACCCGGCCAAGCCTCCGAAAATGTCCTTCACGTAGGAGTAGTCCCCCCCCGACTTGGGGATGGTGACGCCCAGCTCGGCGTAGCACAGCGCCCCGATGGCGGTGATGATGCCCGTGATGATCCACACGACGAGGGCCACGCCCACAGAGCTGGCGTTCTCCAGCACGCCCTTCGGACTGACGAAAATTCCAGAGCCAATAATGTTACCTGGAAGAAAAGCCAGGAGCAGGCAGAGTTGTTCCAGTTTTCCCGAGGCAACTTTACAACATAAACATCAAAATACAGACATGCAGTAGAAACTAAGTTGAAGTGATTTATCGCGACAGAGAGACAAGCTTCGTATGTCGGAAGGGAGCTAATGTTTTAGCGGAAATTACTGACAGTGCAAATGAAACCTTTTGTAAGCCATTCATATTTCAGGGCAATGTTGCAGGATGACTTTGTAATGATTTAAACAGTTTAGATTATTAATCCAGGCAATTCTTTCAATTTCTTGTGGTGCTTTGCTCTTCTTTCTTAACTATGCAATATTTCATTCTCTTTTGATGGATGTCAGGCTGCTCCGAGTATGTTAAAGTCATAGTTTGAAGGTATATCATTATTGCAACATCAATGCTAATTTCCACTGGTCCGCTAATGGCGTTTTGCATAATAGGTTAGCATTAAGATAGCGGGCTTTATGTTTTTTTTGTTTGTTTTTTTTTAAACATTATTAAGCTAGTGGAGTTTGTTTGTTTGAACAGTTTGCTGTTTAACTATATTATCTTCAAATTTCAAAACAGCTTGGAGCACACTTTGCCTCATTTCGTGCGAGCCAGAGAGCCTGAACCGATGAATACTGTCAATGTTTTTTAATCGGTTTAAATGTTTAAAGCGTGTTGGGAGGGGTAAAACTTATAAAACGTGTTTTTAAATACGGTCTGTGTGGCGGTTTTTCACTGGAACGTGATCAATGGGTGCCATTCAATAAAATTGTTGCCTTGGTTCGATTAAAAATTGACAAAGATCACGAACGGGAACGCAACACACCAGCTTGTGGTACAGCCCCTTATTATTGTGTTGTACTTTCGAGACAGACTTGTAGTTTTTCTCACATGATGCTACTACTATTTCGAGAGCGAGGGACTTTTTTGCAATGTTTTTTTTTCTTTTTAACGTTGTAAGTTGCCTTGCAGGCTGACACGCACAGGAAAAAGACAATCATTGAACTGTGAGCGACAGATGTGCGTGAGGTGTGCGGGGGTCGGTTGCTGTCTCCGCGAAATGGCGGCCCGAGTCATCGGGCCAAATGGGAAGTGGTAATCTGCCGATGTAGCAAATAGATTGTGGGGTGGGGTGTGGGGTTTCTGCACTAGAGATGCTTGCAAAAGATAGAGGTTGAGTGGCTCATAAAAGGGCGCCGATGTCAAAGGTTTCTTTGAACCATTACCGCCTTGCATGATAGCCAGTACAGTACAAAAGTCCAAGGTAGTCATAAACTGTCCGCACAATACACAATGATGCGCGTTTCATAGAAGCCGCGAGACTGACGAGCCGACAAATGCGGAATGGTCGGGGGTCCGTGGCGTTGTTTCAAAAAGGAAGATGTTGGCTCTCAGACATGCTCGCCGAGCAGATTTCTGTTCCTTTCAGACTGTTTTTATTACGGAAGCCCGAGCTCCACTTCAGTTCCTCCCGCAGCGAGGCGAGCTCAGGTGCTTTCTCTTGGCCGGCCCATCTTCAGATGAATCAAAGAAATGGCTAAAGAGCAACAACGCACGCTTTTACCGCATTAGTGGAAGTGCTTCTGGGGTCTATTGTTAAAAAATAGCCTTTGAGAGACATCTCCATTTTTTCAGGTGAAAGCTTGTCGTCATGATCTTCACTTCCTCAAGTTATTTAAGTGTGACACATTCATTTTTGTCAGTCGCATTATCGCGACAAATGAACTCCGCGAAATAAAGAGAGCGCTTGCCAGCTCATGTGGTTTAGCCGAGCATGCTAATACAACTGAATTAGCAGGGTGGGGAATGGTTGCAAGCGGCCAAGAGTTCACTTCTAATCCCTGTTTCGTGTGTGTGTGTGTGTGTGTGTGTGCGCGTGCACGCGGACACAATCGGGCTATGCGATTGTTTGATGTTCCTGGAAAAAAGGCTGAGACGAATCACGCCGGTCCCACGTGACGTGTAAGTCCGCACTCTGGATGGGCCATAGAACCCGTGAACTGCACTCCTACAATAAGAAAATGACAGCGAACGCCACAAATTCACGGCAGTGGAGCGCCCCCCCCCCCCACTGTACTCTATCCAGGCAATACAGGCAAATCCGAATTTGTCAGTGTGGTACAAAATGGCACACAGTAAAGACAGTGATCACCAGGTGAAGAAAATATGGCATAACAGCGACATGAAACTGTTCCAAATAACACAGTTAGCACAAAACATCCAGAGGCCTCAGCAAATGTCAGGAAAAGCCTACTCGAACATCTGAACATTATTTGGGGTTCATTAGAGGCACATGCAAATGGCGGCACGTGGGTGCCGACTCCCGTTAAACGTGAGTGTGAATTGACTGCTTAATTCGGAACACATCCCCAGTTATAAGAGGGTGTGCACACTTGTGCAACCACATTATCTCAGTTTATTTTGACTTTTTCATTTGAGTAGTACAAATTATAGGTTTCATTGTAATAAGTTGTTAAATGATTTATATTGGAGTCGTTTTTTATATCACAAAAACCTGGCATTTGCACAGAGGGGGTACTGTCATATACTGCCCTGCAGTTCCATTATTGGAGCCGGGAGGGCGCTACCCTCTCTGTTTTCAGCACCTGTCGCCAATCAGCCTCATCACCACCGGTACATAAGCCTGCCTGTTCCAGGAAATCCTCGCCAAAGTGTTGCAGTTACTTCCAGCGGTACCACGGCGCATTTACCGCACGTAAGTCCCTCTATTGCTCGTTCCCTTTTTGGCCTCCTGTCTCCGCTTGTTCTCAGTGTTTTCCCCCCGTGTTCCCGATCCACGTCATTCCCGCCGCCTGTCCTCGCCACCTAGTACCACCGCCATTACCTTTCCTCAATAAATTCG
Organism: Phyllopteryx taeniolatus; assembly: GCF_024500385.1. Taxonomy (NCBI): domain Eukaryota; kingdom Metazoa; phylum Chordata; class Actinopteri; order Syngnathiformes; family Syngnathidae; genus Phyllopteryx; species Phyllopteryx taeniolatus. The sequence continues at coordinate 2,551,910 of NC_084524.1, read as the reverse complement.
ATTTTACACCTGCACTTGGATCCGGCTACTCCCCATACGTGACAGTGCCGACTTTTTAAAAGAAGAGAAGATGCAGAGAGAATATGTTTTACTGGATGGTCTGGTTGAACATTTTGGTTGAAATATATGTCGACCGGTAGAGCGATGCTAATTTCTGTTAGCCCATCTATGGTATTTTGCATTCCATGCGGACTTTTGTCATCTATGGTTTAATTGAACATTTCGGCGTTGAATTATGCAATGCGTCCTCATGTCATGTTGTTCTCCTTGGGCCCTATTGTCCCCCTCTCGAGACTTTTCGGCACCCTCGGTCGTCATTCCTCCTGTTACCGTGATAACGCAAGACCGACCGCGTCAGTCCGCCGGCCCCTTCCACCTGCCGAGGTCAATGGAAGGACCACACGGATAGGCGGGCAGGTGGCACTCCTGAAGCTCGACTCTTTGTGGCCCGCAGGCTCCAGCTCACCCGCAATTCTAATGGTGACGCGCGGTTTTGAATATGGACGCCGGAAGTGAAACTGACCCATGGGTTGGACCCTGGATCAAGATGGGGAAATAGTAGAGGCTTTTATTCAACTCGATATGCAATAGATAGTTTAACCCGGAGGAGGGCAATCGCTATAGAAAATGCATGGCCTCAGCAAAATTGACCCATGGGTTGGACCTTGTGTCAAGAGGAGGAATACGTTTTTCAACACTATCCGCACCATGTTGTTCATCATTTGAGGTGGAAATGCATCCATCCAAACCGACGCATGGGTTGGACCATATGTCAAGAGGAAGAATAATGGTGCTTTTTTTGAATGCTTACCAACGACAATCCCGCAGGCGCTCACAAGGCCGATTTCCTTCTTGAGCGCAACTCCTCCGCCTCCTCCACCTTCTCCGGACTCCTCGCCGGCAGCATCCTTGGAAGAAGAGGCCGCGCCTCGCTGTCTGGGACCGTCCGACATGTCGAAAAAGATTGCGCGCCTTCCGAATTAGTGTCCCCCCCCACCTGCCCTACAAGGTTGCAAAAAAGCAAAAGGCACGTCGAGGCGCTTTATCTGCTCTGAGGGGAAGCGGCTGCGCTGTCAGCAACCTGTGACGCGAGCGCCTGCACGAAGAAGTGTCCCAAAAACACACACATGGAAATAGAAATCCAAAAGCCACCGGTGTCCTCAGGGGAACACGCGCAAAGTCCGCCTGTCGTGCCGAAGGCGCATATTCCAAACGACACAGCGCGCGCAAACTGTCCCCGTCCGTCACAAGGCAATCGCGTTTTGACTTCGGAGGGGGCGCAGGAGCATGTTGCGTCAGCTGCGCGGCGTTAACATCCACTGTGGGGTTTTGCGCCAAGCGCCTTACATACGCGTGTTGTGACAGGGGCGCGCAGACGAGCCCCGCCCCCGCCGCCCTTGTTTTTGCCTCCTCCCCTATTTAATTTTGGATTTTTTTCTTCACCCGGGTTGGGCCAAGTATGACATACATTATTATCAAGAGTCCTGTCATATTTCTCGTATTTATTTACCCCCCCCCCCCCCCCCCTCCCAAATTAGTGAATTAAAAATCATCTCAGTGGTGTCCAAGCTCCAGCCCGGGGACCATTTGGGGCCCGGCCTCCACTTTTTAGAGGCCCGCTGCTTATACTCAAAATAACATTTAACACAGCCGACATCACTCACTACATTTAAAAAAAAAAAAAAGTGGTTTGGGAGGGTATTAACTTTTTGTTTTTTCTCCCCAACATAATGCAGGGGCGATCTATTCTATTCTAGTGGGGTACAGGGCTGCAGACCACCCCAAAATTTGCCTTATCACCCTTTACAGTTGATATCAAATCAATCCTAAATAAAAAATGAGAAGGAAACATTTCAGTCATAGGAATGTGTTTACTTGCATTTTATTAATTTGATTTGATTAAATAGTTCCTTTAGTTAAAAAAAGTATGTATTCCATTTTTCATTAATTTATTGTGAAAGTCGAATAACAATTTTAGTAAAATGCGCAAATTCACGTTTCGGTTAATTGTTAAAGAATAAAATCAAAAAATAAGCGAAATAATGATTAAAAATATATTAATGTTTGAACTTTTCTTTATTTTATTAAATAATTGGTTAGTCAGAATGTTTTAAAATTATCTCGTGAAGTAATTAATTAATTAATTGTAAATAAGATAGTATTTGTCAATTCTACATCTAATTTTAAACATGCATATTACGAAATAATTGCCTGAATAATTAGAATACAATTCATCCAAAATATTACAGTTTAAAAATTCTTATTTTATCTTTAAAATTGTTCTTCATTGGGGCGGAAATGTATCCAAATGCGGAGAAGAACTGAAGAAAATGGACGGCTGGTCGGCTCGAGCAAAACTGAGTTTTAAGATTGGGGAGTATTAAGGAGAGTTTTTCAAAATAGGTGTGGCACTCATTGTTCATCCTTTTGAGCTAAAATTACCAAATGACAATTTTACTATGAAACGGAACTATTACGCGTTCATTCACACACACACACACACACACACACACACACACACGCTTATTAGTCAAGTTGGGAGTGACTTCGCTCCCCATGACACAATTTAAGCTATTAAAAAAATCCCACACACTTTTTTTGGGGGGGGGGCAATTTTGTCAGCGTCATCTGTGCATTAGTCACACTAACGGTACCACAACTTGTGAGTCAGACCTTGCGAAACAAATCTGGATGTGAGCAGTTGTGCTTTTTTGCCCCTCCCCCGCCCCCAAATTACCTGCGAGACACCGACGCTTCCTGCGGCCTCGTGACAGCCGGCAGACAAAAGACTTGCATAACTGCTAACTGAGCTTTTTGGTTTTTTGTTGTTTTGTTTTTTGTCGCTGACTGTGCAATTTCACTTTAAAGCCTCCACCCCCCCCCCCCCCCCCCCCCTAAACACATTTGTCAAGAGAAAGGAACTAAACTGCAAAAGAGGCACATATTGAGTGTTGTCTTATCAGTGTTAGTTTGACGTGATCAGTCACAACGCTCCTCAGTGATCTTCCCGTGACAGTTATTTGTCAATGTCGGCTTGATTGGATTAGCGCTCCTTTTTTGTCGATGACATCAGGAGGGCGCAAATGAAATGTGCCGTCGATTGCATTTGTCATGTGAGCTGCGCCACTTAGGGAGGGCTTTGTATTTGTTGAGCTCCCTGAAGGCCTGCCGGAGTCGTGTGAGTGCTTTTGTTTGTTCAGAGCGGACCATTTGAGAAAAAGCAATCAGGCCAGACACGGTCGAAATGATACCGACGCCGTAGAGAGGAAGCTGGAGTTTCCACCGAATGAAAAGGGAAGCAAAAGTGGCAGTTCTAGTAGTGGGGGGCTAGGGGGCTGGAATGCACACACGCACGTGGGGGCAAGTGACAGATTGGCGAGTGAGCGCTATCGAGATTGTCCAGATAAGGCTGTTAATAAGTAAGCCCCCCCCCCTCCTGTTTCGTGTTTGCTGCGCAGTGGATGGAAAATTGAATCAATGACTTACAAACACGTCGGCCTCCGCCATCGCAAGTGGACCGAGATGGATCCCGTAGCAGTCTAACTGCCGTCCTGAAAGGGGACTTCTGCCTCTCCAGTTGCAAACACGCGTGTTAGATTTGTTGGACAGGATCGCAAACGGATGGATGGATGGATGGATGGATGGATGGATGGCCCGAACCAAGCTGACGCAGGGCTTACGCCCTGCGTCAAGGCTGGAATACAAGCGCCCCAGTCAAAATTTACCCTCATGAGGACAAGTTGTACGGAAAATGGATGGATGGGCTCAAGACCTTTGACCCGTGGGTTCGACCTTGTGTCAAAGGTGAAATAAAACAGGTAGGATGGAAAATGGATGGGTGACCTTGGCGAAAGCGACTCATGGTTGGACCATGTGTCAAGAAGGGCCATAATGCAAGTATTTAAATTTTTTGGGGTATATGTTGTTTGTCATTTGAGGAAGCCGTGGTCATTCGAGCGGTTACATGATGGAATGTAAAAAAAGATTTTTGAAATGTTATATTCAAATTGTTTGGTCTCAAGTGATCTTTGCTTTGATCTTTTGTTCTGAATTTGCATAATTACCCTCCCCCTGCAACGGCTTTCTCCGCCCACGATTTGGCAGCTCGACCGGCTGAAGGCCCTCCGTTTTCGAGCCGCGGCCAGAATCCGTCCGCTGGACCGCGTGGAGGCGCTGTCACGCCCACGGCAAAAGGGAAGCGGAACTGCGGTTTACTGTCGAATTTGGCGGTTTGGCGCTGAAGCTCTGCAAACATCTCCGAGTGGGAGTTCGCCACGGCCGCCGACGGAAAAACAATCCCGTCTGTAACGTGACCGTCCCGAGGTGGCGGGAGAACAAAGGGCCTTGTAGCCCGAGCCCGTCCGATGATCACGCGGCCTTTTGAGAGCAAAGTGTTCAAAAGTACCGGGAGGTGGCGTGGGAACATGACGTTCCAACATCTTGCGCTCTCATGGAGTGGCTGGATGTGTGCGCACTGTAAAATATAATAAGTGGACTCAAAACTTGCTGCCTTTAAAACAAAACTAAGAAGTTCAATTCTAGTTTTTATGAGTCATATGTTTTTTTTAAAGTAACGTCCATTTATTAGGTTTGGGATTATGGTGATGGATGTTCATTTTTAAGATGCAAAAGAAGAATGTGTGACTTTACAGTGAAGCGAGGGGAAAGCAGGTGGAGCTTGAAGGGTTGGAGGGAGCGAAGCCAAGGGGGCGTGCGAGGGGGGTAACCGGAGACTTGTGTTTACCGCGCACCGAGAAACGTATGAGGTCCTGCCCCGGGGACCATGTGTTCCAAAACACGTGCCGGGCTCGCCGTCCACTTTGAATCCGACCGCGTCATCCCATCGGCAGCCGTTTCTAATATTTAGGCCCTGCCCTGTCGCTAAATAGGAGTGCCAAAGTATGACAGGCGCCTCCGGGCTTGATGCAAGCGATACAACACGGCCTGAACACACAACCACGATGCTCAAAGTCTACTTTTGGATCGTTCCTTTGACTGGAACTGCACTGAAAAGAGTCCAGTAGTATAATGCTACCTTGTGAGTTTCCTTGGCCCCGCGACGAGTTTCATAACTTCAAAAAAAAATAGCACAGTGATGTCTAAAACATAAAAGATAATGTAAAGAAGTCAATTGGTTTTAGAAAGTCTCTCACTCACTCGTCTTTGTCTGTTGGTGTGTGCCTGAAAGGGGCGTGGCCTAGTGAGTGACATCAGAAGCTCTGACTCCAGCTCAAGTTGTCCATTTGCCACATGGTTCAATCACTGCGATGTTCTCTTACATGCTCCTTGCGAGTGTTTTCATTTTGTGTTTGTTTGTATTTGATTTTTGAATTTTTTTTAATTTTTTTTATGATTTTATTTATTTTTCTTTGACTTGAGAGCAGACAATTGCGGGCGCGGCAGTGAACTCAACTAAACTAACTTTATAATAAGCGGTAGTTTGGCAGCTAGTGAACAGTTCTTCAAAAAAGAGGCTTCAAGCTGCTTATTGAGATGATTCTGATTCATAAATCAAGGAAAATTAATCATGGGAAAGGCATAACGTAACCCTTTAAGTAACTGCTATTTGAGCACAAACGATACAGCAACACATTTAGACATTCGGTATGACAGAACTAACAGTCATATATTCTTTATCCCCTGCGAGGAGCTCAGACGTCTTTAGAACGAGTGTTGAGAAGATGACTTTGGAAATGTAGCTGGTTACACTTCCAAGTTACCCTGCTGAAAATGTAGTAGTAGTAGTGTAACTATTTCAATTACTTCCTCATTGTAATATAACTAATTACGTTTGATTTCCATTTTGATGACTTAATTTTGGCCCAGCGACCGACTTTTTTTCTCCTCAGTCGACCTGTCGGGACTCGTCTGCGTTCCGTCGGCCTTCGCGCTCGTCGCCTCGCCGTTTGTTTGTCAAAACAAGAGCGAGAAAGCCAGGCTCTTTTGGGACAATGTGGAATAACATTGTAACCAGAGACAACATGTTTTTCCCCCCTACTTGAATTAGCGTATTGTGGCTCTCATCTTCATTTCCTCCCCCTTGGCTGTTGCCCCGGGACGATGCGAGTCTGTTTTCACACGAGTCTGGTTGAATCCAGTTCTCTCTGCCACCAGATAGGCCCGCCTCGCCTTGCCTTTTTTTTTAAAGTCCTTTTTTAATCGCTCTGTACAGCACTTCGTTTCTTCCCTTGTTTTGCCCTTGAGCATTTCAACTTTAATGGGTCTCATGATAGTTTCTTTCGCAGGTCTGCAGTCCTGTCCCTGACATTTTTTGGCAGTTCCTTTAGTTTTGCCCATAGTGGTACAGAGCAGGGATTTTTCTTTTAAAAACTTAAAAAAAATAAAATAATAATTTAAATTCTAACATAACTACATAAAAGGCAATATCAATAATAATTTAAAAAAAATAAAGAGAAAAAGAGGAATTAGGAAAGTCCTTATTTTTACAAAAACAGACTTTTTCGGTATAAAAAAAGTTGTACTCTTATGAGAATAATGAGATATTAACTATATTAAAGTCAAATTCATAGCCAAGGTCATATTTTAACAAGATTCTCATGTCTCCTAATATGCCTTTCATTCTGGAAAAGAAAAAGAAAAACAACATTTTTCATGCAGGGATGTCAAATGTAAATCATTTCAGAGCTTTTAATTGGCTCAAAGCTAAGGTAGGAATGAGTAATTGTGCAGGTATGCACTTTGTAAACTGATGCAATGACATAATTTAGAATAGAGATTGGAAGGTTTTTATTACTTGGATGCTTGGATCTCTTGCGGGCTCCTCGGAACCGTTAAATATTTCCAGGAGTGCAGCTCGAGGGTTATATATAGCATCGGAACATGAAAGCACCAGTTCACACGGCCAGACGGTTGCTGCATGCGCGTCGCATCTTCCGGACCATGTGGCTATTGATATTCTGGCTCACACCGTTCCACACCCCGCACAAACCCGTTGTGCATTTTTCTTTAACATTTCAATGTTTCTACCGAGCACCTGACATGACACTGGGGGAAAACATTTGTTTTTGAACAACAAAAGGCTCATTTGTGGCCATGAGTGAGGTACTTTGTGCACAAGAATGTGCGCACAAGATTCAAATGAGTAATATTAATATCAGTTGGGTAAGCAAATGGAGCGCTCCTGCTTTAAAGGGGAAATTTGCATGTTTAAAAAAAAAAAATTCAAACTGTCAGAATAAACAGGAGTAAAAGGACCTGTGTAAGATTCGTCCCTCCCCGGGCCGGCTTTTACCTCCAATTGGATTTTTATAAAGCCACCGCACCCGAGGAAGAACAGCCAATCAGAAACGGAAGGCGTGACCGAAAAGGTGTCAAGTGCTTGGTGCCAAGGAACGATGGTGAAGTGCATTGGAGGAGCTTCATTTTGCACTTTGCCGCCATCTTGTGCCTTCAGTATGCAGTTGCAGTATAAACCTTTTTTTTTTTTTAGCGGGATGTTCCAAGTCCAGGATGTACCCAACCTCTTAAAAAAAAAAAAATAATAAATTTTTAAAAAAAAGCTTTTTTAGCTGCATATTTTCTTTGCAGAAGGGAAAAGCCTCGAGAAGAAATGAATGAGGTTATATGCGTACCTCTCCTTATGCAGAACACGCGCATTACGCTTTTATGCTTTCTTTAATCCGGCCAGCCAAGCACGCATTTACATTACCAAGAGTCTTGCATTAATCTAACCCTTATTTCCACATTTGTTTATTTAAAATGTATTTCTGAGTTTTTTTTTGTTTATCTCATTAATTGCTTGATTGATTCATTGTCAATCATATGATAAAAATATTATAAGTATGTTTTTATTTCAATAAATCGTTTTCATTAAATTGTAAATAATCAAATAAAATTGAATTATTTTCTTTTTACATATGTTGTACCTGTTTTTTTTTTTACTACTTTCATATTTGTGCATCAAAACTTACTTGAAAAATTCAATCCGTTTGAGTGCTGTACTGCCAACTATAATGAGCCAAAACGACTTACTTCAAGGTGCACTTGTAATGGCGTTCAGCCACCAAGAGGGGGCAGTGTAGCATATCTCTTCAACGACAAATGGTGCATAGGGTAGATCAAGAGAAAGGACCAGCAGTCTGCAAGAAAGCAGGCATGTTAACTCTTCTCTTGCATCGAATTCAATGTTAATGACCAAATGCTAACAACATGCTAGCAGTTGCTATGCTAAGACATAGTAAGATAGCAAAATGCCGAGGCCAACTGGGTTATACATTCCTACTCGTAATCTGGCGCTGTTTCTCATGCTAACATGCTAGCAGTTGGTATGGTAACATGGCAAAATAGCATTTATTGAAAATGCCTCCATTAGTTTTTGCCATGGAAAATGTGGAATACTGGTAAAAGGAGCATTTTTTGGCGAAAGTTGAAACACACACACACACACATGCACAGCTGCGACTTCCTGCTTTTTGGCACTGCAGACCTCATCAGACTCGGTGATCGTCCCAAGGGGGACATGGTGGATTGTGCAATGGAGAGTTGACGTGTGTGTGTGTGTGTGTGTGTGTGTGTGTGTGTGTGTGTGTGTGTGTGTGTGTGTGTGTCTGCGTTCCTTATGTTGTGACAACATAAACCCATTACCCCAGTCCCGTTCAGGGTTCAAACCGAAGACACTTGACTCGACGAAGAAACATAAGCGTATGAGACAATGGCACAGATGACTTGAAAATGTTCACCACTGGGGAATCAGAGAATGCAAGTAACGGAAAGCAAATGTCTTGAATGAGCCGAGCAATTTTCAAGTTGGAATGCCTTGAAATGGTTGAGAAATGTAGAAGGAGGAGGTTAATATGCACAACCCCAATTCCAATGAAGTTGGGACGTTGTGTCAAACGTAAATAAAAACAGAATACAATGATTTGCTAATAAATGTTCAACCTAAATTTCATTGAATACACTACAAGGACAAGATATTTCATGTTCCATAATATCAACAAAAGGTTCAGAGAATCTGGAGAAATCACTGCATGTCAGCGGCAAGGCCAAAAAGCGACATTGAATGCCCGTGACCTTTGATCCCTCAGGCGGCACTGTACTGTCAAAAGTACGAATTTGGGGAACGTGATATATAATTCCGTCGATGTCTTGAATGAGCTGAATGGTTGAAATGGTACGAATCACTTTCAGAAAGGTGGAAGCATTTGGTTTGGTTAGAATTTTCTGCGTTAATGTGTGACTTTTGTGTTGGAAAATGTATCATACTCAAAAAAAAAAAAAAGGGACAGTTTGGAGAATATGAAAAAAATAATTGTGGGATGTCCTGAATGAGCTGAACCATTTTACGTTGAAATTCTTTGAATCGGTTTAGAAACGTGGAAGGACAGGGCCAAAATTGTCAAATTTCTGCAGAATGTGTGAATTTTGTGTTGGGAAAATGTGGTATCGCAAAAATGTGGGGAATTTGGCAATGTGTAAAATATTTTCCAAGATGTCACCAGTGAGCTGAGCAGTTTGAAGCTGGAATGGTTTGAATAAATATTATATAAATATTACATTTGGAACATTCTTTGTTCATTTCAATGGTATATTTTTTGGAACGGAATATGTGCAATTGTGGCAAAAGTGGGGAATTTGTTTTCCTTGAATGTCCCGCATATTGTGATGCCGGAATGGTTTGAAGTGAAACGTGGATGTGACGCTTTCGACATTATGGGTGAAGAATGAAATGTGTGCCCATGAAAAGGGCCAATTGAGAAAATTGGGCCGCCTCCCACTCTCCACTTTCACCACCCGTTGAGCGTCTGCCGCTGCTCCTTTCCCCTGGTAATTCCCTTGCCTCCGTCTTTGTTTTGGTTGCAGATACAAATCTCCGGGGGAGAAGAGAAAAGAGATGAGAGCCTCCCATCTTTTGGGACGGTATGACTTTATCCGTAGCCTCGTCCCGTTCTGGTGTTTGGCGGCGCTTGTCCCCGCTGTTTTCTTTGACAGTCCGCACACATGTTGGGAGAGAGATTGAAGACGATGGAAGGGGGGGGAGGTGAGAGAAGGAAAAAAAAAAAATGACTTCACTGCCACGGCTGGACTGCCCCCTTTTTCCCCCTCAGCCTCTCTCTGTCTCCCAACTTTTGCTTCCTCCCTCCTTCCTAAATGATTCTGGAAGAGAGGGAAGGAGCATTCGGAGCGGGGCGCGTCACATAGGAGAGGGTCTGCACACTGGGACTGAAGGGAAGCCTCTGGACTTAAAAGGATGGGCTTTGTGGACAGGTTTGTTGAGATTTTCTGAAGGCAAGAGGGGCATGAGGTTTCTGTCTGAGGGGGAGAGACGCCAAGCAAGCACTGGATTGAGGAAGAAGCGATGCTTTTAAGGAACGTCGCACTGAGCTCCGAGGACACGAATTCTGCTGCTTTGAATTGGTCGAGAAATGTGGAAGGATTAGGTAAAACGCCAAATTGTCAAATGACTGCGTTCATGTGGGAATGTGGGAAAACAGTTCTGCGATGTTCTGAATGAACTGAACACTTTGAAGTCACAAAGGTTTGAATCGGTGGGGAAATGCGGGAGCAGGAGGTCAAATTGCCGAATGCCAACAACGCTTATTGGGGAATTTTGTCATGAAGCGTGGAATTTTGAGAAAGTGGGAAAACACTTTCCAATATATATATCATGTATGTCATTGAGATGATGTCCTGAATGAGGTAATCGGGGTCAAACGTATTAATTTGTCAATTTTGTCCTGTGCGTAGGACGCGTTGATCTCCCGTAAGTCCTCCTTGAGCTCCGCTGAGACCTTCCCTAGCGCTCCTCACTATGTGGTGGCGAAGGTCCACGCTGTGGTGGACTTGTTGTTTCCTGTTCCTGTGCGTCCTGGACGTATGGACGGCGGGCCAGGCGCAGCCCCGCTCCTCCCGCCAAATGGCGTCGCCTTCATGGGCCGGTAACCTTTCGGAAAGCGCCGAAAGGAAAGTGGCGCGCCTCGGCGTGGCGTTCAAGCGCAACGTCCGGCAGCTCCGTGAAAAGAGCGCCTGCCTGGACCTGGTCTTCCTGGTGGACGAGTCGTCCAGCGTGGGCGCCGGCAACTTCGGCAGCGAGCTGCGCTTCGTGCGCAAGATGCTCTCCGACTTCCCCGTGGCGCCGGAGAACACGCGCGTGGCCCTCGTCACCTTCTCGTCCAAGACCCACGTGGTGACGCGGGTGGACCACATCACGGCCCCCAAGCCGCACCAGCACAAGTGCTCCCTCTTCAACAAGGAGATCCCGGCCATCAATTACAGAGGAGGGGGCACTTACACCAAAGGAGCCTTCCAGCGGGCTGCGGTGAGTCGAACAAATGTGATTTTATCTCCAAAGTGATTGTCAGGTTGCTATCTTTCCATGTGTTAGCATAGCAACTGTTAGCATGTTAGCATTTGAGCAATTCTCTTCCGAAATACAGTGAAAATCAGCAAATAATTGCCTGTCAGTGCCACAAGATGGTGCGAAAGCACTACTTGTGTCTGAATGAAACTCCTCAACTGACCTCAACTTAAGTTCCTAGGTACCAAGATGACACAAGCAGTTGGCAAAGCACTGCTTCTGTTTAAATGAAGCGCCACAGTTCTCACCAACATAGTTCCTTGTCACCAAGATGACAAAGTAATACTTTTATCGCCAAATCACCAATTTACGTAGGGTCACACTTGTACCAGAATACTGTGTCAAAACTTTCTCCATTCAGGTTGTGATCTTACTATATGCTAGCATACCAAATGCTATCATGCGATTAGCATCAGCACTTTCTCTCATCAGGTTGCCATCTTCCTACTGAATGTGTTAGCATAGCAACGGTTAGCATTTGATCAATTCTCATCAGAAATAGTACCTTAATTCAGGAAGACATATCAAAACCATGTCAATTGGCCTCAACGTTTTCTCTATTCAGGTTTCTATCTTACAATATGTTAGCATACCAAGTGCTAGCATGTTAGCATTTGATACATTTTCTTAAGAAATAAAACCAAGATAACAGGGAGCGATGTAAAACCGTTGTCAATTGGCCTATTCTGGTCGCTATCTTAGCATACCAACTGCGAGCTTACTATCTGTTAGCATAGCATCTGTTAGCGTGGCAGAATTGGATCAGTTCCCATTAGAAATAGTGCCTGAATACAGGGAGGGATGTAAAACCCTTATCATTCCGCCGTAGTACTCTCGTTGCCATCTCGTGAGTTTGCCATCTTAGCGCAGCTCAAAGGTTAGCTTGTTTATGTTTGTTGATTTGAGTCGCCACTTACATGCTGGTGGTATGAGGCTGGTGCTGTACAGGAACCTCGTGCCTCAGGTCTGCCTTCCTCAACCTGCGCAGCATTTAGTACATTTGTGTCTGCGACAATGTTGGGAAGTACCGGTCAACTGCTACACGTCGTAGGATAACACGCAGTCTAGTGAGCTCGCTCGAGCGGTTTGCACTGGCGTCTCCCCCGCGTTTCCAACGATTAGCCTCGGCCCGTATCCGTTGGCTAACAGCTTGGCCCTCAGGACAGCTTTTCAGCTCAACCTCCTTAAGTTAAATGCTGATAAGGAGACTCCTGGCCCAGTCCCAGCTTCTAAAAACCACAACAATACCAAGGAAAAAAATCTCTCCGAGGGTTGGTTCTGCAGCGTTCTCACAGTATTTCCAAACTCTGCCTCGATGATTTATCGAATGATGTGAGCGTGGTTTTGAATAGTGCACCTCATGGACTAGGGTCCCCCCTGCAGCGCACATATTCGATTAAATACTCACATGATGTCATTTTGTTGAGCAAGACTCCCGTTTTTCGTGACGTGATTGTTTGATGTGTTCTTTGGGAAAACGACAGTGACGTCGATAATTGATAATTGCGGCGTAATAATAATAACCGAGCCATGTTTTAGTCCCTCTGCAACTCTCGGAGGCTGGGATCCATTAAGAGAGGGAGACATTTTTCCACCAGGCTTGCATGTAGCGACACGAACGACTCTTTGGTCTACATCTGTCTCATGTCTCGGCATCGGCGTCAAGCGTCGGCAGCATGTGTCGTCGTGATGTCTCATTTTTGCCTTTATAATTTTGTATCTTTTTTTTTTTTTTTTGCATTGCTTGCGGAAAGTATGCAGACAGAAAATTAGTGGACAATATAGAGAATTCTTTCTTTTCCCCACATGAGGAAACTTTGACAAAAGCGCAAAATCAACAGTTGGTCTTCCTTTTAACATATGCAACATCAATACTTTGTCTTCTTTTTAGGAAAGAGCAACATTTATAGTTTGTCTTCTTTTTGTGGAAGTGCAATGTCACTCGTACAGTTGTCTTCTTTTCAGGAAAGTCCAACAGAAATCATTTGTCTTCTTCAGGAAAGTAGTCGGTACTCGACTTGGGAAAGCGTTTGATTGTGATTATCGTCCTATTGTCCCAAGGAGTTGGCACGAGAAAGGCGCGTGAGGTGCGAAAGAATGTGAGCAAAAACGCTGAAGAGGACAAGAAATAATTTGAATGGTGTTTTTTTTTTTTTTTTAACTGTTGGTAAAGGCGCAGCATGAATCTGGGTCAAAAGAGATACCGCAATGATTTACTGGCACGAGCCCTTCTGCTTTGCCAGCCAGCATTTCGACTTGCAGGTGGGTAATTGAAATTTTGCCCCGCTCCTGCATTGAATGCTTCCAAACTCACCCGGGAAGCGTTTGGGCTTCATCCATCACTCCGAAATGTTTATGGACCGGCTTTCCGTGTTTGTCATCGAGCGTAATTAAGAGTACATTAGAGCGCTCTAAGTGCGAACGCGTGCGCGCGGTTTACGGCCATATAGCAGACACGAGTGCGTCTGTGTCATGTAATTGCTTCAGTAACTCCTAACCTAGCGCTAAAAATATAAATGGTCGTCGTGGGCCTTTCCAAGCCACAGCGGGCCAAACAAATAACGTGACTCTCGTTCCAGTGAGTCAGCACAACGTCTCCCATTCCTCCCATTTCGATGTTTTCCGTCCAAACTGAAGACCTGTTCGCACACTGTCTGCGAGGTTAAATGTGACCCGTGGTCATGACATTTGAGGTGGCAAAAGTACACACACCCTGTATTTAAGCTGTGGGACAGATAGGCGTGTAAAAAAAAAAAAAAAAAAGCCAGGGGCGAGCAAGTGTTTTCTGCTAAACAGGCACATTTGATTTTGAAAATGAAAAGATGGTCCAGATCATTTAAAAATAATAATAATAGTAAAAATGTCCACAGCTCGTGACCATAGGTCAGGGTAGGAACGTAGATCGACCGGTAAATCGAGAGCTTCGCCTATTGGCTTAGCTCCTTCTTCACCACAACGGACCGATACAAAGTCCGCATCACTGCACACGCTGCACCGGTCCGCCCGTCGATCTCCCGTTCCATTCTTCCCTCACTCGTGACCAAGACCCCAAGATACTTGAACTCCTCCACCTGGGGCAGGATCTCATCCCCGACCTGGAGAAAGCACGCCACCCTTTTCCGACTGAGGACCACGGTCTCAGATTTGGAGGTGCTGATTCTCATCCCAGCCGCTTCACACTCGGCTGCGAACTGCTCCAGTGAGAGTTGGAGATCACGGATTGATGAAGCCAACAGAACCACAACATCTGCAAAAAGCAGAGATGCAATATTGAGGCCACCAAACCGGACCCCCTCTACGCCTCGGCTGCGCCTAGAAATTCTGTCCATAAAAGTTATGAACAGAATCGGTGACAAAGGGCAGCCTTGGCGAAGTCCAACCCTCACCGGGAACGAGTCCGACTTACTGCCGGATACGCGGACCGAACTCTGACTCCGGTCGTACAGGGAGCGAACAGCCCGTATCAGGGGGTTCGGTACCCCGTACCCCCGAAGCACCCCTGAATAGACCTTACCAGGAAGGTTGAGGAGTGTGATCCCCCTGTAGTTGGAACACACCCGCCTGTCCCCCTTCTTAAAAAAGGCGACCACCGCCCCAGTCTGCCAATCCAAAGGCGCTATCCCCGATGTCCACGCCATGTTGCAGAGGCGTCTCAACCAGGACAGCTCCACAACATCCAGAGCCTTTAGGAACTCCGGGGGAATCTCATCCACCCCCGGGGCCTTGCCACCGAGGAGCTGTGGCACTTAAATACTGGAAAATAATGTCAATGGCTGGCTTCTTGGTTCGAAAGAAAATTCGATCCAAATCATAATTTCACGTGATTCTCCCAGTTGAGTCACGTGGCGTCTTTTAACACGGGTTAATAAATTGCAGCTTTGATGAATCGCTCCAAGTACATTTTGGAGTGACAAAAGGCACAAAATAGTTTGCAAATGTGTTGTCTCTCAAGAGGATAAGAAGAACCAAGCCAAAAGAAAATCATTTGCAAGAAGTTGGGGAGGTGCTCTGTCAGTAGTGGCATGCTTTTAGCGAAGTGCAAGTGAGCCTTGCGCTTGTACGGAAATCAGGAAGCGCTAGTTTTAGTTTTATGAGATTGCAACAGAAATAGTTTTGTCCACTTTTTAAGAAAACGCACCATCAATAGTCGGTCTTCTTTCTAGGAAATAGCAACATCAGTAGTTGGCAAATGTGTTTTCTCACGAAGGGGGGGGGGAAAGGACCTTGGCTAAAGAGCATCCTTCGCACGAAATGAAAGCAAGGTGCAAGTGTTTGATTCGGCTCCCAAGGGCGAGGCCGGACCGTGATAAAATGATAAGACGGGGCTCTGTTTCCTGTCTCGGCAAAGCGCCGCTTCCCGCCATCTCGGCCTTAATCGTTTCCCGCCCGCTCGCGGTGTCGCCGCCACGCAGCCCGCTGTCCGTCTGGTCCTCGGTGTCCGGGATGCTTCACCTCGCCGCGATAAGAGCAGACACGGGGAGTTAACGATCTGCAGAGGGAAGTGGGTCATAGGTCGAAGCATACGTCACCGGTATACAGCACCTCATAAATCTAGGAAAGCGTTCCAAAAAATCAGGCTGGTGGACGGCGAGAGAAAATGATCTCAACAGCCAGGATGATCCACTCAACCGAATTGTTTGACAAACGATCGTTCCTTCACGGGACTCCCCGCTCCCGCCCTCGTTTCTGAAATGGATGCGGAATATTTTCCAGAAATTCGGGCCCGCTTTCCAGCCACTGAGCGTCTCGAAAGAAAGGACCCCGTGGCCTCCTCATTCGTGACTGCGCAGATTCTTTCCATCATTTCAGACATTACATTGCCATGTGTTTATTCCCTGGAAACGCTGCGTTCGACGGTCACCCGTGACAACGTATAAGCAGTAGAAAATGAATGTCAGATAGTACGGATGGTGGGAAGTAACCAAGTTACTTGCGCTATTTCTCAGGTAAAGTGTTCCTTCAAGCATCTGCCGCCCCGCCAAAGGTTCAGAATGGCCTTCAGATGCCACAAGTTGCTTTAAACTCCTTAACTCACTTCAACATAGTTCCTTGGTTCCAAAGTAAGTTCTTGTAATGCTTTGGCCTGGAAATGTGACTTAGCAAATGCCAAACCGCAAATATGCGGGCGTCCACTCTCCTTTACTATAGTATTTATTTTTGATTTAAGTTAGTAAGAGAGGGAAGCTATCTTTTAAGTCGATACGTTTTTTGGGTTTTTTTTTCCTTGTGCCAAGTTATCATAACAGTGTCTATACTTTTTCAATGTGACCTTTTGGGAGTTGAGTCACTACTTGTACTTTTGCTTTTAGTATCTGTTTTTGTACTTCAGACAATCTAAGATACACGATCCGCCTCTGCTCCCCGCCGTCAGCACGTATTGGTCTGGAGCTCTTTGAATCGTGCGGCGGGGTGCTGACAGACGGCCAGGTAAGGCGCAGGTACGCGCGCTGCGAGGTCAGCAGAGTTCAAGCGTCGCCGTGGCCTTTGACCCGAGGAAATGGAAGCCCATTAATCCATGTCAAAGTGCTGGACTGTTGCCGATCCGTGGAGGTAGACGACTAGAAGTCAGCGGCGATTCGTGGAGAGCCTCCAAAGTAGAAGCGCGGCTGGTTTGAATTTCTTGAAAATGATTTTTGAGCGCAATAACACGAGAGGCCGCAATTTCCGGAGAAATCGCGTGGGAAAGCTGAAGCGTCGACACTGAACTAAAATGCGAAACGTAGAACGTGTGACTTGCACTTGGAATGGTTTGCATCCCTCCAAAAATTGGAAAAAGGAGGTAAATATCGAAAATAATAATGAATTGGATACTAAGTCTCTAAGAGGAGTATGCGTTTGACGGACCACCGGAAACGACGAGAGATTTGTGTTTTATGGAATTACGAAGTCACTAGTCGGCCAACCTAGAGAAGGGACACGGTGTCACACCAACACCTTCCACCGAGTCCACTTTTGCACATAAACGTCCACAATCATCAGCCACCCGAGGCTTAAAATAGAGCGCCGCAATCGGTAGGCCAGCCTGCTCAAACGCCGGGCTCGTACGCGGGAGCTGATAAATGAAAGCCAGCGAAGGTGTGGAGATGAGGAGACGGGCGTATACACGGACGGGTGTGAGCGCCGCGGACGCTTTGAAGACAAATACTTTGTTGGCAGGGTCAGGGGGTCGCCGAAGGAAGCGGCTGTCGGTGGCTCTCGCGGCGTGGCCCGCCACCTTCAGTTATGCCTGGCATTCATGGTCGCACCAGATTCCACCTGGTCGTCATGTGAATGTGCGCCATACATTTGCTTGCCTTCTTGTGTCCACTCTTCGGATCCGGTTCACACTGCCGCTGTCGTCGCCCTCGGTGTCCCAAAAGCGATCCCTTTCACACCTTACGTCTTGGCAACCGTCTCACTCCCCGAGACGCGAGCACAAAGCTCGCATCTATAAATATTGTGAATTCGGTTGGCACTCAACCGAACTAGCGGACTCGGTCATACTCAATGGAATGTTAGACTTAGATTGTGCGCAATGTTGTTCAGTAGCGCCGCCGGTGGGTGGAGAGTTGCGTGTTGACGTTTGTCTGACCGAAAGCAAGCCGAGAGCAGAGCAGATAGCCTGTCAAAATAAGCACTCTCGCTTCCGAAACCAACGGGGACGGCGGGGGCGGCTTTTCTGAGCGGATGTGGTCAGATTGCTATTGCGGGCTTTTGTTGTTGTTTTTGGATCGTGGATGCAAAAAAACCAAAACAAAACAAAAATCATAATAAAATGACCACGTCTGTTGCCACGCCGGGAGTTTGTCGATGTTTTCACTGCTCATGCCTCCAGGCCTGTTGGTTGCTTTCAACACTCTTCTAGCACATCCTCTATCATTGTCTCCAAATCACACACACTGATATGCGCCCGTTGCTGAAGGCTTGTTATCGCTCCCTCGGACCTGCGCCAACTCGGCCCAACGCGACATCCGAGAAATGCACGGGAAGCCTTATGTTTGTGTGAAAATTTTACGTTCAAGACGTGTATGTTCTATCATGTTCCCCGATGTTTTTTTTTTTTTTAGATTTATTTTTCATTATTTGAGAATTGTTTTTTTAAAAAAAACAGTGATTGCTCAAAACGTATTGTCTTTATTGCAAGATGTTTTTTGAGAATGTTTAGGGGTTTTCACTTTGGATATTTTCTTTTCATTTTTCAAGAAAATATTTTTTTATTTTTCAGCTCCCAATAATAAAAACAATTATTGAAAATAGAATGTTTTGCTTATTTATATATAATGTATTTTATTTTTATATAATTACATTTTTATAATGTTTTTGGAATATTTTCTATATTTGTTTTTATTTTTATTTTCAGTTTTTGATAATTGTCACATTTTTGGGAACTTTTCTTACATGTAATATTGGAGGAAAAAAGTCGAATGAGCAAAAATCAATTTAGGAAAGTTTTTTTGGAAAAGCACAAGTTTTTCAGAAAAATGTTCTTTTTAAAAGATGTTTTTTTTAAAATTATTTTTAAAAATTCTTCCAATAGTGTTTTCCACAAGCAAGAACACAAGCTTTTCAGCCCCATCTCAGACACATCCCTTTAAGACGCAGGGATTCCTTAGTTTACTGCTATTCTTTTGTTTGGCGCATACAATAGCAATTTAAACCCCAACCGGCGTCATTCCAAAAAAAAAAAAAAAAGGCCTTCACTTATAATTTGCTCATTTTCTTCGCACTTCTGTGGGTTAAAAAAAAAAAAGAAAAGAAAAAGCACGAGCTGTGTTTTTGCCTTTTTGTTTGTTACATATATTTTGGGCACATGAGCTTTTTGTTTAACAGCAGTGTATTTTTACATTTTATGCACAGCTGTTATAGCAAACGAGTGGTACCACGGAGCGCCCGGTTCTCCCGAATGCAACGGTGCGACCAGTTGCGCTGGCGGTCCTCCTTTTCCTCCCTCGCTCCCTCGCTTCGTGGCCTCTGTAATTACGCTCCTCCTGCCAGAGGCCGCTTGATGTTTGGCCAATTAGACAATAAAGACCAGAACTTTCTCTCCTTTACCCCGTCACACCCTTCATATCCTTCTTTCCTAGGATTGGGCCCAGAATGCGGGGAAAATCAGTTCTTGTTTTCAGAGGTGGCCAAAGTACTTTCACGCTGTCCTGAAGTAGAAACACAAGATACTTGTGTAAAAAGTACTGATTCGACTCCTAGTGCTTGAGTACAAATGTTTACTGTCAGTTATTTACAATGCAGCGTTCCCCTCAAGCCCCTGCCAAAGAATCTGGAAAATCTGGGTGTGACAGACGCGCGCCAAGGTGGTTTAGAATTGCCTCACTTTTATCGAATGAAACTCCTCAACTCATTTGCACCTAGTTCCTCGGCGCCAAGATCAGTTGCCTCCCGACCGTCAGGCCGCTCCAGGTTCCGCGGTCCGCGGCACAGCGAGAGAATTTCGGCTTCTCAGACCCCTGAAAATAAATGCTTCACCGAGTCGGACGTCCCGTCTAATTGCACGGGGTGGATTGTAAATGCGGGCCTCCACTTAGTTTAGGAACTGTATCCGCGTCTGCCCAGTGTTTTTGGGCGGTTCTCTGGCTAGCAGCTGGCTTTTCTGTCAGAGAAATCACTCTAGTTTTAGGCCATTCTCTCATTTTCTCTCACCCCGCGCTCCTGCTGAGGTCGGGATTTGAAGAACGCTGGAATTGAGGGTTGCTTTTAGTGGTCATGTGTGACGTTGTCCCATATCGCTAAAGCCTGGGATAATATAACAAGCAGTTTGTGTAGCCTCTCTTTTTTCATTTTCTTTGGTCCTTGTCCTCATTGGGGCGGCAGGTGAGCTGGAGCTATGCCAGCTGATTTGGGCAAGAGGCAAAGTCGACCGTCTTGTTCGCCAGCCAATGCAGGGCACATATAGACAAACACCCAAAGGCAAATTAGTCACGTTCATAGTTTTGGAATGTGAGAGCAAGCTGAAAAACCCCCAAAGTCACACCGCATTGTCCAGTTTGTGTACTGACTATCCAATGTATTTCCCATCGAATGCGTTTCTCTTTCTGCCCGACAGCAAATCCTGCGACATTCCCGCGCAAATGCAAGCAAGGTCATCTTCCTAATCACTGACGGCTACTCCAACGGCGGAGATCCTCGGCCCGTGGCGGCGGCTCTGAGGGAGCGCGGCGTGGAAATTTTCACGCTGGGCATCTGGCAGGGCAACATCCGGGAGCTGCACGACATGGCCTCGCACCCCAAGGACCAGCACTGCTACCTGGTGCACAACTTTGCCGAGTTCGAAGCCCTGGCTCGCCGTGCGTTGCACGAAGGTGCGAGATCTGACAAGCTTTAGCATCTGACCGTTTTTTTTCTCCCCCTTTTGTAGGATGACCCAAAACAATTTTCCATCTTTTTTTATGACAGAATTCTTAGGATGAGCTAACCAACTTAAAAAAAAACATCTGTTAACCTACTTGACGGACTTAAGGATCGGATTGCGCCTCTGCACTCTTTCCATTTACTCCTTGAAGCTATACAAGATCACTTCACAGCTGTGCTGCCATCAGATCTCAATGAGAAGCTAACATTTTCAATTGGTTGAGGTGTGTTTTGCCTGTTAAGCAATTAGCTCACGAAGTGCAGCCCATTTTCTGCCTGACGTTAAGGAGGAAATCCCATGATTGGCGACAGTATCCCAGTATCGGTATCGGTGCCCTACTGTACATCTCGTCAAATCGCGCCGTACCCATTACCAGTTTACCAGGCTGTCATGTACTACACTGTCCTGTCCTCCCTAATGTGCAGTTGTGTGCAATTTGGCAGATAGCGAACAGTTCTTCCAAAAGAGTCACTGTGTGCTTGCTTCAAGCTGTTTATTGAAATTCCCGGTGAAACTAACACAAAATAAGCAGAATTGCACATTGTGCTGGATATTAAAGAAAATACATAGCTTCCACTAGCGCTCGCTTAATGCTAACCAGTAAAACCAGAGATCACTTTTGACCTTCATGAAAGGCTGTGAATACTGTCTGTTCCTAGTCTTTTATTTTTAATAGATTTGCAAAAATCTCCCCGAAATCTGTTTCATGTTGTCATTATGTGGTGTCTTATGTAGAATTTTTGAAGAAAGAATAATGGATTTAATTCATTTTGGAAAAAGGCTGTAATGTAACAAAATGTGGAAAAAAAAAAACCCTATAAATCACAAGCATGGACTTGAATCCAGGCCGTCTGAAGCCCCGGATTGGGCAGACGCAGTCGTAAAGATCAGAGGCAGACGCAGATAAGGCCGTGAGAACCAAAAAGCAGCTCTGGCCTCGCTTCCACTTCTTCGTGAAGTCGGCCAGGGAGCCTCAAAGCCTTCTCGGAGGCTTTCGGTCACACGCTCGGCCACTCGTCGCGTTCGTGGGAATAAGACATCTTTAGGTTTGATGTCTCGTTTTAACACCTCCGCCTCGTTTCCCAAGATCTCCCCACGGGCAGCTACATCCAGGAGGATCTGTCCCGATGCTCGTCCTTGTGCGAGGCCGGCCGGGACTGCTGCGACGTGATGGCCAGCTGCAAGTGCGGCACGCACACCGGACGCTACGACTGCATCTGCGAGAAGGGATACTACGGGAAGGGTCTGCAGCACGAGTGCACGGGTAGGTAGCCCGAAAAGGCTCGGGACTGAACTTTTGTCTGTTTCATCCTCACGGCCGAAAACGTCAGCAAAGCACGATGTCAGTGGTTCTCCAGCCTTTTACACCAAGTGCCACCATCATGCCAACAGTGACATACAGTAGCATTCTAGTACTGTTCATCAAAAACAAGATACTAAAGAGAATATTTAAGTATATTTCATATTATTGTTGCCACTGTAACATTACGCGGTTTGAAAACAAACCGCATAATGACCATCAAGTCCTCAAACTGTAGATCTGCGAGCTAGCGGGCTTCTTGAGGCCCTGTTTTGTGTTTCCGCGGCGGCGGCGGCGCACTGCGACTCCACACACGCAGGTGGTCTCGTCGTGTTAAAGGTTGCATCATGTTCACTGCGTTTGGGAGGCACAAACTCAGCGTGCGTGTGTGTTGCAGCGCAATGACTAACAGATGCAGGAACTCCAAATTGAGTGATTGAGTAAGTGTTTCGTTTTGAAAGCTAACTTTGATACAGACACACTACATGCCAATGTTTTCCAACGTTTATCGACTCGAGGCGCATATTTTAAAGGAGAAAAACATAAATGTCACAAAAGGTACATACAGTACAGTAAATCCCCCACCAGATTGCGGTTCGCCTACCGCGGAATTTTCTGTTCGACACACAGTGGTACCAACAGACGAGTTTCTGTGGCTTTTTGCGTCACGTTGCGAGCCACGGAATACAGTATAGTCGTCGGTGAAAATAAATGAGCCAAACCCACCGCGAGAAAGAGTAGACTGTTCCCTCATAATTGACGTGACAAGCTGAGATTCACACCCTCATCTTTATCTTCGACCCGAAAATCTGCGCTGATCTCAAATCCAACGCGATGCAAATGCCGCCATCGACTGGCATCTGTTTGTCATTGCGGTTACGTAGACGCTTGAATGTCACAGACGAGCTGGGTGAGACCGTCTTCCATGTTGAAAAACGTACTTGACAAATCAATGTCGGTGGCAGTAAATGGTTGAATTCCAGTTGATGAATATAAATGTCCACGGCAGTTCTGACTTAAGTACCATTTTTTTGTTTTTTTTTTAATAAATGAACTCCTCTGCACACAAAATGATTTCCCTATTTTATTAACTTACATAGTGCTCATACTGAGAAGAATGGGGGTGGGGGCGGGGGTATCAAGTTCCATGTTGTTTGGGTTGACATTTCTTTTGCTAATGTTGTGGACTTAGTAACAAGAAAAATGCAAAGTTAGCTCATGATAACAGTGGAAAAAGTACACCTCACTTTCAAGTTTTGACTTTTGATGGAGTCAAGACTGAGGCTCAGTTTACCTCAAGTCGGTCTGGCTGAAGCAGAGCTTGTTGTGTGGATTCTGGCTACTCTGCGTGCGTCACCGGTCAGCTTTTTTGACAGGCGCAGCAAAACACTGCTGCCAGAGTTAAGCCTCCCCCTCCTCAGCGTGGGCGTATGTGTGTGCGTGTGTGCGTGGCGGGGGGAGATTCAGGTGGGTTTGCCGTCTAGACTCTGAGGTTTGCGGTTTTTTTTTTTGTGTGTGTTTTTTTTTTGGCTCCCCTTTTCCAAAAACATACAAGAACATCAGTCCTGTCAGTGGGGCCGTTATTATTATTGACCGAGCAACTTGGTTGGAAACCAGATCCAAATCTCCACTGTGTACGGGAGTTTTGTTTATAGACCCGTCCGCGCCAAGAGAAACAGTCTCATCCAAAAAAACACAAGAGGAATTCCAGCAGATAAAGACAAAAGGCGAGGCCCCGTTCTGACAGTTTGCGGGTAATGCTGTTGAGCCTGAACTATCTTCGATGAAGAGGACACGAGAAGTGGGTCTGTGGCCTGAGAGTCAAACGGGGTCCGTGACCTCTCCTGGAACAGGAGGGAATGACAGGAGCTCTGGATTATGTTCATGGGGTGTCATTAAGCTTACTCAGTAGCGCTGCACTGGAAACTTCAGAAATGTGCTCGGCACAAACTTCGGGTGGACATGTCTGCCGTAACAGGACGCACCAAAAAGTCTCAAAGAACCATGTCTGAAATTGAACACGTGTTAGTTTGAAGCAGCCACCTCGGGGCCAAATCGTGTGAAAAGCATCGATGGACCTGCATTGGAGGGTCCACGTGGTGGTTCAAAGTGAACATTTCCGAATCGGGTCTCGTTTTGGTCCACCGCTGCCGTCACACGGATAAAAGTGGCCTTCTATTTTCAGTCATTTACAGTTGGATGCTGTAATAAGTCAGCGGACTCGCTGTTACCGCTCGCCTGGGTCAAGCTTCAATTGCCCCCGCAGCAGCAATAACTGCAAACTGTCTGGACAGCGTGTCTGTCTCCTACCACCTTCTCGTTTCTTCGGGGGTCGCAAACGAAAGCCTCATTCGGACATCTGGTCCTGTTCTGCTGTGGGAGATAAAACGCAAATCCCCCCCCGTGTTTAGCTACGAACGCGGGGACCCGCGTGATAAAGAATAGATAAAGCGTTACGGAAAGCCCACTCCCTTCATGAAACGACACAAATAGGTTTGTAAACGGCTTGAATTGATGCCTCCTGCTGCTGTTTCTTCTTGTTTCTGGGTCAGGGCTATAAACGCGCCCTCCTCCGCCGGCGAGCGTGAAAAACAAGTCGGCACGGACCAGCCGGCGAGTTTTCCATCCTTTACGCGGCGAGTCGAGCGTGTCGCCAAGCGCGCCGGGCATAAATAAGAGGCGAATTCAACACTGCGCAAACACCCGGATATGATTCCGAGCCTCTCAGGCTGAGGTGGGCAACGTACCATCCCGAGGCGACATATGGCGGCCTCAGTTCTTTAATTGCCCCTACGATCGTTTACACGATGGAGAGTCTTGTAATATTTGTCCCTCTCCGAGTCCAGTATTGTCTCCCAGCTCCACGTCTTGTCATGTAACTCCGAGTCATTGGGTGGCGCAATCCCTTTTCAAAGTGTTTATTTACACCGTGCAAACCGAGGACGCACTGTTGGCCTTTTTGTCACTTATTTCCCAGCACACCGCCATCTATAATCAAACTCACCAGACTGGAGAGCTGCCCGTGTTTGTACAGTTGTTCAGCGGTTGGCCTCAACCTCCCCGACGAGTCCCCGCGTTCCCGTAGTCTGTAATAAGCGAGCGAGACGTGCAGTCTGTCCTTGGGAGTCAGCGAGAGGTATCGTCGCTCTAGCGATGAGCTCGGGATTGCTTGCCGTCCTCCTTGAAATTCCCTTTTGTTGTGCGTGGGGATAGAAAATGGGCATTGTTGCTGGTTCCCTCTCCCTGGATACTTGGTAGGGGGTCCAACATGTCAAATCACACCAGTGTCACAGGCAAAGTATATACCGAAAAACCAGCTTTTTCATCACTCCCCCGTGAATGTGTTTTGCGGGCCAGACTGGACACTTCCACTGTCTATTTATGCACATATTGAGTCTCAGTCGCAAGTGGGACGATCGGTGGAACTGGAGAAGGGGGCAAATGGTTTTTTTCATGGAATTTGGCCCCAAAATGGCTGCTTCAAACCAAAATGGCTGACTTCCTGTTCAATTTCATTCATGCGTCCTGTTATGATTGAGCGATTGGCGAAACTCGTGTCTGGTGCTAATTCTTCCAAACTTCCTGGCCCCTTTTTCATGGAACGGCAGGTTTTTTTTTTGTGTGTTTTTTTTTAATACACTCTTGTTTATTTTCCTATTGCGGAAAGGTTCGGAACGTATCCCTCGCGATAAAGTGGATTTCACTGTATATTTGTATCTCGATACTTGTAGTACTAGTGACTTTTGATCCATTCCTCTGGCCTACGTGTTCTGGGAAGCTCTCAGATTAGCGGTCCACGCTCAAACGGTGAGATGGCAGAATTTCGATTCCCCATCTGGAATCGGCCGGCTCCGGTTGCAGAATAAAATAAACCAGATGATGACTCGGACCAGATGTGCAGACATATTTCTGTCGGTAACATGAAATTGTGAGATTTGCTGCCTTGCAATTAAATAATTTGTGTCGAAGATAAGAGGTGGGAAGCAGCGTGCGTAATTGCCCCGTGTGGTTGGCCGTGCGTTTTCTAGCATGTGTTTGTGGATTTTGTGGGAGCGAGCCTATCAATGCACACGGCGAGCGACGAATGTGACCCTCTGAGATGAAACCAACCTCCCTAAGTCGGTCGCTGCGGTCCTCTGAATAAACCTTTCGTGTTCGTCCCAGTCTTTTTTTAGGCGGGTCTAATCCAAACGTTCTCGTGTGATTGTAACGTTGGCTCCTTGCTTATGAACTGGCCTGCACTTTGTTTGCGTTTTCTTTTTTTTTTTTTTTTCTTTTTTCTCTTCGCGTCCCACTTCTTGCCCAGAAAGCGATTACCCCGTTCTCGTGAAATCTCGTCTAAGGTTAGCCTGGCGAGCTGGAGTTGCTTATCTCTAGTATTAAACGTATTTGCCCAGCTTTTTAATAACCCCAGCGCCTTTGAAATAATGCCGATCGTTTTGGGATTTTCACGATCCCAGGAGAATCGCATTCTCGATTGTTAATCGCGTTCACTGTTCACGATGATCAGGTTTTGAAATCAAATGAGTTGACTTTGCTGACTTTCTACTTCTTAACGTGATAAACGAACGCTACCCGTGTCACGCTACTGCACAGTATGTCTACTCATACATTTTTTCCCGGAATTTAACGAAGTACAATATCTTTTTTTATTGTTTAATGAAAGAATGGGAGGCAGTCAAACGTCGTTCTGCTTTCTGCTCATCTGCCAGTTGACGCCCTACTTCCTCTCTAAATAAAGACTCCGATGTTTGGCTGCTGTGTAATTCCGAGCGCCGCGGCGTCCAAGCGCAATTGCTGCGGATTCATTACGTGGCCTGTGGCGTGCTGATACGTTTCGAAAGCAAGTTCATTCTTTCGTCGTTCATCACTTCCTGCTCCTTCCTCCCATCTTGGCCCGATTCCTGGCGGAACGGGCCAGAACGTCTGCTCTTCCGGAACTGTGTGTGGATTTGTGTGTGTGCATCCATCTGTCTGTGCGCATCCTAAGGCAAAACATGCAACCTTTCAGGAGTTTCGGCCCCAGTTGGATGCTTCCAACCAAAATGGCCGACTTGCTGTTCAATTTCAGGCATGACATTTTTTACCGCAATTTGCGGCGGTCGGTGAATTCACACAAGTGCCTTTTGAAATGGCTTCCGCTATAAATGACTTGTCGTAAAAGTGGCATGTTGAGTATTTACTCTCCATCTTTCACATAAGCTTCATGTGGAAACATTGCAACTACTGTGAATTCGAAATGGGCTGGAAGGAAAACTCATAATATGTCTCATTGCTTAAGGCCTACAAATCCCATCAAATCTCCCCTGTGGAGAGTTTTTTTTTTTCCCCGTGTATTTTTCCATCTCCCGAGCATGTTTAAATATGCGCGTGGGTGTGGACTCGCAGAGTTTATGACTGCCGATATTAAATTGTACAAAAACAAAAAAAGACAAAATGGGGAGACTCTGCATCCGGTTTTTAATCAGAAGTGTTATCCTGAAACTGATTTTAGACCAGGCACCACAGTGGCCTAGTGGTCAGCACGTCTGCCTCAGTTGCTACATACAAAAGGAATGAATAAACCTTTCTGAATATCATTAACTGTTTTTTTCAGTATGTCTGGTGATATCATTCAGGGTCTCCTCCTTTTTTTTTTTAAAGCATGCCCACCCGGCACCTACAAACCAGAGGGAACGCCCGGAGGTTCGAGTACCTGCCTGCCGTGCCCGGACCAGCAGCACACCTCCCGGCCTGGCGGCACCTCGCTCAGCGACTGCGTCTGCAAACCGGGCTTCCGGCAAGTGGACTTGACCTGCCAGGGTAACCGGAACGATCGGTCACACGTCGGTGTTAACCGCTACCAACCGCCACATGATTGATTGATTGATTTCGATTTTTTGTGGTTGTATTTTTCATTCCAGTGGTTCATTGCCCTCCGTTGTCCCCGCCGCAAAATGGCTTC
This sequence comes from Phyllopteryx taeniolatus, assembly GCF_024500385.1. Lineage (NCBI taxonomy): Eukaryota > Metazoa > Chordata > Actinopteri > Syngnathiformes > Syngnathidae > Phyllopteryx > Phyllopteryx taeniolatus. Next base: position 2,524,006 of record NC_084524.1, on the reverse strand, counting down.
TTCATCCAGAACATATGCAACAATCACTACGACGCGGCCTGCGGCGTCAAATGCCAGCCGGGGTTCGACGGCCAGGGGACGGGCATCCGGCTGTGCCGGGCCGACGGCACCTGGTCGGGCTCGCCGGCTTCTTGTAAACGTAAGCAAAAATACAAACGTCAGTCAGCTGGGATAGGCTCCAGCTCACGCCTACAGAAAATATGAAACAAGAAAACACACGCAAAAAGAGTTGAGTAACCGCTTTGGGTGATTTTTATGGGATTTCGCTGAAAAGTCCCTACGCATTGAACATTTATGAGAAGTTATAAAAAAAAAAGAAAACGTGTGTTATCGTGTCAGTTTCACGAGCAGCAGACAGACCGGCGTTACCATGGAGACCCCCTCCCTCGGGCCTAAAAAGCTGGGAGGTCGTCCGAACATCACACACGTGAAGCTGCGCACTCGGCAAACCGATGCCACGTCGAAAGTGACGTTTTCCGCATTCAAAAAAAAAAACTCCCTGACGTCCTCCAGAACATTCCTTCCTCTTGGTGTGTCCTTCCTCCTTCCTGAGCTCCCTCTTTAATTGGACCCTGCCTACCTTTTCTTCCCCCGAAACATCTGCGGCGCAGAAAGCACAAGAAGCAGTTTCGGTCCCTCAGTCTGTCTCAACACATTCGACACATCCATTTTCTCGATCAGGCAAACGCAGGGCACACATGGACAAACGGCCATTGACATTCACACCGCAGTTACCTCTCAAAAGTAATCTGATGACTGAATACTCCTTCGTAAAGTAATATAGTTACCGAGTACTTGATTTTAAAAGTAACTCGAGTTCGAGTACAAGTTAGCAGCTGCATGAGGCGTACATATTAACTGTTGTTGGTACCCGCAACATTCGCCTGCTAAAAAAAAAACAAAAAACAAAAAAATACAACAACTGAGAATCTTTTGTGCGCAGGAAATGAATTCTAGAGGGTTACTTGTTGTTTGTGTTAGAATGTGTACGTGTGCAACTTAGCTGTGTTTGTGTTTGTGTTGCACGTTTATTTGATTTTCTTTGCGCAGTCCGCTCCTGCCCGCCCCTCGCCAAGCCCCCCCACGGCACCCTGAAGTGTAGCAAAGGCGGCGCCTCCTACAGGGCGGAATGCCAAGTGGACTGCAACCGAGGCCATCGAGTGGAGGGGGACCCCAAGATCACCTGCCTGGCCAATTCCCAGTGGAGTGGACCCCTACCTCGGTGTGTGGGTAAGCCTTCTTGTTCTGGTCAACAAGCCACAATGAAGCTCATTTTTTCCCCCCTTCGCTTGTAGAAAAAGAAAATGATCATTACAATATTCAAAACAGCCCCCAAATAATAAACCGATCATGTGAAAATAAGTGATTACTCTCGGAAAAACATGATCAGTCTTGTCTGAACGTATGCAAATACGATCCCGAATATATGAACGTTGAAAATATTCAGTAGTTTAACATCCTAAAATCTCCATTTGGCCAGTGTAAAGCACACTCAGTATTCGCAAAATGAGAGTTTATGGCCACCTCTCCTCTTTACGACACCCGGCTCGCCCGCTTCCTGACAGCGCTCCCCCAAAACGTGTCCGAGTCGCGGCTCGTTTGTTTGGCCGTCTCGGCTCCGAGTCATTTTGTTTGCACAGCGCGGTAACGCCAGCTCCTCAACCGAGATATTATGTTTTTCATCTACACATCGAAATGGAGCATATTTAATGTCAGTTTCATCTAGACAGAAATCGGGCTTTTTTTTTTTTTTTTTGCCAACTAATGGCAACGTGATATCATGTTGCAGTTCAGACAAAAATAGTAGTTCAAATGTTTTGAAACGCGTTGCAATGTGATTCCAGCGTGCGGGAGATTAAATGCTTTTCATGCCCTTAAGTGCGTTGCATCAACTTGAGCAGCAAGCGTTGCTAACGCGTCAGATGCATCTCACTACCTGGCTCCCTCCCTCCCAGAGGCGCGCTGCCCCCCGATCGGGCCGCTGAAGAACATCCTGGTGTCGCCCCCCGGCTGTACGAAAAGGACGGCCTCCCCGGGCTCCGCCTGCATGTTCACCTGCCGTCAAGGGTACGGTCTCCAAGGAAATAGGAAGGCGGTGTGTCTCGGCTCGGGGAACTGGACCGCGAATGTCCATAAGGCGACCTGCAAAGGTATTCCGTTGCGTGCGCAGCGACCCTGCGGTAGGCCGCTGACCTGTCCAGACATTTTTGCGCTTTGCGTCTGCAGATATCGAGCCACCTTGGATCCAGTGCCCGGAGAGTATTGTCGCAGCGACGGATGAACGGCGCAGCACCGCTCACGTCGTCTGGAGCGCGCCGATTGCCACCGACAATTCCAAAGAGGAGGTTCGAGCCCCTGCGGAAATGGTGTAGAATGTGGGAAAGCTTTCTTTCTGAAAAGCTGCCGCTCTTCCTCCAGGTGTCGGTGCAGGTGAAACCGGTGTACACTCCCCCGCAACTGATCCCCATCGGAACGGAGACCATCACCTACATCGCGGCCGACCACGCTGGGAATCAGGCCAACTGTTCTTTCACGGTCACTGTCATTGGTAACAGTGTTTCCCAACCTTTGTTGAGCCAAGGCACAGCTTTGACAACTGTGTTCAAATCAGTTGAGGACTTTTCATTGTGACAAGTGGCGCTTTTCTGCCGTTTTGTGGCATCTGGGGTTCAAGAAACTATGTTAAAGTGAGTTGCGGAGTTTCATTCAAACAAACTGGTGCTTTGCCGTCATCTTGTGGCATGTTGGTGCCAAGTAACTATGTTAAAGTGAGTTGAGGAGTCCCATTTACACAAAAGTAGTGCTTCGCTGCCCTCTGGTGGCATATTGTTCCCGAGAAATTATGTTGAAGTGAGTTGAGGAGTTTAATTTCGACAAAAGTAGTGCTTTGTCGCCATTTTGTGGCATCTTGGTGTCAAGGAAGTTGAAGTGAGTTGAGGAGTTTATTTTGGACAAAAATACTTGGTACATTTTGGAGTCATGGAAAAGAGAGTGGAGGAATTTAATTTCGCCCAAAATAGTGGTTTGCCACGATCTTGCGGCATCTGTTGGCAATTATAAATATTCATTTTTTTTGTATTCACAGCAGGGCTCGACTATTCGTGGGGGTTCATTGTTTGTGCCCTGTGATTGGCTGGCAACCAGTCCAGGGTGCCCAGAGTCCTCTGAAATGTTTGGAAAGAACCCTGGCGTCAGATTGCCAGTAAATGTAATCGTAGGCTGACATTTACAGGAAATGTCCTTCGATCTTAGTCACTCAGGCAGCTCATTCATCTCAGCAGGTGTAAAAAAAGTAAAAAAAACAGGGCTGTAATCCCAGTAGTCAGTGGAAAAAAAACTCCATGAACATTTCCATATGTTACGATGGGGGTGGAGCTGAGTTTTCTTTCGTTCGTTTTTTTTCATCGGAAACGTGCGTTGAAGTCCTCTGACAGCCTCCGTCACCTTCTGATTTTCGGACCTTTTTATTTTTCTGTGCGACCATCGTCTAGATACGGAGCCGCCGGTGATCGACAGGTGCAGGTCCCCGGCCGCGGTCCAGGCCGCGGACGCGGAGACGGCGGCGGTTTGGGAGGAGCCGCAGTTTTCCGATAACTCAGGTATGTCTGGCGACTGCACTCTGGTGGGTTCTTCTCTGCCACTCCCTCTCACATGATGGATAAACAAGATCTTTTCCACTGAGTGACTGGAAAAAAGGGGTCTGGTTTGTGCGTGTGTGTGTGTGTGTGTGAGAGACACTGGATGAAAGATGGATTGTAATTCTCTGAAAGAAAGAGAAATAGTGTTGAAGTGAAATTTGTCACACCAGTGCCAAAAACAGACTCTCTTTTGTGGGGGATTTTAAAAATCCCCTTGTCCTTGACCACAAACGTTTCCTTGGCCCTGCTCTAAATCGTTCACACGATTTTTGAAAAGCGCCTCAAATGATGTTCCCTTCGCATTCAAGGAGGTCACACGCACATCTGTGATGTTCATCCACTGTGGCCTGCGGAGGCCTTAATTTGCATCCTCTGCTTCCTGTCCGGATCCCGCTGGAAAGCGACGTGTCGAGGCCCCGCCGCCACGCTGACCGAGCCGCCTGCTGGTCTCAAGCCGCTGCGGTGAAAGATGACAAAACGCATATCTGCGCGGCCGCCGGCCGACGTCATTTACCGTCGTGCTCGCTGTGCGTTTGCCCAGCACGTGACCCGAGGTGGTTTAAACGTGTATCTGTACTTCTACTGAAGCACAGTACACTGTGAACAGAGATAGCGGTTTTCAAATATAGGGAGTAAAAGTAAAAAAGTCTAAAAAATAAATGCTGAAGTCAAGTACAGAGACCTAAAAAAAATATATATATATATACTAAAGTACAGTAAGTTTTTGTACTTTGTTACTTTCCACCAGTGCACGCGACAGACACAAACACTCTCACCTCGCGTCTCAACAAGGCCCTCGATGTGCTTCGGCGACCACCTGTCTGCAGCCCCCCCACCCCACCCCCCGCCCATGTGTAATAACAGGCTGCCTCTGCTTCCCTCGGGGGCCGCACGACGTCAGCCCGGCTCCGTTTCGACGTCAGTGTTTTGTTTTTCCAGGCCTGGATCTAAATATAGTCGCGACTCGCCAGACAAGCGCGCACATACGAGACGTATATTTTTGTGTGGGCTGGATGAATGAAGGAATGAATGGAAAGGGAGACCCCAGACGTGTCGCTACTCTGAAGTGCTGTAATGGGGCGGACGAGTCGGCATTCAGGTTTTACGACCCTTGCCCTTGAACTTATTTTTCTTCCTAGTCTACCGTGCGTATGAGCCAAGAAGGGCAGCCTCTCTACGAGGGACCGTCAGCAACATAATTCAGAAGTGGGCGTGGGCGAAAATAACTTCACTAGTGTACTTTTTTCTTTCTTTTTTTTTTTTACCTGCCCGACAGTGACTGAGAAACGCTCCCACTAATTCCCAGCTTCCAAACATTTTACTGAATTGGTCTGAAATTAATCTTCACTGACTACAAATAATGTAACTCAATTAAACTGTCTATACCAGCGACATATAGTGATAGGCAAAGCAAGGGTACGTTAGTTTGAACGCTTCTTAATGCATTTTTCCCTGAAAATTAAACCAAGTCTATGACTGCCCCCCGCAGGATAACAAGACTAAATTGAATGTTTTTGACCAAGTTGTGATGATGGATTGCGCATCACGCCGCTGTCGACTTGACTCTTTGTCTGCGTTTCTTCAAGGCGGCCGGCTGTCGGTGACCAGTAGCCATTCTCCGGGTTCACTGTTCCCGGCAGGGGAGACTGCGGTCCAGTACACTGCTACCGACGCGGCAGGAAACAGCCGCACCTGCAACATCACCGTCACTGTGCGAGGTACGCAATTCAACATCACAGGATACAGTGCAGCCGGAAAGTATTCACAGTACTTCTTTTTCAGTGTTGGGAAGATGACTTTGGAAATGTAGTTGGTCACAATTACAATTTACCCTGCTGAAAATGGGATAGTAGTGTAACTATTTCAATGAGCGCTACTCTCTCAAAGTAGGAGAACTAATTACATTTGGATTATTTAATTTTGAAAGAATGCATCAACGGGGCCCTTGGATGTTTCCTCGAAAAAAGTGGATTCAAACCATAGATCCTTATTTTGGAATTGACCACACATTTGTTCTTTACAGTACACAAATAATAAACTGAGAACAAAACCTAATGAAATGTAAACAAATAATTTTTTTTCTTAAATGTTCGTTTCATTATGTGTACAGAAATGTGGAAAACATGATACCATGTTTACCTAATGACAAATGTGCACAATTTAGATATTCATATGTCAAACCAAATAAGTGAAAGTTTCATAAAAAAAAGTCCAAAATTCTAAAGATGGAATATATATAATATTGTGAGCGTTTTCATTTGTCCAGGCACGACTTGTGAGCGACCGTATGTCCCAATAAATGGAGAGTTCATCTGTTTGGAGGAAGAGAAAGGTGTCAATTGTACGTTGCACTGCAAGCAGGGCTACAGTTTGACTCAGGACGCAGTGCACAGCTACTTCTGTGCCCACAACGGTTTGTGGGAGCCACCCTACTCCCCGGACAGACCCGACTGCTCTGGTTAGCGCACCGCGAGACGCTTAAACTGTTAGCTGGCTTGGAATGATGGAGGCCTGTAAGTCACCTCCCTGTTGAAATTTGTTGTTTTTATTGTTGTTGTTTTTAACCAGTGAACCGAGTGGCTAACAACGGGCTGAAGCCGTTTGAGATGCTGTTTAAAGCCTCGCACTGCGACGATGTAGACTTGGTCAAATCATTTACGGGGGAGTTGAACTCCAAATTGGGGAGCATGGTGAGGAGAAGCTACTTTGATGAGGTTTTTTTTCCCCCCAGTTTTTCTTTTCATGTGTTTTTTGTTTTTCTCACAGCTCCCAAACATTTGTAGCGGCGATGATATCACCTGCAAACTGGAAGTGATGTCACAAGGCAACTGTCTGGAGTACAACTACGACTATGAGAATGGATTCGCCATTGGTACGTATATTTTGCAAATACATATTGAACCTATGGTTTGGAGTTCGAATATTGACTCCGGCTTTCATTCATTTCCTCCCTCATGTCTCCTATCCCTCAGTACCAGGGGGTTGGGGTCCTCAGGGCACGCAAGACGATGCCTACTTTGAGTCGGGCTTCGCCACAGGTGCCCGCCAGCCCGCCAGAAGACAGCAACGTCGCCATCGGAGCAAGAGGCACAGAAAGATCAGGGGCCCCACCCGGGACCAGAAGATCCAGATCTTTTTCAACATCACAGGTAGAACAATTGGGACTTTCTGTGTTTAATAGAGTGCTACGAGTTTAAGCACTCGGTATCGCAAATCAACCTTCCCCATTGAAATGAATGGAAATGCCATCAATCCGTTCCAGCCCCCCAAAAACACGAACATTATTTTGTAAGGTGTAAGAAAAATAGTACCGTACAGCAGGGGCCGTTTATTAGGTGCCGGGCTCCCAGCCAGGCGAGATCAATTTCACAGTTTTGTAAATTTTAACGCAATTTCTACGAAAGACAAACGTGACACTTTTTGAAAAAGTCTGTGACTAAGCTGTCAAATCCGATAAATGTTGTGCCGCAGCAAAAGTTCGACTACGATGGCATTAAAGCTTCTGAACTTGGCCCATTTCCCCTAGCAAGCGTCCCTCTCCCTCTGTCGAGGAACGACTCGATCGAGGTGGCCAATCAGAGGAGGCTCCTGCGAACCCTGGAGCAGCTCACCAATCGTCTGAAGCGAACGCTGGCCAGGCAGCCGCTGTCCAGCTTCCACTTGTCCTCGGAGATGATCGTAGCTGATGCCAAGTCGCTGGAGAGCAGGAAGGCGTTGCTGTTCTGCAGACCCGGCTCGGTGCTCAAAGGAAGGATGTGCGGTAGGTGGGCCGGTATAAGCTCCTCCGTTATTTGTTTTCCACCTCGACGTAGATTGTGCGCGTTGTTTACAGTCCAATGTCCGGTGGGAACGTATTTCTCCCTGGAGTATAATGAATGTGAGAGCTGCTGGCTGGGCTCCTACCAGGACCAGGAGGGTCAGCTGGAGTGTAAATCCTGCCCCGAGGGGACCTCCACTGCCTACCTGCACTCTCGCAACATGGCCGAATGCAAAGGTGTGCCACGTTCATGTGGAACTCTTCCCACTTTCTGAATTCGCATTGCAATAAAACAAAATGTGGTATGTGAATAGACACTGCTGTTGAAACGGTTTCAAATAGTACAGTATATTTTATTGCAGTTCAGTTCTATTTCACTTTTCTGTGTGAAATGTGTTTTCAGGGCAGTGTAAGCCTGGCAGTCACTCTTTGAACGGGTTGGAGATCTGCGAATCGTGCCCGCTGGGTCACTTCCAGCCGGGTTACGGCGCCAGGGAGTGTCTGCTCTGTCCTGACGAGACGTCCACTGTCACCCGGGGAGCAGTGGACCAGATGGAATGTGGAGGTGACAGCGCTCGCAAATGGACTCACGCTCTGTACTTGAGTAGAAGTACAAAAAACACTTCAGTCAAAGTAGAAGTGCTGATTTGACTCCTGCACTTAAGTACAAAAAGTACAAAAAAAAGGCCTTCCTTGAGTGCACTTGTGCATTTGCGCGACAGAGACTCTCCACGCTTTGCTTTTTCATTCACAGGCATATATAGTATATATGACATTATTATTATGAAACACAAAATGGATATGCGGTATTGGTACAGCTGCTAGAGCCTATTTTGACAAAGTAAAAAGTAGAAAGTACAGATATCCGTTGTCAAATGTAGGGCGAAAAACTAAAAAGTCAAGTGACGTAGAGATATGTGTTTATATATATATATAGATAGATATATTTACCACCACTGGTTAAAATGAGCCTTTTGTTTTGTCTCCTGCATTTCATGTCTGTCTTCATGTCTCCTGCGCAGTTCCATGTTCGGCAGGTCATTTCTCCCGGACCGGCCTTGTTCCCTGCTACGCTTGCCCCAGAGATTACTACCAGCCCGATCACGGACGCTCTTATTGCTTGTCCTGCCCCTTCCATGGAACGACCACGGTTACCGGGGCAACCACCATCCAGCATTGCTCCAGTGAGAGTCCAAGTGAACTCCTTTCACATATCTCATCCTCAAATTGCCAAATTCAAAGCTATTTACCTCCTCCGCCCACATTGCTCATCTCCAATTCTTCAAACTGTAAATGCAACTATTTATCACGTTCCAAAAGTGCCTACATCGTCACAACATTCCCAAATTAAGAGAGATTTTTCATATTTACTTCATTCTCTTTTTCTCATTCTGACTTCAAACGGTTCAGCTCAATCAGGACACAAACCGAACTATTTATCACATGACCAAAATTCCCACAATTTCACAGTAAAATTCCCCACTAAAGACCTGGGTTACATATTTACCTCCTTATGTCACATTTCTCGACTGATTCAAACCATTCCAACATCAAACTCACATTCTTACATTGATTGTACAAAAATAACATTTTCTTGTTAAAACGGATGTTCCTCAGGTTTTGGCTCCAGCTTTCTTCCCAAAGAGGAGAGTGTGACTGCTGCTCCAGAGGTCGAGGTCATCGACGACTACCAAGCCAGCAGCCAGGTCGGATGCAAGTTTTTTTTTTTGTTTTTTTTTTTTTGTTTTTTTCTCCCGAGCCCACCGTGCCATGAGTTGTGCCTGATTCCGATCTGTTCCAGCAGGTTTTCCATGAGTGTTTCCTAAATCCCTGTCAGAATAAGGGAACGTGTGAAGAAGTCGGCGCTGGCTACGTCTGCACCTGCATGCCTGGATTCACAGGTAAGCAGTCTTTTTGTGGGTCCAGGGAGTCCTTAGAGCGGAGAACATTTCCCAAAAAGTCCCCATGTCTCTGTATCTCAACAGGTGCCAAGTGTGAGGTCGACGTGGATGAGTGTGACTCGACTCCATGCCAGAACGGAGGCCTGTGTAAGGACGGCATGGGAGAATTCCAGTGTCAGTGCAAGCCGGGATTTCTAGGTCAGAGATTCTTTCATTTGATGCACGAGAGTATACAATTTACATGGCAACAAGGGCTGGGTGATATGGCCTTGAAATATTAGCTCCAATTTGTTTTTTGTAGCATAAAAAGCAAAATAATTCCACTCATGTTCCTTAGGGGGAATGCAACGCCGCCATCTATGGGGATCGTCTTGTCGTTACAGAGGTTTACACACCTGAATTTCACAGACAAGCCGGTTTAGTCGCTTTTCAAAAAAAAAATAAAAAAAAGAATACGGTTGGCAATGGGGTCGGGAAAGTCGCTAAATTGGCACCACTGCCTTTTTTTCGATCAAAATGGAGGAATCGCCCGGCCCTTGATGGCGACTTTAATACGGTTCAAAGTCAACTTTAACCCCTCCCCTGCCGCTTTGTGTCAGGCTCCGTGTGCGAGGCGGAGGTGAACGAATGTCTCTCGTCCCCCTGCCTAAACGAGGGCGTGTGTGTGGACGAGGTGGACAGGTTCACGTGCAGTTGTGTCGGCGGCTTCACAGGTTAGACGAAAGTGGGGCAATTTCAGTTTTCCCGAACATTTGCGTGATGCACTGTTTTGCATTTGTTCTGCCCTCGCTCCCACTTGCTCAGGATCTCGCTGTGAACTGGAAATCAACGAGTGTCTGTCCGACCCGTGCGAGAACGGCGGCGTGTGCGAGGACTTGACGGGCGGTTTCGCTTGCAACTGCGCCGTCGGCTTCGCGGGGGACCGCTGCGAGGTCAACATCGACGAATGTAACAGCGCCCCCTGTCTTAACGGCGCCTCCTGTCTGGATGGCATTAACGATTTCAGGTGATTTATTCAATTCAATTTCACCCCATCTAATTAATTTACTGGCCTAGAATGGTATCAGCAGGTTGCAACAGAAACAAAGGCTACTTAACACACACGGAGCAGCAGCACATACAAACAGAGCATACAACAATACTCACATGTATACTGTTTGTTCTCTCTGGTCTGTGTAAGTTCACCTGAAAAGGTTATAGTGCATTATAGGCTCTTCCCTAACTTTTTGTGAGTCGTGTAAAATGCAAACGTCAGTCACCCAGAATAGCAAATCATTCGTGACTGTCATGGTTGTCCAATTGTGATTTGGGAAGGCCTCTCATAGATATTCTTGACTCGCAGGTGTGAGTGTGTGGAGGGCTACATTGGCCCAATTTGCGAGGTGGATGTGGACGAGTGTGACCCTAACCCCTGTGTGAACGGGGCCAGCTGCATGGACGGTCTCGGGTCCTACACTTGCCGCTGCCTCCCTGGGTTCAACGGAACCAGGTGTGAGACAGGTACTATAGGACAGATGATGCACAAGTTGTTTTGGTTGCCGTGGAGATTGCTTTTCTGTCAACCTCTTCCTTGATAAAAAAAAATGTGTTGTTTTCTCCGCCAGAAATGTCTTCCGCATTCAACCTGGACTTTGAGGTGTCGGGTATCCATGGTTACGTGCTGATGGATGGAGTGATGCCGACACTTACGGAGATCACGTGCACCTTCTGGATGAGGTCATCGGACACCACCAATTATGGCACGCCCATCTCCTACGCCGTGGAGAGCAGCGACAATGCTTTTCTTCTCATAGACTACAACGGGTCAGTGACATACGTAATACAGTGGCTCGCAAACTAGCTTGGTGGTCCGCAAAACGATTTGCATTGGCTTAATATTACGAGAATCGAATTGTAGTTCACTTGTTTATGTCATGAACGGAACAGAGGATAGCACCCAAAAATGCACGACTCCAAAACAAATGGACAGTTTCAAAAAGAGAGGTTTAATATACGGGCAGAGATCGGTACACCGGCAGGCAATCCGAAAAAGGCAACAGTATCCAAAAACGTGAGGCAAAAAGGCGAGGTCGATAATCGGAACAGGGTCTAGTCTTACTGTGAGTCTGTGACGTGGAAAGAAGGAGTGCTGGAACGCGACGACAAGGTACAACGAACTGGCGACTAGAAAGAACGAGACACGAGGTTAAATGCAAGGGGTGATTAGGGTGAACGAGGCACAGGTGGGGAAGATGCTCTCAGGAGCAGGTGTGTACGAGACGGCGGGAAAACAACAACCGGAACGCACACCCATGACACTTTAATAAAACACGAGTTTCTTCCCTTGTTCAAATTTGACTTCAGTATCATAGTTCTACGACGCCGTTCTCATAAGATTACAACCTTTTATCCCAACAACATTGCGACAGTTTTTTTCTCGTCGTCCCTGCAGTTGGGTGCTGTATGTGAACGGTAAGCAGCGGATTACCGACTGCCCGGCGGTGAACACCGGCAGCTGGCACCATATTGGTGTGTCGTGGAGGAGCTGGGACGGGGACTGGAGGATCTACATCAACGGGAAGCCCTCAGATGGAGGCAAAGGCTTGTCAGTCGGCACCAGCATCCCAGGTGTAGTGCTATCCTCTGCCCGCTCACTTCGCATGCAGCCATTAGAATTGTAGTCTGCAAGTACAGTAAACCCCCACTGCCACAAGATGGCGGCTCAGCACTACTTGTGTCTGACTGAAACTCCTCAACTCACTTCGACATAGTTCCGTGGCACCGAAATGCCACGAGATGGTGGCGAAGCAAATTTTTTTTGTGTCTAAATGAAACTCCTCAACTCACTTCAACCATAGCTCCTTGACACCAAGATGCCACAAGATGGCGCCAAAGCCGTACTTTTGTGGCTTTCGGCCAGAACAGAAAAACAGAGGTGATTTTTTTTTTTCAGCAGTTGCAAATTGGTGAATCTGTCAATTCCGAACCGCGAAATTGCGAGGGTTTTCTGTAGACTAGGAGAAGCTCTTTTCTTCATTTTTTTTGCGATGGGTGTTAACGGCTGAGGCTTGACCCATATCCTGTAGGTGGAGGGGCGCTGGTGTTGGGTCAGGACCAAGACCAGAGGGGTGAGGGCTTCAACCCTGTGGAATCCTTCGTGGGCTCCATCAGCCAACTCAACATCTGGGATCGCGTGCTCACACCCCAACAGGTAAGTACGGAAAGTCATCGCTTTATCATTCCCAGCAAAGGTGTGGTCACTGCATTTAACTTCATTTTCAAGAACATGTATTTATTTTTTGCCTAGTGTATTTTAATGTTGGCCATGATGGTTGTGTAGATCAAGGTGCTTGCGAGCAGCTGCCCCGCCTCCCATGTCACTCACAGAGGAAACGTTTTCGCCTGGCCAGACTTTCTCAGTGGAGGTCTCGGCCGAGTTAAAGTAAACCTCAGCAGCATCTTCTGCGCTGGTAAGTGCGTGTCGATGCTAACCCAGCTCGCGCCTCCTACTGGCAATGCAGCGCAAACTGCGATCGATCTGACCTCATCTTTTGTTTGCAGACTGCCCACAGCTGGAGAATGCTGTGCCTCACCTTCATGCCTCCACTGTGGAGGTGAGTCCTGGTGCCCAGGTTCAGCTCTCCTGTGATCCTGGCTTTTACCTGGTGGGGGAGCCGGTTCTACAGTGCCAAAATAAAGGAGAATGGAGCCACGCTCTTCCCAGCTGTGAACGTAACTCAAGGACATTTGTGTTTGGCTAGCTGGCAAAATATCTTCTTCTGTTGGCAAGCTCGTTAGTTTCCCGTTTAAATGGTGCCACATTTGTGCAATTGTGGGATGAGCTGAGCTTATTTCCACTGATTCATTTTCAGATTGTCGTGCTGTGTTTCCTGTTCATGCACATTTCCGTTATCCATTAATATCTCCTCTCTTGCATGGTACAGAGGTATCCTGCGGTCTTCCTCGACCCCTGGATAACGGCGAGTTTCAGGGGGCAGACTTCCACGCCGGCGGCTCGGTCGTCTACCGGTGCAACCCCGGCTTTTACCTGCTGGGAGACGCCAAGGTGCATTGCCCCAATAGCGGCAAGTGGGGAGGAAATCCACCGGCTTGTCTCGGTACTTCCCGTCACGTTGTGTTCAATCTGCACAGATGGAAGCGCAGTACGTTGAATATTCTTTTTTTTTTTCCGCCTCTGAGATGTGGACGAGTGCGCCCTGGGATCGGACTGCGACAGTCACGCGAGTTGTCGGAACACTGACGGCTCTTACACGTGCGCCTGTATTCACCCATACAGTGGAGATGGCAAGAACTGCACAGGTAAACCCAGAGGTGGCAAAAGTACCTAGAAGTACAGATACATCGTTCCCTCCCATATTCACAATACTTGAGAAGCGGATTAACCCTGCTGATTTTGGAGGGAAACCTATCCTCGGTCCTTAACCCCTGCAAACAGCGGGGGAACACTGTACTGTACTTGTGTACATAAAAACCTCTGGTAAAAGTACTAATACCACTCTTGTACTTAAGTAGTTTGACAAAAAGTACAAAAGTAAAAATAAAGTTTGACTGTTACTTACTGTAAGTACTGTACATTTCTATACATTTTTATATAAAAAAACGTGATTATCTGAATGTGGCGGGTTTGAGCAGAGCCAGTCAAGTGTGACCACCCCGGCGACCTTGACTTCGGCCACAGAGACGGCAGCAACTTCCTGATGGGCAGCAAAGTCATCTTCCACTGCGAGAACGGCTACAAGTTAATCGGAGTCGCTCAACTTCAGTGTCTGGAGACGGGGAGCTGGGACGGCCCCGTCCCGTACTGCAGAGGTGCTGAGCAGAGCTTTGAAGATATGAATGCGAGGCATTTACCATGCATTTTGTTGGTTTTAAGGACGTTATATTTGCTACTGTTTTCTAACTATTCCTCTGCGGTTGCGCAACAGCCCTCTCTTGCCCAGCGCCACCCGTTCCAGAGAATTCCTTCATGAAAGGAAGCAACTTCACCTATGGAAGCAAGGTGACTTTCAGGTACCCTTTAACACCACGTCGTTTTCTCACCACAAAAAGTAGATCCCTGCTCTCCGTCGTTTTTCCGAGAGGCTACGACCAAAATCATTAAGTACATTGATCTTAACTCTCTTATAGCCTTGACAAGATTTCCGAATTTTGTGCTCATTTTGCTTGCAGCTGTATGAAAGGTTTCCTTCCTCAAATCCCCTACGAGTTCCAGTGTCTTTCTAGTCTGAGGTGGAGCGGGATCCCACCTCTCTGCCATCCAGTGTCCTGCGGGGGACCTCCGATTGTCCGGAACGCCTACTACACCCTAACCACAAACACGTACCTGTCGACTGTCTCGTACTCCTGTGCAGAAGGGTTCAGGTATGGGTAAAAGTTTCTTCTAAAACATATGCAGGAATCGGTCAGCTCTCTTCTTGCGCAATTCCTCAAGCAAAAAAAAAGCATTTCTGATTCCACAGGGTGTCGTGAAAAACTGTAACACTCTTTGGCCATGCGGTTCTCCCTCGTCTACGTCATCGTTCGCAGCAGTTTTGATGTCATTATTATACAAGTGATGTAATTGCAAGGATTTTGTTTGCGCAAAGATCACAGGGCCCCATGGAAGTGGTTTGTGAAGATACAGGGGAGTGGAGCCGACCGTATCCCCGCTGTGTCAACTTCCTGTGTGGCGACCCCCCCGCCCTGAAAGACGCCGTGACTCGAGGAGAGAACTATGAACTGGGGAATAAGGTGCACTATGTCTGCAAGGAAGGGTAAATTCTGCTGGTTTGCTCAAAAATGAGAATATACCAACACCGATATTCAGTGCCGGCCCAAGGCATAAGCAAACTAAGCACCTGCTTAGTGCCCCGTTACCACAAGCGGCCCCCCCAAGAGTAATTAACAATCAACACAGTCTGAAGTAGTATTTCTTTGTTTTAGAGTAATATTGTGAAAGACCAGACTAACATTAACAAAGAGAAATGTTTGATTTAGGGTAGTTAGATTTAATTTTGTGCATTTCTACATAGTTTAAAGAGCTAATTATTCAACTTTGTTTGTTTTTTGAAAACCATTTTTGTCCCCTTTTTTTAGGTACCTCTGTTCAGTCACATCATGGTTTGATATTTTATTGTCTTTTTTCATTTAGTACTTTGTTTTTGTACATTTTCAGTGTTATCGTAGTAAAACAATTTTTGTCACCGTTTGTTACGTTACAAAAATTGTGCTTTGCCACAATCTTGTGGCATCTTGATGTCAAGGAACTACATTGAATTGAGTTGGAGTTTCATTTTAAACAAAATAGTGCAAAAAAATAGAGTTTCACTTACACAGAACTAGTGCTTTGCTGCCATCTTGTGGTATTTTGGTGCCAAGGACTATGTTGAAGTGAGTTGAGAAGTTTCACTTAGCCAGAAATAGTGCTTTGCTGCCGTCTTGTGGTGTCTTGGTGTGAATTAAATATGTTTAAATGAGTTGAACTTCATCAACACAAAAGTACTGCTTTGCTGCCATTTTTGTGGCATCTTGGTGTCAAGTAACTACCAGTATGTTGAAGTAAGTCGAGGAGCTTCATTTAGAAAAAAAGTAATTTTGGGGCCATCTTTTGGCATTGTGCCAAGGAACTATGTTGAAGTGAGTTCAGGTGCTTAATTTAGACAAAATTAGTGTTAATGAATCATCCTGTGGCATCTTTTGTTGAAGTTGATGAGCTTCATTTAGACAAACGTGCTTTGGCGCCATCTTGTGGCATCTTTTTTTGCCAAGGAACAACTGTATGTTTTTGAGGAGCTTCTTATAGACAAAAGTAGTGCTTTGCTGCCGTCTTGTGGCATTGATAGGCAGTGCTAAACCGTTTTGGAGAGGGCCGTCAACGACACTGTACTCATAATCCCTCGAGGGTAAATTCAATATACTTCTTGATTATAAAATAAATTTTAGCTTTGGGCTCCGTGGAGGCTTGGGCCGGCTATGCCGCATTTCAAAATAACTCCATCTCCTTTCTCGGTCTCCTTGACAGCTACACTATGATTGGCTCTGAGACCAGGGAGTGTCTGCCCAGCGGCCAATGGAGCGACAGCTCTGCTCAGTGCGTGCCCCGCTCCTGCGGACCCCCGCCTGCCATTGACCACGCAGAGCCCTACGAGAGCCACAAGCTTTTCGGAGACACCGCCAATTATTACTGCACCGACGGGTACACGGTGGGAAACAACTCCAAGATGGTGTGCAACACTCAGGGCGTGTGGGCGCCCCCCGACGGAGAGGAGGCCCCTCGCTGCGTCGCCAACTTCTGCCTACGCCCGCCAGAACTCCCCCACTCCATTTTAGACTCGCTCGGCAAACCCAAATACTCAAGCAACACGGAGGTCAGCTACAAGTGCGAGGAGGGCTTCGTGCTCAACACCACGGCGACACTGCGGTGCCTCATGGGAGGGGAGTGGGAGCCTCGGCCGTACGATATCAGCTGCGTGCCCGTGAGGTGCTCCAAGCCAGACGGCATCGATCGGGGCTACGTGAGCGGCAGCGACTACAGTTTCGGAGCTGTCGTGGCGTACAGCTGCGACAAGGGCTTCCTGATCCAGGGGGAGAAGAGGCGGACCTGCAAAGCCGATGGAGAGTGGGCCGGGGTTTTGCCCTCGTGTGTCCCTGTGTTGTGCTCCTCCCCTCCGCCGCTCAAGAATGGCTACATCCAGGTTAGCCACAGAGCACACACCAAATTTTGTACATGTACTATTCCAGGGTTTCTCAACGTGTTGTATTCGTATGGTGTTCCGTTTGGAAATCTTGATTTACTGTCGCCTGGAACAACACAGAAGAATAATCAGAAAAGCATCAACACCATGCATATCTAGCATGTACACATTCATAAAGTTACACAAATGACTATTCAGTAGTTATATTATTCAACACAAACAAACCACCTTCCCATGAGGCTCATCAAAAGTATTAGCGAGCATACTGGCCTAAATAACACACTAGCCACACGTTAACAAATTGTTGAGTTTTTCAGCAAATGACCGAGGATAGGTTCCACCCCAAAAAATGCAAATACGTATGTGGATTCACGTTATTATGTTGCTTACAAGTGTACGCTTGAAATATCTGCTTACACGCTTGTATTTCTCTTCTAAAGGTCCGAAGTCGATTCACCTTCAACAACAAGGTGATCTATGCCTGTAATGCCGGCTACAGACTAGTGGGTCGTCCAGAGCGAGTTTGCCAGGCCAACCGGCAGTGGTCCGACAACGACCCTCCCTCCTGCGTCCTTTTGACCTGTGACTCCCCTCCTAACATTGCGCACGGATATTACAGGGGTCGAGACTTCCAAGTGGGTCGGAAAGTGGAGTACTTCTGTGACGAGGGCTACGAGCTCGTAGGGGACGCCATCTGGACCTGCCTTAAGTACGGACGGTGGGACAAGTCGAGGCGACCGCGTTGCTCACCCGTGCAGTGTCCGGAGCCGCAGCTGGAGGAGAACCACCTGGTTCTGAAAGGCCTGGACTCTGAAACGGGAACTGTGGAATTATCCTGCGAGGATGGCTACGTCCTGGAGGGGCCTCAGATCCTCCGCTGTTTGGCCTCCCAGGAGTGGAATGGCACCTTTCCGGTGTGCAAGCAGGTGCTTTGCGGGCCTCTGCCTGATGTGTCATTCGGTGGGCCTTCCTCGTCTTCTCCCCCTTTTCTATTCGACTCCGTGGTGACCTACAAATGCATGGACGGATTCACTTTAAGAAAAGAAGACTCTGTGACGTGTCTATCCAGCGGGAAGTGGAGTAATCCATACCCAGAGTGCATTCCGGTTGAATGTCCTCAGCCTGTGGAGATTTCCAATGGCATTGTTGATGTTCAGGGTCTTATGTACCTCAGCAAGGCGCTGTACAGCTGTAAGACTGGATTTCATTTAGTGGGCAATGCAACTGTCCTGTGCGGAGAGAAGGGACTTTGGATCGGAGGGGTGCCTTCTTGCCGCCCAATCGAATGTTCACCTCCTAAGCAGATAGCCAACGGAAAAGTGGCTTTCACCAAACTTCAGTTTGGTCACAGTGTCACCTACTCTTGCCGCCGCGGTTACCGTCTTCAAGGTCCGGAGAATCTCGAGTGCCTTGCAAGTGGGGAATGGAATGCTGAACCGTCTGTTTGCGTGCAAATATCCTGCAGTCCTCCCCAACCCATTGAAAACGGTTTCGTAGAAGGTCAGGATCACGGTTTCGGTGTCACCATATTCTACAGCTGTTTCCCTGGCTTCCAGCTTATTGGCCAGGACCACCTCACATGCGAGGAATTTGGGTGGTCAAGTGCTGTTCCTGTCTGCGTGCCCTCAGACTGTGGCCTGCCGCCTCACATTGACTTCGGAGACTACATTCGGGCAACGGAGCCTGGGGGAGGCTCCCCGAGAGATTTGACCTTTCTCCACGGGACAACCATCGAGTACCGATGTCACAAGGGTTATGACCTCACGAGCCCCACCCGGTTGGCGTGTCAGGAAGACGGAAGCTGGAATGGGACGGCGCCCTCCTGCGTCCCAGCCGAGTGTGTGACTCCCCCGAGCCCTGAGCACGGCCGGGTGAACGTAACTGACACATCCCTTGGCAGTATGGTCACGTACACTTGTGAGGAAGGATATGAGCTGGAGGGAGAACCAGTGAGGCAATGCTTATCGGGGCAACTGTGGACCAATGATGCCCCAGGGTGTCGCCCTGTTTCTTGTGGGGACCCAGGTCCTGTAGCTAATGGCACAGCTCATGGAGGTGCCTTCGTGTACCCTGAAGTCCTGCACTATAAGTGTAATCCCGGCTTTGTCATCAAGGGTGGTGATAGTATTACTTGTCAGGCTGATGGGAAATGGAACGGACAGAAACCTTGGTGTGAGTTGGTGTCATGTGGTCCTCCCAAGCTCCCCATTGATATCACTTTCAAAGGCAAAGAGTTTGTCTATAATGAGGAGATTGAACTCAGTTGTAAGCCTGGTTTCCTCATTAAAGGGAAGTCTGTCAGCGTTTGTCAGGCTGATGGAACCTGGAGTCATGAGTCTCCTTCCTGTGTACCTGCCCACTGTGAGAAGCCCTCTCCGATACCTCATGGCCGAATATTGGGGTCAGAGTTTGGCTTCAACAGCAAGGTGAAGTATGAATGTGATGAAGGATACACTATCAATGGCGATCCGACACGCCGTTGCCAGGCAGACGGACTCTGGGACAAACCAGCGCCACGCTGTGGTATTATCAGCTGCGATCCGCCCGAGGACATAAGCCACGGCTATCTGAATGGCTCCAGTTTCAACCACGACGACACTGTGGAATATGTCTGCTTTGAGGGTTACGTGGTAGTCGGGGACCCCGTGCTGCGGTGCTCAGCTGAAGGATTCTGGGTAGGCACCGTGCCCCAGTGTCGACCCTGCGTCTGCGCCCTGCCGCTTTTGAAATTCGGGGTGGTTCTCGGTCGCAACCGTGCCTGCGGTGACCAAGTTCACTTCCAGTGCGACGACGGATACAGGCTGCTCGGTCCGGCTCACGCCGTGTGTGAGAAGGGAGGGGTGTGGAGCCCCGGGGTGCCTGTGTGCGGCCGCGGGAGGTGCACTGTCGCCCCGCCTGCAGTTCCAAATACTGTATTGCAGGGCGGCAGCGGCACCTTCCCAGACACCGTCGCATACAGGTGCAGGCCCGGCTACCAGCCAAGGGGGTACCCACACCTCTCCTGCGGGAGAGATGGCAGATGGGGTCAGCCGAAGATCAGCTGTGAGCCTGTGAGCTGCGGAAAACCTCCTGCTGTTGCCCATTCTCATGTGGAAGGACAGGCCTATACGTTCCCAAACCAGGTCACATACAGGTAAACTGCTGTTAAGGATTAGTTGAAAGTGCCTTTTATGAGGAGCCTGTACACTCAACCCTGTTTATTACAGGGGGGGGGGATACGTCCCAGACACACCTGCAATAGGTAGAGACACTATTAAAAAAAAACAGTAATAGTTTTACTCTTTCCACACACTTTAATCACATTTAAACTTATTTAAACAGACTTTTTAGAGTATTCCTTAGTGCCAGTTCTCACTCTCACAGGGTTTTCCAGATAAGAGGTAAAGACTGCTTGCTTCAAACTGTTTGTCTCGCACAGTTGAAGTTCACTGTAAAATTGACACATAAAACTAAGGCGAATTCAACTGTATATTTAAACACCAAAATGTTAAATCAAACCACATAATTTTGATATTCCTCTAGCTTAGTGCTAACATATAGTGTGATAGGCCATAGAAAGGCTAACAGAAATTAGCAGTGATGTTACGGTAATTCTGCTACTTTAACTAACAAACAGAGCAGCAACAATACAAACAGAGCATTCAACTCTACTGACAGGCGTATATTGTTTGTGCTCTGTGGAAACCACTGTCTCTTTTTCTTGCTCTTAATTATATAATTACTGCATCTCTTCCAATAGACCTCAGTACTACCGAGAATATTGTGGCACAAAATGGTATTGCACTGAAGGCTTGCAACGCTAAATTCATGCTTGGCTATATATTGTGTAAAAAAAAAAAAAAAAAAACTATTGCAAAAGAAATCCAGGATTACGGGGGCTACGTTGTGGAATTTATATTTGAGTTGTAGAAAAATCCCTTTTATATTGAAAATTCGTGAGGAACTGGCACATCCACCAAAAATGTTTAATGACCGATAGATGCCACAAGATGGCAGCTTAAACACCACTTTTCTGTTAGACAGGAGCTCTTCGTCACAAGATAGCGCCAAAGCATTACTTTTGTATCAGGCAGGGCTTTGGCCCAGGCACATGAATAACTGTATAGAAGAGCATAGCTTCAAATAGGATAGGTGAACTTGTGACTAGCGACTAGTAAAACTATAAGAAAATGTTTTTTTCTAACCCATAGCGCGTGGGTCTGGAACGTATCCTCCCTGATGTGCGGAGGTTCTTGTCCAAACTAAACTGTTTCACCCTGTTCTTCCTCCAGATGTGAGGATGGGTACGAGCTGGCAACACAGACGGCGACTCTCTCGTGTCTCGTTGATGGCACTTGGTCCAAGCACAGCATTCGTTGCCGCCCCATCCCCTGCGGGCTCCCCGCTAATCACGCCGTCCCTCACCTGGCGATCACCGGAAAGGAGCTCACCCCTGTCGGGAGCACGGTCACCCTCTCCTGCCCTGCGGGATTCTACCTGCAAGGCTCAGCGCTGGCTGAATGTCAGGTACGAAACCTCTCACTTAAAGCAGGAAAGAGAATAAATAAAGCTCTTCTGCTTTTCTGTTGCATCACAAGCTGGGCGGAGGCTGGGCCCCGAGCATCGCGTCGGTTTCATGTGAGCCGGTGGTGTGTGGAAACCCCCCTCCTCTTGTGAACGGTGTCCGTGAAGGGGATAGCTACAACTATGGAGACTTTGTCATGTACTCCTGCCTGCCTGGCTTTGAGATCAAGGTTAGTGTCTCACCACAAGTAGCTGAGCTGCTCAACCCTTTGTCAGATGTGATTAAAACCAGTGACCTAAGCACTGTCAGAAGCGCTGACCTACATTTACCACATAAATCATTTGTCTCTGTCGGGCGGAATCCTCGTATTTCTAAAATCAGTACTGTTTCTTTAACCAATTAGATTTCAAATTCGTCCTCAGAGGCCCAGCTAGCTGGCTCAGGTCAGCATTTTCCTAACTCTGATTGGTTGGTCAGAGCAAGTCAAGTCTGACTAGCAAAACATGTCTGCAAGCGATCGACATACATTAATACATAATCAGCATTTGAGTGAGTATATTGTATTTTATTAAATATGGGTTTTTTTAGTTGTTTTTCTCATGTTATTGTATATGGATTGTACGTGGCACAGTTGTGTGCTGTTTTTTCTTAGTTTCTATAAGTGCATAAAACAAGTGGCTAGTGAATATTTAGGCAGTTCTTTTTGTCCTACAGTCTTCATCTGCTGTAATACTTGAGCAGTTTCACTCTCAGGTCAACACAATGCTGAGGTAATGGCCAAGAATCCAGTTACTGAAACTCACGTGATTTCCCTGCTGAGCACACAGAGAGATCTGATAAGCAACTTCCTTGATAGGGACGCCAGGCTCTTATGCTGTATTGATCCAATGAGGATTTTGCAACATGAACTGTGTGAAAGGCAGGACTTAAGTAATAAATGCAGTGATCCCATTACCATAAAATGTGTGTGGGGGGGGGGGGGGGGGGGGGGGGGGGTTGAAACTAACTCGAGGTGTGACCAAGTGGTGGACCAGTTCGTGCAAGTCATAAGTCTCAAGTCCTAACCTTCAGGTTTTAAGCAAGTCCCAAGTTGCTGTGGCAGAAAGCAAGCAACTCCCTACGAGTGTCATCATAAAAGTATACTAGTTAACATCTAGGGCTTCACTCGTAGTATTAGTAGCAGGCAGATGTCAACTAGAGCACAGTTTTGCCTCACTAGTAATATGTAGGTGTTGTACTCGTGTGCCCTTGTCGATATCAAGGATATCCAATAAATACTCAAATCGCTTGCCATACTATTTGACATTTCTGCGCGCTAGTATTATGACTACATGTTACTAGTGAGGGAAAACTGTACACGAGTTGTCATCTGTACACTACTGGTACTACATGTAATGTGCTAGAGGTTAACTAGTGAAATCTTATGTCACTAGTAGTACACAGTTGCCAACTAGTGCACAGTTTTGCCTCACTAGTAACATGCAGTAAACTGGTGTATGCTAGTTGTAGTGCGCCCTAGTTGATCCACTAGTGCGTAGCATTGTCATACAGTAGTGGAGAAAAAGTAACATGTAAGACAATTCTACTTGTGCACCCTTGTTGCACGGATATGGAATCAATGCATACGTATCCTGTAAGTTGTTTTCGTATAGCTTTCATTGTCTTCTCCACAGGGGGACTCGGTCCAGACCTGCCAGGCGGACAGAACATGGAGTGGCACTCAGCCAGCGTGTCTTGGTAAGTTTGTTCAGACGGGCGACAAAGTGGAGTCGCCCGACGCTTTGTTCATGCGGGCGTGCGTCGTCTCCCTAGCACAGTCCTGCGGGCCTCCCCCGACAGTGAAAAACGCCACAGTGCAGGCGACAGGGGAAACGTACCTGCACAATGCCAGCTTTGCGTGCGACGCCGGCCTGCAGCTGGTTGGCCCGACTACGCTCGTCTGTCTGGCCAACGGCACGTGGAGCCTGCCTGTACCTTCCTGTGAAGGTAAGGACCAAAGCCCCACATGCATTGGATAGAGCAGAGATTCCCAACCACTTGTTCCACGGCACGTTCATTATCCAATTTGCACTTCATTCTCAATCTCAGTGTGGTGGTACGTGGGCGCCCACAAGTAGTACGTGAAAGAATAACTGCCTACGTTCATTTCAGTTGTTTTTGACTTTTAAGTACAATATCTTTGCCTTTAATCTTTTAGACCTTTTACTTTGGTGCAATTTGTGTTTAACCTTTAGATTTAGTATGTCTTAATTGAATCACCATTTCAGTTTTACTCATTAATACACACTGAAAATGCATCTTCCCATCAGATAGTCTGCTGGTGTGGCGCTTTAGAGCGCCTCGTTGTCGGCCACGAGTGCGCGCACGTCATGGTGAGAATGAAGGAAGCGTGATGAGGTTAAAAGATTGGGAGAAAA
Source organism: Phyllopteryx taeniolatus (assembly GCF_024500385.1). NCBI lineage: Eukaryota > Metazoa > Chordata > Actinopteri > Syngnathiformes > Syngnathidae > Phyllopteryx > Phyllopteryx taeniolatus. The sequence continues at coordinate 2,500,116 of NC_084524.1, read as the reverse complement.
AAAAGCCTTATTTGACAGCCAGCATATGGACTGCAGCTTCGGGCTAGGCGTGGCTAAGTTTTAAAATTCTCTATAGTTGCCTCAAGCCGGGGACAAAGTACTTTCACAGTATATTATCTCCAATTTTTGCTCGCAAGTCAAAGCAAAAAATTCGGCCGAACGATGAATTAAAGTCGTAAGTCAGGGTACCACTGTACTCAAGTAAAACACAGATACCTGCATGAAATAAAGTGACTTCCAAACACTAGCCTTGGGCTCAATGAGGTTTAGGAAACACTGGGATAATGGCGACAATGATGATGATCTAATTGTGTCATTTCAGCGACTCAAGGCTGCGAAAGCCCCAAGCAGATTCCGCACGGCAAGGTTCAGGTCACTAACCTGACCACTGGACGCGCTCTGGAATTCAACTGCGACAAAGGCTTCAGCCTGGTGGGAGATGCCCTGGTGATGTGTATGGGGGGCAACATCTGGAGCTCCACCTTCCCCGCTTGCCAACGTTAGAAAGCAGGGAACCTCCGCCGGCTGACTCGGACAATCTCCAACTACGCTCATACTACTTGTTTCCCCCGCTCACAGCCAAGACGTGCCCGACTCCTCCGGGCTGGAAGGACGACAGGACCGAGGCCCGGAAGTTCTACGTGGGGCAGTCGGTGCGGGTGAGCTGCCCCAAAGGCCAGCAGGTGAGAGGGGCCGGCAGCATCACGTGCAGGCCGGACCAGACCTGGAGCCCCGTCAGCGCTGTGTGCGAGAGTACGTAGACCGTTCCTATCTTTTCATTTAGCTTTGAGGAAATCAGTAGGATCCCCCGCTATATCGCAGCTTTTTCTTCTTTATTTTTGTTGCCTTGAAATATGTTTACAATGTGATTATAAAGTGTGTTTAAATAAGTTTGAATGTGATTACAGTGTGTGGCAGGGGGTATTTTAATGCTCAAGCGATTAAAAAAACGTTTTTATTATCTGTTCCAGTGGTTCTCAAACTTTTTACACAAAGTACAACCTCAAAAAAAATACTCTCATACTACAGTACCACCATAATGGCCAAGTACTCAAAAATGAGGCAGAGGTTTTATGCCTGAAAAATATACAGTGGACCCCATGCATACTCACAGTTCAGCAGTCGAAGATTCACCTATTTGACGATACACACACACACACACATACACATTCACATATTTTTTTATACATTTTCTGCTTGCAATTTTTTTACATGTTCAAATACGTTTACGTGTTTAACAAATCAGAGGAGCACTAACGAAGCAAATCCAGTGAACCCCGCATATTCACGCGGTTTGGCCAAAGTAAGACAAATATTACTTTGATGCTGTCTTGTGGCATCTTGGTGCCAGGGAACTACTGTATGTTGAGGTGAATTGAGGAGTTTCATTTCGACAAATGTAGTTCTTTTGCAATAATAGAATGAAAAATGCTGCATTTTCACCGATCGCGGGTGGATCTGGGATGTAACCCCAGTGATAAATGAGGGATCATTGTAGCTCACGCCTTCTTTCATGATTTGTCGTTGCACGAACCAGCGTTCCCAAATCCGTATGAACATCGGCTTGAGCGCTTGTCCTTTGTGTTCCTCACAGAGCTTTGATCCCAACCAATTGAGGCTGCATCTAACATTGTCCCCGTCTGTAATTATCCGCTTCTATAGCAACCATTGTCACATAAGCCCTTGGTCTGGCTCAAGTGCGGTCGCTTTGCGCGTATTCCTCCTCGTGCATGCGCCATGTCATCTTTTGAACGCCTGTTTCGGTTCCAAGGAGATTTACTCGTGGATATGACGAATGATGTGGGAAAACAAATGACACAATGTCCAGTGGGGTCAAACACAGAAGGTTTGAGAACCCCTGGCCTATGCAACACAGACGTCTCTTTCTGTTAGATGCCCTTTAAGTTAGTTAGTAACCGGTCGGCCGTTCCATCTGGGCTGTTGTACAGGGGTCTCCTGTGGCCCCCCACTCCACGTGGCTCACGGGGTGGTGCGGGGGGCGGTGTTCCAGTTCGGGGACGTGGCCGCGTACTCGTGTTTTGGCGGCTACGCCATGGAGGGCGCCGGAAGGAGTCGGTGTTTGGAGAACGGCAGCTGGACGCCGCCTCCCACGTGCAGAGGTAGAGAGATCCACACCAGGGGGGACCGGACCCCGACTCCTGCCCGGTTTCATGGCAAAGTCTCTCTGCCTTTCCCCACCCTCTTCTTCCAACATACGCTTGTTTCTGTCCTCTGTAACTTGTACACTGAACCGGTTTATCGCAGGATGTATGTTCCAGACCCGCCCACGAAACTGTAAAACAAATTCTTTATAGTGTAACCCTTTTCACCTGCTTTAAACACATTTCAACTTATTAAGACACACTTTTTAAAGTATTCCTCTTGCTGTCAAGAAATGGGAGACTACCATATAACATCACTTTGAGTCTATGAAAAGAAGACTCTCACTCACAGTTCTCCAAATGAGTGCTTCAAGCTGTTGAAGTTTACTGTAAGACTGACACATGAAATAAGAGTATTATACATTGTATATTTAAGCACCAAAATGTAATGTAACGAACAGCCGGCTAGCTTAATGCTAACATATAATATGAAATCCAATAGATGGGTTACGGAAATTAGTAAAGTTTTTATGGTAATTATGGTAAACCGTCATTAAAAACGGCAACCCAAACAAACAGCGTACAACAATACTCAGTTATATTGGCTGAGTGTCATTTCTTTATTTGCAACCACAGTGCTCGATTCTCGCTCTGTTTACATTAGCTCCTCCCACTGGAGAGCTTGTCGAGGAGTCAAGGAGAACAATGTGCGTGAGGAACAAATGTTTGGAGAAATGAGATGCTCGATCCTCAATGTCATTTCACAGAGACATCAGTTTGAGATGATGTCACTCGAGCTTAATGCTAAGATATGATGCAAAATGCCATAGACAGACAAACATAAATTAACATCGATGTTAAAGATCCCATATTGAGGCTATTTAACGATGAACCACGATATAGCCGGGGTTGACTGTACTGTATAGTAGGAGTTAGCCGACATTCAGGAAGTCACCCTGACGAGTCACCTTCTGTTGACATGCCTTTGAAGTTTGAGTTTCGCAAGAATTAATCTGTGGGCTGTTGTGAAACAAACGAACTGGAAAAGGAACATTGTGTTTTTGTGGCAGGACTATCCACTTCAAGTATGAAAACAAGTTACGACATGCATTCTTACCTAGACTTAACGTGTGTGTGTGTGTGTGTCAGCTGTGTGTTGGCTGCCCTGCCAGAACGGAGGTGTGTGCCAACGGCCCAACACCTGCGCCTGCGCCGAAGGATGGATGGGCCGACTCTGCGAGGAGCGTGAGTAGCCGATTCACTGGCAACAAGGCAAAAGTACTCACACTAAGTACTTCAAGTTCCTCTAAAGTGAAAATAAATGTTTTCTAAATTTGACACACCAGAGAAGACGCTGGCTGTCACATCAGACTTTTTTTTTTTTTGGTCTTCCTCCTCCTCTTCGTGACATGAGCATACTCGCATCTGACAGGTTGAAAAACATAATGTGTATTTTGACAAAATAAGGAGTAGAAAGCACAAATATCTGTCCGAGAAAATGAATGTTAATAAGTGCTGATGCCTGAAAATACGTGGTAGTCAAGTACAGTAACAACGCATTTATTTGTACATGAGTTACTTCCCAACAATTTCAACACAGCTGTCACACTAACCCACCCAACGTGTTACATGTCAAACAAACCGCTCAGCAAGCAGGTTTTCTTTTTAACAAGAACATGTACACAAAGAGGGGCCCGGGATTATGGAGCGAGTCAGGTCAGATGAGTATCATTAGCCCACTTTGTATCAGCGTGCACAGGTCATTAAACCTTTCATCATGTATTTCGGAGCTTAAATTTAGACCTTTGGAAGCCTAAGGGATTCAGAGCAGCATCTGGACAAGTGTTGAGAATTAGCACTCGTACAAAAACACTTCAAGCATTGCGTCTGGTTTGTCCAATGTTCTTGTGACGTCCATATCAAATACATAAATGAAACAAATCGAAATTGGCTGACCAGAGAATTTCCGCATCAGTCTCCCTTCTTATGTCCTGATCCTCTGATTAGTCATTCTACACAGAGCAATGTCATTGTTCCTCTGTTAACAGCCATCTGCATCCTGCCATGCTTGAACGGAGGGCGCTGTGTGGCTCCCTACCAGTGTGACTGTCCCACCGGGTGGACGGGCACCCGCTGTCACAGTGGTGAGTGATCGTTACCTTCAAGGAGGTCAGTGACATCAGTCCTTTAAGCAATGTGTTCATATTTATTGGGTGTGTTTACAGCTGTGTGTTCATCACCATGTCTGAATGGAGGCAGATGCATCAGGCCAAATAGGTGTCACTGTAGTCCAGGCTGGAGCGGACACCACTGCTCCAGGTACGGGTTTAAAGATATTTAATGTGTAATGAACACTACTTACAAAACGTTGGGGTTGAAATTGAGTGTTGTAATATTGAACCAGGAAATGCATTACTCCATTCATGGATCAAACACTTGTTCTGAATTCTGCCGTTCAGAGAACAGCAAGTTTTGCAAAAAGTACTGATCCATTGAACAGCTGGACATGTTAGCTTCTTCCTGAAATTTCACCCATTATCCTCCTTTGCAACGTTGTGGGTAGCGTATCATGTTTCATGTGGTCAGATTCTAAAATGTTTCCATTTGTCGTCAAAGGAAAAGGAGGTCAGGCTACTATCACTTCTAAACGTTCCACCCGACCCCGTATGGAGGGAAGTTCCTCACAAAGCATCTCCAGCAAAGCAAGAACTAATTTGTAAAATAAAGCTGTATTTTTTCATATAAAGAAACAACAGTATTGAACATATGCTGCTATATACTTGTAAAAATGATGGATGTGTTTTGTCCAGTGTACTTGTAAACTAAGTTTTTTCTTTTTTAATTAAAGCATAAATGGGCGTTAATAACTTGCTTTTGACACACTTGGTGAGTGTTATGCATTCATGAGAAGAAAAAGTATGACGGGTCCCAATACACCATTTAATAAATCCACCTTGTTGGAGACTACATACAGAAGGTTTCTGAGCAAGTCAAGCCAACGTTTCATTGAACAGACTTTCTTGTCAATTGTTTAAATACTCAAGACATGCACTGAATTAACAGGATGATGCTCGGTGGAATAAAGAGTGTTGTCATTGTCGTTTTGCGTGAGCATCGAGCTTTTCCATCAGTTTCGTGGAGTTGGCCCCAGAGAAGTTATCGATCTGTAAAAATAGTAAGATGGGAATTAATAGAAAAAAACACTCTTAACAAGAGGAGACAAAAAAAAAAGTTAAGCTTACCTGGACTCCATTTCTGAAAAAGATGAATGTGGGCATACAGCTGATTTTGCATTTAGTGCTCACATCCTGGAAAGCAAAAGTGAAAGTCAGTGAAGGTGCAACTAGCACTGTATTGTTTGTTTTTTTAAGTCAAAACAAAATGTGACGATAGATGAAGTTTGTCACTGGTTAACCCTCAGGCCTTGTTCTATTTTACTACCCTTTAAGCTTCTATGGTTTTTTTGTTTTGGGGCGGGACTTTTTTTTTTTTGCTTCTTTTGTTGCATCGTTTTCAACTAACATCAATTCTTGTCATTAGTATAAATTCATGTTCATTTTTTAACCCTTCAAATTCCAGTTTGTTTGCATAAAGCACTGACTGGAAAACAAATGACGTTTATATAGCCTCAGCACCACTTTTTTTTTCTTTTTTCCTTTCATTGATAATACAGTGGTTTTTTTACAGGAGGGGGGATTCATAGGATTTTTCTTTTTTTAAACACTATAGTGTTTATTTCATAAAATTCATTTATGAAATTTTCGTCATGGTGGCCGGGTACCGCGTTCAGTGATTTCCATAACTAAATACAGATTTCTGTAACATTTGACAGCTCTGCATAAAATTGCTACCTTATTCAAAAATTGATATAAGCTGTAATATGGTAAAATGAGTATCCCATTTCATGCAAAATGTATGATTTAATACAGTAAATAAGGAGGAACTAAATAATGGAGTTTTCATATATTTCAATTGGGCAAAAATGGTCATGTCAAGCCAGAAGGTACAATTTGATGTAAACAGTTGAGCTTCTTGAAGAGCTGGATGTTGGAAATGATAAAAATCAGACAAAAATCTCTACCTTCTGAACTTTAATTACATTTGCTTTAACACTGATAAACGAAGGAGACAAATGGTCCGCACAGAGGACGTTACAGTGTTTAAGATTCTTAAAATAGTTATGAATACTCCAGCTTCAAAGCAATAGTTTTGGTTTTTTTTCCTCTGAGGGGGGGGAAAAAAAAAAAAAAAAAAAAAAAAAAAAAAAAGATAAGCAGGAAGCATACCTCACACTTATCCACGTCGACTTTAAGGAATATAACATCGGCGTATGTCGGATTTTCTGACGCTGACTGCAAGAGAATCAACTTATGAGCTTTTGTTTTGCGATTTCCAAGCACAACATCAAACAGAGGACTTGATCAAGAATCTGGGAGGTGCAGTCATCAACTCACATCAAAAACTGGTCCAATCATTTTACAGGGTCCACACCATGTGGCTGTGAAGTCCACCACAATGAGCTTGTCTCCACTGCTTTTCAGGTAACCATCAAACTCTTCCTGGAAACAAGGAGTATGGTAGAAGATTTAACAAAACATAAAATAGCACAAACTATAACCCCAAAACATTTAAGTATGCTTTCAAACACATTTTACAACATTACCCTTGAAAATAGTGAATAGATAATGATTTTGGAAAAAAAAAAAAAAAAGTGTCTACACAAAAATCTACACTGCCAGTCAAAATTTTTGTTTGGTGGGAGGGATCTGGATGTTTTTATATTTCCTTTTAACAATACAGTGTTATTTTATTTTTTCTTAAATAAAAATGTAAAAAAAAAATGATTTACTGGCCTTTCAATATATTTCAAATGGGTAAAATTTATTTGGTATCCAAGTAAATTGAGCTTGGCCAAGGAACGAATTCAACTTATATACCCCATCTCCAGTTCTCCTGCTGACCCTGAACACAGCACAATGTCATTGACCTGTTATCCTGTCTTGCATATGCAGCAATATCTCCCTTTGTAAAAAGAAAGACTTGTAATATAAGAAGCTTTTTTATTTATTTATTTTCTACGGAGAAATATTACTCATTATGTGAAAAGGTCTGTTGTAATGAACACCTATGAGGCTGGTGGCTTGAACTTCCTTGATTTTACTAACCAGAATAATACCTTTAAAATCAATTGAATAAAAAAAAATTGTGCAATCCCACATCTATTTGGAACTTTGTAACGTTCATTACTCATATTGACTGTGACTTGTCTTCATTGGAAAAATGTGTTTTAATAATGACAGCGACACAACTATAAATCTAATAATTATTCTTGTGAAATCTCCTTTAGTATTTATGTATTAATGACTATATGCTGTGTTTGTCTGTTCTTATTTTCGTTTAAATTGAATCTTTTCAATAAAGATTGTTAAAAATATATTGGCGGGAAGGGGGGGGGGGGTAGGTTCGACAGATCTCCATTTTGAGGTACTCGTGTCAATCACGATGACCGTCGGGAACCTCGCTTCGAATGAATTTACATGTTGAACTTACACAAGCACTCGAGCTATAAGGACCAAAAAATTAACTAATTAAGGTGAGTGTACAAAAAAAAAAAAATCACAAGAATGACATATTTTGCAGGCTATTGTAGTTAATTTGTCGAGTTTGTTTAGTTGTTAAGGGGCAAAATAAAATTACCCCGTTTTCCCGCTCCAACAGGTCGCCATTTTTTTACATTAAAGCTTAACTTTCACCGGTCCAAAACACTCCAAATCAACTTTTATTCTCGTCGTTGACTTTATTTTATTTGAATAAACCGTGTGTTCGGATATTTTAGAGTTAATGGTGATGCCACCGTGTGTTCCGGTGACGTTGGTCTAGCATGAGCGTTAGCATGAGCGTTAGCATGAGCGTTAGCATGAGCGTTAGCATGAGCGTTAGCATGAGCGTTAGCCCGGGCTCGGCCTCAGTGTGCTCGAGTCTATAGCCAATGGCCCCCGCGTTCGCGCCTAACTCTCTAGAACTACTTTTATTTTGTAATTTTTGGGGCGACATTAACGACGTACTTTTCGCCTTTTTTGTAATTCTAATTATTATTTTATGTAATTACGTCATTACGAGGTCCGAACTGACATTACTTCCGTAGTTAACGTGACAGCAACATATCCCAGTGGATTGGTCCATCCGTATTGCATAGAAAGTAATGAGCGAAACTACGCTATCTTTGACAAGTACTGTATAAGCAGTGTTTTTGTTTTTTTAAAGATATTGAAGAAAAGAAAACTTACCAAGTCTTTGATGAGGATAACCATGGCGACTGTTGGTGGGGGAAAACACACCACAACTTTGCAGAAGGTTTAACTGCGAACTGGAAAATGACAGAGTTTCTGCACAGGCACGGCGGGTTATTTGCAACGCCCTCCTCCCATCTAAAGTCAAGCTGGACGCACACAGCCATAAAAGGAAGTCGTATTTTCGAAAATAAAAGTGAGTACGGTAAGTATAAATACTAACTTCGGTCGTTGCAATTATACGTGCAGTTACTTTTAATGTGTGATGTACCGCGAGCATACACTAGTTTTTTGTTGTTGTTTTTTTTAGTTGGGTTAGATTGCATGCGGATGTTTTTGACGATTATTTTGGTGGCTCACATGTTGGGAGTTTCCCGGAACAAGATGCTTGACATAGCAGCGAAACGCTAATAATTAGTCAAAACGCTCGCCTCACCCATTTTTGCAAGCATGCACCGTAATGTAAATGTTTGTATTTTAGTGGTCACCAAAGCATTTATACGTCCCCCTTAAAACAGATTCGACCATGTCATATGTACCTCATTCAGTCAACAATGTTAGTCTTTATATGTCTGTCATATCAATCTAATTCAGTCAACAGTATTGCTCTTCGATTCGCACTATTTTTGTTGTTGTAGTTATTTGCATCATTTAAGAGTTTTGTTCATGTCCAATAAGCTCTAAACGTGCACATTTTATTGTGTATTATTTAAAAACAAATCATATGATTTGATTTTACACTATTTAATGACGGCTTCACACACATCAGCGTTGCCCGAACAACACACAACCAAGTGGTTCACTTAACTATAATAGATGAACAGCAGCTCTGGTAACCAAGGCGACGAGGCTCTCATCGCCGCCGCCCGTTGAGATTTAAATCCGTGCAACACAACGACGGTCCACTTTAGCAGGAGACCTTTATCTTCAATCAGGACGGTTATAAATGCAACAAACTGATCAAGGTACAGAGGATATAAAAAGTCATTTCAAAACTTTTCTATACCAGAAATGTGACCCATAACTTGCAAGACTCAATTGAAAAAAGAAAGAAAGAAAATTGTTTGGAGAGGGGAATTAAAAATAACTGAAATAGTGTCGGTTGCACAAGTGTGCACACCCTCATAACTGGGGCTGGAGTTGTGTTCAGAATTAACTAATCACATTCATGTTAAATGGGAGTCAGCACACACCAGCCACCATTTAAAGTGCCCCTGATTAACCCCAAATTGAGTTCAGCTGTTCTAGTATGCTTTTCCTGACATTATTTGCTTTTGAGCAGAACCTGAAAGTTTTGTGCTAACATTGACTGCTATTTAGAGCTCCTCATTATTTCCTCCACCTTGACAAGGGCTCCAGTTACAGCTGAAGAAAAAGAGACCCAACGCATGATGCTGCCAGCACCATGCGCCAGTGTAGCTATGGTGTTCTTTTGATAATGTGGAGTGTTATGGTTACACCAAACATACTTTTTGGAATTATGGCCAAAGACTTCAACCTTTATTTCATTGGATCATAACACAATTTCCTTCATCGGGTTTTTCAAAATGTACCTGGGCTTAGATGTTTTTTTGTTTTGTTTTTTTAAGATAAGGTTTCTGCCTTGCCACCCTACTCTATATGAAGACGGGAGATTGTTATCACATCCTAAACTGCCAGTACTTGGCAAAAATTCCTCCAGCTGTTTCAATGTTGCTGTCAGCCTCTCATCAGTGTATCATCAGTTTTGGAGGGACATCCAATTCTTGATAACATCACGGTTGTACCTTATTTTCTCCACTTAGTCTTCACTCTGTTTCATGGTATTTAATGCCTTGGAAATTATTTTGTACATTTCTCTTGACTGAAACCTTTAAACAAAAAGATCCATCTGATGCTGTGGAAGCTCTGTGCTCTAAAATGTGACTACAAAAATGTCTGGAAAAGATTTATCTTGATCATTTTTTTCTTAGCACAAAAACCTGGCATTTGAACAAATTTCGGATGTGTAGAGTTTTTATTTCCACTGTCGGTGTGCCAAGCTTGTGCCATCATTTTCAAAGAGACTTGAGGCTGTAATTGCTGCAAGTTACAGATGCATCAACAAAGTATTGAGCAAAGGCTGTGAATACTCACGTACACGTGATTTATTCGTTTTTTGTATTTTTTTAAATAAATTCACCAAAAAAGGTCAGAAAATACTTTTTGTGTTGTCAGTATGGGGTGTTGCATGTTTTAGATTAGATTGGGAAAAATAACTTGTATTTTGGACCAACAGAAAATGGGAAAATGGTGCAACTACTTTCTGGATGCACTTTAGTCGATCGCTGGGACTAATGATACTGGCTTTCACATCAGACCGCCACAATAGCCTTGCCGGTATTTTCCCCTCGCAGCATTCCCATGAAAGCCGCCGGCATGTTTTCAAAGCCCTTGGTGACATGTTCGCGGCACTGAAGTTTACCCTATGAGACGTAAACAAAAAACGGTGATTATTTACAGAGGAGAGCAGAAAATCTTAACGTTGATGTGTTTTTCATTGACAAACCTCTTTCAACCAGCCCATGAGCCTCCTGAGCGACTCGGGGTCCTTTCGCTCCCATCTGCTTTGCATAAAGCCCTCCATCTTGAGCTGCTTGACGATCATGGTCATTTGAGGATACGGGCCTGCTGGAACAACAAATATGAGCTAGAAATGGCTCCTTCCAGCAGGGGTGGGCAAAGTATGACCCGCGGGCCACGCACAGCCTGCTTCGTTCTTTGAGCATTTACATTAGCAAGAGTGCTGTCATTTTTGTTAATTATTTAGATTTTTCCACCCCTCAGTTAGAGCTGAAACCAGATATTTACATACACTACATAAAATGAAACTTTTTTTCCTCTCACTATCTGACATTAAATCAGACGAAACGTTTGTTTGAGTTCAATTAGAATTACCAAAATTATTTGTATTTGCTAAATGCCAGAATAATGAGAATTTGTTTTTTTTTTTTTTACATTTTTTCATTACTTTCTTCAAAGTCAAAACTTTACATATAGTATATTTCATTAGTATTAAGTGCCATTGCCTTTAAAAAGTATGACTTGGGTAAATGTTTTGGATATCCCTCCACAAGCTTCTCACAATAATTTTGCCCCATTTCTTCTGAATTTCTTCTTAGAACTGGTGTAACTGAGTCAATCAACTGTCAATTGAACTTTTTTTTCAGTCATTTTGTCTGGTAATATTTTTTTTGTTCATTTAGCCATTTCCCCCTCGAATTATAGTATTACTTTATTTGTCATTTGTATTGTTATAGAACCCCAATTCCAATGACGTTGGGACGTTGTGTTAAACATAAATAAAAAGAGAATACAATGATTTGCGAATCAGGTTCAACCTATATTTAATTGAATAGACTACAAAGATATTTAATGTTAAAACTGATAAACTTGATTGTTTTTTGCAAATAATCATTAACTTAGAATTTTATGGCTGCAACACGTTCCAAAAAAGCTGGGACAGGGTCATGTTTACCCCTTTGTTACATCACCTTTTCTTTTAACAACATTCAATAAATGTTTGGGAACTGAGGACACTAATTGTTGAAGCTTTGCAGCTTCAGCTGTTCAACAGTCCGGGGTCTCCGTTGTCGTATTTTACGCTTCATAATGCGCCACCACAGAAGACTTTTCCACTTTGCGTCAGTCCATCTTAGATGACCTCGGGCCCAGAGAAGCCGGCGGCGTTTCTGGGTGTTGTTGATAAATGGCTTTTGCTTTGCATAGTAGAGTTTCAAGTTGCACTTATGGATGTAGCGCCGAACTGTATTTACTGACATTGGTTTTCTGAAGTGATCCTGAGCCCATGCGGTGATATCCTTTACACATTGATGTCGGTTTTTGATGCAGTGCCGCCTGAGGGATCGAAGGTTAAGGGCATTCAATGTTGGTTTTCGGCCTTGCCGCTTACATGCAGTGATTTCTCGAGATTCTCTGAACCTTTTGATGATATTATGGACCATAGATGATGAAATCCCTAAATTCCTTGCAATTGCACGTTGAGGAACATTGTCCTTAAACTGTTCGACTATTTTCTCACACACTTGTTCACAAAGAGGTGAACCCTGCCCCTTTTGCTTGTGAATGACTGAGCAATTCAGGGAAGCTCCTTTTATACCCAATCAGGACACCCACCTGTTCCCAATTAGCCTGTTCACCTGTGAGATGTTACAAACAGGTGTTTGATGAGCATTCCTCAACATTCTCAGTCTTTTTTGCCACCTGTCCCAGCTTTTTTGGAACGTGTTGCAGCCATAAAATTCTTAGTTAATGATTATTTGCTAAAAACAATCAAGTTTATCAGTTTGAACATGAAAAATCTTGTCTTTGTAGTGTATTCTATTAAATATAGGTTGAACATGATTTGCAAATCATTGTATCTGTTTTTATTTATGTTTAACACAACGTCCAAACTTCATTGGAATTAGGGTTGTACATACACAATGTATTAGAAGCAGAATGTCGCCCTCTACTGAAATAAACTGCAAAGGAGTAACATGTAGCCACATGAAACATCCAGTTGTTCCCCTAATTAAATCACTTGAGTAAAAACATAAGCAGAGGGTACATACCTGTCTGAGACTCGGTGTCATTGTATGTGGATATACTTCCACACACGGCTATTCTTCCAAAATCTTTCATCTGTGATAGGGCAAAAGTCGAGAAAGGGCCTCCCACCTGAATAATAATAATATAAGTAAGTACAGAAAGCGGTTGGAAAACGATCATGGGATCGTCTCACGTTTTCAAAAAAGCAGTCGTATCCGTCTGGAGCGGCCTTCCTCAGAGCCTCCTCTAGGGAGGCCACCGTTTTGTAATTGAAGGCCTCGTCGAAGCCCAGCTCTTTGAGGAAGGCTACCTTCGCGTCGGACCCCGCCGAGCCGACCACTCTGCAGCCCTTTATTTTGGCGATCTGGCCCACCGCTGAGCCCACAGCCCCCGCTGCCGCGTTCACCAGTAGGGTCTCGCCCGATTTCAGCCCCAGAACTTCCTCAATTCCGTACAGGGCCGTCAGCCTGGTTACATCGAGGACGTGTAATAGGTAAGAACATCATCATTTATAGTACTGCACTGTTGTCTTGCTGGCATGTTTGGATTAGATTCCTAATCTTTGGAATTGAATAGCTTGGAAACAGTGATTCTCAAAATTTTTTAAATCCATACATTTGTTAAGTACAGTTCAGTTGTATTTAACTTTTAAGTACAATACATCTCATTTGCATTTAGTCTTTTAGAACTTTTTCTTTGGAAGTATTTATTTAGGTACAATTTTTACATTTGAATTGAAAATTATTTTAGTCCAGTTTTTTATTTTCCTATATTTAAGCGCACTATTATGTTCAAATTGCATACTGTTACAGTAGCTTACAAAAATGGTAAATGTACTTTTTAGGAATAAAACCTCTGCCTTGTTTTTGATTAATACTTGGGCCTACTAAGCTACGGTATTTTCTTGTTTGTCATGATGGTCCTTGGAAAGTTGAGTATTTTTTAGGAAGGAAAACATTTGAGAACCATTGATTTACAGTATATACAGAGTTGTAGTATGAACGTAGAGTAGTAGCTTCACATCTCTCTTACCCAGGCATGCCGACTGTGCCCAAAGCCAGGGAGAGCGAGATGTCCTGAGGCCAGTCGGGCATGACGGGAAGGAGGTCGGACCCGTCCGACACCATGTGTGTCCTCCATCCGCCGCGGCCAATGACGTGGGCTCCCACGGGAAACATCGCATTTTTGCTCTGGATCACCCTGCAAAACAACAAGCCCAGTAGAACTTTGAAGCACTCTGGAAAAATCCAGTGAGTGAGTAATCCAAAACATTCCAATTCCGTCCTCGTGAGTCATCCTGTTTGTTTCTCTGTGTCTGCTGTAAACCAAATGTGCAAGATGTGCGCTCCTCTGATGTTTTCTTTTTCTTACTTGGCCACTTGAGTTCCGATCATCACATCTCCTTCTTTCATGCGAAAGTGGCTGAACGGCCTGAGGAAACAAGAAGCGATGTTAATACGTTTGGCGATGTAGACTCTTAACTCAACAGTGTCTCTCTAATGTGCAGAGAGAGTCATGCCACAGCGTGGAACCGGCAACAGAAAAAGCTCTATGCCCTCTGAGCTTCCGCCGTGACCTCGGCACCTCCAGAAGTAGCTGGTTAGCTGATCTGAGGCACGGGGGCATGCGCGTTGAGATGAAATAGTTCAGAGAGATAAGGCGGGGTGAGACCATTTTGAGATTTAAAAACCAATAAAATAATGTTAAAATGATCTCTAAAATGCACATGCAACTGGGGAGGGAGGCCAGAATTGGAGTGACATGATCCCTCTTACGTGCTCCAGTTAAAAGAGGTGAGCAGCAGCATTTTGAAGCAGCGGGACTAGCTGACTTGTTTGTTTTCCCTTCTTTTCACCCACCTCATGTAAGGGTCAACACTCAGAAACAATGTTTCCAAAAGCACCTCTGAAATGAAGCAAATGGAGAGCATCAAAATCAATGAGTCGCAGAGACCAAGGTTTCATATTTTAACGTAGAAAAAAGGTCATACGTCCATCTTCAGGCTCGGGCAGCTCGTCCACTTTAAGTTGGAAGTCACTTTCTTTGGGGAAGCCGTCAAAATGTTTGGTCAGGATCCACATCTTAGCTTGAACCATGGTTGTTGCCTGTCGGATAACAGGATGGGCCTGCATAAGTAACATAAGCATTAAGTAACATATTCCAATGTAATGCCAAATGTATGATGGTAACTTGAGAGGGATTCCACAGGTTAAACCAGGAGTGGAACAATTCTTTAATTCATTCCTGTAATATTTGTTGCATTAATTTTGCATTTTTTAAACTTAAAATTAGGTCTTTAATATGTATCAATTTAATTTGTTAATTTATTTAGTGTAAATAATACAATATTAGTCAAATAAATAATTTTATTGTACAAATTTCTCAATGATAATTAAATAAAGGGAGCATGAAATATTTGATAATTTGTAAACTATTCCAACTACGATACAAAAAAATTAGCAGAATTAACATTTGTAGATGTTTCTTATTTAATTAACTGTTTGAGTGTAATTAATTAAGTACAATAAAATTAGCATGAATTACTTTGTTATTATCAAAATAAACTTAACATAAAATACAAAAATATAATAAAATACACATTTACGTGTGTCACTGTAATAAATAATTATATTAAAATTAAACATTAGCATTGTTTATTATTTAATTATGACCGGAATTTTACATACACATTTAAAAAAAATTATATTTATTTATTTTTAACTTCTCTACGAATGACCTGGCCCATCTGTCAGTTTTAAAAATCCACTGTGGCCTCTCGCCCATGAGAACAAAAACTTGCCCATCCCTGGGTTAAACACGTGATAATTACTCTTCTATGTGCAATATAAGAGCAAATATTGGATAATCTGGAATGTACGGTTGTCGAATTAGTATCAGTATGATTAAGAAAAACAACCATGTGAGATGTTTAGCGGGTTTGTTAAAAGCAATCAAAAATGCTATTTAGTAGGGTTTCTAATAAAATTACGTCAAAAAGTCAGAAAGGAACATTACCGTTTCGCTCCGCTTTTTTCCTCCGGTGTTTTCGTTTTTCCTTAACAGTTATTGTCGACTGTTGTGTGAGGACTTGAGGAGTTGTGATTGCGGCGACTTCGATTTGAGGCATTATGGAAGGGAGCGAAACATGGGCGGAAAACAAAGATGTTTAGGTCGCACGCGATTGGTTGAAAGCAAATGTTCGTCATCTCCTCGACACCGTCCATTTTGTATGACGTAATCGATCTTGAAGTTGAGCGCGGGCTACAAGTGGCTAACGCTACTTGCTAAACAGTCGAGAGTTCGTGACCGAAATTGTGAGTAGAAAAGTCGTTGCTTTCTTCCGTTTGACTTGAAGATGTTTGTTACAACCAAAAAAAAAACAGCGTGGCTTCGACATCAACGTCAGGAGTAATGTTAGTTATTTCAGTCATTTTAGTACATAATGTTTGCTTTTAACTTAAATTTCATATGTGAAACGCACCTCTTTTGTCACTCTGTTGTTTAGTCGAGACCCACTTTTATAGAAGTTAAGCACACTATGGAAAACGTAATTGTTCAAAAATAGCCTTTGAAAAGATGTATCAAATTCTTAAACATAACCGTACGCGTTTTCATATACTGAACAACAAAGTAAGATGCTTATAGCTTCAGATGGATCAGAAATAATTACATTTGGTTGTTTTTAATGTGCTTTATAAATAAATTGGATTGGAATAAAAACAGGTGCCACGGTGGGTGACTGGTTAGCACATCTGCCTCACAGTTCTGAGGACCGGGGTTCAAATCCCGGCCCCGCTTGTGTGGAGTTTGCATGTTATCCCCATGCCTGCGTGGGTTTTCTACGGGTACTCCGGTTTCCTCCCACATCCCAAAAACATGCGTGGGATGCTGATTGAAGACTCTAAATTGCCCGTACGTGAGTACGAATGGTTTGTTTATATGTGCCCTGCAATTGGCTGGTGACCAGTTCAGGGTGTAACCCGCCTCTCGCCTGAAGATAGCTGGGATAGGCTCCAGCACGCCTGTGACCCTAGTGAGGATATGCAGTACAGAAAATGGATGGATGGAATGAAAACAGTTTCCCAGATTTTTGGCATGTTTATTCTTAGGAACCTCTGGTCCAGCTGTGCAGCAGCAGCAACAACCTAAGCACCATGTTAAACGGTGGGCAGTTTGTGGAAGCTATGGCTCGCCTGGGATATCCCAACGCATCCTCACTGGAGGCCTCGGAGTTTGACTGGTTGTTCAACAGTGACCCGGAAAACCTTCACTTCTTACGTTTTGTCTGTCGGAGCCTCAACCGGAGCCACGTTTTGACCACAGAGGAGGTGCAGGCTTTTCAGGAGCTCCAGAAGTCCGACAGGCCCATCCTGGACGAAGCGGCCTTGGGCAAGGTCCTTAAAACCGTTGGACCATCCGAAGAGGACAGCGCAGCCGAGGACGGTGTTACCATAGAAGATTTGGAAGCAGAGCTTCAGGCACTGTGTAGGGAGAAAGAGCTTAAGCGACAGCGTTGCAAGAGGCTGCAGGCTGCGGCCGCTTCTCGCGCAGATGTCGACCTTCGACTCACCGCCGAACTAGAGAGTGCTGCGTACCAGTTATCGGAGGCCAACGCTTTTCTCAGAGCCGAGAACGCCAATACTAACGCTGTGCTACAAAGCCTTGCAGACGCTGTGGGCGAGCTGGCATCGCACCTCTCCGTTCCAGCGGAAGGCACGCACACATCCGCCAGCAAAATGCTCGCGTCTCTTCTTTCTCAGCTTCCTCTGAATCCTTATCTGCGTCAAGAGGAGCTCAACACCAAAACGCTCTCAGCTTTCACTCGGAAGCACTTTTTCACAGATCTTGTTGAGAACTCTTGCTCAGAGCACTTCCAGGTGTTGGACCTCAGCTCTTTTGATGGCAAAGAGGAAGAAGAGGATAAGGAAAAGCTTGATGTGGAGCAAAGGAGGACCCAATTGGCCAGACTTCAGCGTGCGCACATTGTGGCCCAGCACCAGCTGATGCAAGCCGTCAGAGAAGAGAAAAGTGTCACGGCCGGTCTGGACTGGCTCTCTGAGAAGTCCTCGAGTGTCAAGGTAAACACAGAACAGCACGACAAGAATATTTTGGACTATTTGATGCATCCGCATCACCTCTTTTGTTGACCTTTTAATCCTACCAGAGCATTGCCATCTCGGCCTCGCTTCACGTGCGTGAGGTGGCGTCCAAGAAAGAATTGAAAGACGTGGAGGCTGAGATCGAAGCTCTGCTCCACGGACCGGTGCCCCTCGCCCTTCAGGAGTCTGCACGGCTGCTCAATGTGCCGGTGGTGAAGGGAGACCTGGCCCTGCAACTGGCCAGGCAAGACTACCTCACAGCCAAACAGAATGAGGTTTGTTAGCGACATGACCTCCTCTGTTTGGAATATTTATCTTAAAAAATACTAAACATTTGTATAGAGTGAATCTGTACTAAAACTTAACTTACTCAGCTCACATCAACATAGTTTCCTAACATGAAGGTGCTTCAAGATGTGGGGTTACCCTTATACCCCAAACTATAAGCCCCAAAATATCTTAAATTATTTATTTTATTGTTATTAATGTAAATTTTTTAAAAGTACATATATCGCAATCTTTAGTAGGCCACTTACTGTACCTTATAGTGATCAGTTTTTAACTTCTAGCATTGACACTGGCATTCTAGCCCTTTCTTTGCATTATCTTGAGAAGTTTGCCACCTGACTTTGTCCAATTTCAAGCCCACAGGAAGCCTCACCTTCCTTATCCGTTGTTCATCACGCTGCTGGTCATTGTCAAGCCGACCAGTTATTAGCTATTACGGACTGACAATATGAAAAAGAAACTGAAACAATAACATCTGTATCAAATTTTCCTACCAGGTACGTGACAGTCTACTCTACCAGAAGGCCTCCTTTGATGTCCTCCACTTGGCCCAGCAGATTGAGTTAAGGAAGTGGAGAGTGTGCCTAAATCATCTCACCAATGTGAACAGCAGGCTTGTCAAGGAAAGTGAAGTCACGTCTCTCAGATTTGAGGCTCTGGCACATCCCGAGCTGGCATTAAACATGAGGCCCAATCCGATCATCAGCACTAACGATGCCACATTCAGCAGGTAACATGATTACCGTACTAAACGCCCTCCATTCGCAGGGTATACCCCAAATATCTCAGTCTCTCAGTCAAGATGTATCACAGAACAATACCTTTCTTGACACCAATTAGTACTTCCCTATTAGCAGGGCTTTGGCGTCATCTTGTGGCATCCTCGGCCGTTATAGAAAGAGCGCAAAAATACACAAATAGGTAGGTTTTTCAGTGGTAGCGGAGGATTTTTTTACCCAGCTAGGGATCCAGTCGTTTGTTTGTACAATACGTTTACACCAGTGCTTCTGTAATTTACCATCTTCACCATTAGGTGGCGCAGAAACAGGTTTCACATTTGTCCAACCGGTTTTTCCCCCCAGACTCCTGCAGATCCTTGACCATGATTCATCCCACGGGAGGGCAGAACCTTTTCAAACTTACGAGGCACTGGACCAGGCTGCTAGTGGCCTGGCAAACAACCTCCAGGCATCCCGTAAAGCGCTGGCGGCGGCCAGCCGGGAGCAGTATTACACGGTGGCTCAACTTCAAGGCCACTGCGAGGCTCTTCAAGGGGCCATGTCCACAGAGTTCCAGCAGCTGGTCTTAGGGCCACAGGTATGTCCGACAGCCATTGATGACCAGGAGCTGCTCTGTCCCAATGCACAGGTGGGTTGGTTATCTTTTATGTTACGCACGTCATCCCCATCAACCACAATACATTTCAGACGAAATCCCGAATGTAAGTTTGTTGTCTTTTAAATGACTGTTGGTGTGGGACATTGATAGCACAATGTGTTTTCTCTTTTGATCCGCTATCACTGCTACGGATGTCCAGTCGAGACATAAGTGTAAAGGGGGGTACACACATACTGATTTTTATAACATGAAAGACTCCACACAGTGTATGGTGAGAAAAACTCAGGGTGCTCTTATAGTGTGTGGTGTACTAACTTGTGAGAGGCAACATGGTGCAACAGGGCATCCGAACTGCTGTTGACCACACACACGTAAGAATTTGTGATTGTAAATGTTGAACAGGTTCAGCATTTAAGATTTGACGTACACAACTCTTTTCCTAGCAGATTGGAGACAAAAAAAACACTCTGAACACACCCTAAACCACAGAACAATTGTATAAAGACATCCGACAATCAGGTTTCGCTGACTTTACTCAGAAGAAAGGAAAAATGCTCACGTTAGGCCCGTTTATCGGTATGTGTATACCCCGCTTAACATCTGACCAAGCAGATCAGGGAGCAAAAATCACTCAACACACCCCACATCACAGGATAAGCTCTAAAGATAATCTTCCATCTGACAATCAGGCCTTTTCTGACTTTACTCGAAAGGGAAGCAAAATTAGGCCTGATTGTTGGTATGTCACTACATTTTTGTAGGTTGAAAGTTGATTTCTATACTCTGATTTCGTATTTGAATTCCCATCTCTGGCCACAGGAGTTGACGGAAAATCTGGCTGGAGCAGAGTCGCTACTGCAGCGTTTGCAAAAGGCCATGCAAGAAATCATAGGCAGGGTAAACACGAAGCACTCCCAGCTGGAGCGCAATTCCCTCCTGAGGCGGGAGAGGGACCTCTATATCTACTTCCACTTGGACATCAGTCTCTTGCAGAAAGTCGTGGAGGACCTGGAGCGCAGGATGAACCTGACGAGAGCACAGCCATAGTGTCGTCTACTGGAATGAACACATGGCTCCATTACGGCTGATCTCAACTGTCTGCTTACTTGTTGAAAGAAGTTCTGTTAAAATGATAATTAACCTTATACAAGTGTGTTTGTTTTAGGATTTGACATGTCTTCTGATAAATAAAGCACCTGTTCTGTGTTTCTCATTGATGGATTAGTAATAAAGCACTTTTTGTTCTATAGTCCAAATGTCTTTTTTTGTTCTGTATGTTTCTTGCTATGAGTGACAGTGTTTTTAACATGTAGCCAATAAAGATGATTGTGATTCTGTTGTAGATCGAAAACAAATAGCCCGATCGCAATGGAAGAACCCAGCATCGGAACTCTTCCCAAGGATGCTCAGCGGTTCGTGGCTGTTCAGCAGGCTGAGTTTGCAGAAGCCAGTCTGAGTCGGAGTAGGTTATGTTGTGAAGGTATAATTTGTGTTGTCCCATACTTGCCACCAAAGTGATTGACAGTAGTGTGTTCGTTGAGTACGCAGCCATAGCTTGCTGTTTCAACCTATATTTAAAAAATATATATAAAAATGTGTTGGAGTGCAGTAAAGGCGTCTTCCAAACTTGAAATATACACTTATAATAAATGTAATTTTTGAACACTAAAAAGTTAAACATTTCAAGTCATGCATCTGGAATGAAAGCCATTTTACCCCACACTGTCTGATTCAATCTAGTAAATGAGACATTTAAAAAATGTAGTTTTCCTGGGTTTCAATTGGGCCAAAAGTTATGACTCTAAAACATGATATCACTGAATTTAAAAATGACATGGCGTTTCATGGCATTTACATAAATAGTTCAGAAAAAGGAGGTGGACACAAATGGCCAGCATAGACTCCAGAGTATAAGTTTAATGTGTTCAAAGCATGTCAGAGGAGTATAACTATGTAATTTTTTTAATATGGTCTCCACATGGCAGATTGTCACCTATCGCGAGTGAGTGAAACATATCACCTGCGATAAATGGCGGTTAGCTCTATGTCACTAAAATACACTCCCATAGTATACTTGGATGTTTACTTCATGTACACTGCTTGTACTCAAGACAGAGATCCAATGTTTAGTTACTTTAATTGTGGTTATTTAATTTATTGCACTTAGGTCCTGCTTTTTCCTTTCATCAAACGTCTTGGGAGATGATTCCAAGTGACCAGATGGAGGCTGGGGCTTCCAGCAATTGGGAGGAGACCGCAGGAGACTGGATCGACACACATTGGTAATTGAAATGACATAAGACAAACACATTTCTGTGCGTCAAAAAGTTGGCACTCTTAATTTGTCATTGGCTTGTCTCCCAGCAGTGCAACTGGGCTACAGGTCCTTAGCAATAATCCTTCTCCAAAGGGTGACAGGTGTGATATTGAGCTCAATCAAACCCTCTCCAGTACAGCGATACATTCAGAAGATATGGAGCATGATATAGGATTCGTGTGGCCAGATGAAATCAACCAAGAGCTTTTTGGGAATATGACAGGGCTAAATGACATTTGGAAAGATGAGGAGAAAAAAATCCACTCGCCTGCTGGAACTGACTTTGACAAGTTGATGTATCCACAGAGTGCAAATGTGCTTATGAGAGAGAATGACCCTGTGTGGTGTGGTGAAATTAGTAGTAGACCTCCTCCTAGGGTTGAGGGCTATGATATTTTCACCTTGCCCACCAAGGAGCGCATTGCCAGCATTGTCAATCAGATTACAACTGCTAAAGGGATGCCTTCAGCAGATATGCCGGTTGATTCAGTAAACGTGTGGCCAGATGGAGTCATCAGTGATCTTTTTGAGAGCTTGACATGGACAAATTACAACCGGGAAGATGCTGAGAAAACCCATTCACCTGCAAGAACTGACTTGGAGAAGCGGATGAATCCAGAGAGTGCAAATGAGCATAAGGAGGAGAGCAACCTTGGGT
This sequence comes from Phyllopteryx taeniolatus, assembly GCF_024500385.1. NCBI lineage: Eukaryota > Metazoa > Chordata > Actinopteri > Syngnathiformes > Syngnathidae > Phyllopteryx > Phyllopteryx taeniolatus. The sequence continues at coordinate 2,477,455 of NC_084524.1, read as the reverse complement.
GCAGTTTTGAAATTAGAGATGTCAAACGTAATAATGACTGTTCCAATACAGAAGTCAAGGGCCCCACTGGAGGACCACTGGTAGACTGCACCAATTGGATGGAGACTAAGTTATATACTGATACAGGTGATATACCGATACAGTAACCTCATTTCCGTTCACGTGCACAGTACATTTGCTTGTCAGCAAACACTGTACGCAGTTTGCAGTGACAGAAGATTTCTGTTCACATTACTCCAGCTTGGAAAATTGATGATCAGACTGTAAAGTCCTCTGACCTCCTCTTTTTCAGGGGAGCCGCAGAGAAAACGCCGCCCACCATCAATATCATTGAAAAGAATCCAAGTGAGTGCTATTGGGAATATTGCGGTACTACAGAAACCCTCGGGAAAGTTCTGAGATTCAAAATGGCTGCTCTGTAAAGGATTAGGGTTTTATATCCCTGATGCAAATAGAAATCAATGCAAGATAAGTAATGTAACTCCCTATTGAGCCTTAAAAGTCTCTAAACATACTAGGTACTAGAGCCCAGGTATTAACACTCTGTGCTTCGGCAGTACAGATACTAGCTTGAAAAGACTGTGGTAAAAGTACAAGTACTAATTCAACTCCTTTACATAACTATAAATCAGTAGTGTATTAATGACACAACACTGTGGTTTTCTGTTTATTTAGGGCCAGAATACCTCTTCCTCGAAGCAAATGAGCAAGTTGCTTCGGTCAGAAAAGGCTCCACAAATGAAGCCACACCGTTCCTCTTGGCAGAGCCCCAACCATCCAGCGTTAGCCCCCAAACCACCCGCTCACACTAAAAGGTGTAAACAACAACTGATTATTTCTTGCGCGAGGCAGAAAACCCAACAAAGACAAACCAGCGCCTCCACTTACCAACAAGACCGGCCGTTCCAATTTCTGACATGGAACCCTAAAGTGAAGAGTACTGAGGAACTGATCCCAGAAGAGAAAATGCAGATGCTGGAGAATGTTAGGCGGGCTAAGGCGCTGCTGCTAACCTTGGTATACCAAGATGGTACCACACAGTTACAGTCAGCATTGGTAAGCGGGGTGCATTTATTTGTTGTAAGGCAGTGCGATACAGCCTTTTTTTTCCCACAAAAATCGAATTTACAATTTCAATCAATTTGCTTAGCGAAAAAGCATATGACAATAACATATTTGTTTTCCTCTTCTGGGATTTGCTTTATTTCTCCTGATACCAAACAAACTTTGAAGTTTTGTATCCATTTTTTTCTCCAACATTACCTTCCATCAACTTCCACAAAAATTATATCAATATTCTTTCCCCTGAGATATTGAAAATAAGTGTTTCCTCTCAGGGGAAAAAACACAATACTTAATAAATGAATATTTAAAATGTTCTACAATTTAAGATCATAAAACATTACCATACCCCCAGCTCTTTCACACTCCTTTCTCATGTAGAGGTGTACAAGTATGGAAAGGCGACCTCTGCAAAATATTTTCAGCTTCGAAGCACATACCTCGGGTTAAAGGTTTCCAATAAATCACTGCTTTTGGAACGTATGAATGTGCACTGTGTATTTGGAAATGTTTCGCGTGGTTGATGCATTGATTGCCTCGACCAGGCTATTTTCTTGCCATACGGAAAACAATGTGACAATGATTCCGCTCATGTCTGTTTCCTAGTGGAAATTAAAGTCACTAGTCGCTTTCCGGAAAAATAGTCGCGAGAGGGGTCGGGGTTACTTACTCCGCGGGTATAATAAAGTTTTCTGAATCTGAAGTTGGCCACACTGATTCTGCATTTGCTAACTACAGTATTCTAAAATAATATTCTCAGTTCACTATTCGAAAACTCACCTATTTGTATTTTTCTGTGAAACCTTTCACTCGAAGATGCCACAAGTTGGTGCCAAAGCCCTGTCTTATAAAAGTAGAAATTGGTGTCAAGGAACTATGTTTGACCATTAAGATCTTTGTATGTCGGGGAGAATCAAAATATATCCTGGGTTGTTTGTGGAAAAAGTTACGAGAGTCTTCACTGCCTGAGAATTTTGTCAAACTCAAATCAACTGTGAGCCAATTATTTTTTTAATATGGGCGAAGGCGTCAATTACACAAAGTTTTCTGCCGTTTGCAGCAGAGTCATCCCCTGCAAGTCGTGTGGGTTTACTGTAATGATAAAAATTTGGGAGATGTCCCTTCTTTAAAAAAAGATTAATCACCCAGTCCTAGTTTGTTGTGACTGAAATATGAACCTTCTTAAATGTCTATAATGTTCATCTTGTCTTCATTTAAAAAGGTTTTTAAGTTTTCTTTTGTTCACACAACAAAACAAAAACAAATGAATTCTAAAAAGCATGTTCTTTAGTGTGATCTGTGCCTCTGCTAGGGTGTAGAGAATCAGTCAGTGTGTGGCCTCCGTCTACTTCTCATTAATGATCTGGACAACTGGCTAGCGAGCCACTCGCATAACCAAAACGACCTCCTGCTGTACCATAAACTGGACTGCAGCTCACCAGAGCCCCAACAGCAGATTTTCACCAGGTATGTTTCCGCGTCATCGTCTGTACGTGCAGTAGAGTTCTGTATATTTTGCTTTTTGCTTTTACATTTGTGTGCCACAGAGACCTGGTGCTGCAGGTACTGTCACGAGCTGGTATCACGGTGTGCTACGGAGCCAAGGAATTGCTTTGCACGGCTCTGGAGTTGAACAAACAACATCTCAGCTGGAAACAAGGCATAGCAAACAAACATCTAGATCAAGGGTTCTCAAACTTTTTGGGTCCAGGGATCTCTTACAGAGAATATTTGCTATTCTATTTCATTATGCCATCACTGTATGTTTTTAGTTTAAGAACAAGATTATAGAATGCTATTTTTTAAATTTTTGGGGGGCGGCATACTGGAATGAATTAATGGCATTTCCATTCATTTCAATGTGAAGAGAGGATTTGAGGTATTAGTGTTTTGAGTTACGAGTGTGGTCATGGAAATAATTTAACTCGTACCTCAAGGCACCACTGTACATTCTCAAAAAAAACTTCGGGACTTTATTCTTGTACCAATACAATTTATTTCATGGTACGTCACAATCATTTTAGAGCTTTTAATTGGCCTAAAGCTAATGTAAATAAGTGTAATTATTGAATTTATTTTTTTATATATATATTGGCATTTTAAATGATATGACAATAATTCATTACAAATTTTTTTAGTGCACCCTGAAGCTATGGCTTGTGGACCTTCGAGGGGCCCAGGGACCCCAGTTTGAGACGCACTCATCTAGATCACTTAACACTCACTGGTTCATATCGCTATCAAATCGCACTGGATCGGTAACTTGTGCTTGTGAAGTAACCTGTAGGTTTGCCTTTCTGTCTCCTGTAGTGTCAGGCAGCCTTATCCAGGACCCTCAGGTGTCAGCATGGCTATTGGACCCTGCAGATCCTTGCTTCAGCTACCAGGACCTTCTTCGGAAACACAAATATACATGGCTGTCCAATGGAACACCTGCCAATGTAAGCTTCTTTAAGTGCATAGTGTCAGTGTGACCCACAGAACAACTCCATGCTTTTGTCCCAGGTCTTCTCAGAACTGTATTCCCTCTACTGCCTGAATGAGATGCTTTGTAGTAAATTAAAGGTAAAATGATTTGTTTTCTCTCTCTCTGTCACTCGACTCTCACTCCCATACACTCATACAGTATGTTCATGTGTTTCCAGAGCCAGGGCCTTTGGAGGATCTACTCAGACATTGAGCTGAAAATGATTCCAATTCTAGCAGGTGATTGGTTTATGTCCATTTGGGATTAAAAGACACTACCTCAACATGTATGTAATGTATTCTATAGCAAAAGTCCCCAACCAAGGCACATCCAGTATTAAACATTCGAAAAGTCTCAAGGCACACCACCAAACTAAAGTGCAAAGTGTGGCAAACAGCTCTTGGAGTAATTTTTATAGGCTGACCACTCCTGGGAAGGTTCACCACTGTTCCATGTTTTTTCCATTTGTGGATAATGGCCCTCTCACTAATCACAACGGTTGTGAACAGTACCCGGATGTAGGCAAGTGACAGTATAAATCTATAGGGTTAATTATTGGGCTCTCAAAATTTTCCACACTTGTGAACGTGTCATGCTTGTGTGTCATGCGCTTTTATTGTTTCAGCCATGGAGAGCCAACACATCCAAATGGACAAAGGTGTTTGGCAAAATATGTCAGACCTTCTGACGGTAAGACAAAACAAATAAGTGTTCCAGTATGTCGGTGCTACTTTTCCACAGCTGTGCGACGCAAATACAAGACGGCCGTGATCATTCACCTCATCATGTCCTCTTGTGAGTCCTCACATGGGATGTCACTTTAGAGGGTGTGTGGGTGTATGCGTGTGTGCACGCGTGTGTATATGTGTGTGTTTGTGTGTTTCAGCCAACATGCTGAGTCTGGTGTGTTTGCATGAGCATGTTGTTTGCAGCCAGGCTGCCAAGGTCATCTCTCCTGCTCCAAAGGCTGCTTCTTTGTGTGTGTGTGTGTGTGTGTGTGTGTGTGTGAGTGTGAGTGTGAGTGTGTGTGAGTGTGTGAGAATCCATTACTCAAGGGCTTGTATGTAATATTGATGAGTCAGTCTGACACTAGCTTTGGGCTGAGAAAAAGAACACATTTTAGGTTTGGGGCTCGAGTATGAAATGTCTCCTTTCTTTGTCCCATTCTACCACAAATGCACCAGGGGTTGCGAAGACCGCATTTTTGTATTTTTGTTCCCTCAACTGTACATCTCTGATATTATGCAGTTAGAAAAAAATTGCCACCGGATGAAAATTGGGTGAAATAATTCTCCAGGACCAAAATTCCAAGTTAAAGGGGCCTGCAGTGTTAAAAACAAAATCGACCCCTGGCACCACACTGGTTGACATAGAAGTGGGAGGGCATGTCACAAGTCTGAAGGACCCATATGTGAAATTGAACAAGAAGGCAGACATTTTGGTTCAAAGCAGCAACTTGGGGTTCTAATTCCATGAAAAGAGGGCTTAAAGGTTAGAGAAGAATTAGCCACCCTGACACCAGTTTCACCAATCGTCACCAAATTGGGTAGATGTGTCTATCATAAGAGGATGCACAAAATAGTCGCAAGGACCTATGCATGAAATTTAACAGGTCAGTCGTTTTGGTTTGTCTGTGTTCTACTTCAGTCAGAGCTGCAATGATCTTCTGGCGCATGGTTGTCTTCGTATTGTTCTTTTTATTTTAAACTGCCGCCTCTGTCAGACTAAGATGAACCAGTTGGAGAGCGCCGCCCATGTAGCTGCTGGAGAGTATTTCCTGATCACCAGCTGCAACCAAATCCGAAAAGTCAGTAACTCGATGTGTGCATAGGCGTGGTTTTCCTAGCTCACGGGTCAAATGTTTTTGCCTGTTGTTTTTATCTTCCTTCTCGATTTAATAGGTTCTCTTTGAGAATTTGCGCCTACACGAACGCTTTAACAAGAAGAGGCTTCCCTCGCACATCGCAGCATTGCAGAAAAATGCGTCAAATGAAACAGTACAGCCCAACTTTGCATTTATAAACTAAAACATACAAGTACAATCTTTTTATAAAGACTAATCCTCTATCTTTGTTGCAGTTGCAGATGTACAGGGACCTGCATCCTTTACCAAACATTATTTTAGAGTACAGACAGGTACAGTATACAACGGTTGGGTGTCACCAGCCTACTCTTAAAAGTCTGAGGATAAACGGCACTCAGAGCCAAGTACCGTAAGTCTCTAAAGTCTGCATTGTTTCCTTCAGGTTCAAAAGACCAAGGACAAATTTGTCGACTGGGCCTATGTGTGCATGAAGGATGAGGTGAGCCGGTTTGATGTGACGTGGAGCATCCAGAGTGCAAATAAAGCGAAACCCTCCCTTTTCACTCTTGAAAACTCCTTAGGGCTACATGTCCCCGAACTGGTCGCAGACACGTGCGGTGATGGGCAGAATCTCCTCAAATAACCCAGTAAGTTCTTTGAAAGTGAGGTGAAATTCCAGCATCCGACAACAGTCCTCCCTCCATCGGTGGGGTGATGTTCCAGACCACCCCCGCAATAAGTGAAATCCACTGTATAGAAATACCCTATATTTAAATACACCCTCAGCATGTTTTTATAGCATTTACAGAACTTAATTTTTTAAGGTCTTTAAACACACTTTTAAAACAATACAAACACATTTAAACAAATGTTATGTCTTAAATGAGAGCAAGAGCATTCGATAACACACACATAATGTACAAATAGTATAAAAAATACAAAAATAACTAATAAGTACTTACAAAAAAGATCCACGATATGGCGGGATTGTAAAGCGTGAACCGCGATACAGCAGGGATTACTGGATTACAATACAGTGTTGTGTTGACCCTCAATATCGGGGTTCGTCTGCCGCAGCTCCACAATATTCTGTGACCGGGAAAAATGGATGCAACTTCATCTAGCATCTCTTTTATGCCTACACATAACAACATGTTTGAGTCCCGAAAATATATCTGGTTGAAGCCCCTAGCTGGAATACTGTATATCCCAACAGGTCGTCTTTTCCACTCTGCAATAACGAGTCGCTCAAAAGTAACTATGCCAGCATAACGCGTCGGTCCACAAAAAGACTGTCATGTCTGATTGCTTAAAAAAATAAATACAAATTAAATCTCCCTTCTCTATATTAATTTTTTTTATTTGTGTGATATGCATGCACTCATGGCCAACAACGAGGCGCTCTTCAGCAGCCATGCCAGCGGACTGTCCGAAGGGAACATGCATTTTCAGGGTGTAGGCATAGCTAGCTAGCTAGCTAGCTGCACATCCCAATTGCGCCATATAACTGATGATGTGAACTAAGGCGTTCAAGTTCTCATATAGGTGTTACAACTACTGCTGATGCCGAAGTGTGTCATCGGACACCATTTTCGCCATGCCAAAACTGAACTGAAGTGGTAAAAACAGTTTAACCTCTAGTTATACTGTACCTCCACAATTGAGTACTACATAATTATCTGTCTTTGCCCATTTTCAGCAATTATCTTCAAACTTATATAATGTCTTTATCTATTCACTTTACAAGGCCTTTAAAGCCTTTTTCATTTTTTTTCTGCAGAGGAAAGATTCCCTACCTCCACCCTTCCCTGCCTGATCTGTTTTGAGATGTCCTGGAAGTCAAAGTGTAACTGCTGCTGTCCTGAGTCATAGTGCCCACTACCACCCACCCAACTCCATTTTTTATTGCTAGGTCAGCACCAATCTTACTGCCAATGCGGAGCAGATGGAGCTTTAGTGTGTGCGATCGCAACGTGAATCAAATACAAATGTGTTTTTGTTTTGTTTTTTTAATGAGAGTATGTTCTATGATGAGTCATTTAATTGGTGAAGGGACTAAATTGCCCCACACTGCCCTCCAGAAGTACTTCAGGTCCATCTGTTTAACAAGATCCTGAAGCTAGTCAATCAACTATTTACTTTCCCTGATTGTCCCTGTTATCCCCCACTTACTGATTTGTGCTGTTGTCACTGTTGCACATTTGCATTGTTGTGTGTTCACACCCTGCCTCTGCAGTTCTTTCTCACGACCCTAGCCTCTGTCACTCCCTCCCCTTTCTCTACTGAATAATACATAACGTGTGGAAGCAGAGTATTCCCCCCCCTCAACCCCTCTTCTCCAGATGATTGTCTGGTTGAAGCGAGCGCAATTACTGTAGGTGTATTCGTTTCTGGAGCCCAGCATCCTCAATGTACTCACACACACTTCTTCTGCGAGTGTTTGTCAAGATGGATGCAGGGAGATTATTGGTGATTGAAATGGAACTGCTGAGTCTCCCGCTATACTTCACAGAGCATCCAGTGTGACTGACTGTATCACTTTCTTGTTTAGCTTGTATTGCTGGAAAATAGCTGCCCATTTAATTATGTGTATGTGCAGCATTTTTCTCAGATTTCTCAGATCGCCATTGCTGCTATTTAAAGATGCGTCAAAAAGTCTCAAATACACAATAGCCCTTGTCGTGTGTAATCTTACACCCCTGCTTGTGGAGTTTCAAAGATGTCATGTAATTAGAATGAATAGCACAAGATGTCCTAGACATTTGAAATATGAATATCTTACCGCATGTCGTAGGCAAACTGAATTTATCCGCTTCATTTTGAAAAAGTGAAAGATTTATACAGTATGTGAAAATTTTGACAACATATTCGAATGGATATATATTTTGTAACCGATTTCACAAACCTTCGCCAATGTTCCATATGCACACTGCCTGTGACATGACATGCATCAAGTCTGAGCTCTGAGTTTTTGGGAATTGGAGGTATTGGTGTGTCCAAAGTGCAGCCATTTCCCAATCCTTACTGAAAATAGGCACGTTTTAACATCTCTTTCAAATACATAATACATATTTTATTTAAGGGAAAATAAAGAGATTTTGATATACCTTATTTGAATCTAATTACACACCACCAAACAAAAATGTCACAAAAATTGTATACAGTGAAACCCTGCTATTCGTGCTTCACTATTTGTAAATTTGCTCTAAGATGCCACAAGATGGCACCACAGTGCTGAAAGTAGTAATTATCAATCTCTCCTGAGAAACAAGCATCTTACATTTTGGGGTGGTTGTAGAGTCTTTGCCACATGTGCATGTACAAGGTAAATATTTTTCAGAATTCAATAAATTGTAAGCCATTTATTTTGAAGGGTAATGTAAGACGAATTTTCTCAGTTTACACACAAATTTTACATCCTATTGAGTTATGGGGTTTAGTTAGTTTCTTAATGTGTGAGGACCTTGACTCTAAGACCTCTATGTGTAAAATTCTTCAAGGTACTGTCTGTGGTGATTTGGCGCGATATAAATAAAATTTACTTGACTTAAAATAACAGTGTCAACTCAATCAGAGGACTATTACAGATGAATCTAATGTATCTGCTTTTGTTCCATACTTACCGTTTGTTTCCCCCAAACTAGAACTTTGCGGCTATCCCAAGAAAGCTGATTCATAAGCGACACGTCACAGGTAAGGTGCACACCAGAAGTGCACAATGTATGGCACGGGGCCACATACAGCCCACTCTTTTTTTTTTTTTTTTTTTTAAATTCAGCCTCACCATGTGTTACATTATCAATAGCTCTGTAATATTTGTTTAATTAATTTAGCATTTTCCCAATAACATTGGTGAATTAAAATTTCAATGCAGTTTCTTCTTTTTCACGTTAGCTCATTAAATAATTGGTTAATTGATGTACAAGTATTGTGAATAATAGACAAATTTAAATATGTATTTTATTACATAATAGGTTAATTAATTACAACTAAATGAATTATGGATGCATTAGCATGCATCGACCACAAACATTTTCCCATCCCTGGCGCACTCACTCTATCTTAAAATCTGCTCTTGTTTTATTGGTTATGAAGATGAATGACGGTGTACATTTATTTTCCATATATATGTGGCAAACACTTAATTGACCAGTTTGTGGCGCAAGAAAGCATTCAAACTGTTTGCTCTGTCTGGCACCATGGCCAGATCACATTGACACACAGGGCCACACTTAGCTCTTTTTCTCTGTGTGTGTCTGTCTATAGTGATTCCTAGGTGCAAACATCAGCACCTCTGCTCTCCACCGAAAGCTGCTTGTCATCAAATCTTCCTTTTTGCTTTCCCCCCTTTGTCCTCCGATCCCGCTTTTCTCTCCATCAGCACCCCGGCATTCTCACGTCCAACTTCTTCCGCTGTCAGTACACCGTGATGTTGTTTCCTTGTCATGTTGATGTAGCATCATCAGCACCGAGGCCAACATAGGTTATAGAAACTGTCCACATTGCGGGTGTTTAAATGCAGAGGTGGTAAAACTACTTACACTCTGTACTTAAGTAGAAGGACAGCTACGTATGTAAAAAAGACTGATGAAAGTACTGAATCAGCTCCTTTACTTAAAGTTAAATTAAATACTCTGAAATGTACTTTGGTTCAAAAGTTAAAATGATTTTCTTTCTCGCAATTATATATAATTAACCATCTTGTTAACTTGGCACAATGGAAAAAAAAACTTCTCTGCATACACCTATTTTACTAACTTGTATAGCAGAGAAGGAAAAATATTTAAAAATATCCCTGATCTGGATGTGTTTTGTCATCATCATTAATGTACCCTGGTTTACGTTCCTTCATGTCACTGATGTTCCTGTTTATTTATTTATTATTATTTTTTTCCAATTAAGCTCTCAACCGTGGTGTACTTTACCTCTCTCTGTTTACGTCTTTTTTACATTGTCGGAGGTTTAAAAAAGTAAAGAGCCTATATTGTTAAAAGTACAGATAGCTGTTTTCTAATGTAAGTCGTAAAACCGAAATCGCCTGAAAAAAGAAATACTCAAGTAAAGTACAGATACCTGAATAATTTACTTGTATAAAATAACAAAGTATTTGCACTTTCTTTCTTCCCACCACTGTGTGAATGTCATTTTTGACTTTATTCTCCACAGGCGAGGAGCCAGAGGTGATCAGTGTTAATCCTCGGGCCATGTACATCCCTGCAAAAGGCTGTACCTTTGTCGCAGCAGGTAAAGCATTAAACACTCACATCCACTCAAGCCACAGTATTAGATACAGCGTCGAGGGTGACAGTGTATGACGCACTTACATAAGCAGAGAGATGAAGCCGGAATGAGCAGGAAGACACGTGGCGTACGCAGCTTCACAACCCAAACAAGCATACTTGCACATTGTAGAGTCAGCGACCAGGTTGCCATGGAAACAAGCGCTTCAGGGAAGCCCTCACTTGGCCATCCTTTTCATACCCTTCCCAAACTATCCACTTGCCAGTGTCCTGAGGAAAGGTTCAACTCAGAGGCATGTCAAAAGACAGTTTGTGTGTTATGGAATGTTATGCATTCTAACGGCAAAGACCCACTACGAGGGTCCCTAAATTTACATTGCTTTGTTCAGGCAGAATTGACGATGATGTGTTTATTTATGATTGTAATCATACTTTTGACAAATGAATGGCCTTTTTAGAGGCCTCAAAATGCCTGAAAACTCAAAAGCATGTATGTATTTCAGGCCCATTTTGGTTTGAAGAAGCCATTTGAGGACCCAATTCAAAAGGATCTTGGAAAGTTAGGAAAAAAAATCTGTTCAATGAGCCTGGAGGATATTCGAGGAGACTCATAAAACATGAATGGGATGATATCTTTAGAAAGTCCCTGTCTCATCTCAAAATGACTGTTGTTTTGCCTTTCGTCTCCACATAGTCTACCGTTTGGATGCGGCACACTAACATTGTGGGCTGACCTTTAGATTATATTGTGGATTAATATGGGTGATCTTTTCAGACTTTTGCGAACTGGAGCTGCGACTCCTGGCTCACTTCTCCTGTGACCCCAAACTGCTCCACCTTCTTACTGACCCCGGGGCTGACATCTTTGCCATTTTAACCTCTGAATGGTGGGTCTAACACACATTTAAAGGCTTCTCACACAAAGTGTATTTCTACCTTCATTTAGAAACTGATTATACAGCCTACTCCTCACATTTTCTTAAATTTCTCATCTGTATGTGGGATAAATCGGTGCTGAAGTGATGTGCAACAGCCAATAAAATTTGGCTCCACTCAGATGCAAACTGTTTCTTTGTAATTTAGCAGGATTATGAGCAATCTATTAAAATAATTTTTAACTATGATAGGCTCTTGTGTTATTGCACATCCAGAAGAAGTAAGGTCCTTTATCCTAAGAGCCTCATGGGAAGGTTTAAAGGTTACATTACTTGTTATCAAACTTTACAAAACATTTAGAACTGAACTTTGGGAATATTTTCAAGGCCTTTTAATTTATTAAACTAGTTATCCATCATAAAAATGATATGTGAATATACAGGGGTCCACTGTATACAAATTCAGTCTAAAGGTAAAGCACTGGTGTAATGTTCATGTACGGCAACAGATAAACGACTGTTTGTGAGACAAAACTCGAGGAAATGTACCCTGACATTGAAACACTGATGAACGATGGCAGCGCCTTGTCAGTCCTCCAGACACACCACTTTGGGGTGGTGTCATCCCACCCCGTCGGATGCTTCCACGCATCACAACTCATTACTATCTCTGTCCCTTCCTAACTCTGTCCCGATGCCTTTCCATATTCTAGGTCCCAATCTACTTTCCTTAGACATGGTAGCTAGGCACATGAACAACGTTCAAACATAATTTCAGTCGCATTATTATTTGATATCTGATGTGATCTTATTAGCCCGCGACCCTCGTGAGGAGAAGCGGCTCAGAAAATGGATGGATGGATGGATCTTATTAATATTCAGCTGTCTGTTATTCAGGAAATGGAAACACACGCTTGAGGTGCCATCAGAGGAAAGAGAACAAGCCAAGCGCATCGTGTCCTCCATTTTGTATGGGCAAGGTTAGTACAAACAACATCCTGGAGCCTATTCCAGCTGACTTTTGGGCAAACGTGGGCTACACCCCAAACTGGTGGCCAGCCAATTGCAGGGCACATATCATCACTGTCAGGCAGAAACCTCCCATGTCCAAATTTGCTGAATTTCATATTTATTCACAAATCCATGGGGATCTGTTAGTTTTACAAATTATTGACCAATCTAGAGTGTTGAAAATGAGTTGCTCTTTTTGACGATGCAATATTACTGTCTCAACAAACATGCCTTTTTTGGGGGAGTTTACTGAAAAGTGATGGTTTTGGAGATGCCAGGATTGTGCCCGACACCAGCGATATAAAGAACAAAAAACAAAAAAAAACATTCACACCAATGGTCAAATGAGGTTCTTGAGTTAACCTCACATGCATCTTTTGGATTGTGGGAGATAACCCACACTTAGCAAGGGAGAAAACAGGCAAACTCCACAAAGAACTGCCCGAGCCGAGGTTCGACTTCAGACAGATTCGCGAAACGCTACTCACCGTGCTGTCATGTTAGCACAAACTCATGTCATCAAAATGAAAATTGAAAAAGCAAATATTGCACTTCCTGCATGTTGCACAAATATGTGTTTCTTTCATGTTATGCTCTAAACAAGATGGCAGGTGGAGAGGATAAAAATAGAGTGCAAGATGAACATATGATGGACCCTCGTGAGCTGCACAGAAGCTGGTGTGTGTGTGTGCGTGTGTGTCACCGGTGACCCATTTATGGTCCTCACACATGTGCTTTGTCTCGTGAGTGCACATGGACTCGTTTATGACATCTCTGTGACATGTAACAACCACATTGATGTTTGCGCTACAAATCTGTCCACTCAAACACAAGTTCTTTATGTTTCGCAAGGAATTTTGATGCAAATTACTTCAAGGAAGGTTCAAAAATAAAATGTTTGCTTGTGTTTTTCATCCGCCCGTCCATGTTTACATGTGCATTTGTGCTTCCACCTGAATGATGGAGGAAAAACTAAGCTTTAATGGCAATCTGCCGCCACTCTTCATCAGGTTTTACTACTATTTAAGATACCAGATTTACAGCTTTTTTCCATAGGAGGGCCCCGTAATGGCCGCAGGAAGTGACATCCGTTCCAGTAAGCATATTATTGAGTTCTCCATGTGACAGTGCACAGCCTTATCTAATTTTTAATACATTTGCAAACAGAAAAAAAAATGAAACACATTTTCCATGTTCTTATTATGGGCTGTAGAGTTTTGAAAACTTGTATTTATTCAATTTTTAAATAAGGCTGTAACATAACAAAATGTGGGAAAAGTGAGCACTGTGAATACTTTCCAGATGCACTGTGTTCTGAAGCATCCAAGCTTCAGTACATGTAAGGAGGCCTGTGGTCAATTAATTAGCTCCAGAAGGGCTGATGCTCTTCAAGCAAACAATGGTGTGTGCATTGTGGTAGTTGGACATCATACGGCCACTCACCAGAACTCAAAATACCCTAACAGCGGTACCCAACATGACGAGTGTGTTAATGAGCAACATAAAAATGTTGGTTCTGGTGTGTCGGAGGGTGCGAGCTTGATCACAGAGTGGGATTTGTAAAGCACATATAGGAAAATTTATATGCTGAAGGACTGCGACAGAAGAAGGACGAGGGCGAATGAAGAGAAAAGGGGTTGTGAGAGGGGAGAATGAAAAGATAAACTGAGGGGGCTCCTTATGATCAGCATAGACAGACAGCTCCTGGTGGAGGGGTGTGTTGCCGTGGAGATGGAATACTAAGATGAAGCATTCTCTGCAGGACAATAATCAGGCCAGGGAGGAGGGGCATAGCTGTTCTATAGACACACACACACGCACAGAGGCACAACTACAGCAGTGGTGCCTTGAGATACGAGTGACTCGACTCGAGAGTTTTTCGAGACATAGGCCTCATTTGGAATCATTTTTTTGCTTTGACTTGACTGTCAAACTAAACAAAACAAAGCGAATTATACATTGTGAATTTAAAACAACCACAAACTCCTTATGAAAGTCCGCTTATCTTAATACTAACAAACAATGCAAAACGCCTTTGACATGCTAACGTTAGCATCACGAGACGCGGTTTTAGAAGCAAAGGATAGTTGAGCATAAACGGGGGAGCAACGCATGTAGACAGATAATATAACAATACTCACAGGCATATATTCTATGTCCTTTATGAAAAACAACGAATATTACAGTGTCTTACTGAGTCACAGTAGTAGTTGAAGTACTTTTCTCTTTTATTTGTGTCTGCATGACTGTATTATACTGCCTCCCGCTGGCCAAGTTGGGCACACCAGAAGGAGCAGCACAATGAATTGGATCAAATCATGATGTGCAAATGGTTTCATTCTTTACATTCTATTTAATTATTGTATTACTATTTTTATTATTTTATTGTTTTTGTAAAGTACATTATCATTTTCCCAAAACATTTCCTCACATAGTTGGAAGCACAGCATTATCCGAAACATAGTGCTCAGACTGTATGTGCCCCTCTCCAGGCCGTGATGGCCTAACCTGCATCATGGGGGTGAGCGCGCTGCAGGCCCGCCAATTTGCAGACAACTTCTTCCTGACATACCAAAGAGTGAAAGCCTTCACACAGACGATAATCCAGCAGTGCCGCAGACAAGGTATGTTTGGTGTTTCCCCCAAGATTGATCTTACTTAGGACCGTGGTTTGGACCGAAACTTTGCAATGATCTTGGCTGAGGAAGGGATGCACACTCATTGGCAGGAGAAAGATAAACTGCAGCAAGTCAATACTGTTTACTACATATTGGACCTGAACTGTCAACACAGCACACCTGAGAGTTGTACACACAACTCGACTCACAAAATACTGTTAACAGTGTGTCAACAATCTTTCATTTTATTTAAATATTGAATAGAAGGGGGAAGCATTTTGTTGGGGCGGTTATCACGTCTGCCTCACAGTTGAGAGGTCCCGGATTCAAATTTTGGCTCACGCCTACCTGTCTTGAGCTTGTTAAGGTTTTATCTGGATACTCCAGCTTCTTCCAACATTCCAAATATATGCTTCTTTGGTTAGGTGGAGACCCTAAACAGTCCATAGGTGTGAATTTGAGCGTGATGGAAATGGATGGATGGTTAGTGAGTGTGATGGAAAATGGATGGAAGGATTTTTTTTTCTTCTTCATTTGACTGGTGACCAGTCCAGGGTGTACCCCACCTCTCACAAGTTGGCTGGAAAAGGATCCAGTTTACACACGAAATGCTGTTAAGTCCGCACGTAGCAGAAGAAGCGAGTGTGTTTGGATTTACTAGGAGTTTTATCTCCACTGTGTGTAACTCAGGGAGATTCTAGAAATCCCTTATGTTCACACGCATGCACATCCATACATAACATATAGGATGGTACAGTGTCAGCAAGCACATTCCAGCGTTACTCACAGCCACGCCAGTGCACACATGGAAGCATCATTTGCGGCCTCAAAGTGCGCCGCCCGTCAATGCCACTGGGGCCCGGTACAAAGGTCATGACCTTGGCGAAAAGCCCCATGAACGTGGTCACGGGTCAGTGGAGGTGTTTTGTATTTGCCGGTATCTGCTGTGAGTTCACTTCCTATGTATTTGGCTGTGAGAGTGTGTGTGTGTGTGTGTGTGTGTGTGTGCGCGTGCGCGTGTATGTGTGCGTGCATGCGTGGGTGCGTGCGTGCGTGCGCGCGCATTAATGGGAAGAGGGCCATTCAGGTTCCATGCCCCGGTTGACTTTCCTCACAGTAAGGGATACTAAGGGGATTTAGTTGTAAAGCCGTGCCCATTGTCCAGCTATTGGAATGTACTGGTCTGCTGTGTGTGAGTGTGTGTGTGTGTGTGTGTGTACAAATTGACGCATACCTGCATGTGATCATGGGTTTGTGTGTTATCTGTGTAG
This sequence comes from Phyllopteryx taeniolatus, assembly GCF_024500385.1. Classification (NCBI taxonomy): domain Eukaryota; kingdom Metazoa; phylum Chordata; class Actinopteri; order Syngnathiformes; family Syngnathidae; genus Phyllopteryx; species Phyllopteryx taeniolatus. The sequence continues at coordinate 2,461,107 of NC_084524.1, read as the reverse complement.
CACTTCACATTCTCTGGAACCAAAGTACACATATATTACACTGAATTATAGATGCTAGTTGTACTTTTCTGACACTTTTCTACTACATTCATCCATTTTCTATACACCTGGTGCTTTTTAAGTTTGCGTGTGAGCTGGAACCTATCCCAGTTGACTTTGGGCAGGGGGCAGGGTACACCCTGGACTGGTTGCCAGTCAATCACAAGGCGCATATAGACAAACATCAATCCAGCCATTTTCTATCGCACTTGTTCTCATTAGGGTCGCCATTGAGCAGGACCCTGTTCAAGCTGAATTAACAAGATTTCAGACAATGGCAGTTCAGAAAATGTTCCCTTTACTTGACAGCGAAAACAATAAAAACAGCTTACCAAGAGTTACATTTTCTTCAGGTTTTGTGTGTTCCCTGGTGGGCCGCCAGCGACCCCTGCAAAATATTAACTCTGACAACGCAACTCTTCGCTTGCGATCAGAGAAGCAGGCTGTTGGCTTTGTCCTTCAAGGTAGGCAACATGCTTATTATTCATCGTCGTCGTGTTCCACTTCCACAGAAGAAAACCAAACGTGCAACTGAATGTTTGTAAATGAAGGCTTTTTAAAGAACTGCATTTGTTGTTTTTGTACTTCTGTGCAGGTTCAGCTGCTGACCTCTGTAAGATTGCCATGATCCAAATCTCCGAGATAGTCTCCACCTCCCATACGCTCTCAGCCAGGTACGACTACTCTATTTGTCGCGGGGATCAAGAGACCATGTAAAAAAACTTTTTTATAGCTTTAGCCTGCGCAAAAACGTTAAACACATGTAATCTTATTAAAACACAAACTTATTAAAACACACTTATTGAAGTATTCATAAGCGCCTGTTATCACTCTCTCGCTCCCACAATTCTCCACCTAAGAGCCACAAAGCATGCTTGCTTCAAGCTGTTTATTTGTCACTTGTTGTCACAGTTGAAATGTAAAACTGACACATCAGACATAAGAGAATTAAACATTATATAGTTAAACAATACAATGCTCAACCAAATCATTTCATCTAACGAATGTCTGCCAGCTTTATGCTAACATAGACAGCTAACAGACAATAACAATGATGTAACAGTAACTATAAACTCTTTTGTTTATATATATTTTTAACCTGTTCTGTTCAGCTGCTTGGTCATGCTGACTGGTGGCTCCGTGTGCCGTTTTACGCTGGATCTGTTTTTTTTTCTTTGCACCTGGGGAATTTGAAATACTCTGTGGTTGTTTGGATTGCATTTCTTGGACATGCAGTCGGACAGAATAAGGTTTGTGAGAGGAGGGACAGCATAAAAAGTGCAAAAGCAAAAAACTGAGAACAATAGCAGTTATGAACCTTCAAACAACTGCTACTTTAACATGCCGAGCAGCAACACATCCTGTTCAAACACAGCGTACAACAATACTCAAATGCATATATTCTCTCTGCTTTATTAAAACAGCAAAATGTGGTACTGTATTATACTGAAGGGGTGCCCCTTTCTTCCTGCTGAAGGCAGTTCAGCTGTGCTTAGTCGTCGCAGTATAGCAGGGGAACACCCAAGCCACGAAATGTGTTCACAAAAGCCAAAATGTACTTCTGATATAGCAGGAGGCTTAATATTGTGTCAAAAGTGTCAAATGACATTCTTGTGTTGTAGGCTAATCGCTCAGTTCAAGGATGAGCTCCTTTTTGAAGTGGAGGACGCACAGGTGGAAGAGTTTGCAGGTGACTACCTCTGATTTCTTAATAATTGCATTTGCATTTTACAAGGGGTCAAACAGAAACATTTGTTTGTGCGCAGCTCTGGTGAAGCGCACCATGGAGTCTTTAAGCCACATCAACCATGTCGGAGTCCATCTTAATGTGAGTGCATGCAATAGTGGAGCAGCATACTGTTTGGCAAGTGTTCATGGTTTTTCCTGGCTCAAATTGAGGCAGATGTGGTACAATTCAGCCAAAAATTAGGCAGTGGGGGCCGCCTCCAAATTGTATACGCAGAAAAATCCCTGGTATTCATTTTGCACATTCAGTGTGTGTTTGTGTGTTTTGCAGGTCCGCCTGAAGGTGGCAGTCTCCCGTGGCAAGTCCTGGGGTTCCATGTCTGCGCTTCCCATCCCACCAGCTTAGCGCATTTTTCGTATCGCACTTTCTCTTCGTTCTTATATTTGAGTGCGGGTGTCTTCATCACTCGGTTCTTCATGTCACGCCTCATTTGTCCAGCATCCACATCGCCATGGAAACCCGGCAGCTGCTCCCGGCGCTCGCTTTTACTCCATCCGTATCCGGGGGCAACGGCAGGAGCCGCAGACTGGATTGCACCAGTTCTTCCTCTCCCTTTCTCTCTTTCGCTCTTGCTTTCGTTCACGTTACACATTTAAATGAGTGTTATTTATACTTTAATATATTTGGTTCAGCTCAGTTCAGCTGTGCTTAATTCTAAAATTCTCTCCTTTCTCCCTCTCTCATGTTTCCATTAAACGTTTCACTGATTGCTATTTAAACATATTTATATAACTTAACATATTTGTTAATACAGTTCAAGATAATGTTCTGCACCTTAGTGATCTGTTGGATAAACCATGCATGTTCTCAAATATACTGTATTCAATGAATTCGACCTCAAGCCCCAACCCCCCCCCCCACCAGCTACCACAACACTCATTTGGCTCAAACCCCTTTTGTCTTGATTCGAGCCCCTCGCACAAACGCACGCATTCCACAAATACTCGTACACATTTTGCAAGCACACACACATGCACTCTGTATCCACCACCAGGCCACTGTGAATGCACTCGTACAGACTTCCAGGCACAGTGACCGAATTCCCTTGTCTCGGGCAACCATGCTCTCTTTTTATATTGAGTATCTACGTATGTGATTGGTCCAAGTCTACACAACTCTGTTCAAATGCCAGGTTTTTGTGATTAAAAAATGTGACCAAGATATAACTATCATTCATATGCAGTGTCACTGCATTCAACAATTCTGGACAGCAGCAACAACCCAAACAACAGGACCGAGGAGGGACAAATGTTTGAAGAAACGAGACGTTCGCGCCTAAATGTTGTCATTTTATCAAGACGGCAATTTAAGATGTCACATCATAGATTTGTGTCACAAATCAATCGTCTCTGTCTGAGTTATTTTTATCACGTCTACTATATGTTTCAAGTGGAATTAAATTAAACTGGCATTTGAACAGGGGTGTGTACACTTTTTATATCCACTGCATCCCCCTGTGTTCACCCCAATGTGGCTACAAATTGTACAACTACTTTTTCCATCAAGGCTCTATCTGAGCGGAGCTTGCACTGGACAGTGTTATGGAAATCTGGTCCTCTATACTCTCATTGTTCTGTTGGTTTAAGAGTGGACCCCCCGCCCCCCCTCCTCCTCCCCTGCGGAGGGGAGCGTGAGACCGGCATATGCACATTCTCGAGGGCTCGCTACATTTTTGGAGAAGTGGTGTCCAAAGTCAGACAGGTAGAACAAACACACTTGCAAAACCATTCTCCAGGATGACTGACATTACAGTATAATGCGTCCTAATTAATTACTTGACCTCATTTGAATACAAATTCTGAACAGGATGGATGGAAATGAAGTTAACGACTTGACTTTTGCTCTCTTTTATACCGACCTACTATGTCAGCAGTAAGAATGGTCCAGTTGGCATGGGCAACAGTAAGAGCTTCCCCGCCATGCTGCCATGGCAACTGTAAAACGTGTGAGTACTTAGATATAATTGTGTGATGAATGCAGATTTTCAAATGAAAAAACTTTAACCCCGGTGTAAACGTGTTCAAGCTTAAAGCATGTTTTAATTGATACAATATATGTACACCCACATTCATCATGATGCATGGAATCCCACCTTTACACCTGTACAGCATTCCAGTTGAAAATATATTTAAAAAAGAAAACAAAACTGGTTCATTATCACAGCTAGTATTCTCAGTGTGGTGATACAGCATGAGGGACAGACAGGGAACTAAAGCAACTCAACCAAAAAATACAAATAAAAAACAGCTATTACTCCAGCCACTGAGGTTGAGGCAGACCAGCTCTTGAACTCTCACCACTGCTATTCCCAAGTAACTGTGCTTTGGATTGTATTCCCAATGCATCCCCTTTTATAAGCTCTACGAGTCAGCGGGCCTCAGGTGCTATTTATTCATTGCCTCTAGTGATGACGGGCCCCTTTTCTCAAATTCCACACCCCCTCAACTGCTCCCCCCTAACCCCCATTTACAAAGTTCCCTCAGTCCCATCCCCCAAAGCCCACGCGTCCCACCATCTATCAGCTAGTCCCTCCTTCCACTCCTCTATCGCAGCCATCTGGATGACCCGCCTGGCTCCGAACAGCGTGGCTGCATAGCAGTTCCCCGCAGCGCTGCGTGCGGGGCTGTTTCCCAGCAACATAAAGCAGTCATGACAGGGCATCTCACTGATGGTAAAACTGAGGTGGAACAGTGCTTTTTGACTGTGCTGAGCTCACCTTTGACATCTCTGGAATTCAAGCAGACAGGCAGGAAAAGGAAGGCTGGGTTTGAACCTCTCACTACTACCATCATTACTGAAGAATCGGTGCCCTAGATATCTTTAAAATAGAATTTGCGTGTCTTTGAATGTACATTTTCTGCTACAAAGTGAATAAAAATGACCCCCAAATACTATTTACAGGAAATGTATTCATACAGCTTTACAGTAACTATTTTAGAAATTCAATCTACAAACAAGAAGTGAGTCAAAAATTTGGCTTGTTTTATCCTCAACAGTGTGACCAAAGTGGTCGTTATAAAGCGACTTTGCATGTTCAGGGTGCTGCCACGCCATCTTCTTTCCTGTCTGCTTGGACTCATACTTTCTTTCCACCACTTGTTATCGACATTTGTACAAATATGCAGAGGTACTGTACATCTGTGCATACACTGACATGAAAGTTAAAAAGAAAAAAAAAATCACTTCATTGTACAATTAAACACCCCTTAAGTCTTAAGCATGAGTGGTATTGTGTAAGGGATATAAATGTCGTCATTGCAGCATTGTTATGATAAAATCTGTGTGTACAGTATGTTGTAGTTTTGCCTACTTGTTTTTATTGCTCAATTCAATGGCACATGGGCAGGATTTTTCCCAAATAATAGCGTTTTCGATAAAATATCGCCACATAAAGAATAAAAACGCAGCAGTCACGGTCACATTTGGCATTGGACTTACACTTCTAAAAACAGCCACTGGTCAGTATGAGTAATACATCATGCAATGACGTCTTGAGTAAATGCTGATGACTGTCTGGAATACAAACTTTATCTGTAAAAACAAAGCAATCAAAACCTGGACTGTAATACAAGACACGGTTGTGCTACAAGTGCTGAAGTGTTCTTGGCACCTGTGGCCTCAGTCCAGAGTGAGTCCTTTTTGTGTCGGCCACAGTGAAGCGAGCTCCTCTCCGGAGGTGGAGAGAGAGAGGGAGTCCATGTCCTCCTCGTTGCAGCATACCCCCAAAGCCCCCACACATGCTTGTTTTCCCCCACTGCTCCTTCGCCCTCTTCAGAAGGTGGAACATTCCACGTCGCGGTCTTCTTCTGGGATGCAACTCATTCAAATGACAGATTGCCCTAAATTAAACACATTTGCAAAATGGTGGCAATAGAGCTATTTACAACCACACCTCATGTCTAATGTTTTGTATTTATTACTTCTTGTCGTGCCCTCAAAAGTGAAATTAAGGAAAAAAGCTTAATGTCAGCAGTTTACATTCATGCCTATGGGTTCTCACCCCTTGACATCATCAGAGTAAAAACACACACAGCATCTGTATATGTGTGCTGTTTTGGAGTACAAATGAGAAACTGCTGAGCTGTATCTAACAGTTGGATTTTGAACGTGATTGCTGGCCACTGCGGAGGATTTAAAACAGCTTTAACTTTGGCAATTTGTGGCTCCTAAAGCACTCAAGTAAACGGGCCTCCTCCTACGGGAGGGGTCTCGATGCAGCAAGCCTTCTCAACCAATGGGAAAAAACAAACAAATCCTGAAAAATCCACCTAAGAAAGGTGAGATTGTACACCAGCAGAACATCGGCACGCACTCTGAAGTTGCATATAGAACCTTTTCTACATTCTGCTATGAATTGGTTGTAGTAAACAGACATTTAAAAAAAGAAACAAAAAATCATAGTTAGTGCACTTTACAATTCCAAATCACCTTCAAGCTACTTAGGCCTTTCAGTCATTTGAACTTTACTTTTATTTATTTCACTGCATAAGGCATTCTGAATGCTTTGTTCAGAATATACCGCGATGAACGTTCCTCAAGATGAGGAACATTTTAAATGTCATCATGCATGCAGTGTAAACTGCTCGACCCAACTCTGCCAAGGCTGCCTCTTACTCTAAACATTCATACTGCGCGCGATGGTGGTAACGAGACTTCGTACACCACATTAGCATGGCGATATAACATTTGAAGATATTCCAATCCCATACAAATAGGTCAGGATCACAATTAGGGATGCTTTGTTTGCTCGAGCTTACATAGAGTACATATGTTAAGGTATTTAGCTGGAGCTTGGGCAAAACATGCCATGCAAACCAAACCCACTTCATCTTCTTGCTTCTTTACACTCACTATCAAAACCGCTTTCACTCTAAATTGTGTGCTCTGAGTAAATCCCCTTTACAATTTGAGGACGATATTACATGCAAATGTTACACATTTTCAAAAAAAAAAAAAAAAAAAGAGTAACACATTTTCATATGTCTCTATATAATTATATATAGCAGGCATATATAAATATATATGAATTATTTGTTGTCTACATTTATTTTTTCCAGCACACTTGGGACAGAGGCATGCCAAATTGCATTGCTTTTGCATTCTCCGTTTTGCTTGGCTGGCAGGCGAGATGCAGTGTGGCATTGGGTGAGTCTCCACACACACACACACACACATAAGGGTTGAATGCATGTGTGTGTGTGTGTGTGCGTGCCTGCGTGTGCCCCAACAAGCTTCAAATGACGTAATCAAAGCAGTGCAGCAAGGCTATGTAGCTCATGCAGAAATGGTGGGAATGGGTGAAGCCAGGGACAAGGAAGGTCAAAGGTTTTTGGGGGAGGGCACAGAGTTGCAGACAGGCTCATTAAATGGGAAGAAAGGAAGGTCATGTTATGAGGTTTTTGTGTATTTTATTCTTGTTTTCCCCCCTTCTTTAGTTGACTTTTATAAAAGATTTGATGACATTTTGGGGGGGGGTGAACATCGCTGGCTTTGCTATGTAAAGACAAGGGAATCTGCTTTTCTTGTGCTGAAGATTTGTAGGTATTGCTAGTTGTTGTGTCTTTGCCCAACAGGCATTTAATATGTGTGATTTGAGATTTTAGCTGAGTACATCTGCCTTGCAGTTGTCCGGATGCGGGTACTCCGGCTTGCTCCGACATTCCAAGAACATGCATGTTAAGTTAAACGAAGACTTTAATTTGTTTTCAATTCATCCTACATGCAGGTGTTCGGAATGTGGATGGAAGCCTGAGATTCATGGCTCCCTGTGCTGGCGTGGGTTTTCTCCGGGTATGCTGGCAAACATCCAAAGTCCACACAGGAAGGCCAAAGCTGAAGTTCAAACCCCAATCGTCAGAGCTGTGCGGCAGACGTGTTAACCGCTACCTCACGCTGCAACTGGTAAAAAATGTAGAAAATATATATTCCTGTATCTGTACCTTTTAGATTCTTGTCACGCACCACCTCTTGACAAGGTTTTATGGAAATTGGTTTTGTTGTTTTTGCATACTAAATGTCTCTGTCCTACTCTACTGGTGTGCCAAAAGGTGACACAGAAGGTGTGCGGTATGCTCAGTTTAGATAGTGTGAGACTGCGCACTTTCCGTTATATCGACCTGTCACAGAGCGCAATTGGGACGATGCAATGTGTGGCCACACAGTCAACACAGTGAACCTTCACTATTAGCGTAAATAGCAAACATTTGCGAAAAATAAGCACAACGCCTAAAAAGGTTTAAAATGGACTATGTATAGGCAATGTCCAGAAACACTTTAATATCGTTTCAAACTCATTTTATGTTTCCCTAAAAATAAATGGCTTGCAGATGATTTGTTTTCCCTAAAAATGAAGACGCTGGCATGTATGTCATCAAGAACGTACCAATTACTACTTTCCTATTACCCATTTAAATGTGTTTCTGACGAGTGATATGTATACTCTCATTTATTACATATAGCTACGGGTACTGCTCCGCTAAAATGGTGCCTTAAAAGGAGCAGGGACTTACAGGTCAGTGCGCTTTTCAGCGAATCTCAAAATGCTGCCGCATGACTCTTGACTGGAACACGTCAAAGGGAGCACATAACTCCAATTCTGGCCTCCCTCCACTGGCTTCCTGTGCAATTTAGAGTTAATTTTAAGATTCTGCTATTTGTGTACGCCCCTGCCCTGGTGCTGCAGGTAGGCTGAGAAAGACCTCCCAGTGCACACTAGACAAGCACCCAAATCCATTTTTATTCCTTGGCTTCCCAGAGTTCAGTTGAGAATTGTTGTAGTGTAAACATTTGCGAGTAGGTGATTGAATGAGGGCTCACTGTATTTCATCTTTCTCGCTCACTGTGCTACTAAAGTGTCATGTGCATGTGTGTGAACAATGCACACAATCACACAACAACACGATCGAGGAAGCCACATACACCCATCCTCACCCAGTCCCTCCCTGTGTCATAGTGATGAATGGGGCTATTGATCATTCCGGGGTCTTGGCAGCAAAGGGACATGGAAATGCTGCCACTAATTTCTATTCAAAATGGCACCAAAAAAGATTAATAATACAAAAATGGAGAGGGAAAAAAAAATTCTGAAATGTAAAACAATACTACAAAAAGCAACAACAATGGAAGTGTTTGGCGATGATAAATGTTGATTTTAAAGTTAGTGATTATGTCAAATAAAATAAATAAAAGCGCTCTCTCTCTCTCACTCTCTCTCTGTCCCTCTCTCCTCCATCTCTCTACCTCTCACTCCTCACGGAGCTGGAGGCGGTACCGGCTGTACCGGATCTGGAAGAACAGCCTCTCTGCCGCCGAGCGGCTCATCCCGGGAAGCCTGTAGTCCTCGCTCTGGCCAGTTCGCCGGAAACCCAGCGACTCGTACAGCTTGTGTGCGGCCATCTTGACCGCCGTGGTGCCCAGGACAACCGCCGCGTAGTTGTTGCGCACGGCAAACTCCAGAACACGTCGACCCAGGGCCTTGGCGATGCCTTTGCCGCGGTAGCGAGAATCCACCGACATGCGCCGCAGCTCCACCGCATTGTCATCCTCGCGGCCTTGCGCCGCCACGATGCCCACAACGCGTCCGTCCAGCACTGCCACCCAGAAACAGGAGCCTGGGAGGCACAGGTGGCAAAAGTACTCACACACTGTACTCAAATAGAAATACTGATACAACCATTGATGTTGCACTTTCCTAAAATGAAGAAACTACAGTGGTGCCTTGATTTACAAATTTAATTCCACACTGCACCCTAACCACTCTAGCAACTCTTGACATTCATATTTCAAATCATCTTTCCCACTGAAATGAATCAAAATACCATTAATCTGTTCCAACCTCTCGAAAAAAAAACTTTTTGTAATTTTTTTTTAAATAAGGATAATACCACCCTGCAATATTGTACTTTATGAAAACATATAGTACTGAGGTAATTTAATACAGTGTAAAGAATTAAACAGTTTTGCTATGATGCAATGGATATTGTGCTGCTCCTTTTGATATGCGCTACCTGGGGGCATAATACAGACATGGATATGGTCACTCTCAGTAAGTTGCAGTGATATTAGTCGTGCTTCGCAGAGGATAAAGAATATATGCCTCTGAGTATTGGTTTAGTGTCTGTCTACTTGTGTTGTTCCACCGTTTGTGTGATCCATATTTTATCTGTGGCATTTTGCAATGTTAGCGTTACACTAATCTGACTTTTTAATGTTGTTTTAAGTACCCAACATGTAATTTGTCTTTGTTTTATGTTTCGCTTGACAGTAAAACTGTCATCACCTCAACGTTTCCTGCGATCACCACTTTGGAGAAAGCCACCGTTTTAACCGACTGCTTGTTCTTGAACGCAACACAAATTCAATGTCCTCCAATCCGTCTTCATGACATTTTTTCACCTGTATGTTTTCTGTTACAAGACAAATATATGGTTCCGGAGTCTTGAAAGGAGCCATTATGGCTCGGAGGGCGTACATCCTGAGCAAGGGAGGGGCAGATGGAGATGAGAGAAGAGGGGGAGGGGACACTGAGAATGCTGATGATCTCCAAGCAAGAAATAAATCAGAAGGAGGAAGACGGTGAGTGAAGAAAAAAACACATTTTATCCATCCATCCGCCCATTACACATCGGCGCACCCCTTCCCTTCTTTTCCCGCCTCTCACGGCTTCTATGGAAACATTTTACACACACGCTACACTTTACTGTGTGCATGCCACTGTTCAGCGGTGCAATTGGTCAAAGAGCTTCACTGGGGGCGTTTTTTTTTTTTTTTTTTTACGCCAAGATGTCAGATGTGGTTTGCGGCTAGTTACAAGGAGGAAGTGTTTTAATGCTTTTTATTGAATTCAATCAGGCCTGGATCTGCAATTTACTGGATTTTTTTGTATTGATTCAAGCAGCTAAAGCAGCAGCTCCCATGGAGGTAAGAGAGACGGCAATGCAACATTAATGAGCGGCTTCACATTCCTCCTATTATTAAAAGCAGACTTTATTAAAACTGCAATAAAGCAACAAGGTGGACATTTGGCAACATATTGAAACGCTTGTAGTTGCTTAACAGACTTCTATTTAGAATAGCATCTCTGTGGTTGCCATGGCGAGTCCCCATCCACATAGTTTTCGTAGTCTGGCGGATCAGCCTGAACACCGCTTTTAAGTGAACCTTGTCTTTTTTCTTTCTTTCTTGTTTTTGTGTCTTTTTCCCAATGTTTTCTCCACTTAAAACTTTTGGTATTATTTTTTTCTTGTATTTATTTTTTTTATTTTTTTAGATTTTTGCATTTTTTGTTGAACTTTTCCTTTTTTCTCCCCCCTATTTATTTTTCCTTTTCCATTAATTTTCTCTTGTTTTTCTCTTCTTTTTTTCCTCCTAGAACTCCTTTTCTTTCCATAATTTCTTGTCCCCCTGTTTTTTCATTACTTTCTTTCTCTTTTTTCCTTTTACCCTTTTTGTCTCCTACTCTATTTGAACCATAAATATGAAGACTAGATACGCCAGCGTGCTTTGGCGGTCCGGCTAACCAACTTGACCATGTTGGGGAGGTAGACGTTCCCCTCAAAGGCAATGCTTGGACATTGAAATTAAATCGTAACTTGACACAAATGTAAAAAATATATTTTCTTTTTTCTTTTTTTCTTTCCCCTTGTCTTCTTTTTCTGTTCTTTTTCTTTTTTCTCTCCTACCCTATTTAAACCTATTCTTTGTGCTCCCCCCCCCCCCCCAGATTTCAAAAGGCTTTCCCGCTGTAATGCCGTCAGAAGGTTGCAGGCAAATCCAACACAACCATTAATATAATCAGCTTTTGCGATTCCTCCTGCAGATGTTCATTTATTCATCACTTGCTGGACTTCCCCCTCCCACTCTCAAAGCACTCACACTCTGGGCCTTATAACGAACCCTTCATTAAGCAGAGTGTGCGTGTATCACACACAGCCATTATACATTCTATTATAACCACCTCCTCCGCACTGGGCTGCTCCCGTGTGACGAGAACTCTTTGAGCTATTTGCGGCGAAGGTTCGTTATTAACTCACCCCTTGAATGACAATTATTGATTGTGCGATGGGCCTATTGTGGGTTCACTGCTCCCACAGCACGGGGAAGGAGATGAGGACATTTGGGCCAGCTGCTGTTGCATTCCATCTGCACAACGGTCAAGTCCAACTTCCAGCACTGGGGTACGTATGAGGCATTTCCAATCATGTTTCGTAAGCGCCTTCTCTCTGTGTCGCATGCGTACGGGTCACATCGCAAAGTCTTGAGTCCAAAGACGAGCTTGTTTTTACACAAGTGCAGTCAAGAAAATGATCAAAAGACCCCTGTGTGACACTGTCCCATGATTTTTGTCCACTATGACTGACTGGGCTTTCTGTGGTAGGTTTGGGCGATTCATCCATTTTATCAATGAATTGAAGTTTATTGATTAGTTTGAGTTCAAAGTGCGTCCTTGCTGGTGTGCACTACTGTGGAGCTAGTTTACACAAGCACAGTCACGGTTTGCAACTTAGCGAATTTTCCTCTCGCGACTTTTTCTTTTTCATATTAGGACAAGAAAGGAGCCCAGTGGAAGGCAATCGTGAAGTCGACTGTGCCAAACATTGACGAGGAAATGGTGAGCATTTATACACTGCAAAAGCAGTGATTTATCAACATGTTGGACACTTTTGTCCCAAGGTACGGGTATGTGCTTCCAAACTGATCCTATTTTGCCGAGATTGACTGCCTCATCTGTAAAACTAACTCTACATGACTCTGCAAAAAACTTTGGTATTCGAAGAAATACAGCAAATCTCTGAAGGGTGCTTGTGCAAAACTATTTTGATGTTTTGAATGATATTGTCATTTGCTTTTTCGAACAATTCAAAACAGATTTTTGAAAAAGAACTATGACATTTTGAGGCCATAAAACTTAGCCCTACTTTTGGGTTTGTGAATCACCAAGGAAATTTTAAGCAGCACCTTCATAGTGTCCTGCATAATAGCAAAATGTACTCATCAAGATGCATGCATTCATTATTTTTGGGCTCTAACCTTATCACTAAGTTTCATGCTGAAGTTATTTTCTTGTTGTGCGTGACCCCAATAAACTAAAATGACCCTCACCGTGGCAGATAACTGCAAAACTGAGGTTCAAGTGCTCCCTCCCCACTAGTTTACATGGCATTGTCCAGGACCACTGAAGCCTGAATACCGAGCCATGCAGTTCTTCCTCCTCCCTAAGGAATCAATTGGTAATCCCGACCTTCAAGAGAACAGGCAAGTTGGGGGAAGGAAAAGGAAAAATGCTGGGAGGAGGGGCAGCGAATTGACCACACACACACACACACACGTGTCAGCGCGTTTTTTGTTTTGTTTTTGTTTGTCCTTTATTCTAAAAACCTGTTGGTGGCGCTGGACATGACCCCAATAAGAGCCCCCCAGTCTTACCTGCGGGCTTCATGTAATACGCCTCTATGTCCGCCATGTCCGTGTGCAAGGCGTGGTCCAGGTAACTGTGGATGACTTTCCCGCTGTAGTAATAACGTGCGCCCATGAGCGCGAGCGGCGCGCAGCAGGTCAGCGTCAGGGATTTGGTCATGAAAAAGCACATCACTGCAGAGAAATGGGAGAAAAACAAACGAAACCTGTCAGAAGAGAGAATCAAAAGTTTGAGACACAGAAAGACAACAAATCCATCCATCCATTTTCTACAATGCTAGTCCTCTTTAGGTTCAATTTCCATCTCAAATGATGAACAACCTGCTGCATGCCAGTGTTGAAAACAACCCATTTTATCCCCGCTCTTGACACACGGTCTAACTCTAACCCATGGCTCAATTTTGCTTCGGCCATCCATTCATTTTTGATCCCGCTTGTCCTCATTAGGATTCCGGCTGAGTTTGTACTGTCGACAACAAATCCACGGCAGAACAATATCATCATTTCGATGGGCAAAATAGACTGCACAGGTGTTAGTTTTGCTTTGTACGATTGCTTGTGAGACTGAGTGCACAGCTTTGACGCTAGGGAGCGCAAAAGCTTTGGAACTGTGAATTCAATTTTGGAATGAAAAGGGTCGTGGGCTGTGTTTTTTTTTTTTTTTTTTTTAGGGGGCTGGCAAATTTGCTCATTCATTTCAGGCGAGGCCCGTGTCGTTGCCTCATCTGCAAGCCTGGCCGCCGGTTACCACGCATGCGCAGTGCGGCCGCCCATTTCTTTTGTTGCAACAAATTTCGACTCGGTGCGTCAAACACCTGTGGAATCATTCACGTACGAATAGCGCGCATGCGTAAAAGGCGAACGGGATAGGGCGGGGGCTTGCTTACCTGTGAGAAGCGCGTACAAAAACTGGGTTTGGGGTTGCTGGCCGAGTCCCCGAAACGCCGTGTTGGGTATCCTCTCCATGATCCCTTCGTAAAAGATGCGCCGCACCTCCTCCTGGTCGCCGCGCTCGAACTCGCGGATGAACACCGCGTCCCGCCTCACGTCCTTGGCCTCGCCGGACGCGGACGAGGCGCCGCTGGCGCTCCACATCATGGGCTCCTTTTTGCTCCCGGGTATAGCATCGTGTTCGTCCGCAACTATTTTAGTCTCGCAAACCATTTTGGGAGACGAACAATGCATGCAAGTGGCCGCCGAGTAGACCCCCCAACGAGTACGGTGCAGCTTTTCCTTTCGAAATAAATCCAAATGATGAAAAGAAGAGACGATGGATGGGGAGAAGACGAAGGAGGAGGAAGGGGGGTTTCTACTGCAACCCTGAGCGATTCTGGCGACCAAGGCTCGCCGGCTTGCCACCGACTGTATTTATAGGCGGGGCAGGGCGTGTGGATGAAGGTCCGCTCGTCGCCGCGATTGGTGGAAGCCGTGAGATGCTGATGGAGGAGGAGAGACGTGCGGGCCCCCTAGCTCTCTCTTGTGTATCGCATCCGTAGCACCGCACAGCCTGTGTGTGCGTATTTGGGTCGATATGAAGGGAGGGGTGCAAACTCGACATCCGTGATCATGCGTCAAACGGAATTTAGGATTTCTCCGTTTTTTCTTTTTATTGATATTCATGATCCTTACAGAGGGGCTGGAAAAGCCCAATCGCCATTTTTTATCTATATATGTACGTATTAAAGGAGCTTTGTTGCCCTCAGGTGGTTCCCGGTTGCGCATCCTTCGCCATCAGATGACTGCTGCACTGCAGTGATTCCACGCCCCCGCGCCACTTTTACGCAAGTACGTACACAGTGACGCCCCCCACCCCACTCTCTCTCTCTCTCTCTCTCTCTCAAACACAAACACGCACACACCATAACCTTTCATCATTACCTGTAGCAGTGCAATTACGTTTGGACACATGGCAATCCAAACTGTAGTTTCCAAGTGGTCACCAGTGCTGCCTTCTCGTGGGAAAATGCAACCGTTACTCAACAGCAACTGGAAGAGGTGGGATACACCTGGTCGCCATCCAATCACAGGGCATATAGACCTTAGATGTGAATGTGAGCCAGTAAACAAATATTAAAGCCGTAATTAATTGTGTCTGTCACCGTAATCTACTCACTGATGAACAGAATGTTCACAAATTTGATCATATGCTACACGTATATAATATACTCTGTAACGGTATTAGGCTAGAAGTTCAACAAATATGATGTCGTGTAAAGTTAGGTAGAAACGAAGCTCCTCAATTCACTTCAAAATAGTTCCTGAGCACTAGCATGGCACAAGATGGCGGCAAAGCACTGCTTTTGTCGAAATGAGCTCCTTAATTCACTTCGACATGCTGGTTTGACTTTGACTTTGGGCCTCGAGCGTGACGTTGTTGCCGCCAGGCCGCTGCAGGTGGCGCTTGAGTTTTCACTTTATGGGTCTATTTATAGAGCTAAAGGTCTATTTCCCCTCAGAAGGATCCATTGCATTGCATTCATCCGGGAGGGAGAATGGCGCATCGTTGCGACGTAGCCTCACCCCTTGTCGACCGACCCCGTCTAGTGGTGGACTTGAGGGGTTGCATTTTAGGTTAAATCTCACAAATGGGAAAATTAGGAAGTACTGCGGTAACTGAACATGTCGTCGTTTTGTACTGCGTGACAACGTATGCTTACATTGGGCCGTAGTTGATCACTAACTTATACTAACACGTTAGTGGTCACATTTACATTAAATATCTATGAAAAACACAAATATAACTCAATGCAAAGAAAAACTAAGTTTAACGGTAACTGAGCGTGCCTCCTTTTGCCATGTGACAATGTATTTTTACACGTAAGTCACTAACCTATCCTAATGTAGTAGTACTTTCATAATTACCGTGAATAGTTGTATGAAAAACACTCTCAGGCCATAAGTATAAAACATTCAAATGAAAAACAGTAAGTAAGTTAGTGAGTCTCGTGCCTTTTTGTGCCACTAGACGGTATATTTTTACACCAGGCCTAGTCTATAACTGACCTATGCTTGTGCGTTAGTAAAGTCATACTTACAGTAAATATTTCTCATTAAAAACACTTCTTCCCCAAAAATGTAAATCAATCAAATGAAAAACAGTAAGTACGCACATTTTATTTGGCCAGTCCTCCTCGCCCACACACAGAAACCTTCGCAGGGACAAAATATTCACGTTATTTGATTTGTACGCTGACCTACAACGGTGACAGTAACACACACACTTGTCACATTTTCCTCCACTGCAAACTTAAGTACCGCCAGTGAATGTTACAGTACATTGTGGATAAACAATTGTTACATATCAATATTCATGTCACCTCAAAATCTATACATACACTCTACGTTTACAAAAAGGTGCTGTGAATTCATGCTACAGTGCTGTGCTAAGGAAAGTCCAACAAATATGAGTGGATTCTTTCTCAAGTTTTCTTTCTCAACCACCCACCCCCCCCACCCCACCCCCCCCCCAAAAAAAATTATTTGATGACATCTGTGTTTTGTTTTTTTTAAAAGAAACAATTCCAAGCATATGGCGATGAGACGAGCTTAAAATAAAGTGTCCGCTGTGTTGGTAGTCTAGAATCGCTGTACATGAGTAGAGTATTTGGGAAGAGCCGTCCGCGTTGTGAGGATTCAGCGCAGCGAGCTGGGCATGCAGTCGCAAAGAGCCCTCGTCTCCGCCCTCAGCACCAGCGTCTCCGTCTGTGGCACAAAAACACCACACACACTTGTTGATATTTTCAAACTATATCTACTGTAGTATTGATACGTGCAGAGCGATGACAGAACATTAATGCAATATTCTTATGCGATGAATGAGATGCTCCTCCATACCCTGGCGTCTAGGCTGACAGCAGTTTTTTTGAGGTCCTGCAGGGCCCTTTGCATGAACTCAAACGCATGGCAGTCGACGCATGGGCGACCTGGAAAAGAGACAGCATTGGTTTATTATTCCTATCTTTAGCTCATACTCAATATTCATAAGCTCTCCTCTTTGGGGGGAAAAGAGAGGGGGGTGGGAGGTGGCGGGAGTTTCGATCTTACAAACACCCTAGAAGTGTTCTTTATGCAAATATTTACTGTATTTAAGACTTTACTCTTGTGTTGGCATTGGTTAGTGATAGACTACGGTCTTGTGTAAGAATACGTCGTCACGCGGCACATGTAGAGATGCTCACTTACCACTATAGCCTCTGTTTTGGGGAATTATTTACGGCCCAGAAGTGTTTTGCATACAAACATTTACTGTAATTACGACTTCTGCCTTAGTGATAGATTATGACGATTACTTTGTCACACGGCGTAAGAAGGTGAGATCAGTTACTGCCGTACTGATTTTTCATATTCATGGCTTATAAGTGTTTTTCATACAAATATTTATTGTAATTATGACTTTACTGTGTTGGCATATTTTAGTGACAGACTAAGGAAGGGGTGTCAAACTAATTTTTGTTGCAGGCCACAAGGTAGTTATGGTGTCCCTCGGGAGGCTGTTATGACATATAAATGTATCGTCGCCATCATTATGTAGACAGTGGAACCTCGGTTTTGCTATGCTCTAGTTTTCGTAGGATTCGGTTTTCGACATTTTTTACACTGAAATTCTGTCCGCTTTTGTACTGAATGCGTCATCGCACGGTACAAGAAGGCACCCTCAGTTACCACCGGCTGACGGTTTTTTTGTTTGTTTGTTTGTTTTTAATTCATGCGTGAACATTTTTTCCCCATCCTAGTACTGACTGTAATTAAGACTTAACGCCTGCATTAGCGGGGGTTAGTGACAGACTACTACCCGTTTCGACTTGGACTACGAGTACATTTGGTTACCTCGCCGTACGTTACTTTACGCCGTAGTATGTTCCGACGACGTCGTACGGAAACCAGTCGTAAACCGAGTACGCCCACCACTGCAGGTTATTTTTCCGAACCGGTTCGTCATTGAGACAAGATGAAAAGCACCTACTTTCTGCGGGGATGACCGTCCCTGTCTCCCGGTCCACATCTGCAGCACCACCGCGGCACAGGACGAGCTGGGCCGCCAGCAGGAGCATCGCTGCCTGCATCATACCTCCGGATGCCATGTTCCAACCTACACGTGTTGATTTAGGTTGTTCTTTGCACGGATGCAAGAATGCGGCGTATTTACAATGCGGGGTTCGTTTACCTACCCCGAATCTGTCGACGGTATGTTATTCGGAACACCAGGTCAGCGCGAAATGCCCGTGAAGATGTTTTTCATGGAGCGGTTGCGCATGCGCACGGCTCACCATGTTCTAAATCATAGGCTACGACCCCACACCTTCTTTCCAGGAACGGTAAAAAGCACTCTCGCGCTTAGAAATGAGTATAAATCTAAAATAGTATCTATCCGAGTTTTTTAAAATCCTAAATGCCCGCGCCCCCCTCCCCAAATGTAAATAAATACATTTTAAGCAGATGTGGCAATTGTACTCACACTGTACTTACTGTACAGTACAGAAATTCTGTATTGATTCAACTCCTTTACTTACGTAAAAGTAAAAATGTAGACTGAAATGTACAAAGGCAAAAATTAATTTTCCTGTCACTTAACAACACCTGTTGTGATAACAAGGTGCGAGCAACTTTACTGCGGATCTTATACTATTTATTGTTATTCTTATATTGTAACACTGCTGTGTCTTGTGTGCTGCTGTAACACCAGAGTTTTCCCTCTTGGGATCATCAAACTAACATCTTGTCTTAAAACAAAAACAAATTTGTTTTATAACAAAACTGTATGCTGTTTAGACACTCAAGTAGCACATTCTGAATCTTAACAAAACATTTGTTCGTTGTTAATAAGATCAATCTCTGTTTTGCTTTCTGACATAAATTGTGAAAAATTACCTGGGTGATGAATAACAAATGATGTCACAAGACTTTGTTAGCTATGACATGTCAGTTGAGTAAAGGATAAAAGAGCTAGTCTTCCACTTAAATACTGGAGCAGTCCGAGTACAGTAATCAGCTAGAAAAGACGGAGGAGGACGACTGAAATGATGCATGCTAAAGTGAAGAAGCTCATAGAAGCCACTGGTATGTGATGACAATAGACTCTTAGTTTGTTATGTACGTATTGTGGATTCCACTTTTGTCGTGCGTAGCTGCTTTACGTGTTGACCCTGGGCACTTGTCGTAGTGTTGTGTATGGCCGGAGGCCGAAGTCGAAGTTTTCCGCTCGCGCTTCTGTTCTTTCCAGCCAGCCATTTTACGTACCGCTTATCCTCACTAAATACAAATACTATTTTACAAGATTAACTAATATACAGCATGAAGCAAGCAGAGCTTGCCTCTGTTTTTGGATCACTGTTCACTGTCTGCTGAATTGTGCAGACGTACCGATATCGAAAGCGCGTCATATCGTTTCATTTTTAACAGCAAAGTATCTCGATACTTTTCTAGGGTATACCATGCAACTGTTTCTCTGAATCTGTTGCATAATTTTTGTTAATGCACGCTAGTTCACGTTCCTGCGGTCAGTTTTTTGGGGGGCCTTATAAGTTTCAAATATCTCAATTAATCAAAATCGCATTTGCAATATTTTGACATCACGTTTTCAACCGTGGAGGTTTAATTCAGTAATAAGTCTAATTTGACAAAGTAAGGCATAGAAAGTATAGATATGTTTTAAAATGTAGGGAGTAAAAGTTAAAAATCATTGGAAAAATAAATAACACTACTGATTTTAGGACCTTAAGTATTTAGCCCTCAAAAATGACGTGATGAGTACGTCACTGTTAATGTTGTCTGTCTTGGTAAATAAAGTTTTTTTTAAAAGAAAAAGACAGCCTCCGTGGTTGCGCATGCGCAAGGTTTACCATGTAAAAAAAAGACTGCTCGTCAATTTATGATTTATTTTTTTATTTGGGGGTATGGAATGAATGAGATGAAGAAGTGAAGTTTCCTGACACTTTGTGGCATAATAATCTGAAATATATTAAAAAATAAAAAAAAAACTAGTGGAGTTCAATGGCGTCCACACAGATCTGGGCGGGGTCCTGACTGCCGTTTTCTTAGTAGTCCATTAAAATGCCCGAACTCAAAACACTTCTTTTTCCAAGATGGCGTCGATGAAGGACAGCGACACTGGCCTGTGGCTTCACAACAAACTGGGCTCCACGGACGAGTTGTGGACGCCGTCGAGCATCGCGTCGCTCCTCACCGTGTCCGTCATCGACAACATACGCCTGTGCTTCTCGAGCTTGTCGCCGCCCGTCAAGCTCAAGTTGCTCCTTGGGATGCTGCATCTCCCCCGGCGGACCGTGGACGAGGTGGGCGCCCCCTCCCCTGTTTATCCTTTTAGCCTTCACTTATCCTCGGCCAGGCTGCCTTTAAACGACAAAAAAATGCTTTGCTTTACTCACTTCATCCGAACGCGTCGTTGCTATAGTGTTTCACCGGACTATAAAAACACTAGTCAGCTACTTTAGCATTAGCACGCTAGCTTCCAACACCGCGATACGATGACGAGAAATTAATGAGCGGAATTTAGCAGAAGACCAGAAGTTTCCCCCCTTTTATCTGATCCAGTCCTTCCAAACCTATCGTCGACCAGTTGTTGGCATATATCACCGAACGTCTGTGGTTGTCGTTCAGACTGTGTGGTGTGACTGGGGAAAAAGACAGAACCGAGGGGGCGGTACCATCCTTACAACCTTGTTTCCCAACCTTTATTGAGCCGAGACACTTGTTTTAAATTCATAAAATGTCACGGCACATCATCAATAAAGTCAAAAAAAAAGTGTGTATATACTGAACTAGTGGTGGGGAGTACTGTACTTTTTTCCCAGAAGACCTTTTACCCTTACTCCCTACGAGAGGTGCAACAGTTAAATCGATATAATAGACAACTAATTGATTACTATACCACTAAAGATTATCGGATATCCATGTTACAGCCGACGTCACATGCCACCTCACTGGGTCCCGCCTCTTCAAGGCACATATCTAACACACTGATATGTTAATGAAATTGTTAAAAGGTATGTTTTTAATCATTTTAAATGTTTTTTTATTGTGCAAAAGCGGGAAAACTACAAAAAAAGTTTTTAAATAAGTTTTCAATTCGGCCCTGACCGATAGTGATTTTAAAAAGAAAAAGAAAAATTTTATGGCAATGCTGATATATGGCAGAATTTAATAACGCTCACCGATTAATCGGATGTTTAATTTAAAAAATATATAATGAGTAAAATATATTTTAATGCTTACAGCAAAGATATGAATTACAGGCAGAATATTTAACTGTTTTACAGTAGTTTGTCCTTTTTATTTGTTATTTGTTTACAACAAAGAGAAAAATCTATTTTTTTATTATTTTAAGTTTTTGGTTTGAATGTCTTTGTCTTGTGAAGTGTTAATGTGGGGGGCGAAAAGGCCAATTCTAAAGGGGGTAATACCAGCTGATTTAGTGATCGGCCCCTTGTCTCAATATTGTGGATTTCAGTCATAGCGGGCGGGTATGTAATGTATACCCCATGATGAGTCTTCGATGCTAAATGACAAGAGATTTCTTCTTTGCTAGATGAAGGAGGCCCTCTCCGAGATAATCCAGCTGGCCACAGTGGACTCTGAGCCTTGGGTGTTGATGGTCGCAGACATCCTCAAGTCTTTTCCAGAGACGGGGTCCCTCAATCTAGACTTGGAGGAGCAGAATCCAAACGTGCAGGACATCCTCGGCGAGCTCAGGGAGAAAGGTAGGCAGCCTGATATTTATTTTATTTTTTTCTTTGGTGGGTCGGGGGGTTGCTGGTGTGAAATGAGATTTTATGATGGAATCTCTCTCCCTCGCATACCCACGTAGTGGGGGAGTGCGAGGCGTCGGCCATGCTTCCTTTGGAGTGCCAGTACCTGAACAAGAGCGCGTTGACCACACTGGTGGGACCCCTCACGCCTCCCGTGAAACATTTCCAGCTGAAGAGGAAGCCCAAGAGTGCCACCCTCAGAGCGGAGCTGTTGCAAAAATGTAATGCCTTTTCCCCTCGTTGACCAAACCCCTCTAGTGTGTGCCGCTAAATGTACTGGTTTTGTGTTCTAGCCACAGAGACTGCACAGCAACTGAAGAAGACTGCCGGAGTGCCTTTTCATGCCAAAGGGAGAGGTTTAGTCAAAAAGATTGACACAACCAGTGAGTGCTGCACTAAACTAAACCACTCACACACAAAAAGTTCGGACTGTTGGGGTCGCGGATCATCACTGATCAAACGCCTGTTGTGAAGCTGGTCATGTGCGTTCTGATGTCGAGAGAAGGTCAAATTCATTTCAGGTTCATCCTGAAGTGTCACCCAAAACCCCAATATCCCTAGCTCTCTGTAAGCAGTGTATGTAGAATTTGGAAACATCGTGAGTAACTGGTTAAAGAGATGTATTTTTTTTTCGTTCTTAGCGCCTCTCAAAGGGATTCCCAAGGCCCCGTTTCGTAGCCCCACAGCCCCAAGTATGTTCAGCCCCCCCAGCAACCGAACACCTATTGCACCAGCACGCACACCCCTGCGGAAGGAACGTGGGGTCAAGGTAGGACGCCTGTGTTGTCTTACACACACACACATGCGCGCACGCTTCAATCAATTTAAGTTTAGTAAATGTCAGGACAAGTTTGTTAATTCAAAGTGCATTGTTATGAACACAGTGGTCAGTCAGTGTTGCCAACATACTGACTTTTCCGATTCTCCCTAAGCGATCATTTAAAAAAAAAAAAAAAAAAAAAGTGACGAGTGAACAAGTAATAAACCTGGCAGTAGCCAATCAATATATATATATTTTTCCCCTTCTTCTGCAGCTGTTGGATATCAAGGAGCTGAACATGGTCGGAGCCGGGAGAGAAGCAAAAAGGCGGCGAAAAACCTTGGGTAACAACATTTCAACCACCACCCCCAGTCCAACCATCTACACTTCGCTTCACAGAGTATTATGAATGTCGTGGTAATGCGTTTCCTTTTGTAGACACGGAAGCGGACGAGAAAGCAGCCAAAGAAGAAGCAGTGGTGGAAAACACCACACCTGATTATGCCGCGGGCCTCGTCTCTGCACAGGTGCTTAAATCTAGACACTGTTGTTTGTTGTACACATCCCTGTTCAAATGCCAGATTTTTAGGTAGGGAATGTGTTGATAAAAAGTGTTTTAATAAATTTAATCATGATGGAAGTGTGTGGGAGGGGTAAAACCATTTAAAAAAGTTAGGTATATGGTCCTCTATAGCATACATTTTCATCTATTGGAGGTGTGTCTGGAATGTATAAATATAAACGGGGTAGCTGTGAAGTAGCTCTCAAGGTTGTTTTTTGTTGCAGAAACTCGGGGCGCTGAACGAGAACCCGCTGCCGTCAACCAGCTACCTACCGGCGACGCCCAGCATGGTTCCTTCCTCCTCCTACATTCCCAGCTCCGAGGCTCAGCCAGGTGAGGGATCCTCCTTTCACGTTTCCAATTTTGATAAGCAGCTCAGAAAATGGATGGCTGGCTGGATAAATAACCCATTTCAGGAATTACCGGAATCTCTTTGCAACCCGAGTCATCGTGTCGTGTCATGTCTCGTTTCCCCTCAAGCAAACGCGGGCGGGTCCGGCTGGGACACGCTGCAGTCGGCTCGCCAACCGGAGGAGTCGGCGACGGCGGGCGCAGGCGCCCCCGCCGCCACGCTCCCGGGCCAGTACAAGCAGAGGACGCCGATGTACAACGCGAGCACCACGGCGAACCCGGCGACCCCGACGTCCCCCAGCACGCCCGCCTCCACTCCCGCCAGCAACGGGCCACCGGCGGCCGCCACAGCCGGCCAGCCCGAGACACCCGCTCAGCCCCCCAGCACGCCTCAGACCCCTACACCGACACCCACCCCCACGCCGCCACAACCTCAGCCCAAAAAGAATCTCTCACTGACGGTAAAGTGTCACTTCTGTGTTTGTTTTCTCATTACGCCTAAATAACACAAACAAGTACAGTGAACCAAAAGGCACAATGAATAATAGGGCCCCTAAAAATGTTTAGAATTGCCTATATTAATAGGTATGGTGCCTGAGCACTTATAATAACCTTATACAAGATGACTGGATTTCCCCAAAAATGCAAGGACACTTGCGTATATCATCACTTCGCAACCTGTAAAAATACTAATTTCTACTTTCCAATCAGCTAATTACATTTTTGACTCAGTGATACCAAGATGCTCTATTTTTAAATCCATAAAGTACCAGTACATGGTAAATATGCTTGTGTAGAAAATGGAACGGTAATAATTGGTATTGGTAATAAATAAACCTAATTCCTAGGTTTTCATAAATTGATATGATTTTAAAGTTCAATACTATATTTTCCAGTTCCAAGTACCAATGACTTCCACTTTTGGACCTTAAAATACAATCACTGTTATCAGTTATTATGCACACATGTAGATGACAAATGGAAACAACATTTTCTCAAGAAATCTAAGGTTGTTTTGTAAAACAAAAAAATTAAAATGTCACTAAATCTAAATATTTTTATAATGTACTTGTTTTGCATTCAAACAAAAGGAAAAGCTTACTCTTGTGGCACAAAAAAATGTGGAAATTTAGTTATGTTCCACATAAAAATTTGCAAATAAGATTACTGTATTGTTTAAAAAATTTCATTTCTGGACTTGGGTTTTGGAAAAAGTCTTACCAAAGCATTTTCAAGTTTCGGCCTCACTCGGCTTTATGTTCCACTCTTCTCAGAGGGACCAGATGTATGCAGCTCAGGAGATGTTCAAGACGGCCAACAAGGTCACCAGACCAGAGAAGGCCCTCATCTTGGGCTTTATGGCAGGATCCAGAGGTACGTAACTTACTTGGACTGAGCAGTCACCTGTCATGGCTTTGGATGTTCTGTCCCATCTACTCGCGGAAATCTGCGGTCTGCATCTTTTAATGCTTCGGGTAGTGAGCCTAAGTGCCAGAGGACCATTCTGACCATTCAGGAGGAGACGTAGGGGTCCATCTATTTAAAAAAAATAAAAATAATAAATAAATAAAAATCCCTTGCAATAAATGGGGATTAACTGTACAAACTTGTCTCGCAGAGAACCCGTGCCCGGAGCAGGGTGACATCATCCAGATCAAGCTGAGCGAGCACACCGAGGTGTTGCCCAAAGCGGACGGCACTGGCAGCACCACCATGTTGGTGGACACGGTCTTCGAAATGAACTACTCGACGGGTCAGTGGACTCGTCTGAAAAAGTACAAGCCCATCACCAACACCTCGTGAGAAGCGCAACAGGTGGACTCTACTCGCTCACGACCACATTCGCTGACATTCAAGTGTTCGCATTGGGGCCAAAATGAGGACCCGGGGAGGGGTGTGCTGACGAAAGGAGAGAAGGTTCTTCCTCCTTCTGCACACACACACACGCACACACACAGGATATATATTTCATTCATTCTCCTCCCCCCTTTATCATTTAGTTCTGGCACCTGTGCGAATGTCTCGCAAAACAGCCAGCGGTCAACAACGCACCATTTTTTTCGTCACCTTTTTTTTCCCGGACAAATTGAAAGAAAATAAAGTGACATCAGACTGTTATCACTTATTGAATTAATTCAAAACATGACCATGAGTCTGTGTGGGTGGCTGTGTGCTTGTCATTGCGCAGTCGAAACAAGATCTTTTTATTTGTACCATACAACAAGCATTCACAGTTGATTACCATCGGAACAAATGTTTTTAAAAGGCAGATTTCAATTATGCAATTCAACTAAATTGCTCCAAAAATTTACGACAAATAAAATATCTCCATTCATCTATTTATGCAAACAGTGACAGAACAATTAAAGAGAGCATTATTATTTCAGTACACATACTTTTTGTGGCATTTTTGTTTGGTGGTGTGCCACAGGATTTTGTGCAATGTGCCATGGTTCTAAAGGTTGGGAAACAGGGTACTGCGTAAATAAGTGGACGTGAAATGAAGTAGCCCCCTGTGTACATAGAAATGATCTTCTTCTAGGAACATTCGGTGTCGGCTCAAACGTCCATGAATGTTAAAAATCATGGCAAACAGCCAAACCAGTGTTGATTGTGGTTACAGTAAACCCACTCTACTCGAGCCCTGCTGTGAATACTGAAAAAATGTAAATGAGCCCCCCTAAAAATGTTTACAATTGGCTATTTTCATAGTTTAAACTGTCAATATACCACAAACTATGATTCCAAGACACTTTATCTTTTCAAATTGAGTGAAACCGAGTAAACGAATAAAAGGCAGTAATCCCCTACATATTCACAGTATAGGAATGTAGAATTGAAATTGGTTTCAAGGAAGTATATTGAAGTGATAGATCTCAACTGAGAGACCAGCTTTGTGTGGGAGAGCTAAGTTTAGCCTGGGTTGTTAGTGGGAGTTACAGAGTCTTCATGTTTTAAGATGTCTTTGAAATAAATAAAAAAAAGTGTTTTGACATCATAGTTTGTGGTACAGTTACGGGTTGAACTTAATATAGCTATGTTTGAAAAATAGTTGAGGGGCGGTGTCAGTTACATGTTACATGGCAGGGCTCAGTGCCTATCCCCCGCAATTAGAGTAACCACTACACCATCATCATCTTGTGGACATTAGCTGGAGGCTCCCTCCAGCCTCCGAAGGCCTTCTCCAGGTAGAGAGCCACAGCCAGGGGCAGCCGATCTTGCAGTTTCCCGCTCACCACCTGCACGCCCAAGGGCAGACCCTCCTCGTTCAGCCCCAAAGGGCACTGGGTCACGGGCAGACCCAGAATATTGAAGATTCCTAAGGAAAGTGGGAAAGAATATACTCGACTTGTTGCGATGGAATGGAACAGATCATTTGCACTCGTATACCAGTGTAGGCGAAGTCAAGGGGTCTAAAAAGCGCGTGGTGGTGTTTAGGGGCCACCCTGGGATGCGACGGGTAAAAAAGCACCCCGTCGGGCCCCAGCAGCTCGTCCACGTCCTTCTGCAGCTTCTCCTTCAAGCCGACAAGGAAGGTGGATGTGGACGCTGGCCTCTTCTCTAAAAGGGCCACACCTGCAGACGTCACGTGCACATTTCATGTGTATCGCACGCAGGTAAACGTTTTAGTTAGAGGTGCAACAATTAATTGACAACTGATTGATTTTCAAATTAATAGGCAACTTTTTAGTTAAACCGCAAAGTATTTTGGTGTTTGAAGGTGATTCCCAACGACAGTGCTCAAACAGTTTGGGAAACACTTCGACACAGATGTTTATATCAAAGGGTTGACACTCACTAATGGCAGCGACGGTATGATCAGATTTTCCCAGCATGCTTTTCAGCGCCTCCCACACGGGCCACACGGGCCGGCCCGGCAATCCCAACTCCACGGCGAAAGAAACCGGAGGCTGCGTGAGAAGATGTGAGTGATTTGGCGACCATGTGACGTACGGCGTGGCATCTCCTCACACCTTGCCCTCTTTGTCCGGGAGACCCATGTAGGCGTCCCAGATCCGGAAGCTGTAGCGGAGCTCGGGGAAGTGCGCCTCTTGGATCGACACCCCGAGATCCGCTTCCAGACGCTCCACCACCTAGGACGGGGAAGAAGCATTGTGAGTTGAGAACAAGTGTCAAGTAAAAGCCCTTTGGGGTGGAATGGTGTGCTAAAAGACATAGCTTGGTTTCAAGGTCAAGGTTCAGTTCACACTGGGGACAGTAATGGATAAAAATGCAAAACTACGTATGTTTTGTGGACACAGGAACAGATTGAATGACATTTATACTGTTAAACCTTTGCTTTTTATGAAAGTTCAACATCAATTCTGTGTGGGAACCTTAATAATTGGCCCCGGTTTTGATTTGTAGTATAGTGATTGATGATGTACAACTAGTTTGGAGCTAGAGCCTTGAGTTTGACACATGGCCACATAACTCACCTTCCTCTGGATTCGTCTGAGTTCTTCGCTGACCGGAGACGTGAGAGGAGAACCGCCGTCGTCTGGGACGGTGAAGAACCGGAGCTTCTTGAGCTCCACCTTCTCGTTCAGGGACAACCTGTGCAAAAAATTAACAAAAGGAATAATAAGCTATTGGACCAACCTCCCTGTGACAGTTTGGCAGCTCACATATGCGCCTTTGGTCCTGCCATGATTTTCAGCATGGGCAGCAGGTCCTCTGCGTAGCGGCACATGGGCCCCGTGCTGGTGTACTCATCGTGTCTGCCGGTGCACGGGGGGTACTGGTTCTCGTTGGACACCACACCTGCGAGAGGGGAGAGTGGGATGCCGCAGTTGAGGATCACCTACAATTTAGCATGTACGCAATCATGAGCCCATGTTACATAAACGGGTATGCTTAATTGTATTTACTAAGAAAGGGGTTGCGTTGCATCCGGCTGTTGCTTCTCACCCGATTCACTTACCAGGGGTGGTTTTATGGCCAAATACTCCATTAAAGAAGCAAGGCATGCGGATGCTGCCGCCGATGTCCGAGCCTAGGCCGATAACTGCGCCGGCCGCGGCCAGCAAGCTGCCCTCACCCCCTGATGGGGACACAGTGCCTTAATTATTTTTTGCTTTTTTCGACCGCATGATGGCTCCTGGAAGAGCGCTAACCCGAGCTCCCTCCCGGCATCCTCTCCAGGTCATACGGGTTGCTGGTGATGCCGTAAAGGTGGTTGTGCGACTCGGCCCACATGCAGCCCTCGCTGGTGTTGGTGACATCCAGCGGGATGGCACCCGCCCTCTTGAGCAGGGCCACGGGCGGCGCGTCGACCGACGCCACCACTCCTCGCCTGGACACGATGCCGGAGGTGTGAGGCATGCCTTGAAATGGTAAGTGGCAAAGGTTGGAGAACAGGTAAATTATTAATGACGGCAAAGCTTAATCTTAACACTATGGGACCTTAAATTAACCATTGATATTCTGTAATTAGGATGCAAGCTAAATAGTTAATGTTTTTCTGGGGAGGTTTTTGCATATGTTGTTTTTCCTGTCTTGTTTAAATCACAAATAAGATAACAGATATTCTAATTGTAGGGACATTATTGCACTGTTGTAACAAAACATAAAACTAATCCGGATTAAACTTCTTCTGATGGCCTTGTTTATTATTATTTTTAATTAACTGAAGCAAAATTACTTGGTTTTCATACATGAACTGTCCTGTTGTTAAAAAATAAATCTGGATAAAACATCTGATGGCCACATTTACTCTATTTATTACATTTTTGCTTTTGTTTTTTTAACCATCTATTATTAGTAGTTCTGTACAGCACTTTGTACAGGTACAGCTGTTGTGAAAGCAATATAAAAAGTTGTACTATTTAATTTTTTAGATTAATTGAAGGGAAATTATTTGAGGATAAAGGCATATTGAGCTTTCTGTCAATGGCAGCTGCTGAAAAGCCTCTGAAATCTGTTAAATAAATTGAGTGCAATTTAAAAAAGAAATGGGATTATTACACTAAAGGCATATAAAGCAAAAAAAAAAAAATTCAACAAAATGCTTTTGTTTTATTTTTTTGTGCAAATACAAAAGCAAACAGGTTTTTTTTCAAATCAAGGTGTATTAAGGAAATTTTCTGTCGGGCATCAAATTAGGGAGGCAGCTGTGCATGAGATGAGGATGTTTTTGGGGGGAGTTTGCATAACGTCCAGCGAGACGATGCGTTACCCTGGAGGCCGAAGGACTCTTTGACCGAGAGAGGTACGCCGAGGAAAGGCAGCCGATCCGCCAGCACCTCCTCACCACCTGGTTCCTCATCAATCAGTTTATCAACCTGGGCCGCTTCTTGGAGCGCGGCAGAAAACCTGGACGGGGGTAAAAAAAATATATATATAAAAAAAATATATATATATATATATATACACACACATATACACATACACACACTATGATTTGGGTAAAAAAATATATATATATTTAAAAAAAAATATATATATATATATATACACACACACACACACACACACTCTGACTTGTATGAGTGAACTTTGTACACGCAGGCACTAGATGGCGGCAGCGAACTTAACAACATCCGCCCAAAATCCGTTCCTGATGACCTGAGTTGTTTTATTCGCAGGTATTTTGCCAAATTTCTTTGTCTAAAGAAAGGGTGCTGAGAAGAAGCAGCTGTGTGCCTCTGCACCATATACATGAAAGATTAAGAATTACATGAAATGGGATGGGAACAGTCGGTCCTTGGGGGATGTAATTGAAAAAGAACCTTGCCTGTCTTTGACCACTGCGTTCACTAAAGGGTTGACTTGCTGAATCCGGTCAATGTAAGCCTGCACCACCTCCACGCTGGAAACCTGCACACACACACACACACACAAGCATGATGAGTATGGAAAATGGATGAGAAGTGCAATACTGTAAGTGAAAATTTTGACTTTAATAACCCCAAAGTCCGATTTGGTATTGCATAAATGACATTTGGACTGAACGGTAAATCCTTATTTTCCACCACCAGGACCGAGGATAGAGCCTCACTGAGGCCGATGTTCACCTCTCGTCGCCGGATCCTCCCTGCAAGTTGGGTAGCTGACACGGCCAGGAGCGGGTTGCTGACCGGCGGGATCTTTCTCTTATTC
This sequence comes from Phyllopteryx taeniolatus, assembly GCF_024500385.1. Classification (NCBI taxonomy): domain Eukaryota; kingdom Metazoa; phylum Chordata; class Actinopteri; order Syngnathiformes; family Syngnathidae; genus Phyllopteryx; species Phyllopteryx taeniolatus. Next base: position 2,430,367 of record NC_084524.1, on the reverse strand, counting down.
TCGGTGGGTCGGGCAAACACGAAGCGATATAAGGCGAAACAGATGGCCACGAATGCGTCGTAGATCAATTTCTGGAGCCGTTCGATCCCACTTGGAGCCATGTTTGTTGTCAAGTCAGACCGGTTTGATGCAAACTCGACTGCACGTTGGGCCAATCGACGTTGATATGGCTTGTGACGTCAAGGTAGCGGTGGTGAGCGCACGCAACCGGAAATAGTTTTGTTTACAAAATAAAATGCGACCGGAAATAGCGTTGTGTTTACAAAATAAAATACAATCAAACCAGAGTTGTGTTTAAAAAATAAAATACGATACAACGTGAGTACAGCCTTTTTGTACAATAGGGGAAATATTTATGATTTGATCCCCTGCTGGAGCCTATCTCAGCTGACCTTGGGTAAGAAGCGAGGGCACCCTTGATTGGTCGCCAGTCAATCACGGCACATGTTGTCAAACAACTATCCAGCCATTCTTTTTCAATACCGCTTGTCCTCACTTGGGTTGTCGGTGAGCTGGCGCCTACCTCTCTCGACTTGGCTGTCGCTAAATGATTGCCAAGTTGGACAAATGTTTAACCTTACCTTTAGGGAATGTCACAAGGACTAAAGGCTGTATAACTGAATATCTGAACTTCATGGCTTACAGCTGTGGTGGCATGCCATGTAATTTCCTTTAGATGCCACAAGATGGCGGCAAAGCACAAGTTTTGTCAAAATGAAACTCTTCAATTTCCTTCAACATAGTTCCTTGGTACCAATATGCCACAAGATAGTGGCAAAGCACTACTTTTATTGATCGCTTGAGCAAAAGATATGTTCCCCCCCCAAAAAATCTGGGGGTTCACTGTACACTTCTTACATGCTTTAAAATACACTTCCTATAACTTTTATAATTTTTTTGTACACTTTTAAATCCACACGTTACAACCAAATTTTGAATACATTTTTTTACACAGTTACATACAGTAGTTATAGTATAAAATAAAATTTATTAGACACTTGCTTGTTGCCTCCTGATTGATTGACCTCCTTTCAATGCTTGTTTTTGTTGGGGGGGGGGAACAATGCCATCTTTTATTCTATTTAAGCACAACACAAACACTGTAGGGAGGTGGTGTGTGTGTGTGGAACTGATCCCTGCCTGTAAGGTGAAACCTGAACTTACACGGTCTCAGAAAACCCGCGTGCAAGTCAAGACAAGCAGACATTGTTTTTCGACTGGGTATACGACGTTTAGCAGCCAGCATTTCATTTAGTTGACGGGAGAAAAAAGCCATCTGGTTCCTGACATTGAAAGCGGGCCGTAATCAACTTCTCCGATCCGATTTTTGGCACCTCCTGAGGTCCAGAGGCTGATAGGCTGGTCCCCTGGGCGAGTTTGGGCCATGTGGAAACACTTTCATTACTTATGGCTTCTTGATGGTCAACATGAGAGAACGGTAACCAGCTTTCACTCCTAATACGGCCTTTCAGTGATATTCAAACAAGATGAGAGCTGGCCTCCATTCATGGGGCTCCCGTGGCACAGCTGGTGCGTATCCAAAAACCCATTATCAAACCCCAATCGTGGTCTCTGTCCGTAATCATAATGAACTTGAGACAAATCCAACATTCCATTCGATATCGGCTGCTTTAAATAATAAATGCTGTATAATACTTTCTGCAACAATGCTGTGACAAGAGTTTTTCCCCCTCTCCAGAGCCTCAACGGACTGATGAATAATGCAGGGACTCGCTCAGTGCTTGTTGTGATGCAAGGTGAGCACACGGGACATTTCCACACTTTTAAATACATTATTTTACAATACATTTTAATAAAACAACTTTTTTTGGGGGGGGGGGTTGCTTTTTATGGTTTATTTTAATAATAAAATCGTTGTCATTTAAAATTTTTATTTATGATTAATTTAATTATAATTGATTACCCAATTATTTTTAAATGTATATGCAAATAGTTTATTTTACTAATGTTTTTATTGTGTTAGTTATAAGAAATCCATTAACCAATTATTTTGTGAGAAAAATGAATAATACGTTTTAATAAATCAATATGAGGGGCAAAAAAGGCTAAATTATCGCCAGAAAGGATATAGTGTAGGCCTATTTGTATAAAGTTTTCGTGCTCATTTTGAATTGAATCATTAATTTCGTTATTTCTGAAATTGTTTTATCAAATAAAACATGTTAACTGTACGTTTACTACATACTTACTAATATGCAAATATGTCATTAAAAAAGCAATTTTTGAACTCGATCTTTTTAAGTACGTCATAAAGCGCGCCAATATATATATCATAAATATCACGTTTAAAAAAAAAAACCGTGCTCTCTTTATGGCGTCATAAAAGAGCGTCACTCCGTCCGAACAAATCCAAAATGACAGTTCTGGCCATCTTTGTTTTGGTATAGTGTTAAATAAAGCATATTAAAATATAGATTATTAAAAGTCTTGAATGAACCAAATTAATGACGGTTCCGTTTTTTTTTTCTCTTCTCTCTTTAAGTAATCACGTGAACAGCAACCCCGCCCCTTACCCGGAAGTGGCACCCGAGCAAAGCAAGCAGACTAAACGCCTTCACATGAAAACACAAGCGCCGTGGCGGAGGTAATAATGAATTTTTTTTGCCGCATTTCCGACGGACGTGTTCTAATTTAAAGTACCCCCACGCACGCACGCACAGGTAACGTTGGGGGTCACGTGAGCAGCTTCCCCGCCCCCCTCCGTAAAAGCCGGCGCTCCCCTCCGCGTGTGCAAACGACGCCACAGCGAGTCGGTTGTGTTCTGTCCTGCGGGGGCCTTTGCGTGGACGACAGCTCGGAACGAGGGGGCGGGGACGCTGCGTTGAGGTTCCATCCGTGCGTGGCGGACGTCGTCGTGGTGGTCGTTATTTTTGCGGGTGAGCGACGTCCGTTACATGAACGCGTTGCCTCTCTGACTTGAGTCCGTTTCCGTCGCCGCTTACGTTGACAGATAACCGGGCGAAGGGGCCTTCCGATATATCTAATCACCCCCCCCCCCTTTTCTCTCCATCGAGAACCTGAATTGGATCAATTTGTAAGCGCGCGTGTGTGTGCGTGCAAAGGGCGGCCGCTAACAATCTGCTGAGAGCAGATAACTCCAACAAGGGCCGTTTTTTGTTTGTTTGTTTGTTTGTTTATTTTTTAATATCTACGTCTCTCGTGGTTCTTGTGCCTGCGAAACCAAGAGGAGGGACAAGTTATGTCCAAGTGAGCTGACGTTTCATATCATATTTTATTTAAAGGTAGGTGTAAAAAGTTTTTATTTTACTAATATTCGCAGTTGTATTATTTAGAGTTAATTCGACGAGCTGTTTGATATAACAAATATGTAAATGTGTGTATATATACGTTTACATGCATGCATACTCCTTTTTTAACTCGCAATTATTTAATGAGAGAGGATTAAATTTAAAAAATGAATCATTTAATTTAACCAATTTTTGGGGGGGGTGGCTGAATTAATGCATTGAATATGCAAAACCAGGAGGAGGGAAATTTAGTAATTGCTTTAATTTATGGTTCATTTTATTCTGACTCATTGAAACTAATACTTGATCAATTGTCAATCATTTTTGTGCACAGTTGTGCACCAGACTTTACATACCCTGGTGAAATGTGTGAACTGTTGGTAATTTTAGGGAAATATGACTGAAGCGGGACCATCTCATTATTTTATTTATTATATGTTATTATGTTTTGTTTAATTATTGAGCTATTTTGAAATGACATAATTTGACTCCCATTAAAATGTGTACAATGTTTTATTTTACTAATATTTGTTATTGTATTATTCAACTGCAATAACGGTTGCTTTGTCGCCATCTTGTTGTATCTTAGTGCCAAGGATCTATGTTGAATTGAATTGAGGAGATTAATTTAGACAAAAATAATGCCTGCTGCCAATTTGTGGCATCTTGGTGCCAAGGTCCCAAGTTGAAGTGAGTTGAGGAGAATCGTCTTGAGGTAGTTATTTGCCACCCTCAAAAGTAATCCAACATATTTGCAAGGTGCTATATGTTGTAAGAGGATACCAACAACAATTTATTATTATATTTTAATTTTTAACCATGTATTGATGGTGTGCCTGTGAAACCAGGAGGAGGGAAAAGTCCTACCCATATGGGTTGATGCTTCATGCAGTTCTTGCTTAGTCATTCAATTGCATGACTTTGATGTCTCGCAGCCCTCATCTGGACCGGACCCGACCGGAACCGTGGAGGGGTTGGTGACATGACGCACGTAGACCCCACCCCGACCAAACTGTGAAGCCACACTCCCGCGTCTGTCCCGAGATGGAGAGGGTGGAGCCAGAGAGCGAGGCGGAGCCGCCCATGCACAGCGTGCACGGCGCCAACCGGACTCGGCCGTCCTCCTACCGAGCCCTGCGGAGCGCCGTGTCCAGCCTGGCCCGCTTGGACGACTTCGCCTGCGAGAAGATCGGCGCCGGGTTCTTCTCTGAGGTGTTCAAGGTAAGTTCCTCCAGTGGTATCCATGGCAACCAGGAAATGGATGCACGGTTGGTCGTACGTGTCCTGTGATGGGCTGGCGGCGAGTCCAGGGCGCACTCCGCCTCAGGCTCCAGCTCTCCCGCGACCTATTAAGTACAAGCACGATAGAAAATGGATGCGTGGCTTGATATGCAATCGTCCTATAAAGAATGTCCCATTCCACAGACCCCATTACAGAGGTCCATTCCGTCAAGCGTTGCTCATTTTTGAATGGCAAAATGAGCAGGCAAATGTCAGCGCGCTCACCGGCTGATGACATTTACCGAGCGGCGGAGCGAGCACGGGGTATCTGCTGCCATTGTGCAATTTCGGGAAGAGATACATGCTTGTCAAAACACATCTTGTGTACGTTGTCCCCCCTCCCAAATGCAGAACAATATTGTTTCCACTGCTGTATTGCAGATTTAAATTTATTATTATTATTATTTTTTTAACATCGATTTTACAGTCCACTTACTGTACTTGAAAGCGCTTGCATGTGGGGAAGGAGACCCATGGTCGCAGATGCACTTTTCCGTCGTTTATTTTACTTTTCAGTTTCTCTTGTTGACACGGATGAGCGCCAACATGTAGGCCTGGTCTCTGGGAAGGCCGCTCCCTCGCCTGAAGGTAAACAAACCTTTTAGTGGCTCTGTATCTAGATGGGAACGCTCTGGCCCATTGGGACTACAGTATGTTCAAAGGTGGCTTGCACCTATTTAAAACAAAAATGCTCTCTCTATATTTGAGATTTAACAATATGCTATCAGTGCGGATACTGTGGGTCTGTACTTGTACTCTGACAAAAAGAAAATGCTCCAATACTACACAATGATATGCCAACTGCAAATTAGGTTCCTCAAAATGGATGATGAACTTCCTCTAGCTGCCGTGGGGGGCGGAGTGAATCTTCATCCCTGTATTCTCCCGCCATTAGTGACTCATTGATCTGCTTTTCATCAGCATAGTTGTGGAAGGACACTTTATAGCTGCGTATTAGTTGGCCTAACGGAAGCATGTACAGACTGAACAATAGGGGGTCCTAGGATTGACCCCTGGCAAACCCCCAGGTCATAAACATTTGGTCTGAGACCAAAGTTATGTTAGTTAAGTAATAATTTGTTCCTCTAAGAAGTGTTTTATTTGAGTGAAACATATGCCATGTCCAAGAAACGTTTCTGTTTTTGACGATTTGTCAACCTCGATAATCTGCATTTTTGTTGTTTTTATTATTTATTTATTTATCTATTAAAAGTGTTGTAATTGTGTAACAGCCTCAGGCCAGTTTGTTTCGGAGCGTTGGATGTCTCTGCCATGTGCCTTGGAAAGTTGACTTTTTGTCGGCTTGCATACAACTAGTTGGGTCTCTGGAAGGCCTGCCCACCCGTGAAGTGTGAAATTAAACAACCAAGTGTAAGACTGTAAGGAGTGTATGTGCACACGTATGTGTGTGTGCATCTGTGCCAGCGCATGCAACTCAGGTGCATATGAGACTAAGGTGTGGGTGTTTTTGAATTCTGAAAGAAAATCCCTGGCTCATTAGACAAATGATAAGTGCTTTCACACACTTTTTTCCACAAGCGTGCCGAGGCATGGGCTGGGGGCCGCGGTTTTAAAAAGACTTGGTTCCTGTCTTTACTTTTAAGAGCTGTTTTTTTTTTTTTTTTGGATTTTTTGATTTGTAGCAGAGTTAACTGTTATACAGATTTAGATTAAGTTTACATGTTTGTCTATTATTTTTCTTCTTTTTAGGGCATTAATAGTACTTGAGCATCCACATCAAGTCTCCAAAAACACAAAACTTAATAATAATAAATTTGATTTATATAGCTTAATATACTGCCTTTCATTTTTAAGTGTTTTTTTAATAGGAAAAAAAAATATTTTTTTGATGTTGTTGATTATTGTTGTGCTGTAGGTTTATATTACATATTTATTACAGTTTGCATATATATTTTTTTATTTCATTTTGAAATGCTTCTTTACAGAAAGAATTCAAGTATTTGTTTTTATTGTTTACTCACTGAAGGTACAGTACTGCATTTATTTTGGTTGGATTTATTTTGACTTAGCATGGTGCACATTTATTAATGTACCAAATATTCAATATTTTTGGGGAAAAATAAAATGCATTGTATGTAATGGGGTAAGAAGTTATTTAACCAGATATTTCAAAATAACACATTTTAGAGCTGTAATTGCAATGCAGCGATATTTTTGCACAAGGTTATCATGCCGTCAAAATATGCCAACAGGCGCCGCAACAGCCACCCTGCTCAAATGTTAGCACCCTAACCCAAAATGTCCCCCTCCACTCCCCATCCCCGCCTTGTCCGCCAGGTGCAGCATCACGTGTCGGGCCAGGTGATGGCGCTCAAGATGAACATCCTGGCCAGTAACCGAGCCAACATGCTCAGGGAGGTCCAGCTCATGAACAGACTGTCGCACCCGAACATCCTCAGGTAACACGGACAAACGGGCGCCGACCTGTCCCCTTTTGTGTGTGTGACGCGTGTCCGTGTGTTCCGCCTTGCAGGTTTATTGGCGTGTGCGTCCATGAGGGGCAACTCCACGCGCTTACTGAGGTAGGATGCGAGTGGTTCAATACTTGCTGTCGCTTAGTTTTAAGGTCATGGTTTGGATCACATTTGGTAATATATTGTGGGAGGGAAAAGCCCAATAATCAGCCCATCATGCTATGCTAAATGCTGCGTTTTCCTCATCATTTTTAGAGCTAATTAGAAAAGAAGTCATTGGAAAAGATGATCTTGTACTCTGACTAAAAAAAAAAAAAAAAAATAGATCTGGCCCACAGGCCTTGGGTTTGTCACCTGCGTGTTAATTGTTCTTATTTGCGTTTCCGCCGATCCAGTACATCAACGGCGGCAACCTGGAGCAGCTGCTGGACAGCGACGTGTACCTGTCGTGGAGCGCGCGGCTCGCCCTGGCGCTGGACATCGCCCACGGCCTGCGCTACCTGCACGCCAAGGGCATCTTCCACCGCGACCTCACCTCCAAGGTGGCTTGTGAGCGACACATCTGTGGTTTAAAAGGCGCGTTTCTTTACATGTGTGTCTATGCAGAACTGCCTGGTGCGCTGGGAAGGTGGCGTGTGCTCCGCCGTGGTGGGAGACTTTGGTTTGGCGGAGAAAATACCGGATTACAGGTTTGTGTGACTGTAAGGTGTTTGAGAGACTCTGTGTGTCCTTTAACAAACCACTGCCCAGTGCTCCCAAGCCCACGCCTCGATAAAAGCACTTTCCTTCACTCCCTCCTTATCTGGACTGGGTGCAATATCTCACCTGCTTGTTGTCCTCCCTCGCACCAGGTGCGGCCCAGTCTTACTGCCTCACACCCTTTTCGGAGCCACTGTGTAAATAGGGAAGTGGACGGACAGCCAGTGTTGGAGCTGTCGCCTTCTGTCTGTCTTTATTGCACACTGGCATTTACGTGGAATATTTTATTGATACTATAAATGGTTGCGCGGGGGGTGCAGCGAGATGGAATCAACCGTGAGGTCATAATTTTCAAACACCCTGTGTATGCCGTATGAATGAATATGTGGGTTTTGGCGCACTCTGGGCGCAACTTCCACGTGTGGATGCCGCGAGCCTTGTTCAACACCCTAACCCAACCCCTAGTGGGGGGGGGGGGGAACATTTTGTGAAAAAATATTTTTATGATATACAGTAGTACTGTGTATTGAGAAAAGAGTACTCCACAACATTGAACTTTATAAAAACATACATCATGACATAATTAAATATCTTTTGTCACATTGCATTAATTGAATGCTGCTCCTTCTGGTGTGCCCATGGATAGACAGACGGCTATACTTTTCATTGAGGCATTATGAATCCCACTTGAGTTCTAGGCAGGACACACCTAGCAACAATATAATTGTTGAATCGAGTCCTGCCTGATGCATTAGCCAATTCATATTGCAGCTGGGTGTGTCCATCCTAGAACTCTTGTGGGATTTTTTTATGCCCCTCAACTCCTTTCTCAACTCACTGATACGGCACTAATATTAGCCGCTAAGCGCAGAAGCTATATGAATGTGAGGACTGTTATATTGTCATTGTACATATTTTTTTGCTCCATTGCCAAAAGGCTTAAAGCACTGCAACATCAATGCTAATTAGTGTTAGCTAGCGCACTGAAAGGCCAAGTTATAGTTTGAAAAACTCAAGGTGTAATTCTCGCTTTGTAATTCCATTTGCTTTTTATTGAACACCGAAAGGCAGAACTGTTGACAACCTGGCTCGCATGTTTGTGTTGGAGTACAGTGTTTGTGGGAGGGGATGGGGTGAGCGGGTTAAGGCGAGGGGGGTGGGGGCTCCAAATAAGGTCAAACTATTTCAGTCTACCTCTTGCAGCTCCTTACTGCTCTTTATGAATCTGTTTTTTTTGTTTTTTTTTGTTTTGGTGACTGCTTTTAACTCGGTTGTTGAATGGCACTGGGAACCGTCACATTCACTTTCAGAAATAGCACAGAGTGGAAGTAGCATGTATACAGAAAAGTATTTGCAGCGCCTCACTTTTTCCACATTTTGTAATGTTTTTTTAATAGGTGTAATAGCACGCTATAGTCTTGTACTTTAGTAAAACAGTAATAACATTAAACGATGTAAAGAATTAAATAGTTTGTGCATAATGATTAATTAATTGTGGCTCCTTCTAGAGTGTGTGACTTTGCCACAGGGGGGCAGTATAATACTGTCACACAGGCGCAAACGAAAAAGTCTTTCACAACTACTGTAAGTGACTCAGTAACTGCAACTGGATAAAGAATATATGCCTTTGAGTATTGTTACATTGTCTGTCTGACTTGAAGCTTGTTTTGGAAAAAAACTTGTAGCATAACAAACAGTGGAAAAAGTGAAGTGCGTTGAAGGTACGTGCTTGCCCCTGCGAGTTCCTTCCCCTTTCTCCAGCTCGCAGTTGCACAATGCCTTCACCAAGTAACTGAAAAACACATTGATTGTATTTCCATCTTCATCTTTTCTTTCTTTCTTTTGGGTGCAGTGAAGAAGCGGACCAGGAACCCTTGGCCGTAGTGGGCTCCCCCTACTGGATGGCTCCGGAGGTGCTCCGTGGCGAGCTGTACAACGAAAAGGTTGGTCGGGAAATCTGTCACGGAAACAATGTGCTCCTTTTTATTGATTTGTTTTTTTAACCGCTGTGTTGCTCTCTGCAGGTGGACGTGTTTGCGTACGGCATAATCCTGTGTGAAGTCATTGCAAGGATACAGGCGGACCCTGACATTTTACCACGCACCGAGGTACAGTAATCTCCGCATATTTGCGGTTGACTATTCACGAAATTAACAATTCTCACAATTCTTTTCTGAGCACCTTAGCTGAAAAATGTTGTACTTTTTCTATAATGCGCTAAGATGCTACAATTTGGCGCAAAAGCCATGGCTAATAGGAAAAGTAATTGGTGTCAAGGAAGGCTGCGGAAGTGATTCATCTGAGATCTGAAAATTCTTTGAAATCAAATCATCTGGAAACTTTTTATAAGCACAGTAAGAGGAGTTTAAAATGATATTTTTTGTGATCTTAGTTTGTGGTACATGTATGGTTTAAATCGATAGACAATTGTAAAAAAAAAATAATAATAATAATTTGCCGGGGGGGGGGGGGGGGGGGTGTCTCACCAATTATTAACCTTTTTTTTTTTTTTTTTTTCTTGATTTGCACCAATCCTTAGTCCGGTATTTCTGTACCGAAATATTGTTTTTAAAAGGGATGTATGGAAAAACTGACCCACACACTTCTTGGCCTTGATCCTTCTGCTTTCCAATAGTGTCACACTGCATTCATACATTTCGCATATTTGCTCGTGACCGACCCGTTTATAAAGGAGTGTCTGGCACGAGGTCTGTATCTACTGGAGTACAAAATTCTTAAAATAAGTTAAAGGAGTTCCTAAAACAGATTTAGATTTATAGACTGCAAAGAAAAATACACCACATTATGGTCCTGCAGTTGAGAATCTCCTTTCATTGTTTTGCACAGGACTTTGGTCTGCATGTGGACGCCTTCACGCAGATGGTCGGCGACTGCCCGGCAAACTTCCTGAATCTGGCCATCGTCTGCTGTAATGTACGAAAAGCGAGACGCTCGCTGTCCCGAGCCCATCACGTCGTCACTCTGTTTTCTCCGCCCCACCAGATGAGAGCCGAGCAGCGTCCGTCCTTCTCCCAGATCGCCGCCGACCTCGAGCGGACGGGACGGCAAGAAGACGAGCCGGCGGTCGGGGTGCGGCCCCCGGCTGCCGGCCCCCCGCGGAGGCGCTCCCCGGGCCCGCCGTCGGACCCCCGCCTCTCTCGCAGCAAATCGGACATGCTGCGCCTCGCCGCCGAGCCCTCGCCGCCGCCCACGCGGGTCAACCCCTTCTCGTGCCGCGACGACCTCAAAGGAGGCAAGATCAAACTGTACGACACCCCCAGCAAGTCGGTCATCTCTCTCACTTTCGCGTTGCCCCCGCCGCCCGACTCCCACCGGGACGAGCCGCCACCCGGGCAGCTTCGGCGCTGCCACTCGCTTCCGTGCTCGCTGCCCCCCTACCTGCCGCCCCACCTGTGTGACTGCGAGATGCACGGTGGGGGCGACTCAGGGCTCCCCCTGTCTCTCGAACCCCTCTCTCTTGACCAAGAGAAGGGTGAGGCCGTGCCTATGGACTGCACCAGCTCGCCAGATACCCTCGACGGCTCCTCTTCATCGTCTTACTCCAAGCTATCCTCCCCTCCGACCCATGCCTCCACCCCCTCGCAACCCTCCTCGGGGCCCTTCGCTAATGGGTGGCCCCAGCTGCCTCATTTGGACAACAGCAAAGTGGTCCTGAGCGGACCTATGGGCTGGAGCGCCGCCCCCGCAGGGATCAACAACAACGGTTGCCGCTCGCCTCCCAGCGAGCCCGACGCCCAATCCCTGGACCAGGACGAGGTCCTCACTTGTCCGGGGTGCTGCCTGGCGGGCCTCCGCTTCTCTTCGGTGTGTCTCCGGACGCCGCACAGGAACGCGTACAAAAACCTGAACGGGGACCACGCTGCCTCACGTGGGCTGCTGAGTCCTAAAAGCCTGCCGCCCTCTCCCACACCGGCCGCCGCCCGCCTGGGGCCCAAATAAATCAAGCCTGGGTGAAAGCCACCTTAAAAATTTGCACAGATTTTAACGCAGCAATATACAATGGAATGTGGCATAGGGGTGTGGAGACCTGGTAAACTTCCGGAAAAAAATAAGCCGTTGAATTTAGAAAATATTCCAAATTGTAAACTTTCCATGGGAATTCAGTGGAATTTATTAAAAGTGTCATATTCAAGTATAGATATAAACATTTTGTGAGAAGCAGACATCCATGCAAAAATAGATTGCTCTCCTTGCCCACATGCGAGCGCCATCATTTTTATTTTATTTTACTTTATTTTTTTCTCTCCCCACATCGAATGACGCAGCATCCGTAGCTTGCTCGTACCTCAAATTTTGGCTCGCAGCACAAAGCAAAAAACCAACAAACAAAAACAACCTAACGACTGGGGCAGTTGGCAGTCAAGGCGTTTTCCCCAACTAAATTTAACGTTTCCTTTTGAGACCCGGCCTTAATTTTTTTCAAATCCTGGTTTATCGCCAGAAATTCCCATGGAAAGTTTCAATGAGTCTTGCAGTCTTATTACAGTGAAAGTCTGAGAAATTGCCAATAGATGCCACAAAATGGTGGCAAAACCTTACTTTTGTCCAAATGGAACTCCTCAACTTATCAACGTAGTTCCTTGACACCAAAATGGCACAAGATGGCGCCATAGTAAATAGTTTTACTGCTTTGGTGAATTTGCGCACACCAGACCGCGGACATGCGGGTTTTACCCCCGAGTCTCGGGGTCTCCTCTTGGGTTTCACTTACCTGGCACCCTCTGCTGGGTTGAGGGTGCCCCTTCCCCGCCCGGCGTGGATATGCACCCAACCCGTTACACAGCATCCAGTCCAGCATGCAAAGGTCGTCACATGACTCGAAACCACCGATTTCCATGAGGAATGTTAAGCTTAGTATTATTGTTTCAACAATCCTGTTTTTGGGATGTTTGGTGCTGTTAAGTCTTAAGTTGTATGGTGCACCGTGTGTGCGTGCAGAGAGAGAGTGTGTGTGTGTGTGTGTGTTCGTGTGTGCGCGCCTACTGTTTAGGCTAACTTTGTTGCCCTCCAGTCTGTACTGGCACTTGGGGTTGCCACTTAAAGCACTTCAACTGAATTCCTGCTGTTATTGAAACGTTCAAGGGAATGAACGGTCCGAGACCTGCTTACAAGCTGTTCGTATTCTTATTTAATAATGAATTAAAAAAAAAATATGTAGAATGCAGATTCTTGTGTCTGTTGGCCTGTTGTGCTTATTTCTTCGGAAATGTTAATATGGGTAAATGTGACCAATGTGTGTATGGGAGTATGGGTGTGTGTTAAAAAAAAAAAAAAAAAAAGTACAACTTTAAAAAAAGGACTCAGGCCAGCAGCAGTATACATTTTAAAAATACAATAGATATAAAAAGCTCTTGCTACACCAAAAAAAAAAATATTACTATACACATTTGTAAAACATCCCTTATGATACATGTCCTTTTAAAAGCCTTTTTTTTTTTAAAAGGACAGCACGTTTTTTAAGACCTACTATGCATACTTTAAATAAACATTTCCATGCCATTTTTGTAATGCCTTACTATAAAAGCCCTAGGAGTTATTACCTTAAAAATTTTCTTAAATTTAAATCACCCAAAAAATAGACATGCAGAAACTACGACCGCTGCCACAATAACAGAATCTGTTATTGTTAGTCGGGGCAGGGCAGAAATGGGTAATTATGACGTATACAAAAATATGAAGTGTAATCGAAGCTCTTTTCTTTGGCCACAAGGCGGCGCCAGTTACCATAATTGTAGAGTGGTGTGCACAATGGGAGCAATTGTTGGTCGAGATGGATCGGTCCAGGGTAATATGCATACATATCATATATAACAAATATATAGGTTAGTGGTGGTTATGAATATGTATAGTGGTTGTATATCTTTATGGTAAAAATGTTATAAGGTTTTTAAAAAAAAAAAAACTTGTTTCCGCTTCCCCCGTCGCCATTTACATGATTTTTACGTGCCGTAAAGCATTTTTGAAATATGTAGTTCTACGGGCTACTCCCTGCACGCTTTGTGCGACCTAAAAAACTACAAGGCGGCTTTCTGGCATGCCGTTCAGTATTCGCATACACTTCGAGAAAGGAAGCTTATGCCGCTCACTCTTTGGACGTTACACTATTCCCCTTTTTTTAGTTTATACGGTGAACCGGTAAGATTAACAATTAAGCAGATGAACTTCTCTTATAGTGCCTTGGACTTGTGACACCTTCAAATTGAGTGCCTTGAATTGTCGATGGTTAAGTTTACAGATGGAGTTACAATCCTGTTGGCGTGCACTTTTTTTTTGTTATTTGTGGGACAAGCTGAAAGTCGCAGCAAATGTTGAATAGAACCACAAGCATGTTCTTTTAGTCTTATAAATCCGTCATTACCGTGCCTGCGTCTCTGGAACCGATGGATCTTGATGTTGTAACATTGTAGTTCCATATCTGTGCTTATTATTGTGACCTGTCCTTCCAGTTTCCACAATGCCTCGCATTGAGAATGACATCAAGCTGGATTTCAAGGATGTGCTCCTCCGGCCCAAGCGCAGTACCCTCAAATCAAGGAGTGAGGTCGGTACCGTTTATTAGTATCTATGCAGCCATCCATTGTCTGTAGCACTTAATTGTCCGCTGTCCATCATTCACCCATCCTGACACAAGGCTGACCCATGCTTAGGCATCCATTTTCTACAGTGCTTGTCCTCCTTAGGATCGTGTGTGAGCTGGAGTCCATCCCAGCTGGCTTTGACCAAGAGCTGGTCAATAACAGGGCACATACAGACAAACCAAAGATTGATACTTATGGACAACCGTGCCATGCTGCCAGATGATGTCGAAGATCATTGGTGACCCGGTCTGTCTCCGTCTCAGGTGGACCTGCTGAGGAGCTTCACCTTCAGGAACTCCAAGGGCAGCTACACCGGCATCCCCATCATTGCCGCCAACATGGACACCGTGGGCACCTTTGAGATGGCCCGGGCTTTGAACAACGTAGGCTATGCGTCCCCATGGCAACCAGAATCTTTCTTCCACGACGCGTAGTTAGTTAGTTCATCTGTTCTCTTGCACTAGTTCACCGTCTTCACCGCTGTCCATAAGCATTACTCTGTTGACGACTGGCGGGAGTTTGCGGCCAAGCACCCAGAATGCCTGGAGGTACTCATTGCAGTATTTATTTCTTCCCTTTTTTTCTTCTTATTAATAAGGTTGCAAAGGGGTGGAAAATTTACACAATGCAACTGGTATATTGTCACAAGATGTTAAGAAGAAGGAGAAGAAGAGTCCAAATTGTACTCATCCATGCAAGCGACAATTTAAAAGCAGGACATTACAACAGATTTGTTTAACAGCAGAACTTTATTGAGTTTTAAATCTTTTATTGAAGATCAACCAGAAGTCGTGCGGACTTTTGGAACTAAAAGGTTAACAAAACTGTTGTTGGAAGTGAGAGTTGCGGGTGGTGGCATGCACGGTGAGGAGCGAGCGAAGATTGGGTGGAGTTTTTCCAATGCTTTCCAACCTGCATGAAATCTGGTTGTTTTAGTCAAGATTATGCTCAAATATATTTTGCCCGACAATATATATAAATCCCTTATTAAGAACCAACCTTCATTGTTATAAATCCTTGGTTTGTTCCAACAAATTCCCGTTAATTCCGATGGAAAGTTTCCAACTTGGAAGTTTGCCAGAATTGGCAACTCTAGTTACTAACTACAGCACGCCTGTGGTCTCGACTGTTTTCCCCAAGAGCGTTGCGGTCAGCACGGGCACCGGCGACGCCGACTTCGAGAAGATATCCGCCATCTTGGCAGCCGTGCCGCAACTGCGGTACATCTGCGTGGACGTGGCGAACGGCTACTCGGAGCATTTCGTGCACTTTGTCAAGGATGTTCGGCAGAAGTTCCCCTCGCACACGATAATGGTCAGTAGAAGTTTTCTTTGTCTTTGATTTATAATTGCCTATAGATGCCACAAGACGGCCAAGCGCTAACTTTGTCTAAAAGAAACCCTCCAATTCATTTCAACATAGTTCCTTGGCACCAAGATGGCGCCAAAGTATTAATAGATAGTATATTGCCGGGAATTTGTGAATGTCGTTCTGCGAATATGCAGGCTTCACTGGATTTCCTTTTTTAAGCGAAACTTTGAAATCCAATCTGAATAACAAGTTATAACATAATCCTAGAAGAAATCTCTTGGCAGACAAACAATCATATTTTGCATTGTTGAGAGATATTTAATCTCTGTTGGATTTTTGCACAGCGGTTGGGAATCACTGTCTTACTTGATTTGCAGCAGTTTTTTTGATTGGCTTCTTTTTTTGGGGGGGGGGGCTCAGGCAGGAAACGTGGTGACGGGAGAGATGGTGGAGGAGCTGATCCTGGCCGGTGCGGACATCATCAAAGTGGGCATCGGACCAGGTGATCGCCGCAAACGTCATTTTGCATGAAGCTTCTTACAGTGAACCTTTGCTGTTCTCAGGGGTCAGGAACCAACCACCTTTATGTATGCAACTCATCAAAGTACCAAGTACTATTGCCCTATTAGCCATTTTATTCAGTTTTTGACTGAATGATACATACATACTCTTTCTTTTTTCATATAAATCGCACGACGAAAGGACTCTTTATCTTTAGTTTAGGCACTAACTGTATGTTTAATTTCCGTAGGGCGTTATGGAAAGAGCACACAAATAGATGAATCGGTTTAGTTCTGTTTTCCGGAAAAATTAGTGCGTCTGCCAATTGGCGAGGGTTGACCGTATACACGGAGTTGGAGACTTGAATGGCGAAATGGAGCGTGCTCTAACTCTGGTGTCTTCCGCAGGCTCCGTCTGTACGACTCGCAAGAAGACGGGCGTGGGGTACCCGCAGCTCAGCGCGGTGATCGAGTGCGCCGACGCAGCCCACGGACTGAATGGCCACATCATCTCGGTGAGCCTTGATTGTCAATGAGTGCCAGAAAAAGATTTAAAGCAGGGACTGGCAACTTGCGTCCCGCATGTGGCCCGCGCCCACACTCTGATTTGCCCCTCGATTATTAAAAAACAACAACATAATAATAAATTGGGGGAGTGGGAAATTGTAAACATGTTTCCTCTACTATACCTGATCAGTTTTACATTGTAGTAGCACCATTAACCACTAGATGGTAGACGTGGCTTTAAACATTTCCACCAGTTCCTCTCCATCAGTAAGATCAAGAATGTTCAACAAATTTCAAGGCAAGCCTATGGAGCCAGTTTGTTTAGTGACGTTGTCAGCCATAATTGTTTTGTGGCGGCGATGAGTCATCCGAGACAAACGGAGGCTCTTTGACCTCATGTAATTACCAGGAAGAACACACGAGCATCTTATATATTTGGTAAGTCGCTTAGCGCAGCTTAGCATACAATGGAAATAAAGAAATAAATAAAAATAAGAATCTTTACAAGAACGTGTTTTGTCAGGATGAAAAAAAATTCTCATAAATCTAATTTCTAACATCGTGAAGGACTTTAAATGGAATTATTTCTTTTTCAAACGCTTTAACTTAACCAAATACAATTGATTGGATTTAATATTTCTCCATCGTCGGAGCTAGTTTACAAAAGTCCGTGTTGAGCAACTCAGCGACTTTTGCAACCTCTTTAGAGACTATTTCTTGAAAAAGCAACCAGCAACTTTAATTCCCGTTAAGAACAGACAGTTTATTGTTTGTTTTATTGGCGGGCTGGTCCCCATAGGTAAGGTATGGACTTTAAAAAAAATAATAATAATAATAAAAAATGATACACCAGAATGCGTCTCTCCCACAGGACGGGGGATGCACATGCCCCGGAGATGTCTCAAAGGCTTTCGGTGAGTTTGGAAATGGATGAGATGCAATGAAAAGCTTCTTTTTTTTTTTTAACCAATGTAATGTGTTTTAGGTGCCGGCGCGGACTTCGTGATGCTGGGCGGAATGCTGGCCGGCCACTGCGAGAGCGGCGGCGAGACTATCGAGAAGCTCGGCAAGAAGTACAAGCTGTTCTACGGCATGAGCTCCGAAGTAGCCATGAAGAAGCACGCTGGCGTCCTGGCTGAGTACAGGTCAGTCACAAGCGCAGGTAGCAAAAGTACTCACACCTTAAGTACAATTACAGATGCGTGTGTAAAAAGAAAAAGACTACTGATTAATCACCTTTAATTCAGTAAAAGTACAAACTCTGAAATATACTTCATGACAAAAGTAAAAAATTATTATTATTTTTCTTTTTTTTACTGTCAATTATATACAATACCCGTTTCGATCACTTTCCACAATGAAAAAATAAAACATTCTCAAAAGTTTTCCATTTTGAGAAGAGAGAACCAAAATGACTGGACTGATGATAACTGAGAAAGTACAACTTGCTTGTGTGTGTTCAAATTCTACTTAGTGCAGCGACAAAGTATTTGTACTTTGTTTACTTCTCACCGCCGCTCACGAGAGACAGTTGACACTTCCAGAGAGGTTTCTCACTCGTGTTGCGTCCCCCATCCCCCGTCCCCCGTCCCCTACCTCTAGAGCGTCCGAGGGCAAGACGGTAGAAGTGCCGTTCAAAGGTCCGGTGGAGGTGACGATGCGCGACATCTTGGGCGGGGTGCGCTCCACGTGCACCTACGTGGGGGCGGCCAAGCTGAAGGAGCTGAGCCGCAGGACCACCTTCATCAGGGTCACCCAGCAGCTCAACACCGTCTTCGGCAACGACGGCTGAAATCCCAACAAAGTCTTCAACACTGCTCGTATGGACGCATACAGTCACACTGCCGTTCCTGCTATGTTACTCCCATTAGACTGGCAAATCTGACGCAATAATGCTTCACTTCCTTACATTTTTCCAAGCTTTTAGTTTGAGGTTTCAGTTTGGACATCTTGTTCATTAGAATGGTCTTTCACAACTTTGATTGAGCCTAGGCACATATTTAAAATCTCATGGCACCACCCCCCCTGCAAAAAGTCACAAAAATGATACACAGTGAACCCCTGCTCTTCACAGGGGATAGAGCAGCAGACACTGAAAATCTGAAAGTCATTGACATCCCCACCAAAAAAACATTTCTAATACATCCCACAAGATGGCAAAAATCAGATTACTACTAATCTCCTCAAGTCACTTCAACGTTAGTCATTGACACCAAATTGCCACAAGATGGCAGCAAAGCACTATTTACGTCTGCATGAACCACCTCAACGCACTTAAACATTATAACTTGGCTCCAAGATGGCGCCAAAGTAATATTTTGAGTGCTTTATCTTGAGCACGAAACCAGCGACGATGGGGGGTGGGGTTCGCTGTATACTCATCTCAATTTACTCCCAAAATTGACTTACTAAGTGTGTCGTCGGGGGCTTTTTAGTTGACCACAAAGCAACAATTGGACCCTCTGCCATCTAGTGGCAGAGCGTTTAATTGCTCTTCTGGTCACTATATGTCGGTGGCGCAGATAGATGAACAAAGTTACGTTATTTTTGGTCAATAAATCCTAATTAGTGGACCAATTAAATGAAACTGGATCATATACCGCAGCACAGTAGTTGCGAATCATTGCATCCGAAAGCCTCAATGTTGTATGCAACAAAATCATTCTTCAAGGTTCTAAGGGTACAAAATTAAGGATGTTTATAATTCGATTATAATGTTATTTTATTTGTTTTAACTGCGACCAATGCCAACGTTAAATTTAATGATTATTATTTTTTCTTTTAAGTGATGTACACTTTCGGGTCATGTTATTATTCATTGTTGCCTTGACAGTAAGTGTTCCTTGTACGGGTTTATGTCAGGTCAGGCGAGTGTCTGTTTCATTCATGTACATTACAATACAGCTGTTCCACTTGCGCACGTGCCAATGTCTTTGCTGGAGAGCGCTTGGAAACAAACGTGACAGGTTCATTGAAGACTAAATTGAATGCGCCAGCTTGTTGGGCATTTGAGGAGGACATTTACCCAAATGAGGACAAGTACTATAGAAAATGGATGGATGATTCGTGATGATACAAAGTTACAAAAGTATGACACAAACCACAGCACAAAAGCCCCACTGACCTGCAACAAGAATTTTGCATGAGACGTACGTACGAAATCAACTTCAAAACAGTGCCAGCCCAAACAAATTTTTTTTTTTTATATGATAACATTCATTCAATTTAGATAAGCCCTCTGTGGCGTCTGCCAGAGCTCGGGGCCCTCAATGATGCGACGGATGACGGAGGCGGAGGTGATGAGCAGGTGACCGGCGGCGTTGAGGAGGGCGGAGGCGATGCGGAGGGCTTCTCTGGGGTGGGGGGGAGGAAAAAAGGTCCTGCTTTGGTATCATAGCGACCCCGTGCCAGGAAAAAGAGCAGATTCGGCCTACCTGAGGACTTTCTTGGGCCCCAGACACTGGAAGTCGGCGCTCACCGAGTACAGGCCTTGAAAAGTGGCCTTCACGCTCAGCGAGCCGAACAAATCCTTTGGGCTGATTTTGTAAAGGTCCAAGGTGACGCTGGCGATGTCTTTTCCCGCCTTGGACTTTATCTTGTCTTGACATCTGGCCACAGCCGCGCCCTGAGGTGAAAGGGGATTCTCTAGTTAGTCAGGAAGCCACACGAGAGGTGAAAAGCTACACCGTTGTTATTAGCAGAATATAGCTACAGCGGCCAGGGCAATCCAGTTCTTCCTTGACAATCGCGCCATGTTGTTTGTGGTTCAATGAAAAAAAAAGTAGTACAAGTTTACTGTATGTGGTGTCTCAAAATGTGGTTTCCCAATAAGAACAATGAGGTTCACAAAAACATAGCGTAATAACATCATTAAATAGAAATGTAAAAATTTAAAACAGTTTGTACGTCGTGATTTCATGCTTCAATTCAATTCATTGGGCTGCTCCTCGGGTGTGCCCGCCTGGCCCACCGGGTGACAGTGTAATATATATTCATATTCATATATTAAAATGTAATATAAATAAAACTACAGAAGCTGCGGCAAAATGATTGAATCGAAAAAATCCACTCGTTGCAAAATTCCGGTACCGATGGGGGTCGCCACGTCTGTCCGGGCTCCAAGGCCACGATCCCAGCGTTGTCGGGCAGAGTCGCCAGAAAGTCGTCAGAGTCCACCTCAGTCCCGTCCTCCTCGCAGACCAGGGACGCCAGCGATGCCAGCGACAACGCCCGGCAGACCTGGAACCAAAAAAAAAACGAAAACAAAACATTGACACTGGAAAACTAGCGGGAAAATTTACCCTCTCTTTCAGTTCCTCCAGAGTCCCGGCCGTGATGCCCTTCTTGGCCTCCCTGTTGTGACTGCGCACCCTGAACGGACGCTGGGGCGCGGACCACACCCGCTTGGTGACCGACCTAAGGACGGCTAAAAATTACTACTTTGGAAGCACAATCACAGCTACGATTACAAAAGGGTGAACATTAAGTATTCCATATTGGAAACCTTTCTTAGAAAATTGAGGCTACTTTAATGGAAGGGTATCACATTTAAGCACAGAAAAAAAAATATTACACCACACTTGTTCCAGTTTCGTTTGTTTTTAATGCTTGATACAACTAAATGTACATTTGTTTGGACAAATATATTGATGACAACCATAATACCTCCCAAGCCATTTTCCATGGTTTTCTTGATAATGACCAAAATCACTTGGAATACAATTAAAAATGTCAAATAGGACAAAATGTAGCATGTAATCTGCTGCATTTTTGTTTTGTTGATTGTATTCTTCAGGCAATATAGCTTCAGTGTTGCCAGTCATTAAAATGAAAAAACAATTGAAGAAACTAGGGTGCCCTTTTTTGTAACATGATTTTTTTTTTTTAATAAGTAGCACTGCGCAGTATTGTACTGTATAAAATTATCCTTAATTGCTCAATTTTTTTGTCACTTGACTTTTGCTAACTTAATCTTCAAACAGGTGAACTGAATGTGGCCGGATGTTGTATTTTTTTTAATAATAATGAAAAACAAAATCAACCAAACGACGCTTATAACTTGACAAAACACTCTTAAATCTAGATACGAGACTTCATTTGAATGAAATCTGATTGTTTTAGTTAGGACTATGCTCAAATATATTTTTAATTTTGTAAAGTGCTGCGTTATTGCCCCAAAATTATGTTTTTTCAAAATCCCGTTCATTCCCGTGGAAAGTTTCCAACTTTGAAAATGGCCAGACTTTTACAACCTATAAGCAAAACTTACTTAATCAACGTCGATGTGTCCATTCTGCTCCAATGTGTTGTTGTCACAGTAACAATGTTGTCTGCTTGCCTTTGAGTAGGACAGCCTGGACTTTGCTCCAAAAGTGGTGACCATCCCGGAACAGGAACACCAAGTCAAAGTTCATCCAGATTGTTTACGTATGTGGAAAGATGTCAACAGACTCTCGCAGAAAAGCGCTATTATTTTAAATCATCAGTGCAAACACTTATCCATACTTAGTGTATCTGTACTTGAGTTTTTTTTTTTTTTTTTTGGGGGGGGGGGGGGGGGGGGGGGGGGCTGACAATTTTTTACTTTTACTCCTTGCATTTAAAAAAAGAGATCTGTACTTTTGAGTCACTACTTTTTCAATGTCGTCTTGTTTTTTGATTTTTGATTTTAAAATGGCATTAGATGTACCAGATTCTGAATCTGCCGTGGCTTTTTCCGAGAAAATATTGACTTAAAAGCAAAGTGAGAGAAATCACTTTCCAAAAGTCTTTCAAACCCTGTAAAGACCAAGCTACAAAAATATAAGATTAATATTGACTTTTTATGCTAATGCACAGGAACAGTAACCCGTTTGTTTTGGGAATGTATTTACGCTTACATTTTTTTGGACTGATGTAAATAATTCTTTCTAATCAAAATTAGAACCCGCAGCAAAAACAAAAACATTTAAAAAATAGGCATGTACTTTTTGGATATTGTATATTGTGTTGTAGTCAATCAAGTTTTTTAAAAAAAAAATAGTAAGTGGGAAATGCGCAAATGTCCGTCATATCCGGATAGGTTTGGGGGTGCACTCGTTTGTAAACTGCGTTACCTGAGTGAGCGGGGCTCGTCCAACGAAGGGAGTTTTTTTTTAAGCACCGCTCGTGCGGTATGTGCGGTAGATAACATTTAATGCTTACTCGCTTAACTGAAGGCGGGATGGCGAAAAGTTGAAGCTGAACTTTTCAGTGCAAATATTGCTCGAATTGCGGCGTAAGCGGTAAATAAACATCTGCAGGTTTCGCCAAATATCAGTTCCATCTTGAGGAAATTTCCCAAGTAGGCGCCGTTTAGTTTTGGCTTTTGGTTAAGTCAAAGTGGCGGCCTGGCCACTTACTAAGCTAGCCGTCAACGTTTTCTTTGACTTGTAGAATGGCGACGAGTAAACCAAACAACACGTTTGCTGGTGAGTGGCCTGACTTTTATGAATTGATTAATTACTCACTGGGCTGCGAGCTCGGATAAAATCCACTTTTAATGACTATAGGATTCAGTTTCTTTTCCTTATGTTCTGTGTAGGAGCTGGCGTCATTTCATTCTCTTAAAAAACAGTAAAAAATGTTTTACTGCTTAGTATATATCGACTTTTTTTGTCACCCCAAAATCTATTGAAATTCTTAACCTATATGAATATTAAAACATAGGTAGACAATTACAATATAACACTGTGTTTCTCGTAAAGTACAAAAAACAAAACTAACAATCAAACAAAGAGGAAAAAATGGGCAAAAATTATAAGGCCGAGTTGACTCCTTTTCATGCAAGGTCTATGAAAGATAAGTCACCAAGGTATTGTAATGTGTAAATACTTGTTACTTTTAAGGAAATTCTGTACAAATCAAATTCTACAAGAAAGTTTTGAAAGTTTGGAGATGACAGCGTTGGCTTTAGCAAGTCTTCTTCTGTATGTGGCCCTCAGTAGAAAACGCTTGGACATGCCTGACTCCGCTGACCCAAGTCTTTTGGTTTTTCATTGCCCTTTTGTTGCCCCTCCCGCCCAGATGTCAGTCTCCCCTTCGCCGGCTTGCAGCGGCTGGCTCCGCCCGTGCGCTTGCTGTCCGCCGCCTTCTGGAAGGTGATGAAGCAGCGGGACGTGGCGCAGTACGGCGTCCTGGAGGAGTTTGTGTCGTCCACGTGCGAGATGGTGTCGGGCTTGCTCACCTTGAGGCACCAGGTCAAGCTCACATTGGGGCTTCGATCCCGGGTGGGTATCTTTTTAAGAGCGTCCGACGCCGATAGTTTGTCTTTAGCGGCATAAAAGACATGCAGACAAAAATAAAGGGAGAAAAGTCATCTTTACGAAAGTCCAACATTGCGGAAAGTGCGTCGTCAATTGTTTGTCTTCCTTTTAGCAAAGTCAATAGTTTGTCTTCATTTTAAGAAAGCGGTGTCCCTTACCTAATGTTTTCTGTGTGGTAACGTGCTCTTCTGTACTACTAAAAAGAATTGGGTCTCACGCTCACTAACGATTATTTTAATCATTGATTAATCTGTTGAACAAGCTCTCTAAACGATGAATCGATGATCAAAATAGTGGTCAATTCATATGATGATCGGTTTGTTGTCGATAAATCGTTGGGCCTGTACACCAATACCATGGCGAACATATAAGTCAAGGAGGTGTGCGGTCACCCGTCCACGGTGTCAGATCCTGACTGCCAACTTTTTCTCTTACTCCTTTTCAGCTCATCTTGGAGCTTCTGCGCACCCCCCAACCTGATGAGAAGGTCATCAAGACGCACCTGAGAAGGATCTACGCTGCTTCCACCCCGTCGACGTCTTCGGCTCCAACTGTGGTAGGCATTCGATCTCTCGTATGGGATCTGCCCTCAACCATTTTTGATTTTTGTTTGGTCCCCGCAGAAGAGGGACGTCAAGGTGGAAAAATCAGTGGAGAATTTCCACACGTTGGTGCACGAGCTGCTCACCGACCCGGCCGCCAAAGAGGAGTTCTTCCAGGCGAGTCGCTCTCGGCCAATTGCACATAAGCAAC
This sequence comes from Phyllopteryx taeniolatus, assembly GCF_024500385.1. Taxonomy (NCBI): domain Eukaryota; kingdom Metazoa; phylum Chordata; class Actinopteri; order Syngnathiformes; family Syngnathidae; genus Phyllopteryx; species Phyllopteryx taeniolatus. The sequence goes on along the minus strand of NC_084524.1, from coordinate 2,405,730 downwards.
GGATCTTCATTTTACTTTTCACTAACCTCCCAAAAAACACCACTGTGCTTTTAATGAAGAAAAATTGAACTGGATTGTAAAATACAAATATAACAACTTAATAAAAGAGAATATAAGAAATAAAATGCTTTTATAAAGTGTAGCTCCGGTTGGCCATGTATGGCGCAGTTCAGTGCGAGCGTTTCTCCATGCTCCTTGCCAGTGTTTTCATTTTGTATTTGTGCGTGTGACGATTTGTCCCATTCAGCAAATGGCTGAAAGCGCATCTGTGACTGTCAGTTTTCTTATTTTCTCTCTCTCTCGCACTCACTTCACTGAAGCTGCTGTGTTTCGGAAGCTAGCTTGTAATTCTAAAATATTTTTAAAAACTTTTGGTGGGGTGGCACTTATTGGCTTGTATATTTTTTTGTTTATTTGTTCAGGGAAAAGTTTTATTTAAATTTTTTGTGTGCCAATTTTAATGGCCATCAATTACGCGCGGATTTTAGCTATTCGCGTTAAGGCCCGCTCCCTGTACCCTGCATATTAAACAAGCTTTTACTGTATTTATTCCGGACAGGAGGAGTTCCCTCACGACTACGGTCCTTTGTTCGACCAGGCGTTGGAGAAGCTGCTGTGGGAGTTTCTCATTCGTTTGGATCAACTGCTCCCAGTGCCCAGCCTTTCTCAGGTAGGTGGAGCAACTGTAAAAAGCAGCCGTCACGGCCGACGGTATTGAAGAACGTCTCTGGTCCGGTGTGTAGACGGTGTCCTGGCTGAGCGAAACCCCCGCCGTTTTGGAAGAGTGCGCCCGAGCGGCCACCCAGCCCCAGCTCCTGAAGATTTTGCTCGACCATCAAACCTGCCTCGGGCATCTCGAACCCGCAGGTAAACGGAGATGGTGTCCGCCACCTTCTGCCCGTCCTTTCCTTGAGTAGACTACAGCGCATGTCAAGTTTTCACAATGCCTCACTTTTTCCACAGTTTAAAGTTACAGCCTTATTTCAAGAATGGATTCAATTCTTTTTTTTTTTTTTTTTTGTCTGGAGGCATGTCTTTGAAGTGGCCCAGCTAGAAAGATTGAGAAGCCCAAACATAGCTGTTCAAAACTTATGGCATCATATTCAAAAAGACTGCTTTCATTTCTGACAAAGTATTGAGCAAAGACTGTTTATTTTTACTCAAATTTGTGCAAAAAAGGGATTTCATGTCGTCATCATGGAATGTTGTGGGTAGAGTTTTGAATTTGTTCCTGTTACACTAAGGCTGAAACATAACAAAATGTGGAACAAGTGCTGTGCTGTAAAAACTTTCCGGGTGTTGCTTCCCCCCCCCCCCCCCCACAGCATCCCTCCCTCCAAACATGGGAGACTCCATCTTGGCGTCCCTCTCTTTACCCCTCTCCGGAAAAGCATCCTCAAATCCGCAACAAGACCCTGCCGCGTCCTCTTCTGGAGATCAGCCCGCGCGGAGACGAGAAAAAACGGCCGCCGTTGCGATCGGGCCAGTAACCGACGATACGCCGGCTGTGAAAAAGGCCGAACAAGATGGTGGCCGGATGACAAGGTTGTCGGCGACGAGGAGCCGCCGCGCAAAGCGCAAGCAAGCAGACGGCGTCGAGGAGGAAACGCCGACGTCCAAGAATCCTTGCCCCCTTGCGGCCGACTGTCTGCGCCGCCGAGCTAGAGTCGTCATTCGAAAACTGCCGCGCTCCGAGCTCCTTAGAGCAGGAACGACGTCCAACGGGCCCGGGCGCCGCCGGCCTCAAACGGCTCTCCGCATGGAAGTCCGCAGCTTAGACGATAAAGAGTAAGAAACCAGTAATGATGTGTATATATAAATTCAAAAAAGTCAATTCCCCACAGTCCCCACTCGCGGTTCACAGATTCACGTCTTCACGTTTCTTTTTAACCCGTTGTTCGTCTTTTATGCTTTTTCTGAATTGCCGCCGCCTGTTGAAATAGGAAAGTAGTACAGCTGGTCCGGTTGAAGTGATGCATCTCAACTGAGAGACGAGCTTTGTATTTGTATGCCGAGGAGGAGCTAAGCTCGGCCGAGGTTGTTCCGGAGCGTCTTTGCCGTGTGTGCATGTACATGCATGCGCACTTGGGCTGCATGTTTTTTAAATCTATCGACTCACCTATAAGGCATTTTTTTGGGTGGGGGTGTAATGTAAGATGAGTTTCAATTGATATCTATATTTTGATTTTAAATAGTGGTTTTGATCATAGTTTGTGGTATATTCATGATTTAAATGATTAATACATAATAAAAAATTGTTTCCTTCAGCTTTGTTCCCTTTTGTCATGTCACTTGTCAAACTGACGCATTTCAATGTGTTTTGGATTGAAAAAGTGTAACCAAGTATAAAGAAAGATCAGAAGGATAAGTCAATGAGATTTTGTTTCAGACACTTGCCTGAAAACCAGACTTAACAGGAGGGGTAATAGCTATTATGTACACTAATATATATATAGTGTGTGTGTGTGTGTGTTTTATATATATATATGTAGTGTTTGTGTATAAATATGTCTGTGTACTTTTCTATAAATAAATTAAAAAAAAAAAAACAACAACAGTAAATGACCTCTCCAGTATTAACCAATGTATGTTTTTGTTGTTTGTGCCACTGCTTAACAGGAATCATCCCACAGGAGAAAGCGGAGGCGCCCTGTCGTCGTCTCTGCAACGGAGCGACGCAGGTAGAAAGTGCTACATTTTTTTAAAATGGGACAGACTATCATTTATAGATCAGTTTAAAAGAAAAAAAAACCATCTAAAATCGGTTATTGTAATAATTAAATAATCATTGTTGTTTGTCAAATTTGATTGGAATTTAAAATGAAATAACCAATTATTAAAATGTTAAATGTTAGGTAAAATTGTAGTTTTACCAGTTTTTTACAATGTTTAAATATTCACAAATTTATTATTTACAATACATTAACCAATTAATACATTTTAAAAAGTTAATGTAAATGGTTTACATTTTTAAAATATTTACAATTAACTATTGTATGAAAGAAATAAAAACAAATATACAATATTTACACAAGGTAATTCAAAGTGCTTTACAGCTGCCTAAAATTATAAGAAGGCAAATAACATCATTCCATCAACCATCAAAATAGTCATTCATTTTATGAAAAGCGATGAATGCAACAGATGCTATTGCAACTTTGGTTTCCGACTTTTGTGATTGGGTTTTGTCTTTAGACGCGCCGGGCCTCGCCGGCGACGACTACGTTGCCGATTCCGAGGACGAAGCGACCAAGAAGTTCAAAGAGAGGGTAAGGCCAAAACGTGTGGCGCCGCCCGTCGCGTCTCCCACGTTAACCTCTTCCCCCCCGTTGTCGTCTCCCTCAGCTGTTTATGAAGCGCTACTGCAAAACAAAACACGGCACTTATTTCCCCACTCTGCGGGAGTTCTGGAAGCTGGGGAATCCCACAAAACCACTTCAGGGCAGACGGTGAACATGACTTTGACCTTTCAACATTTTGATGTCACTTTTTTATGTCACATGATCAATCATGGAAGTGTAACTCTTGTAATCATTGGAAATTAAATTGTGGTGCTTGTGTTTTATGCTGAGTTTGTGTTAATTTGCCCATTTTGGTGCTATTTGTATCATGTATTCACAGCCTTTTTTTTACACATTACAACAACGTTACATCCTTATTTACAAAAATGTATTAATTCATTTTTATAATACAAACAATTTGATTCCAAAAAATAGAAATGTTACTGCGCTCGCATGGACAACTCATATAGTATAGCCTACTATTGCTAGTTAGAACGTACTGTAATGACCTGTAAGTTGTCAAGGATAAACACAGGCACCAGTGCATTTTCAAAAACTTTATTGAACAATCGGTGAGAAAAGAAACACATAAGCATGTTCAGACATAACACACACTCTCATTCATCGACACCCACATCACTCACCAACCATACACACTGAGTCACAGATACTACAGTAGAATGTAAGGATGGTGACCCCAAGTGGACAAATATGATGATGATGCAGAATCTATTTTTACCCGATTAATCGATGGGATCATCAATACTCGATTTAAAAAAACAAATTAGAAAGCTGCAGATGAGCTGCGGATCTTCAGATTACAAACAGGAAGCATTATCTGGAGAGTTGTCAATCTGTTTTGCGATCACAGTCGACAGCCGATCCCCCCCGTCGCTGCGATGGTCTCTCCCGTGATGTACGAGGCCTCCTGAGTGCACAGGAAGGCGACCACTCCCCCGATTTCATCCGGTTCGCCGAGTCTGCCGTGGGGAAGAAAACTGCACGTTGCCGCGTCGAGATGCGGGTTTAATACGCCGACGAGAGGTGAACTATACCTTTTAATGCACATCTGCTTTTTGACGCCATCCATGATGTCATCATTTTGCCACAACTGCAATGGAAGAAATTTGGCAAATACATAAATAAAACTACAATGCGAGCACAAAGCGAAGTTGGCTGCTGCCACTCGTTTTTTGTCAAAAGTCAGAGCAAAAAATAAATCAAACAAGCAAAAAGTCAAGGTACCACTGTATACTTCCAGTTGTTTAAATTAAGGCCCAAAAGAAAAAGACGTAAAGAAAAAAGGTAAAGTGCTCTGGAAGTAAGAAGTGGATGTCTCACCGGGGCGCTGAAGTGTGTTTTGATGATGCCGGGGGCCACGCAGTTGACCCGGATGTTGCTCTGAGCCAGCTCGGGGGCCAGCGCCCGGGTCAGACTCACCAAGGCCGTCTTACTAACGCTGTACGCCCCCAAGCCCTGCAGAAACGTCACTCTCAGAGTCAGAATACAATCTTTGCAATGTCGCTCACCGTCACTGGTGTTGATCGCCTGACCTGCATCGGTTGGTAGGCAGCAACGGACGACACAAACACGACATTTCCCCCTCTGAAAGAAGCACTCGCATTAAAAACAATTCTCTGTCAGCAGTATGCAAATGGATTTTTTAAAATAATAAAAAAAAAAGGTAAAGTGTAGGTAAAGTTTTTTTTAATAGTAGAATGTGCATATTTTAATTTTATCATTTATTTATAATTAATCTTATTTAACAAAGTCAACTGTTTAAATTCATGCTTTTATTTTGTACTATTTAAATTTGTACTCGTTTTACTCTGTAAAATACTTTAGTATGATTGGTTTGAACAATTCCCGAATAATATTTGTGTAGTTTATTATTTACAATGAATTAACAAATTATTTAATGAGATAAATGTATCAAAAATAAAAGCTAGGTTTTTGTTTTTTAACTCACCCCCTTTTTGCCATATGAGGCACCACCAACTTGGTCATAAGGAAGGCTGCTTTTACATTTACGGACATAACCTAAAAATGACAGAACGACAGTTAATTTGAGTTCCCCCCCCCCTCTCCCAAAAAAAAAAAATAAAAATTCCATTCTGTTACTAACCTTGTCCCAAACTTCCTCTGTAGTGTCCATGAAGTTTCCGAAGAAAGGATTGACCGCCGCGTTGGACACCAGGATGTCAACGCCGCCGCACTGATCCAACGTCTACGTAAAAGACGCAACAAGATTTACGGTGCATGCGGGCAGCATTCAAAGCGCTGTACTTTTCCCACCGTCTGAAGCAGCCTTTCTCGATCGCCTTGGTTCCCGATGTTACAGGTGGTGCCGGTGACGCGGATGTTCTGGCTCTGCAGCTGGGCCACGGCCTCGTCCACGCCGGCCCGCCGCCTGCTGCTCACCACCACGTGCGCCCCCCTCTCGCCCAGGGCCCGGGCTGCGGCCAGGCCGATGCTGGAGCCGGAGGACACGGGTTCCAATCTCTGGGATTTCTAAATCAGGCAGGACAAGACTCTTACCCAGCCGTCGAGGCCGTGACGATGGCCACTTTCCCTGCAAGACTGCTCTGAGACATATTTCTTGGTCCCGAGAGTGGAGTGTTCCAAAGGCACCTGAAGGCAACCCTCAACATCACCTGTGAGGTCACAAACAGGTACACAGACATTATATATAAGCAGTGTGCAAATCTGCTTTAAAAAAAATTATAATTGCCTGTAGATGCCACAAGATGGCGGCAACCTTCTTTGTCCAAATGAAACTCAATTTTAACAGAATTCCTTGACAAGAAGGCACCAAAGCACAATTTTTCTCGAAATGAAACTCCTCAACTCACTTCAACATTGTTTTTTTTTTTTACACCAAATTGGCGCCACAGTAATATTTGGGTTACTTTGGATTCAGTACAAAATCAGAAAATAGGTGTGTTAAAAAAAAGTAAGTTCCCAAAAATTCGTACTAATTATTAATATCACGTTGTAATCATGGTTACTACAAATACTTTACAAAAACGTAAGCTGCAACAAGTTTTGTTCTGACCGCCCAAACCCAGGATCAGTTGCCTTGCAGATTTGAAATTTGATTGGTTAAGAAACAATTCTGCTGTTACACGCGGGGCCAGCCAAATGAAGGCCAATAGTGGCGTTCAATGACCATTTCTGGACCGCAAACGACACGTTGAAAGATAGCTACGTGTCGTAGTTGGCAATTGCGTTATCTCGCCACATTTCAACACACCAACTACAGCAACAGTCTTTCAAATAAAATAAAAAACAATTCAAGACCTTTAAACTCCTCGTACTGCGTGAACTGGAACTCCAGTTGTTCTTCCGGTGAACAAAAACTGTCACAATAAAAGCATACAATAGCTATCGATTGGATCTATCAAATTGGGGATTTAGACATATTTTAGGTTTATGTCGTCCATTCTATCCCGTTAAGAGTTTGGTGATTTTAATTTACAGCTACTGATCTGATGTATAATTTATTTTTAATCTAGCCATTAAACGCATCTCACGGCAAGGAGCCAATCAGAGCGCGAGTGAGTGGCCAAGTTACGCGATCGAGCAAGTAACTGGATTAAGTCGAGCGAACTGCCGTCAACCCTTCCGGATGATTTGTAGATCGTCGAAAGTACGTCAGCGTCGGAGAAGGCGGAGATCATTTTGTTGTCATCGGCCGAAGATGATTGAAAGCCAATGGCCACTCGGTTTTTACGCTTGAGAAGAAGCGCTTTCGCCCCATCTCACACTGATCGCCGATGTGGAAGTTTACCGGCGAATACGAACAAGGAAGGTAATTTATTTTTTCGCCACGGCGAACATACTCTTGGATGGTTTTGACCTCCTTTGTGAGGAAACTGCAGAACAGAAGCGGCGTTTTCGTCCCGCTAATGTTAGCGAAGTAGGCCGCGGGAGTCGAGTATGTCCCCGGTAATGTAACGGGGCGACATTCCGTAATTAAGCAGCCTGGCAAAAGGCCAATTGGGATATCATTGGAGCACCGAACCGGATGCTAAGCTAAGGTTAGCTTCTAACATGACCGGGGCGTGGGATGACGGGACAGGTGTTGGCCAGTCGCAATGAATCTTTCTGGACAAATGTGTGCTTAAAGTAACGGTTCCGAACGGTCCGCAGGCCCAGCGTTTGTATTTGACAAGGCGGAGACGATGTGAGCCGCACGGAGCTCGCTGACCGAGCGGAACACTCGAGTTCGACCTTCCCCGACAGCGACGAACCCTCAGCACTTCACAGCCATGTCGGTTTCTGTAAGTATCCGACTCGGAAACGTCCCAGCACGGAGGAGGGATTCGACTCTTTTTGTGGACCCAGCATTTTGGCCACATGCTTCTGGTCCCCAAAAATGAAAGTGGGGAGGGGGTGGGGGGGGGGGGGGGCTTTTGGGTTGGCAGTGAAGGCAAGGGACAGATGTGGCTCTCCTGCCCCATCCCCCCGCTCACACCATTAAGCCGCTCTGTCCATTTGACCACTCAGCCATCTTTGGCCCTTCGTGATCACTGCATATTTGAATATTTTAGCTTGAGTCCCTAGTGGATAGCACGCCTGCCTCACAGTTCTGGGGTTCGGCGTTCGACTCTTGGCTTTTGCATGTTCTTCCTGCGCTTGCGTCGATTTCTACAGGTGCTCCTCCTTGCTTACGCGTACCTAAATCGTGCATGCCAGGTCTCTTAAAGACTTGAAATTGTCCGTAGGTCCGTATGTGACTGTGAATGGTCGTTCGCCTTTGTACCCTGCCATTGGCTGGCGACCGGTCCAGGGTGTACGACCTCTCACCCAAAGTCAGCTGGAATAGGGGCTCACCTACTCCCCGAAACCATTTTTTGAGACCCAGTACGAGTGCAAGTACCGACATGTTACTACCCACCGAGAACCGATATTCGATGATACCATTACGTCTTTTGGGCCGATGAAAATCGGTTTTGTTTGAAACAAATACATACATTTTACTCAAGTATGACACTTTTTAGAGTAACAACTTGACATTTGCTGACATTTTAACACCCAATATGTTTTCCTAAAAGGCCATGTCAAATTTCCCTCACGGAAGTCAAGAGTGTGGTGGAAATATAAACGTAAAATGTGCCCAAAAATGCCATGTTACCGCTTTCTTTGAACTCCAAAATAACATGCGTAACACAAGACTCTAAGTAAGCCTGTTAGAAAATGGATGGACGGCACTCGAGTCTGCGATTCCTCTCCTGTCACGGTCGACGTCGTCCATCTCTTGTATTCTTCCCCTGAAACAACCGAGCTGTTCAGCTTTGCCATCAATGTACTTGTTGTTCGTGATACGCAAATGTGAGTTTGTCTTGTGTGTCTGAAATTAGACTTAAAAACCTGTTTTTGAACACGTGTCCCCTCGACAGACGGTGCTGGCGAAGGCGCTCTTTGACAACACAGCTGAGAGCCCGGAGGAATTGGCTTTCAGGAAGGGCGACATCCTGATGGTTTTGGAGCAGGAGCAGAGCGGCGGGCCCGGCTGGTGGCTGTGCTCCCTGCACGGCCGGCAGGGCATCGCCCCGGCCAATCGTCTGCGCCTCCTCCGGACCGCCCCGGCCCCCGGCCCGGACTCCGTCTACTTGTCCCCCGGCAGCGCGGACGACGCGGACGCCGTGTACCGCTGCCCGCCGGCCGCCGGCGAAAGCCGAGGGACCGGCGCCGCCTCCAGACCCGGCGAGCTCCGCAAGGCGGACGGCGGACGTCCGCGCTCGCACTCCAGTTCCGGATCCCGACCCAGGCCTGACTGGGACATGGGGGCGGGGGGTCGCCCACGCTCTCCTTCCCTAAGAGGACGGGGCGCAGACGTGACCGGAGCTCTTTATCAGACCCCGGTGAGCCCGCTGCCCTCATCTGCTCAGCACGCCAGGCAGCCAGGAGCTCAAACGGCCCCAGAGTCTGTGTACCTCTCCCCCGGCGGAGTCGCGAGGGGGGGCGACGACTCCGAGGACGCCACATATCTCGTCCCCCGGGAAACGCTAAGCGCAGAGCCCTCTGATGACTGTTACTTGGTGCCGAAAGGGACACCACTTGCCGGTGAGGATGTTTACCAAACCCCAACAGGAGGAGTTCTTGCCGCCTGCCCCAATGGGCCCTCCTCCGTCAACGGAACCCACCAGGCTAAAGTGAGTCAGGATATGCCCGGGATGTACCAAACGCCCTCTTCTATGCCGGTAAGCCTTCAAAGGACTTCGTCGTCCCCTGCCCAAGCGGCCCCCGGACCCCTCCTCAAGGGCCCGTCGCCCACCACCGCTGTGGCCAGAGGCAAACCGGGTCTCGCCTGCCACCGGGGGTCCCCTTTGCTGGTTCGAGCGGGCCACCCCCGAGTTCCCGGATCGCCAAATTTTGCTCGAAAGCCCCCGCCCCCGGCGCCCCCGGTGAGGGGAGTCACGCGGAAAGACGGGCAGCGGCCAGTGCCTGTGTCGGGTGACTGCGGCGCGGCGGAGGTGGACAGACAAACGAGTCAGGACCTGGAGAAAAGCAACAACACGCACAACAGCAAAGGGCCAAATCAAGATTATGCAGACCCCGTGGATGATCAGGTTTGTGACACGGAACAATAAACTGAATATTTCCGTTCCCACTCGACGTAGCAACCAGGCACAGAACACGTCACTTATCAATACTGGACAGTATTTTATATACATTTATGCTTATACACATATTTGTGTGTTCAAATACGTTTAAAAAGTGTGTGAAGTTTTAAGGGTTAAACTATTTAAAATATGTTTTGAAGGCTGTGGTCTCGATATATTCAGTGTATCCTATTTGGAAATGGTCTTTTTTTTTTCTTTCTTTTTTTTGATGATGATAGGTATACGACACCCCACCCAGCGGCAGGTGGCAGCGTGCGGTGCCGACGGTGCTCAGCAGTGACGACGACGGCATCTACGACACTCCTCGCACCGCGCCCCCGCACCTCCACACGGAGACCGAGGTGATGACGACGTCGCTTTCTTTCGGCTTTTGTCTGTCGATGTCCGTTGGTTTAACAGCTTCAGCTTTTGTCTTGTGCCTTGTTTCCCAAGCGGCACATATTTGACAGTCCAAAAATTTCAAGGCACACTGCCAAACAAAAATGTCACAAAGTACTGTAAATATTTTGAAATAATGATGACCTGTTTTGCTGTTTTTGTGATCAGCCCTAAAATCAGTGAAAGTCTTACTTTGCTGCCGTATTGTGGCATTTTGATGTCAAAGAACTACGTCGAAGTGAGTTGAAGAGTTTCATACAGACAAAAATAGTACTTTGGTGCAATCCCGGTGTCAAGGAATTGTCCTGAAATGAGTGGAGGAGTTTCATTCGCCCAAAAATACTACTTCGCCGCCATCTTGTGTCGAGAAATTAGGTTTATGTGAGCTGAGGAGTTTCATTTGGACAAAAATAGAGCTTTGTCGCCATCTGACTGTCGTGGCATCGATTGGCAATTATAAACCTTTTTAGGTGAGCGTCAATTACAGATTTGTAACTATTTGCTTGAGGGTTCGGTCTCTGTCCACGTGAATAATAGCGGGGGGTTTTGACTACTACTTTCCTTTTTGTCATTTTATTACATTTTTGACTCTCTGATGCAAGATTTAAAGTACATATATTGCACTAGACCCCATCTTTAGTTGGGCATTGACTCTACCGGACTGTGATCAGCTGTTCCACCCCTGCCAAAAATGATCCGAACCTTCCTCGGCGTCCTTTTGAGGAGTTTAGCTCCCTGCCTGAATGCACCTTACTGGACTGCATTCCGAAATTCTGTTAACCCCCCAAGGCGAGGCCACACCTGTCTCGGTCTGCTGCGGTAGGCCGCCTATCCGGTCCAAGTGCTGCCGCTATTTTCTCCCGGTCACGCCCATCTGTTCGGGTTAGGCCGCGGCCGCAGCGCCAGTGGTCTCCCTTTCATGCTCCTCGAATGTGCGCGCCAGCTGTCGGATTGTTTTTGCTCCAGTGACTGCATATGCGTTGACACAGGGATGTCGGAGTGGACAAATATATCCTGGCCTTCGTTTGGTGGTTAGCGACTCTTTGATGCATCTGCGTGTGGGTTCCCAGAGGTTCTTACTTCAATGGTGCGTTTAAAAGCCCGGCCAACTCGCTACCTCTCCTACTGCGACGGTCCGCTCGGTACAGTAATCCCTCTCTCTTCACGGGCGGATCGTGACCGAGCCCTGCCGCAAATAATTGACGAACCCCCAACATGTTTATGTTGCCTTGATTGATGGTTTGAACCATAAATGTACCACAAACTATGATCACACAATACATATTTTAAACTCATTATACAATATTACTCTTAAAAATAAATGGCTTACAGATTTTTTGATTTCCAACAAATGCATCCAAAGTGCAACGTCTACATGGGACAAAGATTCTTCCACCTCTACTGACAACCCAGACTTCACTTCTCTCACTCCCACATCGGTGGGAATTATGTTGAGGAGTTTTATTTAGACAAAAGTAGGGCTTTGCTGCCATATTGTGGTATCTATAGATGATTTGAAACTTTTTTTTGTTTGTTTTTTGTTTTTTTTGGTGGTGGGGTGGGCAGGATGTCAGCTGGCCTCTGTTACATCTCATTGCGACCCTAATGAGGATAAGCGGATGGCGGGCTGATAACGAATGGGTCGTCTCCGCTTACAGGTGTACGACGTCCCGACCATAACACTGAATGGCTCGACTTCGGACGTCCCACCGAGCGCCGCCGTGCCTGCCGACGCGGACGACGTCTACAGCGTACCCACTCTTCCGGGCGTGCCTCCGGCTCCCGGGGAGACCGCCGCGAGCCTTTCCGGGGAGGACGCGAGCCAGAACGGTCAGGTCTGTTGCGTCCCGGCCTCCGAGAAGCGGGCCAGCGCCGGAGACCGGCAGCGGGACTCCCCGGACTGCGGGATCTACGATATGCCGGCCCTGACCGCCGAAGTCCTCCCCCACTCATCCTCGTCTTCCTCCACCTCCACTCGCCGTCTCTCCGTGTCCAGCAACGGCTCCGGGGATGTGCAGTGGAGGTCCTCGCTCTCCGGCCTGGTCCACGCCGTGCTGAGCGCCGCTTCCTGCTCGCCCGCTGCTCTGTCTTCCCGTGATCTGGCCACGTCGCTAGCTGAAATCTTGTCCGCATGGAAAGCCAGCCTCTCCGGCGACCCGCCGCCGCTGCCCCTTCAGCAGGCTTGGGCTCGCCTGTCGGACCTCCTCCCCGCGTTATCTGCCGTGGGCAACGCTCCTCCGTCGGAAGGACTCCTGTCACTGGTCCGGCGCTCCCTGGAGGAAAGCGCCGTCCTCTTGCAGACTCAGGGTCGCCCTCGATTGCCTTCCCAGGAGTCTTTGTCCCGCAGGCCGCTGCCCGCTCTCCCGGTGTCTGACGGGAAGTCGACGGGAGGCGGAATGGGCTCCCGTAAGAGTAGCTGGATTCAGGAACGGCCTTTGCCCCCGACTCCTCAGCCGGCCTTCCCCTTGCCTCCCACTTTGGCCACGGTGACGCTCACGGTGGGCCACGGCGACGAAGATCCCGGCAACGAATACGCCGGCATCGGCTTGACTCCCGTCCCAGCCCCGGTCCCTAACGGTGACAGTGTTGGATATGTAAAGTTGCAGGTCAGTTATTTTGTTTGTCCGAGCATTCTTTGTTGTTGTTCATGCTGTTGTTTGACTGGGTGTCCCCCGTTTTCTTATCTCCGTGTAGGGAAAACCGGAGATTTCCCCGGCACAGAACGGACAAACGATCACTTCAGAGCCGAGAGTAAGTCGCCTTCGCTGTCCGAACGATGGCGTCCTTTGTGTTTCCGCAGTCAAAGCCACTTTATTCCCAACCTTTATTGTGCCAAGGCACTTATTGTACGTCACACCACCAAACAAAAGTAGTGTGAAATAATGATGAGCTCGTCTCGTGGTACTCACAAATGTATTTACTCATTGTGAAATCTGTTGAGCAAAAGTCAAAAGTACTCAGACTCTGACGTGGAGGTTGAAAAAACGAACATGCCGATTTGGACAAAGTAAAGAGTAAAACGTACTGGTTTGTTTTCAAACGTTGGGAGTAAATGTGAAAAATTAATACTCGAGTAAAATACAGATACCTGAAAAATCTACTTCAGCACAGTAACGTGTAGTTTGCTACTTCCCACCACTGCTGTTGAGTTGCACATGAAGCTATTGCTCTGTTGTACAAATGGCAGCAGGTGGGCACAGATCAATTGTCCCTTCTGCCAACTAGTCGTAGAGCATTCAAGTATAATAAATCCCAATTTTTGGACCAGTTGAGTGAGATTGTGTAATTTCCCGCGGCACGCCTGACGATCTCTCACGGCCCAGCGGTCCGGAATCACTCGTCAAAACGGATGAGTCACGGCGTGAGTCTGTTCACCAATGAGACGTGTGACTCAGGAATCCAGCACGTTGGCTCCCTTCCTGATTACCTTTCCTATGATTCTGTCAAAAGATTTAATTTTTTTTTTGTTTTCCTGAGAATGTCAGTGTCAATATGAAGACATCACGGGACCCTGGGACACATTTACAAACAAGCGTTGCATTTTGTTATCCAGTCTCCTGCGGAAGAGCAATGTGTTCTTGTTGGGTTTTTTTTTTTCTTCCTTGCACTGTCTGCATTTTTGGCCCGCTTGTGGAGTCCTGAGTTGAGCCAACAAGTGGTCACTTGTGTATGGTGACAATTTGGCCTTACATAGGACCGGGAGTCTGCAGGACAACAAGCCGAAGACAAGGAGTCTTTCAACAGACGTTCACTGACGTACTCTATCTAATTGTGTTTGTCTGGGTCTCCCGGGTCTCATTTGAATACATTTGTTGCCAGTGTTTTTCGCCACGTACGGCCAACTATTGGCAGAGATCGGGACCGAGCCCTGCCGCCAATTGCGAAAACCCGTGAGGAACGGTTCCCCCGCGATATTCAGCTTCACCGTAGGTCAACTGTGAATTTGCGGGAGGTTACTGGACAGTTGTAGCTTTTTGTTAGCTCCAGTAGCTCCACGTTTAGTTGAACTTCAAACAAGCTTTTATTTTGCTACTTCCTTGTTCGCGAAGTGATTTCTGTTTGAAGGGGACGGCGGCCGTGTTTATTGAGCGGTTTTCCAAACCTTGTCTCCAGCTGACTCCGTCCCCTCCCCTGCCGGTGTCCCTCTCGCTGGAGGATTCGGAGCTGCTGTCCTTCTACTCGTCACAGAGCCTGGCTCACCTCTCCTGCCTGGCCGACGCCATCGACGTGCTCTTCGCCAGCGTGCAGGGCAACCAGCCGCCCCGCGTTTTCGTGGCGCGCGGGAAGAGCCTCATCGTGACGGCGCACAAGCTGGTGTTCATCGGCGACACGCTGTCCCGCCTCCTCACCTCCGTGGACCTGCGCGCCAAGGTGCGTTGCCGGCGCTGGTGGCGGCTCGCAAGGGGACCTTCTGTCCTTCATTTCTTGTTTCCATCCCTTCTTTCCTTCCTGCTTTGCTGTTGTGCTTCCTTTCCTACATCCTTGTTTTCTTTGTTCCCTCCATTCTTCCTTCTTTCCCTCCAACCTTGTTTTCTTTCTCCCGGCCTTCCTTCCTTTCTTACATTCTTGTTTTCCTTTCCTATGTCATTCCAGTCTTTCTTCCCATCTTTTCGTCCGACCTTCTGTCAACTTTCCATAATGTAATTGTAAATAATGTCCTCTTTCATGAGGAAAAAAATGTACCTTCTGCAAATGGTATTTTTCCAAGCCGCCCTCTGCTCTCAGATCACAACTTCCGGGGGTCGCCTGTGCCAGGCCTTGAAGGCGGTCGTCGTGGCGACAAAGGGCGCGGCCCAAAACTACCCGTCGGTGTCGGCCTCCCAGGAGATGGTGGACCGGGTCGCCGAGCTCTCCCAGCAGGCCGCCGGCTTTTCCGCTCTGCTCCAGCGCCTGGCCGAGATCTCCTCGTGATGTTTTCGGACGGGCAGCGTGACAAACCTTGTTGACACTACACACCTTGCCTTATTTTGTTATTACACTATTTTGTTTTTTTGGTCCTGTCCTTCTCAGTTGTGTGGCTTGGTTTTGCCCTTTCCCCTCTTGTGCGTGTTAACTTATTGAGGACCGGAAGCCACTCTGGAGTATTTCATTTTCTCCCGAGTTTAAATGTCAGAGGCAGGGGATTCGAGTCACTTCCCTTGACTCGAGTCGCCAGTTATAGGACTCGGGACTTGGGAAACTTAGGAAAGACTCGACTTAGGCTTGAACTAAATGACTTGACAAGTCTTGTCTGTTTACATTTGAAAATCTTCACTTTTATGCTAGTGAGGAGTTTTGTGTTTTTAAAGAAAAGGGACATTTTGTGTAGTGCGCGCAAACCTGACAGCCAACTAGTATGCTAAAATGTGGAGTGCGCACTCCAAAAACTGGGCTTAAAAAAAAAATTTGAAATGAGAAGTTAAAGCAAAATGATCTGCCAATAGAACAGGAAATTTCGACTTGTCGAGATTTCTTAGTCATAACCCCCACCGATATCTTAAAGCTGGTATACATCTGTGGAATTGTGGTATTGACTTATGACCCAAGTTATGATCGGACTCAACTGGCTTGAAGTTTAGCAGTGACTCGAATGGACTTTTTTCCACACTAAGTTGGTTAAGACATACTTGACTTACACCTTCAGTATCTCACAAAAGTCAGAACACCCCTCACATTGTTGTAAATCTATCTTTTCATGGGACAAAACTGAAGTGACACGTTGCTGCAATGTATAGTAGGCAGTGAACAGCTTGTATAACTAAATTTATTGTGATGTCCCCTCAACCACTGGCAACAAAAGTGAGTACACCCCTTAATGAAACTCTCAAATGTTGTCCCATGAAAAGATAAGAACCAAAATGTGAGGTGTATTCATTTTTGTAAGATTCCATATGTGACTTACTCCCACCTCTGCTAAGTATAGCAGAGGAGGAGACATTTCCATTCTGGTTCTGGCCTACTTCTTGACTGCGATACCTCCAAGGCAATTTTGTTCTCACCACTCCCGCAGGCCTCCATCCTTCCTCGGCCTGTGCTCGTGTTGAGTTTGTGCGAGACGTGAAGATGACGCGCTGTGTAGTAATCCATCCCAACACACCTCGAGTGACAGTTCCCGCCTGGCGAGAATTCCCGGAATGTCAACAAGTCGGGGGGCCAAATTGCCCCCGGGGCCGCTCCTCTTTCCCACGGTCTTGTGGCGTACAAAACCTGTGGACCGAGTTTCCCGATCTCCACACGTCGCGACTTGCTTTTTGACATTGGTGCGGCACTAAATGGTGGAGTGCGCTCACGCTCCTCTGCGAGTCTTTGCTGGCGTTTCTGGCGTGTTCTACAAATGTGGACCATGGGCCGGCCGGCCCTTTGCTCGAGATGCTCATCCAGTGTTGCTTTGTCTCAGTGAAGATCATACGGCCACGCCGTCATCGTCCTACCTCCCATCCCACCTTTCATACACACTTTTGTCCTTTGTCAAATCATTCCTACCTTCCATTCTCCCTTCACACTATCCCGCTTTCCTTCCTTCAGTCTCCCTTCTTTCTATCCTTCCTTTCATACTCCTGTTGTTCCTTCCTTCTCTTTCATGCTATTCTAATACCTTCCATCCTTCATTTTCTTTTGTTGTCGTCATCTTTTTTGTTTTTGACGTTGGTGTGGCACCGAATGGCACCTTTGCCCATGTTTCATCTCTGTTCTCCGAAGCCGGTCCGTCATTAAGCCCGTCGCCGAGGCTACTCATCACCTGTTACTTTGTCTGGATTAGGATCATATGGACACACTACAAATTATTGACCTCATCCTTCCAAGCATGCTTTCGGGAACCCTCCTGTCCCATTTTCTCTGCTGTAGTGTCACCTTGTGGATATTTGAAGTATTATTGGAAACTACACCTGTTACGTGTTTGAAGAGACGCAAGTAACCTTTATATTTATTATGATCATTTACATGTTTTGTTTTTTCATTCATAACTTTACTATGCTTGACTTTGTCATGCACATTCTTGTGTGATTTGGTTCGGCGCTGTATTGCAGTGGTTCTCAAAGTGGTCGCTGGGGGGTGGGGGCGCTTTTGAAAACCAGCTCTTTGTCAGTTCCCGGCCAGGTTGTTGGTGTCAGTAGTGCACGTCAGCTTGCGGCGATGGTTCAGATCCTTTCCATTAGCAGGTCATGAATATTTAGGTTGACATGTTACGAAAGATAATTCGCATAATGCACATTGTAGTTATTTAATTGGCCTTGGGATTAAAAAAAAAATCTCCCCTGGAATGAAAAGGTTCTCCAACCCTGGTCTATTGTCAAGAAATTCCCATCCCCCTTCTTTCTCGTGGAAAAATGTCCCCGTTACTGTTTATGTTGTACAAGGCAAGTTTTCTACACTCGTGAACTCAACCCTGTATGCTGAGTTCTAGCAATACAGAAACTACACCTCTTCACTTTTCAACACTGCTATGTCTGCCCTGTATTCCAGAATAAACATCTTTTTTGCAGTCAGTAAACAACATGACTTCATTGCTGTTACAGCACTGCACAAAGGTACCTGACTCACGAGTGCCCCAATTTATGGTGACTTTTTTTTACTTTGTTGGGGGAACGGGACAAACAGTCAAATTCAAAATGAAAACACACTCAAGGAGCATGGAGAGAGTGATGTGACTGTCACAGAACCAATTCAACTCCCACTGTACTTGAAATGGCGATCGGGCGTTCCGACGTTTTCCGGAAACTGCCGAACGGCAGCCCCTCGTCGGTTCCTCTCCGCCCTTAACTGTCACTCGGGCCGTGCCGAAGTCCTCCGGAAAGTGCCGAACCCCGACGCCGAGCGCCAGCCGAAACGACGCTTGTCGGGAGTGCTTTCGACAAGATGGCGGACGAGGATATTACGCTTGATGGACAGCCTTTACAATCCCTCCGTGTCGCCGATTTGAAAGCCGCGCTGGAGCAGAGAAACCTGTCCAAGAGCGGGGCGAAGAACAAACTCATCCAGCGACTGAAGGGGGTGAGTTTGGTGACTGTTTTTGGGGGGCGCCTGGTGTTGAGTGTGGACAAGTTTACTAGCAGGAGGCTGGCGGAGGAGGGAAGCGGGGGTGGAGGGTCTTAACCGACCGACGGTTTGCGGGAACAAGCAAGCGAGCACGCGAGGAAGCGCGTCGGTGCCAGATAGTACACGCAACACTTGGAACGGTGCACTCCTATGATAGACGTCGCCGGCACGGCTAAGCTAACCGCGAGCCTCGCTACGAGCCGCAATTTGGTAACTAGTTCCAGTGGGGCACCGTGTTGCACACACTTGGGAGTGTGCACCTGTCAAGTCGAGGCCTAAGCGAGCGAACAGCCGCTCACCGTGGACGTCAAAAAGGCAACGACAACAACAAAAAAAAGCACAATTCCCGTAAGGACTCACCACTTGTGTCATGTGGGCCCACGTTGTTCTGTTTGTTGTCATTTCTGCCATCAAAGCCTGCGGCCGTATCAAGGCCGTGGAGCTCGGCTTACATGTGGACTCGAATTACCTCCACCCAACAGTGGACTTAAGTACACGGTTCCGACGCAAATTATACGGAACTCGGACTCGGTCACTAACCTACGCTAACGTAGTAGTGAAGTTATAAATACAGATAATATTTGTATGACAAACACTTCAGGGCCATAAAAAACAAAACAGGAAGTACGGTCAGCGTGCCGGTGCCACAGTTGCACGAAAACACTTCCAGTCCCTAAATATAAATCAGTCCAATGGGGGAGAAAAACATCAAATAAAATGTTGTGCCGCAGTTTGATCTGATGGCATTTCGCTGTTCCGTGCAGGCACTGATGCTGGAGAACCTGCAAAAGTCGTCCACCTCTCACAGCGGACTGCAGCCCAACTCTCAGGTAATGAATGCCCACTTCACTGTTTTAAGTATTTGAGTTTCACGCTGCAGGGATATTCTTTGTTTTTTTTTTTTTCTTTGCAGATCGGGGAGGAGATGAGTCAGAATAGCTTCATCCAACAGTATCTGGCCAAGCAGCAGGAACTCCTCCGTCATAGACTGGAGCGAGAAGCCCAGCTTGAGGACGAGACCGACGGTATAAGAAGCTCGTAAATACGCTCCCAATCATCGAGTATATTCAATCATTGCGCCGTTGTTTTGAATGAGAAGCCGCGAAAGTGACTCCAGTAAAATGTACCCCAGAAAAATTTGCGAGTATGCGAATGTTGACGTGCGCGAGCGGTGATTCACGAAGTAGAGACGCCGCGCTGTCGTAAGCAACGACTCACTCTTCGCTCCCCCTGACAGAAAGCCCAGCAATGCCGGAAGAGGACGAAGACCAGTCGGACGACGACAGCTCGCCCTGCGTCTCTGACAAGGTCGGTGTTCCGCGACTCGCCGAGTACACAAGTGCTACCGAAAAATACTTGGCGCTCCAAGTATACAGTAGCACAGCGGTTCCAAGTTTTGGTCAAAAACGAAGCGGACGTTTTAGTTCTAAAGCGTATTTATAATTATGATCCACTGTAACATTATACGGTTTGAACATTAACACTGCACTTAAATATAGGAAAATAAACAACTACGTAAATATTTAATCAAATGAAATGGATTGGTCTGACAAGTAAAATGTAAATAAATCAATTTTGAACAACAAAGCATTCTTAATACTTAAGTTAAATACAACTGAACTGGACTCAAAACACGTACTGTACATGAAAAGTTAAAATAAGTACTGTATATATATATATACATATATATACATAAAAGTTTCAGCCACTGTAAGATTGTGCACACTTTGGAGTAAGACTATGATGACCTATGGCTGGACACAGAGAATCCAGGTCAGGAAATAATGATTTGGTTAAAATGCATTGTTCATAAAAGCAAAATCAAAATGCAAACCAACAAATGTTTTTCAAACAAAGTGTTCTTTAATTTAAATAGAATTATATTGCTCTAAAGGTTAAATACAACAAAACTTTATTTAAAAATATCTTTTTAAGATTTGTAAGAATAAAATAATTCCCCATCATGCTTTGGGAATGACCCGAGCAGGATATTCATGAAGTCAGTCTGACGTGTGAATTTCTGCACAGCAGAGTCACCCTGTGGCAGAGAGGGCGGGATCTCTGAGGGGTGAAGGGGCGATGTCACGTAGGCAAGACGGTGCCGCCGGTCACCGGGAGGTCCCGGAAGCTCCCGGAGCCAGGATGCAGAGGGCCACTTTTCCTCAAGGACACAAGGAGCCACCGGCCCCCTCTCCTCCCCGCGCCGTGGCCTCCCTGTCGGTGCGCGTCCTGGGCCAGCCGGACCGCCAGGGCCTGCCCCCGGCCTTGTCCAGAGCCCAAGAGAAAGAGGGCGTCGCGCCCAGCGAAACCGGATCGGCTCATCCCGTGCTCCACCTCAGCCGATCGGCCGGCGTCTCAGCCGGAGGTCAGGTCCAGGAGGACAGTGACGACGACGACGATGACGGTAGCGGGGATGACGAAGATTGGGGGCCCGGGCCCGGCGGAGCCCGAAAAGGCAATCGCGCCCCCCCTTTGCCTCCGCAGATGCCCGCCAGTGCGGCGAGGTCCAAACGTAAGCTTCAGCCTCCGCAGCACATCCCGCCACCGCAGCCGCACCACAACCTGATGCAGCTGCGCCACCCGACGCCCCCTCCCTCGCCACCTCCTGACCTGTTTCCCCTCCCGGACACCCCCAAGCAGAGCCCACCGGACACCGACGACAAGGAGGGGGAAAGCTCCGGAGCGCCGCACGCCGTCTCGCAGAGGCAAGACTCTGACTCGAGATCCCGCTCCAGCAGTCCCGAGCCCCCCGCGAAGCGCAGACCGGGCCCGCTTTCTCTGCTGGTGCACAAGATGGAGTCGGAGGAGGCGCAGACCAGCGCGGGTACCAGCGATTCTCCGGAGGGGAGCAAGAAGAAAGAAAACGAGACGGGCGACCGCAAGGAGAAAGAGACAAAAACGCGAGATGATGAAAAGCTTGACGAGAAAAAGCAGGCAACCGACGATAACCGCAGGGCCGAAGCCCGGGACTCGGGTTCCTCGTCGGATTCGGACTCGCGGTCCGACTCCTCGTCCAAATCATCTTCATCATCCTCGTCCGTCAGGGTTGAGTCACGCCATGTGAGGCAGACGAAGGTCAGTGATCAAGCTGAAAAACGTTATTCCCTATATAATGCCCTCAGTGTATTCCACAACATAGTTAGATGAACAAAGATGATGATTATTATTATTTGTGGTCAATACATCATAATTTACATCCAAATCAAGTGAAATTACATCCCAAATGAGGGGTTAGGAATCACTGGGATAGAGCACTGGCAAAGAGCTGGGAACATAAGGGTGCCTGTTGTGTCGTGTAGTTGAACGCGAAAGCACTTGCGTTTGCATTTGAATGTGTGCGTCCTATCATCTCACAGAGAGCCGAGCTAGGACAAGACGCAGATAATGAGACAAAGGGGACGGGGCCCGAGAAAGGACACCACCTGAAAAGGTTTGTAGCCACCCTCCGCCAGTACAACGTGCCCACACCACTGGAATCGCCGCAAATTCTAACGCTCTTCTCGCGTCTGCTGCCACGTAGCCGGCAGCAAACCTTAGAGCTCCAGAATGCTCACGTTTGGATTTTGTTCTTTGTAATTATAATTAATTAACCAACTAGTTGATCAAATGAAACGTAAAATTAGTTTACTTTTGTATTTATTTTGAACAGTTTCGTAATGTAATTGATGCTCATTTTAAATTGTATTATTTACAGTGACTTTAATTATCCTCAAACTATTGGTTAATAAAATAACAAATATTTTACTCCAATTTTGTATTCCACTATTAACAGCAAATCAGTTAACAAGTTATTTAATTAGCTAGCAATACTACAATTTTAGCGATAAATATTACAGGACTCTTGATCATGCAAATGATTACAGAACAGAGCCGAACTTTGCTCAACCCTGGTCCATGGTATGTCAAATGTTGTGATGTATTTACAGAGCGTGGTCAACTCCTAAAACTAACAGAAACACGATAAGATACGGTCAGGCTTGCTTTCCTGTGCTATTTTACTTCTAACAGGAACACCATTATTTTCCTGTAATGTTATAAGATTAGACAATGACAACATATTGAGTACGACACAAGAATCACTTCAATCTTACGGGTAAGTAGATTGTGCTGTAGTGGAGTTTGTATTTTCTATTAATTCTAACGATGCGATTGTTCTTTAGCGAGGCATCACGGCGCAATAGTGCTTCGCACGTATGCCTCACAGTCAAGAGGTTCTGAGTTCGCATCTAGGCGCGAGCATTCCTGTGTAGTTTCCTTGTTCTCCCAGTGTTGTTTTTTTTATGTTTTGTCCGGGCATTTCAAAAACATGCAAGACTCCAAATTGTCCATTGGTGCGAAAGTGAGTGTGAACTGTTGTTTGTATGTAAACTGCGACTGGCCACGGTGACCAGTCCAGGGTGTACCCCACCTCTCGCCCAAAGTCAGCTGGGGTTGGCTCAAGATCACCAGTGACCACAATGAGGATAAGCATACTAGATGGGTTGTTGGCATGTGCCCTGTGACTGGCTGCCAACCAGTCCAGGGAGTAACTCTTAATGATTTATATTGCTGCGTTCTTACGGCGACGCTAAGCTAGGAGGGGCAAAGTCGTCAGCACATTCCGTGTGTGGACGGCAAGAAAACCAAAAGACCAAGGATGCTGGTACATCATGCTGAATACGGTTGTGCACAACGCTGTACAATTACGACAAGGAAACTGAGAGTAACCAACCCAAAATAATATAATAATAGTAATAAAAAAAGTAACCAGGTATTTTATTTTTTTTTTACTCGTTTTCAAATATTATGTATTGATAACACCCATTTTGGCATTGATTAAAAAAGTGAACATCGTTGAAAATGAGCAAGTTACATCTAAATATCTATATGTCCGTGCATTGCCTTTGATAGAAACGTCGACCTCCCCAACATGGCTGCCACGTAGGCACGTTGGTAAGCCGGGTTGCTACAAAGCGGTGCTGGCGTATAGAAAATGGACGGACAGATGTTGTTTGTGTGCCTGAACAAAACTATTCTATTAGACTACTAATTGCGTTTTAATTTTCCATTACACACGTACAGGTCATTTAACGAAACAAACAGAAAGCTGAAATAAACCAACTAATACCGTCGTGGAGGACGTTGATATACTTTGTCAGGCATGTCATTGGACGCCCTGCCACTGGATTGGCTGTCGCCTCTCCCCCCCCCCTTTCCCTAATGGGTCCTCGTCGTCGTCCTGTTACATCTTGGTGTGATTTCCGCTCGTAGCTAACCGCGGCACCCGGCCTTTAATTCATTACAAGACGTTTTAATAATATTGTCTTATGTTTATATTATAGGAAGAGTTGAAAATCGTTGATGTAACTTTTATTTCGCTCGTGAACACGGAATATAATCGGTTTATTTTGTTTATTTGTTTTTTTCCTTTTACCTGACACCGCTTTCGCTAGCCAACATGGCTGGCATGCCCACATTGCATCCTTGGTAGCGACGCAGTAACTAGCCGCGCTGTGGGCGAAGCACCTCCGACGGGAGGTAATTTTTTTGGAAAACCCTCCGCCGACCGGGACGACCGCTTAGCGCGAGTGGGGATCGTTTCTGTCGCCGGTCGCCCCTTCCGCGAGACCGGCGAGAATGCTATCTGAGGCAAACAAAAACGGGTAAGAACGGGAGCGAGCCAGAGGGCGACACTGGGTGGTGCTGATGGATAGGGAGCATGTGGGAATGGCGACGGGTGTCTTTTGTTGGGTCCTGTTATTGTGCTACGTTATAAAAAAAAAAAAATAATAATAAGACTAAATCAGAACAACAGAACTTAATCGTCCTCTGGGGAGCAATGTAGTCCTGCTGTTGTCGAGGAATATCATTAGAGCAGATGTGGATGAGAACCAACACGCACGCGCGTGCGCACACACACACACGCTGATTGCCGATTTGAGTTGATCAGTACAGTACCGAACTATCAATTACATGCTCCAGGTGATTTGACGTTACAGATATTTAAGAAAAGGTTAGTATGCAAGATTGGTTGTAGATTTGGCAGATGTTTGAAGACTGCCAGTACGTAGTGCTAGTGGTTATCAAGCCTGCCTCACAATAGAGACGTTCTGGGTTCGAATCTCCGCTCCGGTGTGTTCTCCCGCGCGCTTGTGTGAATTTTCTCCAGGCTTCCTCCCATTTTCCAAAAGCATGCGAGACTCAAAATTGATTATAGTTGTGAGTTTAAATAGCTGTTTGTCTATGTGACAAGCGATTGACTGGCGACCCATCTCGGATGTGCTTTGCTCTGCCCAAAGTCACCTGTGATTGGCTCCAGTTCTCCAGTGACCCAATTGACAAAGACATTTTTGTTTTGGGGAGGGTCTGCGTGTGACCCGCCGGCGTTATTTATCAGACGTAACCCGTTTCTTCGCTTCTGGCAGGGCGGTGTCGGAGCCCACCGAAGCGGCCGTGTCCGAGGTGGAGCCCCGCTCCGAGAGCGCCGAGGCCCGGCAGCCGGCGCCGGACGCCGAGCCCGTCGACGGCGAGGGCCGCCTGGAGGAGGTAAGTCTGGCCGAGAGGGCCGGGCGTTTGGCCGTCTCCCGCTAAAACCTCGCATCCTCACTCATTCACGAACGAGCATGACTAGCTGACACTTGGCTCACTTGAAACCAACACAACCTGGAAAAAAAACGAGTACGGTGGTACCTCGATTTACGAGTGACCCGACTTACAAAATTTGCTAGCTTAATGCTAAAACACAATGCAGAATGCCATAGACGGGCTAACAAAACTAGCTTTGATGTTGCTCTTTTTTTTTTTTTTGTACAATATTGTTGTAATCCATTCCTCTTGCTCTCGTGTGCTTAAATGTTTTTATTGATTTAAGTGTGTTTAAAGACCTTACAAAAATTATGCTAAAACATGCCTCGGGTGTTTAAATAGGGTATTTTTATATTGCGGATTTCACTTAACGCAGGGGTTGTCTGAAACCTAACCCCCACGATGGAGGGGGATTACTGCAGGTATAAATTTTACTGTCTGTATTATATAAAATGCAATATTTATTTAAAAAAAAAAACAGATTACAATTTTGGGTGTTTTATCGGGGGGGCTGGAACAGATGAATGGCCTTTCTGTTCATTTCAATGGGGAAAGATGAGTTGAGTGATAAGTGTTTTGCGTTACGAATGTGGTCGGAGAATAGATTGAACTCTTAAATCAAGGCACCACTGTATTTTTGGCTAATTCTTGACCAGTTTTTGCAATTGGACCCCTCCCGAGCTGTGTTGGAGTTGGGTGCCGTGGCACTTCATTGCGTTTTAACCCAACTAATTGCTCAAAACGCCCGAGAGTGCAGACGCCGGGTAGTCGTTGACTCAGGTCGTCCGAATCAGGCTGCCCGAGGTGCATGTCCCGCATCGAAGGGCTCGTTTGTCACGTAGCCACGGTCGCGTTGTGCCTTTCACTATTCGCTTCAAGTTGCACTTCAAGCGTTGTATACTGTCATATCTGGAGTTAATGTGGTCGAGTTATCGGTCTTAATAAGTTTGTAAATCGTTTGAGTAGTGGGGTGTGTAGTGATGCATCATGGCTTGTTTCTTGCCTCTTTTCTTCCTCTCTCCTTCTTTAGCCTTTTGTATCCCCTCATGAACGCTTCTCTCTTAAATATATTTATGGTGTGATTGTTGTTTTAAAACCACATTGATTGCTTTGTTATGAAGGTGCCCATGCCTCTTCCATTGCCCCTAATGGTACAAGCTGCGTACTACTACTACTACTACCGCCACCGCCACCACCACCACCACCACCAACACCTCCTCCACTCCTCCTACTCCTCCTTCAACTCCTGTCCCGATATGCCTGAGTGCGTCGCTGCTACCCGAGTTAGGCCCTGAGTCTGCAACCCCTTTGTGGCACTGAATAAAGTCTGAGCCACCAGCTGGAACTGGAGCTCAGGTCAGACCGGCAGCCGTGGCAGCCGTGGTAACGGCAGACCCCAAGTTGTCACGGTAACCTTGCCGCGGTTGTCGGAAGCTGAACGGAACTGGACTGTACTTTCACGGTGCTGACTGTGGGCCTAGGGAAGGTGCTCCAGCCTCCCGACAGCCAGGTGCCCTTTTGTTTTGTGACACTGGACTGAACTTCCACCACAAGTCGAACGTGGACATTTTTCCCACTCTCAGATTCCAATGGAAATATGTCTGTCACGACACCATCAGACACGGTTTAAATGAAGCTGTTCTTCATGGACCCCTTGAACAAACTTTCAGTGGACAGTCAGCCATGGAAATGTCATTTGTGGCTGGTCGTGTTGCCAAGATGTTCCACAATGGACGTAAATAATGTGAAACTGCTGCTTCTGCCTCTGTGATGTCTTTCTGCCCACATCTTGGCACTTGGCAGAGTTCTCGCATGTGCAACTGCTTCCTGGATTACAATTCTGAACGCAACAAATGGACTTTTTCATTTTTTCAGTTATTTCGATATTTGAGATTTCTTTTATTTTTTATTTTTTGAGATCGTCACAAGGACTTCCCAAAGACTCTGATTTGTACTTTACCTGCTGAAACAAGGACGTGAAAGTGAACCTCACCCGAGCCATCTCACGGACACGATTGTGACTTTGTGAACAGCCGCTGATGAGCAAACGCGGCAAACCCCAAAGACTAAAAGTCCGCCACAGTGATCAGTTCCTGCACACTCAAATCGAGGCATGCCCTCACTCCTCCGCCTTCCCCGATTGGAGCCTTGTTGCCTAGATACAGTGCACAGGGTTGTGCGGTTGGGCCCTAGTCGAGCCAGTAAGGAATCAGGTGTCAAATGGTACCAGGCAATCACTTTTCACCATTTAAAATGTATCATTGCTAGAGGAATTACCATTCCTCATCGTAATTCACAGAAATTATTTGATACTGCAGTTTCCTTTGTGATAGTCTGACTCAAGTGGTAGTGCTAAAACATGATGATAGTCTGCAGTCTATTGTTAAATATGCTAATCCTTAGTGACTTAAGGAAAGAAACAAATTCTCCAGGGCTCCGTTTTCCACCTCTGCGTCACAGAACGCAAACAAAATTGGAGGAATTGTTCAAAAGGAATGGCACAAATCATGCGACAGTTTTGAAAGACCTTTAACACAGTCTGAAAATATAGCTTTAAAACTAAATGTGGGGGGGAAATTACCATGCGGACACACTTACCAAATCATCTCATTTTTACCCTGAATTCTTGCATACGGGCGGGCGCACACAGACACACACACACACACACATTAAGTAGTATCTCAGTGGTTTATCTTTGTGTCCTTGAGCAAAGGTGGAACACGGATGTCTCTGAGCTCTCCTCAGACATTTTTTTAACCCCCCCCCCCCCCAAAAAAAAAACTCTTCCTCGCCACATTTTCCTGTTTGACCTTCTGTTGTCCGTTTTGAGTTCCCATCTCACCCCCTGCACCCTTTGGGGTTTCTGTATGTTCTTTTTCTGTCTCTCCCTCTCTTTCCAGAGCACCACTCCAAAGGCTTTTGCCGTTCGCAAGATCTCCCTAACCAGTAGGTGGACCGAAACGAGATAACCCTTGGATTCTAGTCTACCTGTTTTTTGTTTTTGTTTTTGTTGTTTCTCTCTCTCTCTCTCTCTCATTTGACTTTGGCTCTCCACAGGCAACAAGACGCCGCCCGTCGCCACCGACGCCGATGGAGGAGCCGGAGACGCCGACACTGGAGGAGCGGCGGTGAGGAAGAGGCGTTGGGGCTCCAGCACGGCGGTCAATGCCAAGAAGCCGTCCATCAGCATCACTACCGACTCGCTCAAGGTGTGGGAATAAAAGAAAACTCTCGTTTCAGCCCTTGAGTAGCAGGCAGAGCTCATTCTTGGTCATGATCATTTTCATCTCTCTCAGTTGAAGGTTTTCTCATAATGTCTCAATCCTGTCCCTGTATGTGTTCCGCAGTCTTTAATCCCAGATATCAAAGTAGCCCAGGAGGCCGTGGTGGACCTGCACCCAGAGGAGCTGCAGCTGTCCGGAGACGAGGACCCCAGGGACAACGGTCAGGGCGACGAGGATGAAGGTCTCAAGATCCGACGCACAGTTACGCAGGTAAGGGAGGCGTCTGAACGGGGGAGGGGGGGGGGTCACGTCTTTTGTCTGCCAACCTGTAAATGTTTGTATGCGCGCATTGTCTCCAGGTGGTCCCCGGGGACAGCCAGGAGAACGGGCGGGGCGACGAAGAAGAGGATGCAGAGACGGCGGAGCAAGAAACCCCGCGACCGACCCCCGTAGACCAATCCAGGCAAGCTCCTCCTGAGAAGACGCCTGAGAAGATCGACGGAGAACTGAAGAAAGGTGAACCAACTTCCTTTTTTCAATCTTTGAGCTTTCCATTCACGCTCGTCTCATCCTTAGCTTCCCCCACCGACGGTTTGGTGCGTCGCTCCATCAGTCAGCAGCGGTCCGGCGTATCCATCACAATCGACGACCCCATCCGATCCACGCAGCGGTCCGGCGTGTCCATCACAATCGACGACCCCATCCGATCCACGCGGCGGCCCTCGCCGCCCCGCGGCAAACTCTCAAATATCATCCACGTGACCAACCTGGTGGGTTTGGAACCCAAGCTGAACCACAGTCTCACTATAACGGCTGGACAAAGTTTGGTGCTCGAGGGCCGCTTTGATCTTTATAATGGTCAGAGGGGCCGGGTCATTCGTAAATGAAATAAGGGGGAAAAAAATGTATATCGTTGAATATTTTGTATTGGTAAGAAATGATTCATTCAGAGTTTTATTACACTACAACCACATTAAATGTTGATTCTATACATTCAAAGGTGCGACCGTTCACCCTGGGCCAGCTGAAAGAGCTTCTGAAGCAGACGGGCAGCGTGCTGGAGGAGGGCTTCTGGATTGACAAGATCAAGTCGCACTGCTACGTCACTGTGAGCCGCGGACGCGACTGTTCTCAGTTTGGACCTTTGTCCGTCGGCTAACGCTCCTGTCTCCGCTCCTCCCAGTACGCTACAACAGAGGAGGCGGCGGCGACCAGAGAGGCTCTTCACGGGGTCAAGTGGCCTCAGAGCAATCCAAAAGTGCTCGGTGTGGACTTCTGTGAACAGGATGAGGTACAGCAGGCTACGCACGTCCGGATTTACACGCCGCACGTAGAGCGCTGTCTGTCGTAGTACAAAGAGTGAGACACCCGGTCGTTCTGCTGGTTCTCGCAGCATACACAAAATTGTGTATGTTTTGGTCCGGGTTTGGTCACTTGACGTTCACTACGCAAGCGCAAGAGCAGTTGTGACGTTGTTTTCGGTCAACACCAGAGGGCGATATTGCCCAACGTGGCGGCCCCATGAGATGGATGAAAATTGATGAGTTAAGCTGTTTAATTCTAATTCCGCGCATGCAATGTGTTCTTGCAAAAAACATTGTTTTTTGTTTTTTTTAGTTTAGTTCCTCTTTAAGCAAGGCTTCCAAGTTTCACGCACTCTTCATGTATCATTCAGACTTTTGTTTCTGTTCCCCTCGCACAGCTCGACTTTCACAAAGGTTTGCTGAAGCCAAACCGCGAAGAGCCGCAAGTCCCTCAACCTGCCCCGCCGCCGAGCCGGCCGCCCCCGCTCATGCCCGAGCGGGACCGCGAAAGGGAGCGGGACCGCGAAAGGGAGCGGGACCGCGGCGCGGCGGGCGTGCGGGACCTGTGGGCCGAGCGGCAGCGACAAATGGAGCGGCGCGAGCGAGCCCGCGGGGAGCGCGAATGGGACCGCGACAAAATCCGAGAGTTCTCCAGGCCGGGGGCGGACAAGGGGGAGCGGCGCTCCAGGTCCCGTGACCGAGAGCGACGGAAGCGGGAAAGGCCAAAGAGCAAGGAGAGGAAGGCTGACAAGAAGGGTGAGTTGTTTATCCAAATGCAACCTAGGGCTGGGTGATATGGCCTCAAAATTAAAGCCCAATACAACAATACCATATATTTTTTTTCTTCACCCTTCATTTATAGAAAATGTAAATTACAATAGCAAACTTGAAAGGTTTTGTGTTTTTCCCTTGTGGGTTTTGCTTTAAAACTACCCCCGTCCACCCCCGAATTAACTTGCAACAAATTCCACAGAAATGTTGTTTTTCCCCACAGATAATGTGTAAGTCAGTGCTTCCTCTTGGTGAAATAAGTCTTTTTGTAAAAACATGTATGTAAACGCAGTGCTTAATAAATTAACTTTGAAAATGTTCAACAATTTAAAAGTAAAATGAGCCGCTGAACTGCAAGATCGCTCGTCAGCTCTCACGCTCGTTTCTCATGGAAAGTTGAACGGGTGAGGCAAGGCGACCTCTGCGAAATCTTTGCGGCTGGGAAGCACATTCCTCGGGTCAAAAGTTTACAACATGTCGATAAATCAGTTTGTGTGCTTTCTTATCTGTGAAAATGATTCTACTCACGTTATCCGTTTCTTAGCCGGATTTAACGTTGCTCATCGCTTTTTCGGGGGGGGGGGGGGTTTAGGGGTTGCAATATTGCTAAATTGTCAACGCCGAATGTTCGCAGATGTTAGTGGAAGTAGTGCTTGTCAGTGAGGACAAACTTTGGACTTTGGGAGCCACAAAAAAAATCTTCCTGTCAAATAAATTCGAATTACAAACCCACCCTAAATAGGTGAGGATCCCCCTTATTTTTAGACATTGTTTTAAACCCTTCCACACTCTGGAAACATATTTTAACTTGTTAAAACACCTTTTCGTAATACAAGCGTAAACGTATTTGAGCGCCCCAAAAAATTGCAAGCATGGCATGTGTTGTGTGCAGTGAATACCTCTAGCAGTAATGCCAAAAGAATGGCGTTGTAGAGCCAGTGATGTTGAGAGGGAACGGAAGTGAAGTGTTCACTGGACAGTATGTATGTTTATTTAAAAAGCTGTAAATACCCATAAAACAAAACTGTACATATCCACAAAAGATATGGAGATACGTGCCAGAGAAAAATCTGCGATATACAGTAGCGGGGGAAATTTATGCAACTGTCTTGTTTTGTCATCACCAGAGAAGGCAGATGAGCCTCCTGCAAAGCTTCTCGACGACTTGTTCCTCAAGACCAAAGCGGCTCCTTGTATATACTGGCTCCCACTCACTGAAGAACAGGTTGGTGTTTGTTAGCGAGCAAAGGGAGTCGCAGTATTGTGTATACGCAGTGGCACCTTGACTTGGGAGTGCCCCAACTTACAAGTTGCCTGTATTTGCTAACATTTATTATTGTGTATGTATGTAGATATATATACACATATATATGCCAAAAATTGAGTTCAATGATTTATACTGTTTGTGTGAAGTGCTAGTGTGCATAGTTGCTTGTGCTAGCATGTTACTTAGGCTACAAAGCTAGCTAATACTATAGCTGAGCCTCATGTGAAGGTGGTTTATGTGCATTAATTTAAATACTGAATAGTCTATGTAACGTGGGTTCATGATTGTGCGCATGCTTGACGTGTGGTGTTGATGCTTTATGATCCCCTCCGTTCCAAGTGATTTGTCTTGTGGCATCTAGATGTAATTATGACCGCCATTTTAGGGAGAGAGGCAATTATTCGTTGAGTTTTGGCTATTAGCGCCCAGGCTTAGTCTCTCTCCTGCGAAAATTGTGGTTTCACTGCAAAGAAAAAACTGGGTAATTATTTCCATTGTTACTTGATATTTTTAAAAGTACAATACTATAAAGTTTTTTCCTAAAAACAATTTGTTGCTGTTTCTGGGGGCTGGACTACATTAACAGTATTTCCATTTATTGCAATGAGGAAAGTTTGAATTTAGAGACTATTGAGTTCAGTTACGAGCGTGGTCACAATGAAAAACGTGTAAGTCAATTTTTAAAAATTTTTATTTCCCCCTCCACCAGGCGGCGCAGAGGGTGCTGGAGCGCAGCGAGCGGCAAAAGGAGCGAGAGCGGCGACTCAAGGAGCTGCAAGACGAGCAGGAAAAAATGCGGGAGGAGCGGAAGAAGGAGCGGCTGAAGGCCCGCGAGAAAGAAGACCGAGGCGGCGGCGGCGTGCCTGCGCCCGGCAGGGGTGCCGACGCAGACCGGGATAAGGAGCGAGGCCGGAACAAAGAGAGCGAGCGCCGACCCGGGCGCCACTCTCGTAGCGCTAGCGAGACCCGAGACAGGCGCCGCTGAAGTGCACGGAAGAGGAAGGGCAGACTTCCTCGTGATGTGGCATCCGTTCGGAGGGGGCAGCGTTGTCCTCCTGAGGTTTGAGAGGCCTTTTTTTTTTCTTTTTCCTTCAACTTCTGTGGTTCCGCAGTTTATTCCTCCCAAAGCCCTATAATAAAGTTCAAAATAGATTCCCCTGTCCTTCAAAACTTTTCTCTAAGCAGTTTTAGTGTTTCTACTTGCTTTAGCTCTGAACTTTACAAACCATTGAGGATTCTTTGTTTAGGGTTTTTTTTCTTTTCTTTTTTTTTTACGTTTGATCTTGTTGAAACAGTTTAAAAAAAAAAAAAAATACACTATCGTAATGCTTGTTTTTTTTTCTTAAGAGGATGAGAGAGAGCTTTCCCCCAGTAAAATCCTATGTACATTACTCTCAAAAAGTGAGGGATGTTGGGCTTTGGTTGTGAAATTTCAGGATGAACTTCAAATCCTCTTGATCCTTTACAAGTGATGTTCATTTGACTTTCTAAACTTTTGAATGTCCAGTGGTTCAGGGTACTTCAGGCACAACTTGTTGGTCTCCAACAAGGAGCTGTAGTTTGACATTCAATAGTTTATAGAAAGCAACATTAAGTTGACCTGTAAAGGATCTCGTGCATTTCAGGTTGATTCCGTATTTTCCCCTCAAAGCCAAATATCCTTACCTCTTTGTAGCGCATCTAATAGGAGATCCAAATTGTTTGTCGTCTTCTAGATAAAAGTCCCATTTTTACTATTTTAATTTTGTTTTTAGTTGGAAATTAGATTTTTGTTGTTGCTGAATGTATCACAAGTTATGACAAATAAGTTAATAAATTTAAAAGTGCTGTTCAACTTGAGAAAACTTTGGCCTTTTGCTCTTGTCTGTTGGGAGGGAAAGGTATTCAGAGACGGGCGGGCAGGGAATCTTCAAAATCTCTTTTATATGATCTCTGAAATGTACAACCACAAAGCTGTCTTATTTAATCTATAGTCAGAACACAAACATGTTATTACAGCATACAGAAATGACAGTAATTGTCCTCAAATTTGACTGGTTTACAAAATCTCTTAACAGTAACGTTGAGATTTAAGTGCAAAACATTTGCTAACAACACAATATGAACAGTTTAGCAGAATCCCTTGTTCTTCTACAGCAAACGAGCAGTAGTCTCTTTCCTGTTCCCTTTTTTGTGACCTTACAGTAAAAGTAGAACAACAGCAGGTACAATGGAGTCTAGGGGAGGGTGGATGCAGGTCAAAAGGAGCTGTGGGAATGTCTTAATATCAGCAGTTACATGTCGAGCGTTAAAGAACCGAAGCACGAGAGGGAGGGTCTCCTCAGTTGTGCGTGGCGGCGCTGCACACTCTGCTCATGTGACACGGGTGGCAGAGCAGATGAGAGTCCAGCGGGAAGCACTGCGAGCCGGGCTTATCGGAGAGCTGCTTGCCGCACTCCTGCGAGGAGGAGATAAGGAATGCGCGCGGGAAGTGACGTCAGCTTGCGCAAACAAAAGGGGAACGGGGGGGGGGGGGGTTGCGGGGCTGTGTGTGTGTGTCACTCACCTCACAGTGGTAACACTCAAAATGGTAGTCCTTATTCATGGACACAACCCTGAGGATCTCCTCGCTGCCCTGCAAAACACAATCGCAAAATAAACCCATCGCTGGAGGAATTTCGTGTGTGAAAGAATTAGAAACTGCAAAAAGTGGAATGAGGGATGGAGGCTACAGTTGTAAAATGTCTCAATTTAGGAATTTTCCCAAATAAATTTTGTGGAATTCTTCAAAAAGTAGGAATTTCCAAGAATGATTTGAACATTTTGGAGTTGGAATCGGTTAGTTAGTTTTTTTTTTTCCTCCAGTAATTTGACTTTAAGGAAAATGTGGACCCTTTTGCGATGTGGAACATTTCGAAGTTACCGTATTTTTCAGACTATTAAGTCTTTTTCCTTGTTTGGCCGGGGGTGCGACTTTTATATGTGAAAGAAAAAAAGCTGAATTATAAAATGGACGTGTGTTTATAAAATTTTCTCACTGAAAATGTCGAAGATGGGAGATGTTGAACACTTTTCACACTGCACTTGGCAAAGCCTCTGACGCCCTCGACTTTCCCAGAAACGTGGAAGTAGAAGCACATTTAAAAAAAAAAAAACACAGTGGCCATCGAGGAACTTACCTCAGTGGGTAAAATGGGCTGCAAGCAGGCAGCACACTTTGGGGCAAAAGTCCTGCAGAGTGGGAAAAGACGGCAACGTTTAGATAACCTAGGAACGCTAACGTGCCGGTGGGAGTGGTACACGAGATGCGGATGGATACTTGTTGTAGTCGGCCACGCAGTAGATGTTGCTGTGCTGGTCCACGGTGAAGGGCACCCCGTCCAGTGCCTTGGCGCACACCACGCAGCGGAAGCAGCCGGGATGGTACGAGTTCCCTAGCGCCTGCAAGATCTGAGGCCACAACGACAACGGTAAGACACTTTTCTTGGTTCTGTATGTTTGGGAGTTCAAGTATCAGGTTCCCTTGGGGCCTTGCGGGATGGGTTCCCACCGAGCTAGAAGTGTCTGCTTGAAGAATTCCGGATTTGTTCATTGAGAGGCCCGTGACATACCCCGCAGGGAATCTTCTGGACTTTCTCATGTATTCAGAGCTGTGGCCTGAGTAGTCCACTCTGGAAAGTTCACCACTAAGGAGCCTTTTATTTATGGAAAATGTCATGTGAAAGCAAAAGAGGGAGTTCCACGAGGATGTCACCACATTTCTACGTCTGTACTGTAGTTTGAAGGAGATGTTTTGGATCATTCGGTGGGACGAGTTATACGATAGACATTTCCATTATTTGGGGAATTTTCTCACTGAAAATGTGGAATTCTTCAAGTGGGACTTTGGAATGTGGAACATTTTACAGTACAGTTGGAAGCCGTTTAGAAATGGGGACTTGAGTTTTTCCCCATGGAATTCTTAATAAAAGTAGAAATGTTGAAAATTATCAAGTTATTGAAACTGAATTTGTTTCATTTTCCATTTAATTTGTGAATTTTCTCAAGCAAAATGTGGGATTATCATTTGAGAATGGTTTGCGAAATGGTCAATTTTTCCATTAGGGAATTTACTCTGGATTAAAAAAAAATATATGAATGAGGTTTTTCATTCAATTTGGTATCTTTCACAATGAAATGCAGAATTCAAAAATAGAAATGTTGAACATTTTGAAATTTGTTAATCTGGAAAGGGTAAAAAAAAAAAAAACGGTAATAGTAAAACGGAGGTCTTGAATGAGATGAACATTTTGACACTGCAATGGTTTCAGTTGGTTGAAACATGGAAAGGTAAATTAAATTTGTTACAAAAATAATTTGAATTTTTTTCTCACGGAAAATTTGGAATTGCGGGATTGTGAAAAAAAGTCTTAGCAAAAAAATGAATGAGTGGAGCATTTCGATGTTGGAATTGGTTGAGACATAGCAAGGATAAGTTCAATTTGTAAAAAGAAAAATAACTTTGTTTCCGTCCTCTTTGGGGTTGGAGAACACGCACACGCACCTGTTCCAGAATGAGGTGGCCGCACACGCTGCACTTCTCGGCGGCGGCCTGAAATCCCGAAAACTGCAATCAGAGTAGAAGAAAAACAATGAGGAGTTGGCAACAAAAAAAAAAAAAATTGAAAACAAGAGTCTAACCATGTAATCTTCTTTGCAATACACAGAGCCGTTGACATTGTAGAAGTCCTTGTTTCTCAAGGCGCGTCCTGCGGGAACAAAACAACAGTTTAAAATCCATTTTGTCGCGTGTTTAATTTTAACATTCTTGTTTTTTTGTTTTTTTTACTCACCACAGGAGACGCATGTGAAGCAGCGCGTGTGATAAAGGCTGTCCAGAGCCTGGCAAGCATTGTCTGCGCCGTACACGCCTTTACCGCACTTGATGCAGGTCCCTAAGCGAGAGGGAGACAGAAACGGGGTGTTTTAAGATGGGGGCGGGATTCGCGTCGGCGCTTGTAAAGCCACTCGTTCGCACCGCCGCGAGAGGGGAGCACTGGGGGTTCACACCCAGGAGCCAGGCCCGTTTGCTC
The DNA here is from genome assembly GCF_024500385.1 of Phyllopteryx taeniolatus. Classification (NCBI taxonomy): domain Eukaryota; kingdom Metazoa; phylum Chordata; class Actinopteri; order Syngnathiformes; family Syngnathidae; genus Phyllopteryx; species Phyllopteryx taeniolatus. Next base: position 2,369,245 of record NC_084524.1, on the reverse strand, counting down.
AGACGCTGACATTAAAGGGAAATTCCAACACTTCCTGTAAACCCCCTCCCTCCACACGTCTCACTCCTGAGAGGAAACATGCACTCTGTGTGTTAACTTCAGCTGCAAAATGGTGCGAGCCCACCAGGATGGCAGGAGCCCTAGCGGAGGTATCGCTTGGAATAAACCAGGAACCATAGCTAAAAACTAATTAGGTCCGTCAGCATTTACTACTCCACTTCCGTGCGTTCCAAATTGAAGGATAAGCGCTCAGGCGGTCTGAGCGCTATGGTCATCCCCCCTCATCCCACTCCATGCCCTGTGATCTATTCCGGGATCTGCCCACTTTATTTTTTATTTTTTTTATAATGTGGCTGAGTGAGTGCCACGCAAACAGAACATTCCTGCGCCCCGCTCAAAATTGGCATCGCCAGAACGCTCCGGTCCTCAAAATAACCCGTCTGCAAAAAGAGGACTCTTGAGACTCTTGACTTGAGAAAAGGGACAAAAGCGCATAACAGTCCCCCCCCCCAAAAAAAATCTAGAGATGCCCTAATGCGCGCCCTTGTCAGTGAGATCCAGCCCCCGACATTAACACACACACGCCAGCAAAATCCATCCTGTGTTATGCATACACTTGCCGGCGAAATGACGCAGAAGAGGAGAAATCAAAACACTGGTTGGAATGCACACACTTGCCAGGGAGATCCGACCCTAGCTCAAGCACACAACAAGATCCGGCCTGCTCATATGCATACACTTGCTGGTGCGATAACGAACTCCAACCGGAATGTACACACTCGCCAGCAAGATCCAACCTCCACTTTAACACACTCGTTCGCCGGTGTGAATTACACACACACACTCACTGTAGATCTCCAGTCCACTCTTCCGCACACACTTGTTGGCGAGTGCATGTGTAACAATGTGGGCCGGATGTCGCCGGCGAGTGCGTGTACTCCGGCTGATGTTTCCAGCAAATGTACGCATAACACCGGATCTCGCTAGCAAGTGCTTGGGTTACAGTGCGCGCTGGATTGCGCTCCAGCCAACTTTTGCCTTTCTCCTCTTCCGTGGCGCTCAGCGGCCTGGCGCTCATCCTCTCGCCGGCGTGCGCGCGCTGCGGCCAGCCGCTGGCTCCTGCTTGCAGAAGCAGCTAGTTCAGACCGCGGTGGCGATTTAAAAATAAACTCGTGATTATAGATCCAGCTCGCGGTTAACGCATACACTTGCCGGCGAGATGACGACAGACGAGGCTCATATTTCTTCCCAATAGGCGAAGCGCTACGCCGTTGCACGTCCCCTGAGGGAATGCATACCTGAGCAGAAAAACAGGCTGCAGCACACCGCCCCTCCATCCACACACACACACACACACTGCGGAGCATTACTGTGGCCTGAAGTCACCAGGGGAAAACACACCCTGCCACAAAGAAATGGTATACACACACACACACACATTCATCCAACCACTGTAACACACACACCAAAAACATACTGGGTCCTATGCAACCTTGTGTGACTCACGCTCGTGGCTGGCGCTTATATCCAAACGTGCAATTTTCTCCAAGATTGTTATTTTTCACGCTAGATGCCCAGCGCCCGAGCCCCAATGACAAGTCTGTAATACGAACAATAAAGGGCCTGTCTCCTACTTGTCCGGATCAGTTTTTAAAACACGTCTGCATGTCCCGGCAGCTTCCGTGCGGTCGGGACAAAAATGTGACGGGAGAAATAAATTAACTTTTTTCCCCGCAATTCCCAGATCTTCGGACACCGTGTGACCTCTGGTGCCAGTAGGGAACGGCGGCGTCGGGACCAGATTACAATCGTCGTCGCGGCACTGCTCGTACTGATGTGGCTGTCGTCGTGCCCATTGTTCTGTTGCCGCTCCGCGAGTCGCTCAACCCCTTTCATCCAGTTTACTCTCGCTATCGACCCTCTGTCGCTCCATCTCAAACCCACCGGCCGAGGCAGACGGTCGCCCCGCAGAGCCCGGGCTGTGTTCGAGGTTCCTTCTTTAGCGCTTCCGTCGCCAAGTGCTTGCTCATGTGGTTCGCTTGGTTTTCTATCATATATATATATATATAATAATAATGCATGTGGAGTATGGTTCTTGACCTGCTCAAAGCGTCTTCGAATGATTTCTGTTGTGAATTTGCGCTGTATAAATAAAACTGACTTGACTTAAGTGTTTGGGTTTCGCATTTGTCCTGTGGCACAGCAATGAGGCAGACAGTATTGGACAATGTGAGTGACACGAAAAGGAAACTTTTCTCACCAAAGAATTCCTGACGGTTCTCCACAGCGGCGGGCCCGAGCTCCTCCTGAGCTTTGAGCGGGGCCCCGCCGGCCGACGTCGGTCCCGGTGCCGCGCTGGGTTTGGACTGAGCGGTCAGCGCCGCAGACTGATCTTTCAGCATCAGGCCCTCCAGGAGACCCCCGCCCTCGAGAGCCGCGTCCCTCAGAAGAAGCCGGGTCAGCTCTTCCTGGTAGCGTGTGCCGGGCAGGTCCGAGTGGCGGCTCTTCTCGCCCGGCGCGACGCCCCCTTCTTTGCCTCTCGCCCCCGACCTCTGCTCGTCCCACCACTCCGGGCCCGCCCGGTAGCACGCCGCGGCCGGACTTCCCACCGCCGGCGGATAGGAGTGCCGGCTGTCGTACGCCCCCTGACGCAGCCCGCCGTCCAGGTATTGAGTCCAGGCCTCCACGGGGGTCCTTCCGTACACGGGCCCCGTCTGCGAGGAGGCGGTCTGCTGCTGCGGCGGGAGGGAGTACCGAGAGTCGTAGCCCAGGCTGATTCCGCTGGTTCGGTTGCTGCTGCAGCGGCTCCCCATGGGGCTGCCGCCCCCTCCGCCTCCTCCGCCTCCGCTGGCCGTGCTGGAGGCGAAGCTGGACCGGGGGCTGACCAGCACGGACTCCTGGAGACTGAAGGACGAGCACGGGCTCAGGGCGGGCCCCGGCGGGTACAGGAAGCCGTCGGCCGGACGGTGCGGCGGATGAGACAGGGACGCGGGTCTCGGGCTCTCCCACAGTTCGCTCCCTGCGCTCAGGCGTTTGTAGAATAAAGCCTCCTGGAGGGAAAGCCGCTTGTGCCTCTCGGGTTCCGACAGGTAGCCCGTCTCGGCCGTGCCTCTGGGAGCCGACCCGTATCCGGCGGTGGCGGGGTACGGCGGCGGCGGCGGTTGGGAGAGGAGCTGCTGCCTTCGGACCAGCTGCTGGAGCTCCAGGGAGTAGCGGCGCTGGTTCAGGGACGCCTTGTGGCCCGGAACGTCGCACTCGGGGCCCGGGCCGGACTCTCGCCTCAGGTGGGAGTCCAGTCCTTCGCCCAGGTAACACGAGGCCCTCTGCTGAGGGGAGCGACGCCTCAGCGGGGCCAACGTGGAAGGGTGAGGCGCTTGGTCTCCGTCTGGCTGCACGGACGACGGCTGAGGAAGCTGAGAGGGGGACGTTCCCAGACCGGGACCGCCGCCGTTCCCGTTGCTGTTGTTGGCGTTCCCGGCCGGGTCGTGCTTTTTCTTGGAGCCGCTGAACTTGACGCTGCCCGAGTCGGTCAGCTTCAGTTTCTCCAGCAACTTGCTTATCGGTCGATCCATGGCGAAAAGCGCTTTTTCCTGCCGTTCCTAAACCTTCAAACGCAGCTCAAAGAAATGAGCACCCTGAAATGATTTCCAGCAGAAAATACATAGAAAGCTAGCTGAATAAGACCAAGGAGGGCATCGGGAGGACTCCTGCCATGACTTAATCCTTACTGCTTGGCCGTCATGTGGACAACCTACAGGCGCAGGTCGGCTCCACTGGACTAGTCAGAAGAAGCACACATGCGGGACATTTCTAACGGTGGAGGGCCTCTTTTGTGGCCCCTCGCGTGGCTCCACATCTGCATCGTCCCCAAGTCTTGCTTCGATCTGCTTTTGGCTCAGTCTGCTGGGAAAGTCGACTTCCTCTCATTGGCTTGCAAAAGAAAAGGAACAAATACTAGACTCGAGACAACAGATCCGTCTGTGCACGACTCACCCGACTCCTGCCATTCATCCCGGGAATAAAAACAAAACTCACTCGTCGTCCTCAGAAAACGGAGGCATTGCTCGATCCCTTCCGCTAGCGGGGAAGTTCGGAAAGAGAAGGAAAACTCTGTTCTACCGACTGGTCTCCGTCTCAAAAGAGCCACTCGGTATCTATAAAATCCCTCCCTGTGTGCATTGCACGGTCGACAACTTTCTTTCTTTCTTTCTTCCCCTAAATAATGACTTACCTCCCCCTCTTTTTCTACAACAGTCAAAACCACTACGAGTAGGTTATCTAATTCCGTTTTGGGATTTTCACACTAAACCTGACGTTGCTGGCGTCCTCTTGCAAGCAAGCGGACTGTGGCGCGGTGTGTTTTATTTTGAAGGCAGGACTGTGACTCGGGCGTTCCGTCGCGGTTTTGCGTGACTCTCCTCGTTTTCTTTATCAGTCAACGGCGGCGGCTTGTAACCCCCTTTCTCTCCCCCCCCCCCCCTTTGCGAACTAGAACACCTCACCTCATTTCATACTAGTCCTAATTTTGTATTATTGTGTCATACACCGCTTTCCGACTTTCATTGACCCGAAGAAACGCTCAAACGTACCGAGGCAGTGCTTTTGTGTGTGCATGTGAGTGAGTGTGTGTGTGGCACTATTTGATTGTACCAGCAGCCTGTGGAATGCGCGGAGGCACACGCTGGAGTGAGGCGGCCGCCGGGGAGAGACGGAGCCCTTCACCCCGGAATCCCCCCGCCGCCGTCGGCCTGCCGGTGCACACGCGCCCCGTTGGCCTCGCCGGCGAGTGGCAACTTGTCTGAAAAGCTCACAGTGGGAATTCTTCTTCAGCCATTCGAAACGAGCATCTAGAACACGCTGGCCTACATTTACAACCTAAATTTGAATATTTCTTCCATGAAATGTAACGCCAAAAGTGTATTCTCTTCATTTCATTTCGCATATGCCAATAAAAATATTTCACGGCTGCACTGATTCTTAATGCCACTCCTATCGATAATAGCAGTGAGGAATCGATATTCATAGAATACTAATAGTAACTTGGGGATTTTGTCTTCGGAAATGTACTGAAATACTGGGGGGAAATTGTGAGTTAGGTAACAAAATGATATAATTTCTGCAGTAATTTGGAAATTTTGACATGAAAAATGTGAGAATTTGGGAAATGTGAAAAGTATTTTCCAATATGTCACAAATGAGCTGAATATTTGATGTTGGAAATGTTTGATGAATAATTGAACAAGGAGAGAAATATGCAACGATGAGTATAAAAAAAAAAAAAAGATCCATCTCCATTTAAATTGGATTTGTTTTCATAGAAAATATGGGGAACGTGTGAATTTGGGAAATGGGGCAAATACTTGTCGGGATGTCTTGAATGACATGAATGTTTTGACTTTGTTATGGTTTCAAGTATTTGTGAAAGTTTACGAGGACAAAAAAAGTGGCAGAATAATCAAATATTTGTCTTGAGTCCACGCAGGGAAAACATGAGTGTTTTTTGACGTCATCTAGCGGCCATTTTGTGCAGTTGCAGGCACGCGAGTGTCTCTTAGCGTCCTCTGGCGGTCATTGGGTGGAACTGCAGACAACATGGCGGCGCCCGTAAGGATGCTATGTTTCCCCGGTGAGACAGACAATGCGTTTGACTTATGTGTTGACATGGCCACGCTTGTTGAGTAGCGAATCGTTTTGTGTGATAGTAACAGTTTGTTTCATGGGTTTCACCTTGTATTAACCGACAAACGGTTAACGGCGGTGACGTTGTCTTGTCTTGGCATGGCGAACGGCTAATGTTAGCAAGTGTCGAGATTACATTCATTCGAACGTCTTCACTGATTTGTTTCTTCCTTTTTTGTTTTGTTGCAGCGTTAAAACACTGCGGCCGAAGTTTGAGCACGACGCGAGGAGCTCAAGCTGGAGAAAAGTGGAGGAAAGAGTAAGTTGGACTCAAATGTTACTGGGGTGTCAAAGTTTTGTGGGTGTGTGTGTGTGTGTGTGTGTGTGTGTGTGTGTGTGTGTGTGTGGCATTTAACTACGGCTACTCACACTTTGTACTTAAGTAGAAGTACAGATGCTTGTAAAAATAAAAAAAGAAGTACTGATTCGACTGTTTTGCTAAAAATAAAAAAAATAAAGTACAGACTTTAATATAAAAATTAAAAATGAATTTTGTATGTCAATTATTTACAGTAGCCTTTTAATAACTTGGGGGAACAAAGTTGTGCTTCAAGTAAGCTTTAAAACTATTAATTTTGCACTTTCTGAAAATGAAGGCAAACTGTTGATGTGGTTTTGCCATTATAACCGCCCCCCAAACCCCTGATAATTGTAGTTTGTAAATATAGACAGTATACCGTTTGATATTTGTCATTTAGGCATGGACTTGCACGCAGTGGCACCGAATATGGACCGCTGACCGATCTACCTGATTGGTCTTTTGCAGGTAGAAATTCACCAAACACAAATATATATATATATATATATACATACATATACATGTGTGTGTGTGTCCTTGAAGCGCTGTGTACCTAAAGAAAGGGTCCGCTGGGTTTCAATTGTGTTTGCAGATGGCAGGCCGGCACCTCCAATGAAGGGCGCGTTGAGGAGAAGGCAGGAGAGGGAAGAATTAGCGGTAAGTATCCCACACGTGAATCTCAACCCGTACTTGTTACACTTTTGAAGGGCAAAGTCACTATATAGGGCACGGTATATAGCGGATAAGGAGCCATTCCAAACACAGCCTATTATTTATTCAATGTGTTCAATACTGTAACGATTCATAGTAAACATAAACATCTGTAATACCCCATTAAAGACTATTTCCATAAATGGCCGATTAGTTTTATGCTTTCGGGTAAAATTAAAGGTTTCTTCCGCAGAGGCGCATCGTCATGCTGGATTCCGAGGTAGACCGAGGCATCGAGTCGTGTCGGAAGAGGGAGGAGGAAGCTCGAAGAATCGAGGAGCACAAAAAGTCTCTGCTGCTCAAACCTAAAGGGCAGCTGCTAAAGAAGACGAAGGAGCCTCACAGTTAAAAACAGCCTGGTAAATAACAACTCCCCCCAATTATGTTATTGTCAATGTCCAGTTATGTGTGGCATTTTAATGGAATAAATGAGTTCTACTGGGTTTGTGCCATTTTTGGGGATTTTCTGTTGTTGAAGTCTTTCCAGCTTCCACTGGAGGGCAGTATTGCTCCAGGAAAGGGCAATCGGAAGTCACAAACGCCATTTTGTGCATTTTCTGGCCAGAGGGAAGAACCTAATTTCAGCAGTGTGCGGGGGTGGGCTAAGTCTTGTCTTGCCCGGGGGCCACCCGAAGGCAAGGCAAATGTATTTACATAGCACATTTCATACACAAGGTAACTCACTGTGCTTTATATGACTAAAAGCCTTTTCAAACAAAACGCAAAAGACATTTAAAAACTAAGGCCTGTTATGTTCTTTCATCTGTCCCACCGAGCATTTACACGCTCAAGTTTCCACTAATATTTATTGTATTAAGTTAGGCTTTTTCTTTCTCCCTAAAATTGATTATTCAATTAAATGTAGTTTTTTTTTTGTGCGTGTTCACGTATCTCAAATTATTTATTGAAAATACTGTTTCTAAAGAATTAGTTGGATTTATTGTAAATAATTTTCAACGGGAAATAAAGAAACACAATATTTGTAAGCTGTTTTATTAAATAAATGGTTGCTTTATTGGAAATAATAATCCAAAAATAATTTTGGGTGTATAATTGGTTAATTCATGTAAAATAATTCTTCAATACATAAATTGTTGTAGACAATTTAAAATAAATTGTTATAATTTGCATATGAGTTTGTTAGTTATCTAAAAATATAAGAAAACAATTAGAAATATAGTCTACATTTAAACTGTTAAAAATTGTAATTAGATAACTGCTTTATTTATTGTAAATTATTTTAAATATGCCAAGATATTTTATTGAATAATTGGTTATTTTTTGGAAATAAAAGAATAAAGTACTGATTGCTGTAACGTTTTTTTTTTTAGTTGTCTTAATTTAATATTTGATCGTTTTATTTAAGGTTAATAATTTAAAAAGTTTTGAATACATATTTTAATATGATTGACTAAATAATTGGTTCATTTATTGTAAAGAAGTAAATAAAAATATGTATACATACATTTTTTTTATTGGCTTATTGGTTTCTGTAAATAATTAGAACAATTCTACAGACTTATTTTTTCAACTAAATCGGTTAACAGATTTATTGTCAGTAATGAAAAATAGTAAAATAACATTCTAAATAATAAATATTGCAGAACTCATGTCATGCGGACATTTAGATAATACATAAGACGCATCATCCCAAAAACTGTTCAATAGTAAACGTAATATTTCTTGTTACGTCCCCGAAGCGTTGGCGAGCGTTGATCGCAGGTCTCGTCGTGAGGTTGCGGCCGCACCGTACTGTTAAGGTGTAACTCTACCGTTTTGCAGATGGTGTTTAAAAGCCGAGTCAGCAGTGTGGGATGAGACTCCCAAACAGGTAAGCCACCATTCATACTTTTGCTGACCTACAGAACTGTTGTCGAGGACAGTGGGTTGACGAGTTGTCCACGTGAGACCTCCTCTGGAAGTGCTTTTTTTCCTCCTCCTTCCTCCCACCGACTCATTCCTCCCTCCTCGCCTTGTTTTGCTTTTGAGGAAATGAGAAGCAGATGTTGGCTATTGTGTGGGTGGGGGAAGGGGCTGACGTCTGTTTGGGTGATGGCAGATCAGCTGACAACAGAGGAAGTACCCGTATATGACAGTGCGTCCGCATTATTACATTTGACTTTTTCCTCATTTTGTTGGGCGTCAGCCTTATTCCGATATGGCATAAATTCATATTTTTCCCCTAAAAATCATACACACAACACCCAACTATGACAACTTGAATTTCTTCATATTTATTAAGAATAAAAAAACAACCAAAAAAGAATTTACATGTACGTACAGAGGAAACCAGAAGTTTAGGCACACTATAAGAAAAGACACGAAAGCTTTTTCATCCTCACTGACATGAAATCAGACTTGACCTTTCCTGTTTTTGGTCAGTTAGGATTGCCAAAATTGCTATTTGCTAAATGTCAGACTAATGAGAGAGTATTTTATAGACACGTTTTCATTACTTTCTTCAAAGTGTAATGAGGCACGTTTGTAGGCCACCTTGCTCGCACATGCCTTTTTAGTTCTGCCCATACATTTTCAATAGAATTGAAATTAGGGCTTTGTGATGCACATTTTGGAGCAAAGGACGTTCATCTTTGGGGCACAGAACCCGTCTCCTCCCTGAGTGCTATGCCGGCTGGACATTCCCATGGTGTTTGTCCTTGCGTGTAATTGTTTGAACAGATGAATGTAACACCTTCAAGCATCTGGAAATTGCACCCAAGGATGAACCAGACTTGTGAAAGTCCACAATTCTCTTCCTGGTGTCTTGGCTAATTTCTTTTGCGTTTCCCAAGATGTTACACAAAGAAGCAGTGTGTTTCGTGTGTGTGTAGTTCAAATACATCCACAGGTGTGTCTCTCATTATCTCATGTTGTCAATAAACCTACCAGAAACTTCCGAAGACATGACATGACATCTGCGTTCTCACAAATTGTTTAAACCTTACAGCATATAAATCTCTGACTCTAACGAAAGTCATGGAAAAATAAGAAATGCTTCGTCTGATTTCGTGTCTTTTTATATTGTGTATGTAAACTTCTGGTTTCAACTGTAAGTACGCACAGCCCCAAGTGTCACAAGCTTAGAACACGTCAGTATCTTTGGGCAGTTTTGTCCATTCCTCTTTGCAGCACCTTTCAAGTTTCGACCCCAAAACCTTTTTCATCTTGTCATTATGGGGTGTTGTGTGTAGAATTTGGAGGGAATAAAATGAATCCTTTTTGGAATAAGGCTGTAGCGCGGTGAATACTTTCCAGATGCAAATTGTAATGGCATTTTGCAGCGTACCAAAAGGGGCGCTGCATCATTTTTTTTAGCAGATGTTTTCCTAAGTTGGAAAAAGTAGCTGTTGAGGTGCCATTATGTAGGTCACTCGAACAAAAAAAAATAAACCCCCAAAAATCCAGGTTGAATTGCAAACAGCCACTTCCCGCAAAGGCACAGAGAGGCCAGACTGTGAGACAGTGTGTCAGCACAAAAAAAACCAAAAAAAAACCTGAAAAACTTCGGACTCATCAGTATTTCCCTTTGCAGGGAGTGCAGATGCTTGGCAATAAAAAGCCACAAGAACAATCTCATTCGGTTTTATTGATACACTCGTCATTATAAATATAATCGTTTGAACTCCAATTCACCTTCGATTATTTTTTTTTCTTGGTTTTGTTTTAAGAAACTCAGCACCCTGTGTTCATAAATAGCATTGATTGTTATCACGTGCTAATGTCTGGATTATCTTTCAAAATAATCACCTGATTTGATCGGATTCATCTCCGCGCGCGCGTTGTAAACTTGGATTACTCGCTTAATCATTGTCGCGCTGTGCCTCTGTCCAGCAGGACTCTTGACAATGTAAAGATGTAAAAGAGGGAAAAAAAACAACAACAACCTAGGAGACAACAATAACTATAACTGTACTGAAAATAATAATTACACAAATGCACCGATAATTTACAAAAACAAACCCCCCAAAAAATTGCACCGTATTGTTGGAATCTCTCTCTCTGCCGATCCCTTTTTCTCCCTTCTGACCGCAGCTGTGCAGATAAGAAAACAACAAAATTCTGTACCACGTGGACTATTTATGTAATATCGCCGCTTGTGCCACAGTAACATCTGTGGACGCAATAGTGATAAAACAAACAAAAAAACAACAACTAAAATGTAGGAACGTTGTATGCCTGTCATTATTTTTGGCATTTGGATCTAAAATATGATGATTTTGCACGTTTTGCAACAGAAAATGATACGTGGCTTTCATGTCTCACAATCAAACAGCAGTTCAGCCGGAGTCGTCCAGTTAGGCATACGGTACTCCCGAAAAGTTTGGCATATTGGGCTCTTGGGTGAAATTCTAGGATGAACTGAATTTAATTTGACTCTCTCGAAACCTGTTCAATGTTTCACAACTTTTTGCTTGCTGTGCGTCAACAAGCTGCTGAATGGGCCAATACATTCCCAAAGACGGTCACTTCTGCCTTTCTGTGTCTCTTCCAGTCTCTCCGCATCGCTGATGACACTTTCGGCTCAGTGGCCACTTCCCTCTCAGAACATCTCGTTTACAGCCTCAAAGTTGCGAGAAAACGGGATGTTCGGAGGAGGGAATGGCCAATGAGCTTTGAGCGTCAGACTGGCAAAAGGTTGCAACAAAGTGACTGGAAGAGTCACAGAAAGGCATAGAAGGTGGAATGTCCTTGTCATTGAACAGTTGGAAATCAAAAGATTATGGGAAAGTCAAAAAAAAAAAGTTCAGTCGTCAAGGATCTACAGAGCGGTTTAGGTTCATCCTGAAATTTGACCCCTAAAATCAAAATCCTTAACTTTTTTGGAGTAGTGTATGTAAAAGAGAAAAAAAAAAAACTAGAATATGAGGGAGGAAGCTGAAAAGTCATTGTCTTTTTTTTGTTGTTTTTTTTTTGCTTTTTGTTTTCGTTGGTACTGTGCATCCCTTCTGGAGTCGAGGTTGTAGGCATGTTCTTAATCTGCGACACAGTCCATGTAAATAGTTACCGTACAAATACACCGGATTTCGGTTTCTACGCGACACATAATGTAGAAACCACCCAAATATTTGGACACCCCGATCATCCGTCTTCACTTTGCTCGTGCCATCCCGTCTCCCAGTTTCCATCTTCACTTGGCCCTCGCCCGCTCATTTTTGGGTCCCTCTGTGCTAGTCCATCAGTCACTGGTGCCTAGACCTTGTCCAGAAGGGATCTCTGGCAGTAGAGGAGGCGCCGGGGCGTGCCGTACTTCCTGAAGAACAACAACACCCCCAGGGTGACAACCACCAGGACCAAGAGGAGGATTGGGATCACCACGGCGATCGGTCCGCCGCCGCTCTGAGCCTCGTCCACCTCCAGGATGATCACCTCCTCTTCGCGACCCTTCTTGGGCTCCTCGCCTTCGCAGCCCATCCAATCGCTCAGCACAGATTTGGGGTAGCCGGACTCCACTTTCATGTACTGGTTGTTGAACTTCCAATACTTGTTGGCTTTGTAGAAGTATGTGTACGCTGAAGGAAAGGGGGCTCGGTCACTCATTTGCTTGGGAGGAGAGCTTCAATTTGACTTGTACTTTACTTACAACCGTCCTCGCTCATAATGGCGGCCTTGATGTTGTCTGGCGCGCCGCTCCACATGCTGATCGGCTTCGGGTAGCCGCTATCCACAGTGCGAGTCCTCTTGTTGAAGCGGTAGTACCTGCAAGGGCCACGTGGGTGCAAATACGGTCAACCCCCGCTATTTCGTGATTCATCTTTTGCACCCCCCTCCCCTAACTCACTTAGTGCCTCTGAAGAAGTACGTCTGTCCCGTGGGGGTGTAGAAGAGAGCTGCGTCCATTTTGTCTTTGGGGAGACCGGTCCCTATGTCTTTCAGACTCTTGGGGGAATCCTTCTCCATTGTGGACTCACGAAAGACCCAGTACCTGTCACCTGTATGGGAAACCAAACATAAATTGTCGATACGGTGGTACCTTGACTTATCCAAGCGCAATAGTTTATCTAGTTTGAGCTGTTGCTTGGTTGATTATTAACTTTGCGTTGCGAGCCAAAAGCTGAGTTACAAGCGAGCTTCAGATCCGCTGACCCAGAACTTGATGTGACTTACTAGGCCACGCCCCTTAAAGGCACAGCCAACACATGAATACTACAGTCTGTACACTAATTATACTCATCAACCCGATTTACTCCTTTCCATGATCAATTCCAAATGTTTTTCCCCAATGTCATGTCTGGGCCTTCGTGGGCAGGAGCTGCTGCGGTGACTTCCTAAATGAGGGTCCAAAATCCACGCCACCTGGCACTTACCCTTGAAGAAGATGAATTTCCCATCTTCCCGCTCGTATGCGGCGTTGATGTTGGAGGGCAGGCCCTTCCAGAAGTGGCTGATGGCCATGGGGTAGCCTGGAAGCACCTTATTGTTGCGCACGCGCCAAAACCAGTTGTCCTGGAAGGTTCATGAACGGTGATTAAACGCGGTCATCAAATCAGCAAAATTTGCAACCGCAGTAGAAAGTGGTCGACGCATATGAGGTGTGACGATACCTTAAAGACAAACTTTTCTCCTCTAAGAATGGCGATGGTGTCAAAGTGTCCCTCGCAGATGTCTGGACCGTCTTCTGGTCTCTTGGGACTGGAGGACTTAGTGGGTCGAGGCGGAGGAGGAGGGCCGCCTGTCTTGGTCCCTGCGCGATCAGAAACAGAATTCAACGTATTCGATTTGAAATGATGCCGTTTATCTTTGGACAGCTCTTTACCGTAGATGGCTTGGATGCCTCTGCGGTCGTCGTCTGGAAGCTGGAAGTTTTCCGTGTCCATCCACTGATAGAAGGGGGCCATGATGGCAGAGGGGTTGTTGGAGTGCTCCAGACCCAGAGCATGACCCAATTCATGGACGGCCACCAAGAAAACGTCATTCCCTTCGTGAAAAGACAAACAGCACATGGTTTCATTTCTGAGGAAAACAAATCCAAGAGAAGACCGGTCTCTGGCTTCCCACCCTGGTCCACGTTCCCGGCGGTCCAGGGCTCGGCGAGGTCAAAGTGCGTGTCTCCCCCAATCCCCTGACCGGGGAAGTAGGCGTGGGCCAGGAAGCCGCCTTCGCCGTCAAACGGTGTGCTGTCGCCATGGAAGCCCTCGGCAAAGGAGAGCATGATGTCCGCGTACTTGTCCACCTTGCCCCGGATGTGGCTGTACGGGATCTCCCTGAAGGCGAGCGGGATGGCACTCTCCCACACTTTGAAGGCCTTCCGGATGGCTTCGTAGGTAGCCCGTTCACCAACTTTCGGCGTGTAGTTCTGTATACTACCGTGAGAGAGACCGATTCAGACTTGAGGCGCAGAAGGACAACAATGAATTGTAGCGTGTAATCCTGACCTGAAAGTCACCTCAGCCTTGTCCCACTTCAACCCCTGCACGGCGTATCGCTTCCTCCTCAGGTTGCTTTTGAGCTCTGGCCCAAATTTGTCTGCAACTCCACATCGTGGACGACTCATCGCCCTACAACAAAGTTCTCATGTCTTGGATCTGTCAAGACAATCTGGCGGATTTTTTCAGACGACTTCTCGAGACTCACGCTAGCGTGCCGGAGTCTATTGAGCCGGTGACGGTCAAGCCGTAGAACCTCTGCATGGCTGCGATGGCCGTCTCGATGGACTGCGGCGAGCGCAAGGCTTGCGCTCTGACGTCACCGGGAGGCAGGTAGCCATATTGCTGCAGCCACGCCTTCAAGACAGAGTAGGACATGGAGGGCAAACAATGAAACGTAGCGCAGGGTTTTTTGCAACGCACACGTTGGGGCTACATACGGGCTGCTTCCCATCAGCTTCCGATGCTCGTTTGGACCTGCGTGGCAAGCTCAGACAAGCCAGGCAGGTCGGAAGAGCAAGGCAACGCGTGCGTTTCATGCCGAGGTGCTGAACATAAGAGCGTAACGCTGCGCCAAATCCAAGCTTTCGTCACCGCGACCCACAAGTCTGTCTTGACTTTCGCAGCCAAAGACGACTCCCAATGTTGGAAAAGTAATGGAGTCCATCCTCTCTCTGTTACTGGGCCAAACAAATACACGCCTGAGGACAGGAGTCTTTGTTGTTGTTGTTGTACAAGTATCAGTACTAGGGCCCGACTAATTCATTGACTGGCCCATATTAGCCTTTTTCACATCGGAAGAAATTTGGTCGATATATATATATCTATATTTTTTATAACAACAAATTGCAAAATAATACAAAGATAATGACATTCAAACAAACAAAAAAATAGACCGATTTTGGTCAATTTTAGGTAAAACAGTCAAATGTTGTGCCTGTAATTCATACGTTTATTGTTGTAAGTGTAAAGAGACCAAAAAAGAAGTAATTTTACTCATTATATATTTAAAAAATTGATCGGTCGATGAATCGGTTTTAAGTCCATATCGGCCGGCCCGTTGTTTCTACTTCTACTTAAATCCAGATTGTAAGTACTTTTGCCGCCTCTGGTCTCGACCAAGTCCAAAGGGAACGAGTCCAAAATCTCGCATCTGTCTCCTCTGGTGCTGATTTTCTCCTCAAGACTGCAACAGCATGCGACTCGGACGGAGGGACCAGGGGCACACACGGACGGCTACCTGTTGGTGACGTGGCAGCGCGGTCGGTGGCTGAGGAACAAGGTTCACTTATGTCGACAGACACAGTGGCAACTTCTCAACTTCCCTGCACATTCTCCTCGGAATCACCACCGTCTTCGCCCAAAGTCCTCTGGGCCGGCGGTCAAAACATTTTCTTGCGCATCAGAGTCTAAAAGAAGTTTGATTTTGAAGTCGGGTACATCCGCCACGGCCTGTGTACTTGGCAAACTAGCTCCTACTACTACTATGTAACACTTTGGGTGTCTTTGTCTCCCATTACCCCAAGATGGGACTGGCTCGTTGAAAAGAAACAAGTGCGGGGCTCCGACTGATGACGACAACTATTTTCAACGGCACAGTGAGTTGGATTTTTAATCATCCGTTTTTACCCTGCCGCCAATAGGGAAAGGTCGCGGGTAATTGTCCCCCCCCCCCCCGAAAAGTTGTATTAGTTCTTACAGAAGCCACAAAATAACGGCAAAGCATGACTTTTTTTTCTGAACGAAGCTCCTTAACTCACTTCAGCCTAGTTCCCTGGCACCGAGATGCCGCCAAAGTCATCTTTTTATTGCTTTGGCCCCCAAAAATCCTTGAATAGGAATTTTAGGAATATGGGGGGGTTCACTGTATTTGTTTCGATGCCGTTCCCGCAAAATATTGTTTCACGTGAAGCATGGCGCAAAAAAAGGCTGGGCCCCGCCGCTCGGGATGACTTCGACATTTGATTGGATTCATCCTCACGGCTTCCTGACTACTGCCGCTGTTTCCACGCCAACGGAGCAGCAGGCGGCATCAAAGCTTCTATTTATCGAGACTTGAACATGGCTGCTATTGTTGGCCGCGTGTGGCCGCTGGGCTGGCGGCTGCCGCTTTGGGTAAACACACACACCTGAGAGTGCGCAGTGTGTCTGCGGACGCGTATTCACGCTAATACGCGAGTCGTGTCATGTCAAGCGCTGAGCATTTATTCGCTATCCTACTAGTGCGCCAAATTGTGCATGTACTTGTACACTCTTTGTCATCACTTCGAAGACAATTCTGCCTTACTAGGGACATTTTTTCCACTACTTCCTTCTACTGCTGTATGACATTATTGTGCACTAGGCAAAACGGCACAAATATACAACTGCATGCTACTAGTACTACTGGTCACATTAGAAAGTTCTACTAGTTAACATTTAGCACTTCACTTGTTCTACTACTAGCTTGCAGATGTCAGCTAGTGCTTGCCTCATTAGTAACGTGGACTGTAGTTCCACTAGTGTTCAGAAATGTCCCACAGTTGTGGAAGGTAGTAGTGGGGGAAAATGTTACTAGTAAGACAGTCATTCAACTAGTGAGCCCTGGTCATTCTACTAGTGCGCTGAATTGTCTTACGAGTGAGGACAAAGAGCGTATTAGTACGTGGACAATTCAGCGCACTAGCAGGACATTTAATAAATGGTTAAACATGTTGCCATACTTACTAGTAACATGTAGTTGCTCTTCTAGTGCACCCTAGTCAATCTATTAGTTTGCAGAAATGTCATACAGTACTGGAAGGCAGTTGTGGAAAAAAAACGTTATAAGTAAGGCAGTTATTTTACTAGTGTGCCCTCGTCATTCTACTAGTGCACTGAATTGTCTTCCTGGTAAGGACAAAGTGCGGACTAGTACATGGACCTTAAGGATGTCAAATGAATGCTCAAATGACTGTGACTGAATGTTACTGTAGGACATTTCTGCGCACTAGTAGAACAACGCCATGCTACTAGTGAGCCAAAACTGCACGAGTGGATATCTGCACCCTACTAGTACTACTAGTGAAGTGTTGAATGTTAACTAGTAGGTTTTGATAACATCACTAGTACACAGTTTTGCCTCACTTGTAACCGTAGTTCTACTAGTGCGCAGAATTTTCTTGCAAGTGAGGCTAAATAGTACTTTCCCTAAACGCCCATTGAGGTTGCCATGTGACCCGTTGGATTTGAAACCGTTCTTTGGAAGTGCATTCTGGGAGGTTTTCAAGGTGAGGGAGTTGCTCAAGGAGAGCGCGAGCGTGTCAAGGCGAGGCGAGGTCAAGATAGTTCAAGTATACCAGACCAGAGAGAGAGAGTTTGGAAGTATCGCTGAATTTCAATTTGAGACCGAGTCAGTTGTTCCTGTGTCTGCGCCAGTGGAAAGGAAAAAAAAAAAAAAAAAAAAATCCCACTCCCGCGTCTTTGGAATCTCACATTACTTTGATTTCCTTGCCCCGGCGACCCAGTTAACGCCAGCGCTGCCGTATCCGGGGAAACTCGGAGTGAGCGTGAAAAAACCTCGACGGTCGCTGGAGTTGTCGCTTTCCGCTCGACGGCGTCTTTGGTGCGAGCGTCGAGTCGAGATGAAGCCAATTGAACCCAGATGGCCGTGAAGCGCTGGCATCATCACTTTTCCACCCGTTTGTTTTCACTGCTGCCCACTTCCTTCACTCACAGGCTCCAGCTAAGCACTTTTCGTAGACAAATAGCAGTGGTGAGAAGTAACCAAGTCCAAATACTCTTACTGTACTCAAGTAGATTTGCCTCCTCAAAACAATGATCTGCACTTTCTAGTCCTTACTTTGTCAAAACAGGCTCAGGACTTTTTCCAACCTCTGGAACAACGTGAAAAAGATGCAAAACGAGAGATGTAAAGTCAGCCGTGGTTGAGATCTTGATTGATTTGAGATTTTGGGTTCTGATTAGAGGAAAACCAGGGACAGCAGCAACATGGACCAGGGACCAGAACTGGGGAGCATTGGGCCCGCTGCCAAACCTTCTCTTGGGCCTAGACCCTTACCTCTGAACTAGAACCTTCACTTGGGACTCAACCCTTCTCTCGGGACGAGACCGATTTCTTTGACGAGAACCTTCTCTCGGGACTCTTGGGATTAGAATATCCTCTGAGAACTAAACGTTAATCCAGGATTCGAAAGATCTCTTGGGACTGGACTATTCTCTTGGGAAGTTTAAGTACATTTAAGAGTCTGTAGTTTTTTTTTTTTTTGGTTTTACTTCAATACAGGAGTTGAATCAGTACTTTCTTTTCCACCCGTCTGTACTTCTACTTCAATATACCGTGCGAGTACTTGTGCCATCTTTGACAAATAGGCGAAAGCAGAGGCTGAAATCTGGTCAAAGAACTTGCGTCGGGTATGGAAGTGTGTCTCGTCGTTTCTCGGAATGTTGAGCAACAGCGGGATTCGTCTCAAGTCAGCTTGTTTGTGCAGTTTCGCCATATATTTTTGTCCACGCACTGACGTCACGGCTCCGTCTTTGAATCACGCGCTTTGGTGCGCAGGTGATGCAACGCCGCGGGCCGTCTATTTTCGACACGGTCCGACGGACGGCCGCTGCGTCCGCGCGGCCTTGCGGTCAGTGACTAACGATGTCCTTCGGTCCTGCATCCCGCACGGCCAAGTAAAAATGTGTGATTCACTTCCCGTCATGGGTGCTTACCCAAGGGAAACAGTATAAACAGTCCACTGTATTAACTGTTTCTAAACAGTCTTAATTGTCTTTTGACCCGCTGTGTCTCAGGTAAGTATACTGAGCCTTATTTCAAATCATTTTCCTACAGCAAAATTGCACTTTCTGGGTCAAACAGTCACGTCGGGAGACTCACGTTTGCACCCCCAGATGTCTTCAATCTGCACAGGCAGATGAAAACTATTAAACTCCCACCCCCCGGCAAAAAAAAAAAAAAAAAAAAAAAGAAACAAAAAAAATTCTCCCCTTTGTGTCTTCTGAACAAAGCGGAACAAGCCCAAGATAAACGTGTCGTAACAAGAGAATATCGTTGCGATCAAGATTCCAAGTCAACGTGAGTCACAAGAAGACAGACTTTGATCAAAAAGGGCATTCATTGGGACCAGGCTTTTTCCATACACTGGAGCATCAGTTGCGGCACGTGTCTGGAAAAATCCCTGCCAGGCGGAAGGGGGGGGGGGGGGGCGAGGGGGGTCTTTAGCTCATGATGATGTCTTAAAAGTGGGAAAAGTACAAGAAATAGAATGCGACTGTGACTTACCTCTGCTTTCAACACATCCGCAGCGGCCGAAAAGCACCGGAGGGCGCAGGCCACGGCGGTGACCAAGAGTGGCAACATTTTTTTTCCTCCCCCCTCGACTGATGACCGACTCGCTGCACAAATCCTGACGTCTTCCCGGATGATCCAAGAAAAACGAACTTGCGCGAGTCAAATCTGAACTGAGAACTCCAGACAAAATGGTGAAATCGTCCCATCTGTTGTTTCTAGACTCCCCCCCCTTTGCTGGGATTGTTTTACAGCGTGTGTGGACGTGGTCAGAGCGATGGATAAGCCTTTGGGTCCTCCTCCAGATGTGTGTGTGCATTTTTTTTTTCACTCCCTCTCTCCCTTCCTGGCCCTGCTGTGTGTCCAGCATACACATACACACACGTCTTGGGCACCGAGTTGTATGTTGACGCCATATTCTATGTGGCAAAGCGCATTTCAATATTCATAATCACAGATCACAGTAGGAACTTCTCTTGGGACCAGTTTATTTCTCGGCATTAGTATCTTCTCTTTTGACTAGAACTTTTTCTTGTGGCTAAAATCTTCTCTCAGGATGAGAACCTTCTCTCGAGATTAAAACCTTCTCATGGGACTAGAAACTTCTATTTTGATTAGAACCTTCTTTTGGGACTAGAATGTTCTCTTGGGACTAATACTTTCTCTTGGGACCAAAACCTTTTCAATTTCTCCCGGAACTAAAACCTTCTCTTGTTGGTTTGGTGCTTACTGCTTACTTATATCAGAAACGTATCGACTAAACATTGAAAATCATCAGATTAAAAATGACATACATAGTTTTTGGCGCCTGCCTATGTGTTTTCGAAATATATTAATGAGAGGCATTAATGTTCTACACTTAGTAGGTTGTCTCTTTATTCCGTCCGTCCAGTGACTTGCTTCAGTTTCGGGTACAGATCCGCCCCATCCAATATGGCAGACGTGCTGAAACGATGGGCAGCTTCCGGCAATTTAAATTGAGCAACAGTGACACCTATCGTTAAGAAAGGGAACATGCTTCTGAAGTAAAACGTGTAATCCCGTGACATCGAAACCCCGCCCTTCCACGTCATCGTGCTAAAAAAAAAAACACGGAAGTTGCTCCGAACTTGGCAACAAGAAACTGAAAGACAAGGTAACGTACTAACCTCCCCCCCTTTATTTTCTTACGTTTCGACAGTTCATATTTATATGTTGCAGTGTTTAACATAATTTAATAACATAACATTGTTGGGCAAATGGGACTTGGGAGGGAAGCGAGGACGTTAGCATGTAGCTCGACCGGATGCTACAGGCTAGGAAAGCTTTTATGGCTTTCAGACAGAAACTAACCCGCTTCGCACAAATTCGGGGAAACGTGGAGTCCAGTGGGGGAGTAAAATGAAGTTTAACGCGAGCCACATGTGAGATTATGCCTGTTTAAAACCCTTGTGTGCTCTTCAAAAGTACAACCTTTTGTACACTTTTGTGTTAAAAGATGTACACGCACTAACTCCTATAAATTGAACGTATATAATATAACGTTGACACAGCTTAATTGTACCTTATGTTGTGTTGAAGAGTATTTAACTGTTCTGCCTGAACATGTATGTCGCTGGCACACATGAACGAAGATAAATCATAAGTAAAACAATTTTTATAACTTCCGGACCGATTAGGTGAAGTTGGATACTTAGTTGGGAATCCCTGTTCTCTTTTCTAAATGCAACTTTACAAAATATCTATTTTTACTCTACAGGTGACGTCTTCCAGAACACAACCTCCAAAAATGGCACTTTTCTGACTTTTATTATTATTATTTTTTTTAATAAAACGTTTGAGTGTCCACGATGGTGCACATCCGCAGCCTGATGCTTTTTTGCTTCGCTGGTGGGTAAATGGAAATTCCTGAATATGTTTGACAAAGTGTATCAGACTGTTAACCTCATGTTTTTGCTTGTCCGCAGCTTGCAGCCGGTCACGTCTGGTGCTTTGTTTCGGTAAGGACTGTCATTCAATGTTTCATGCTGGTGTTTTAGTCAGAAACTGAAATCTAACCAATATGAATGAATGAATTCTGTAAGCGTGCAATAGTAGGCTAGCTATGTTTACTTGAACTCCTGCAAAGTGAAAGCTTCCTGTTGTATTTTTTTCAAGACCAGTTTGCAGTGAAACATCACTTTTCTTTTCTTTTTTTTTTTTTGGGTGGGGGGTCCGGCTTTCCTCAGACCACTGTGGGCATTCCTTTCAAGTGTTGGACAGTGACGTGGGAGAGATCAGGAGTTCTGCTTACCACACTTACTCCTACCGTTTTGGTGCCACGAATGATTGCTGGACCATTAAGGGTTCGGTGGGGGAACCGGTCGTCCTCAGGTACACGCATGCATCCATGAAATACATGGGTTCACTTTAGTACATTTTATGTTCGTTCTTAAATTTCACCTTAAAGCTGAATATCCCATACGTTTTGAGAGTAGTGTGTGAATCATCTGCTGATTTGTATTTATTTTTTAAATGCATTTTAACCTCTCGCCTCTTTTAGCTTCTCCCAGTTTTCGGCTCGGTGCAGGAAGGAGTGGCTGTCGGTCAAATCGTCCGCTGGCGGCGCGCCGCTCGTTCTGTGCGGCTCCAAATTGCCGCCGCCAGTTGAATTCCCGGGCGGAAACATCACAGTGGTGCACCACTTCCTGCCACACATATACCCCGTGTCATCATTTCGCTTGAATTACGCCAGAGGTGCGTTTTCTTTTGGGTTCAAATTGGGAAGTTGTACAGGGGCTTCTTTGTAGAGTTGCGAAGGTGTGGAACATTTATGGTAAATTTCAATGGGAAGTTAAGATGGGTCATTTGGAAACTATTCCAAATGCGAAATTTTCCATGGGATTTATGGGAATGCAATATTCTTTGTATGGTGTTGACAGATTCGTACTCCGGCGAATGCCCCATGACGTCGTTCGAATGCCTGGGAGGCCGTTGCCTGCCCCTCTCGTGGCGCTGCAACGGCCAGGTGGAGTGTCTCGGGGAAGGGGACGGCGCCGGCACGGACGAGGAGGGCTGCGGCGGCGAGGGGACGCCGCCAGGGACGCAGGAATACGGCGAAACGGCCGAGAGGAACGGTGCCGGGGACTTTGGGAATCAAAGTCCTGCTGTGAAAAGCCACAAGGACGACAGGACAGATGAGCTGCTGGCCTTGTTGAAGGCGAGGCAGGACAATGAGCTCCACAGGGAGCCCGTTGTGACGCCCGCTCCCGCCGAGTGGCCCTGTGGAGGACATCTCCGGACCTTCTATGGGACTTTTTCTCCTCCGGCTCTTCGGGGCCCCCCTTTACTGTGCGTTTGGACTCTGGACCCCGACGACTCCCGACCCTTGAGGCTGGACCTGCAGCAGCTGGTGCTGGGGCCCGGGGACACGCTCACAGTCCACAATCGAGCGCAAGGCAAAGGAGACCTGATTAAAATTGTGAGTCTTAGTCACGCAATTTGGAAAGGAAAAAAGCAGAGGTGGGTCAACTTTTGTGCTTAGGATGCAGATTTGGGGGAAAAAAAGGAAAAGGTGCAATGGTTAATTTTGACAATTTTATTTATTAATAATCAATGAGAGGAAAGGTTGACTTTGATTCACCAACAGATCACAAGCGCCTCCAATTACAAAGGGGTCCAAGTGGAGTCCCACACCGGCCTGCTGTCGCTGACGTACCAGACGCTTCCCGGCTCGGAGGGAAGCGGCTTCAACGCCACGTTCCACGTCGGGAGCTACTGCCCCCCCTGGGTGGGCCGCTGCGGCGGCGCCTCGGGGGGCTGCTTCACCCAGGAGCGACGCTGCGACGGCAAGTGGGATTGCCCCGAGACCGGGAAGGACGAGGAGGGCTGCCGGGGCTGCGGCCGCGACCAGTTCGCCTGCGGGGTCCCCGGCCAGAGGGCGGCGGCGTCCGGCCGCTTCGCCGGCCGCCCCGTGTGTTATCCGGGGAGCGAGCGCTGCAACTACCAGCTGTACTGTGCGGACGGCAGCGACGAGAGGGACTGCGCCCTGTGTCAGCCCGGAACCTTCCACTGTGACAGTGACAGGTCAGCCGTAATACTGTTAAAAGCCCTCAAAAATCTGCAAAGTATTCGCAGACCCGCACTAGTAGAACCGCTGCATGTCACTAGTGAGGCAAAAGTGCACTAGTGAAAAACTGTGTTTGCTGCTACTACTCGGGACTAATTCTGCTCGTCGACATCTAGCGCTTGACTAGTAATACTAGTAGCACACAACCACACACGAGTAGAGTGACTGTGGCGCACTACAAGAACGAGTCTTTCTAGTAATGTTTTTTTTTGCGCTACTGTATGACATTTCTGTGCCTTTGCAGGGCGCACTAGTAGAACAACTGTTACTAGTGAGGCAGAACTTTTTTCCGTTTCAATGTCTGCTTCTCCCAGGTGCGTGTTCGAGAACTGGCGCTGCGACGGCCAGGTGGACTGCAAGGACGGCACGGACGAGCTCAACTGCACCGTCGTCCTGCCGCGCAAAGTCATCACGGCGGCGACGGTGGGCAGCCTGGTCTGCGGGCTGCTGCTGGTCATCGCCATGGGCTGCACCTGCAAGCTGTACTCGCTCCGGACCAGGGAGTACAGGTACCCGCTGACGCACTCGGGCATTCAAGAGGACATATCGTGGACAATTGGTCTTTGAATTGCTTGTATTCAAACAGTTGTGTCTCGGAAGTTCCTGCCCACCAAGTGTGAAATTAACAATCAAGTGCTAGAGAGAACCCCTGCCAATAGCAAGAATTCGTGAATATTGGATCCCCCATAAAAATTCCTAAAATATAGATCATCCCGTAAATATACCCCAAATTATGATCCCAAAACACTCAGGTAATTTCAATCTCTCCTTACAGCATTACGCTGAAAAATAGAAGGCTTACAAATGAGTTGATTTCCCTAAAAAGCTCCCGATAAGTCCCTTCAAGTCCCTTCATCATGTAAGTCCTGACAAGTCTCTTCATCTGCTTAGAAATCCTTAATCTTTTCACCCCCCTAAAAATCCCTACAAGTCTCTTTATCTCCCGAAAAGTCAAACGAGTCTCTTTATGTCCATACCGGTACCGATAAATCTCTTCAGTCCCTAAAAGTCTCTTCGGTCCATAAAAGTCTCTACAAATTTTGTCAGTCCCGACAAGACTTTTATTGTCCCTTCAAGTCTCCCCAAGTGTCTTGAGTCCCCACAAGTCTCTTCAGGCCCTAAAAATCAAGTGTCTTCATATCCCTAAAAGTCCCGACAAGTCTCTGGAGTCCCTGTATGTCTTGTCCCTATAAATCTAAATAAGTCTCCTGTCGGACCTCAACTTGAATCTTCCAATAAATTGGGGGTGAAAACACTTGAAAGTGAGTGTCCATGCATCCAAATGTCTTTTGTGCCTGCAGCATGTTTGCACCGGTTAACCGGCACGAGGCTCAGCTGATTCAGCAGCAAGCACCCCCCTCTTACGGTCAGCTGATCGCACAAGGCATTATCCCCCCAGTGGAGGACTTCCCCACAGAAAACCCCAACGAGGTGAGAAACGCATGACTTTTTACCAGAGGTAGGAGTTACATACGTGCAAGTCTAAAATTTTAACTGTCAATTTTCAAGCAAGTCCCAAGTTAGCGCAGTCACATCTATTTGCACATTAGCCACTTTGCACTCTTTTAGCTGTACTTGCGTTCTTTTGCCGTCCAAACTCAAAATCAATGCGACTGACCCGATGACGTTTTGCTCCCTCAGACTTCGTCCTTGTCCCTGAGGGGAATACTGCAACTCCTTCGCCAGGACGCGGTCACCTCCCCGCACCGGAGACGCAGGCCCCGATTCGTCCGCCGCGCCGTCCGCCGCATGAGGAGGTGGGGCCTGATCCCCAGGCCCCCCTCCAGACCCTCTCGGACGGCCGCCGACGGCCAGCGGCCGCCCGACGCCGCTCCTCCGCATCAGGAGCCGACGCGCACGGCCCCCGCCGGTTCCGCGTCTCCCGTGGAGGCCGTCAACCGGCCCGTGCCTCAGAAAGCGATCCCGTCGTCTCGGGCTCCGTCGCCGTCCTCCGCTTCCCCGCCTCCGCCTCCGTACGCTCCCCCGGCTCCGCCCGCCGAGGCGCCCCAAACGCCCCCGGTGGCCATCCCGCCCAGCAGCCCCTCTCTGGCCTCCATCTTCCACACGCTGGGCCTAAGTCTGTCCTTGTTTAGAGCGTCACCGTCGTCCTCGTCCGGCAACTCCATGCCCCTCTCGGCCTCCCCCTCCTTCTCCTTGTCGTCTTCCTCCGACGACGACGTGCTGCTCATCCCGCTTTCCGAAGACGCCACCTCAGAGGACGACGTGCCCATGCTCACTTGACTCATCTCCGTGACTAGTGCCTTTTTCCTGTTGTCGTTTAATAGCTTTTAAATTATGAAATCAAGTATTTTACCATTTAGACGAGCAACTTGAGTGTTTTAGAGCAGCGTTTCCCAACCTTTATCAAGCTAACAAAACATTTGAATATCATTTCAGAACCCTTTAAAAAAAAAAAAAAAATGAAAAAAAAAAATTTCTCACGGCACACTACTAAACAAAAATATCACAAAAAGTAGCTACACTGGTAATTACGCCCATCTTAATTATGTCTAGCATTTAATTGTTACTGCCTGTCATTATAAATCACTGGCATAGATACAACAACAAAGATGCATCATTTGTAGTAAATAATGTACATAAAGATTTTCAGACCAGTGATCTGAAATTGGATCATTTCCCTGGTTGGGAACCACTGTTTTCGAGCAAAAGCATGGCTGACCTGTTTGTACGTGTTGCGCTTCACGCAAGAACACGTCAGGTCAGCTTTTTGCACAGGAGAATCGTCCCTATCCACTTTTTGACTTCATTTGACTGAGGAATAACATTTAAGCGTGAATGCATTCATTTGTAGATCGTCTTCGGGTGTTCTAGAGAGAGAAAATGCATCCCCCTTCCCTATTTAAGTGCCTTTTTTGAGGAATTTCGCATCGATGGTTCCCTGAGTTACAGGCTGCACAGAACACGCACTGATGGCTCGCTGGCAATAACCTTTCGGATGCGGGTTTTCGTGCCGTTTTCCTCAACCCTCCCCAAGCGAATGTATGGAAATGTGTTTCTTTGAAGCTGTTTTTTAGGATGTGTGAGAGACACCACCCCCTCCAATTAATTTTGACACTTGTGCCATTCAGATTGTTCCCATTAGTTTTGTTGCTTTTTGTTGAATGTATCGAATAGCTCGGAGGTTTTTAACTTTGCAATGTACTGAGATGAATCAGAGAAAGTTTATTAGGGTCAATTTCACTGTATATAAGTAAAAAATGTGGCTGCGATTAAAGGATTTGCACTTTTTGCCGGGGGTCTTTGTTTGCTCCACACCTCACTCGACACCTGTAGCTTTGTATTCAAAAAAAGATCTTGTGGAATTTCACAACGGCGGGCCAAAAGAACTCCCCAAGGAAGCCTTGAAGAATCAGTGTGCAGCTACGGCTCGCCAAGCCTTGAACAGCCTCCGGTGACCCGGTAAGGACAATTCATTCCTTTCAAATTGGCGTTCCTCTCACCGTATTGGGGGTTCACTTCACAGGCGATGGCTCCCTTGCGAGGTCTCTGGCTGTGTCTGCCTCTGCTGTGTGCCGAGCTCCTCGCCTCCCCTCACCGCTGCGTTTTCGATGAGGTTCAGGCTCGGGTGCGAGTGGTCCGCGCCGCCCGGCGAGCTCGGGCGCTGAGCCCGGGTGAGGTCGCGCCCATGAGGATCGGGACCTGGATTTCCGGGGAGAGCCAACGCCTGTCGGAGCGCGAGGAAGGGCCAATGAGGGCCACCGTGCAACGGGCTGTGAGGACAGTGGCGGCGTTACTCTCGGGTAAATACCAGTTTTCTGTCATTAAAAAAAAAAAAAAAGAGCAAGATCATTTCAAAACCTGTATCACAAAAATCTGGCATTTCAACAAGGGTGTATAGACTTTTTATATCCACTGTAACTACCATGTGGACTAATAAAGGCCATTGGAAATAAAAGTTTGCCTTTTTTGAGAAATAAAGTCTTCACGTTATGGTAACAAATTCCTATTTTTAAGAGAGGAAAAAAAAAAAAACAGAGTTCAACAAGAGAAGAAAAGTCAGACTTTAACAAAAAATTTATTTTTAAATGAGAAATGATTGAACATTTGCCATGTTCATTTATTAAGGATGGTGTTTCCATACGTTTGAACAAAAGAGATTGATGAATTTTTTTCCCCAAGAGGAAGAACTTATTTTCACATTATCTGCCGAACGCAAACAAGAAGCCAAACGTTATCTTTTCATAGTGGAGAGAGCCTCAAGCCCTTTGTTGCTCAGGAGGGACGTCAACAAATACTGCAGGTTTCTGTGGAAGAATCCAAGCACTGTCAACTACAACAGGTGTGTGTGTGTGTGTGTTCTAGACTATTCCACTGGTTTTCTAGACTATTCCACTGTATCCCACCCGACATCTTCCTCATCAATTAATGAAACGATGCTTTTAGGTGTGGTCGAGCCAACAGCAACTACAGACATGAGACGTGTCTGGACATGAAGGTGAGTGCATATTGGGGCTGGACGATATAGCCTTAAAATAAATTGTAACTCAAAACTGATTATTCTTATAATTTTTTTTTTTTCCCCCCCCACCCCAGATCCCGGATGATCACCTGGCTGGCTGCGAAGTCCACCCGCAGGCCAACGCCGCTCGCCGGGTCACTCTCAGGCCACCGGGCTCCGGAGTCCCCGACGTCGACTTCCTGGTTTACCTCCAAGTCCAAGCGTCGGACAGGTGCAGGGCGCAGGTAGTGCTCATTTCCTGTACGGAGGCATGTCGTCGGAAGGCTTACGTTCGCTCGTGCACGCCAGCCCGGCCTGTTGGCCTACGCCGCCCACTGCCAGACGGACACCAGCGGGAGACCTTTGGCTGGCGTTGTGGTCATTTGCAGGGATAGACTCACAAGACTGACTGTCCAGGTCTGTACATCTACAAGTGCAATTCATTCCAATGTCCTGTTTAGGTCTTTACGTGACATTTTGAGGATAGAAATCCCAAACTATTCGCCAGTGCAAGTTCCATAAGTCTGCGTACACGCACGTACAATGAAGACTCATAACAACGCAGGCTAAACTTAGCTCCTCCCCGACATACAAAGATCTTAGTCCAGTGGTTCCCAACCTTTATTGAGCCAAAGCATTTATTTTACATTAAACAAAACTTAACAGCATGCCAACAACAAAAAAATGTCACAAAAAGTGGCGACACAGGTTCAATAGTGGAAGAGTGTTTAATTGTTCTGCCTATCACTAGTATAGATGAACTAAGTAAATAATTTTCAGAGCGGTTAATTGTACCAGTTAATCAAATAGATAGGTTCAATAAAAAATCCAAATTGGCAATAGGTGGGGTTTCACTGTATTTCATCCCCCACCACCCAGACCGTGGTCCATGAGCTGTTCCACGCGCTGGGCTTCTCCAAGGATCTCTTCCCCACGTGGAGAGACTGCTTCTCAGCCAGTGCCGCCTGTTCTCCTCGGGGCAAAGTGACTCACATGGACGGAACGGGCCAGATGAGGATCTACACTCCATCCGTAATCTCGGCCTTGCAAAGGCACCTGGCAGCCGTCGATCCTGAGCTGGGGGGGCCGCTCGAGAACTCTGTACGTGACCGCCGTTGACCGAGTACGCCTAGCCCCTCTCCTCTGACCCCCCCCCCCCCCCGACTCTTTTATCCTTCCTCTCCAGGATGCACCCCCGGGCGGCGTTTCTTCCCACTGGGAGTCCCGACTTCTGCAGGGCTCCGTCATGTTGGCGAGCCAGCCCGGCGCGACGCGCATCGACCCGCTGACCTTGGCCGCGTTTCAGGACATGGGCTGGTACACCGTCAACACCAGCCGGGCCCAGAGTCTCGTCTGGGGAGAGGGTACGAGAGCTGAGGGTTGACATTGTACAGTCGGTTTTTTGAAGTTCAAAAAGAAATGTTATATATGTGCAAAGAAATCATGTGTTCTATTTTCTTTTCTTTCAAATTAATGTAAGCGTTAATTATTTTTTTTAAATAAAATGAACACAAAAATATGCATGTAAAATAGTTTATTTTACTACAAAAAGATTAGAATCAATTCAATTATAGACTAAAACCAATTATCAAATGAATCCATCAATATTCTAATAAAATATTCCTTCTCATTTTTTATTGTGTTTTGTATCATCACTTCTCATCAACTCAGCACATTATTATTATTATTTTTTTCTCCACAAGGCGAAGGAGCTTTGTTTGGTTCCACGTTGACCTGTGCTGACAACTCATCCTCCTTCTTCTGTACCGGCAGGTAGACCCGACATGCAATGACTCCTCTCCCGTTTGAATCCAATTCTAACAATGTCTTTCCATCGCTGTAGTGGACTCGGGTGCCATCATTTACATCTCCGCAAAGGGAAGTGCCAGACTGATCCCTTCCTGGACGGCTGTCGCGTCTACAAAGCTTTTGAGATGGGAGTAAGTTTCTCTCGTTTTGTCGAGACGGTCGACTGCATTTGTATTTATGTATATATTTATATATTTTTTTTTATTCACGCCTGTGTTCGCAGAGCGAGTGCTGGAAGAAAGAAAACGAGAGGAAGTCGAGTGAAGAACGCCGCGGCGGGGAGCTTTTTGGCTCGGACAGCCGCTGTTTCTTCTCCGAGCTCACTACACTTGTAGGCGCATGTCGTACAGCGCGCTGGGCAAAGTATTCACGCCGTTCTTCCAAAAATGGATGAATACGTTTTTTCCCCCAAAAGTTCAACACACAAAACTCCCCCGTAACAAATATTTTTGCAAATATATTAAAATTAAAGAACAACAGAACCAGTTAAAAATATTCTGTGGATTTGACATGATTTGGAAAGGCAGACGCAAACTATAATGAAGTGAATTTAGGTTTATTTCGACAAAAGTAGTGCTTTGCTGCCATTTTGTGGCATTTCAGTGTCAAGCAACTATGTTGGAATGAGTTGAGGAGTTTCATTTTGACAAAAATATTGCTTTGATCCTATCTTGGTGTCAAGGAACTATGTTGAAGTGAGTTGAAGGGTGCCCAAAAAAAAGTCACCGCTGACTGTGTCGTCTTTCTCTAACAGAACCAGAGTGCATTCATAGTGACGGGACGCTGTTACAGACACAAGTGCACAGGACCAAACCGCTACCAAGTCCAGGTGCTGGGCTCCGATTGGGTGGAGTGCCCGGCAGGAGGCAGCATTCAGGTAAGAAACTCGCACGCATTCTGAAATGTTCCAAGACTCGACTTGACTCCTTCCTCTGGTGTTATGTGCTTAGATAAGAGGATACCAGGGTTCTGTTTTCTGCCCTGACAAGAGGTTGTGTCTGGACTCCGATGTCAGTCGTCCCTCAGAGGCTGATGACGTTTTCACCACAGGGCAAGTGAAGTTGATGGGGGTTTTTTTTCCCCCCATACAACCCTCTGGTGATAGTAAATGTAAATAAAGAGTCCTTTGTTTTTGGGTTCAAACCAGTCTACTGGATGGCACGTTGCTCCAGGATGACACCCGGTCAGCGCACAGACCCGCTGCAGACCTCCCGGTGGCCACGGGAGTCTGTCTTTTGGCCCTGCTGGGTCTTCTTGTGGTCCTCGGTCTTGCGAGCTCCAGATGTTCTCCCTGCAACATCCGGATCCACGCGGCTTCGGGGGATGTTTAACAATACCCTCTTTCTGTGCCACAGTTTAAAAAAACCTGGTCATTTGTGGTATGCTTTGAAACTATGAATACAATAAAGATGACTAAATTGACCCTTGGGTTAGAAAATGTGTCAAGAGTGGGGATAATTGAGGTAGTTTTTTTGTTGACTGAGTAAAAATTGTTTTGGAAACAGAAAGGTTATCCGTTCTGTGCATGTTTCCCCGAATTCCGGAGGACAGTGAAGGCACCGTTGTACGTGACAAGCGTGTGAGGGGAGAGTGATTGGTGGAGAACCAGGAAGTTGGACTGTAGTCCATATAGCTAACCTGGCGTTTTTCACACGGTGACCAAGCACGTACATTGTGACAGCATATTATTACGAATATTGTTATAACTATTTCCCTATCATTTGTTTTTAATTGTCCAATTAAGCCTTTTGAACAATTGTTTACGAGCAGCAAAAACAAGTGCTGTGTTCAAGAAAACGTTTTATTTTTATGACACCCTCCGCGACGATCTTGGCACATACGTTCTCTCATTTGTGCTATTTTGCAAGAGCTGAAAATGGGTGTAACGGTGGCCCATAATCAAATGAAGTCAAGTCAACATCATTTAGCCTCGCGTAGTTAGTCGGCGGCTCGCAAGTCAAATGTCCGACTCGCAAATGGGGCCCCTGAAGGCGTCAGCAGCGACCTGACGTGTTTTTGTTCTCGTCCTCCATTAGCCGCCTCGCTGCCTTCCATCTTCGGCAAGTTGGGCTTTCGGTGGCTCATTCCACGGACGCAGCGGTGCGACGCGCTAGTCCCGTTCGGAGGGGTCGGGAAGAACAAAAAGACGACGACGTTTGAGGCCACTTCGACCGAAGCGTGACGTTTTCTGCCCTTTTCTTTTCTTTGGTCGTCGAGCGCACAATATGGAGCCAATGACTCAGTCTGCCCAAATATCCTCGTCGCAGGGACTCGCCGATGGACAAAATTCTGCGTCGAAAGAACCGAGACCATCCGGTAAGAAACCGTCTTCAGCTGTTATGATGAACTTAGTGTTTTAACACTATTATTATTATTATCGTGAACTATTTGACTCGCGAGCGTCCTTTTCCGTCATTTCGTCTGTATTTTTTTTTTTTTTTTTTTGTCTATTGTCGGTGGCCATTGTCCGGGATACACCTGTGATCATATTTGACCCAAAGAAATAGCACCCAGCGTGGTTCTGACTCGTTATTGTCGTTTTGTTTGTTCTATTTTTCGATTCTTAACACCAAGTTAACAAATATAGCGACGTTTTATAGGAGGTGTAAAATGTTGGGTGTTGTGCACTGCGGGGGAATTACGGAGGCAAGTGCCCCTGAAGGCAGCATCTCTTAAAGGCGCAGTACCCGCCCCACGTTTTAATCATTACAAAAGCGTGACTATTTACAAAAAAAAACACAAAAAAAGCAGCTGTCATTTACTTTTATTTTATTTTTCTCATCTTAACCTCTCCAAGCCATTCAAACAAGCTGCCAGAGTTGTCACCTCCGGCCCGATAGGCTGCTTATTGTTATTTTTGTGAGGGAGTGGCAGCTTGCACCACCGCGCCACCTATTTTTTTCCCCTTTAAAATAGAATCTTCAAAGGCATGAAATAAAAGTTGTTTCCGTACACATGCTTGGGTGTGGCATGCGATGCCACCGATATGACGCGAATCGGACTTTTTGATTGGAGTCAGGAAGTCATCTTGCTTCATGAAATACATTTGAAGCAATGTCAAATGATGCCGTTGCACATTGTGTCATCCCTTCCGTTTGTTTCTGAACATGTTTAAATGTCTAAATTGAAGCTCGATTGATCTCTTATTTCCTCCACCGTTATGGCCAAGTATCAGGTAGGCTATTATTTTACTTTGTCATACGATCCCTACAATAAGCAGCTGTCATCTTTCACTGCTCAGCTGTTCTATTGGAAGCCACAATGAATAGAATGCTCACATCTGTTTTCTTTTAATTCTTTATTTTTTTATTTATTTAGACAAACACAAAAAGAGGTTGTTTCATGTCTTCTTAAATGTGGTTGTCGGCCGGCGGAATGACGACACTTTTAAAATCGGCTGACCCAACGACACGGCTGAATGAGTCGCCTTTCGAGCCCTCCCGCCCGTGCATTCTCAACACGGATTACTGCCTGATGGTGTGCTTGAATTTTCAAAGTTGGAAACTAATTCATGGGAATAAACCAGGAATTTAATAGGGATCTTAAATATACAGATGGTACCTTGATTTCCGTCCTTAATTTCTTCTGTGACCAATTTTCAAATACATTTACCCCGTTGAAATGAATTGAAATACCATGAAGCCAAAAACGCCACCATTACTTGTTAGGTGTTTTTAATAAAGATAAATAGCACTGTAAAATATAAGTAAGAAAACTAAATGTAAAGAAATAAGATGGCTTTATGAAGTGTAATTAAACCGAACGTCGCACGCACAAGCACTAGTATTTGTGTGTTGACGTGTGCCTTTCAAGGGCGTGGCCTCATGAGCGATGTCAGGAGCGAATCTTGTCCATGCCCCTTGTGAGTGTTTTCATTTCGGATTGGTGCGTTTGTCCCGTTCAAATGAGCGGCAGAAAGTGCATCAGTGACTTTGGCTCTCCTTGCCCACATGCGAGGGCATTACAGTCGCTTAATTGGTCCAATTACAAATAAATAAATAAACCTGGGGAACAAACAAAAACAAAAAAAAACGTTATTTGGAGCATTTGTAAGTCAAGTAGCCACTATAATCGGGGAAAATGTACAGTATTTTCACATAAATTTACCGCACATTTTCCACCTCTTTGCAACACTGCCTCTCACACGCTTACAACACATTCAAATGTATTCAACTAAAATAGTATTTTGAACTCATTGTAAAGGTATTTTGTAGAAATACAAACAAAAGATTTGCAAGGAAATGTCCCAATCATTTTCCGGATTTTGAATATGTGTCGATAAAAAAGCGCATCCAAATTGTCTCAATTGTCTTATTTTTAAGTATCCAGACATGTTACCTTTTTGTGTGTCTAGAAGTGTCGTGCAGCAGTGGTTCTAACCAAGTAAACAAATCAAATCCTTCGGGAGCGTATCTGTGGTGAAGCACAAAATAACAATGCAAACAAATTACACTTGAAAATAAACAAACCAAAATAAAAAACTATCCCAAATGCCACTTTAGTGCAGTCAGTCTAAAAAATACATCTTAAATGTGCATTATTTTATATTCCTATTGACTTTTGACTGCATTTTCAATCGGTATTGATATTGACGTAAAAATCCGGACGGAACAGGCCGCAGAGGAAGTGGCCCACTTAAAACGAGGACCTCGTTTCTCCAGCTGCGTCGCATCAGAGGAAATCTGCTCACAGACTCCATTTGCCGTGCAGCCTCATTTACTCCCAATATGTCACGAAAAGAAAGTACATAGTGTATGCAGTGCATACATGCAATGCGTTTGCGCAGGGACCACACACCAAGGTAGATTATGATATTGCATGTTGGTACAGGATGTGGTAAGTAATACATGTCGGCAAACGATGCTGCAGTCATATTTGTATAATTAGTGCAAAGTGAAGTGTACACCTAATGGACCCCATTCAAACGTGATTTAATGCTCACTGCTTTTGCTGTAATATTGCCAATGGGGGTTGTTTGTTTATTTTTGTAATGGCCGCACTGTATTATTTGTGTCCGGACACGCTGTAGTCGCAATGCTTGATGCTTATCGTCATTTTCTCATCATTTGAAAGAGGCCCGATTTCAATCAGAGTACATCGGATTTCACACTTTATTATTATTATTGTTGTTATTATTTATTTATTTAATTTTATTATTTTTTTTGCCGGCATGATTCCTTTATGATGGGGACAAAAGGGAGGGGAAATGTCTGAATGTATTAGTTGATTTTAAATCAAATTATCCACCAAAGGAAAATGAAATTTTGACTTTGCAAGAATCCGCATATTTTGCCTTAATTTGAAATTGAATTTGGGTTAAATGAGTATTTTTGCAGCATGTGAACCTGTGCGTCACCTTTTATAAAGCGAATGTAACGTGGTGTTACTGACTTGCGAGATTCTCACAGCATGGTTGCATTTTGTCCTCGCCATGAACGATAACGCCGTCACCGTATTCAGGTGGCTTCACTTTTACAACCGTGTTGCGGCGCCTCTCCCTAAAAGAGAGGCCATTGATCAAGATGGGCAGGGCTCCGCAAGGCTGCAGAAGACGGAATCCAACGACTGTGGGAAAACCTGAGAGCTGATCTAGCGAAGGTGTGGCATCTGAGGGCAAACGGCCTCAAGCGCGCCAACAGGATGGAATGCCGCCGCGCAAGGGCGCACCGACCCCAACCTGCAAAGCCTGTATCGCGTCCATGTGCCGCACCCCCACCGCCGAGGCGACGTCATATAGGCGCAGTCGTCGTCGTGCCTCCCCACGCATTCCTTGCCACGAAGAAGAATGCGACGCTCGCGGAATGGCAGCCGGCCGCGCCATCCAAATAACCACGCAACCCTGCGGATTCAGCATGATTAATTCCCCCGAGAGGCAGAGTGAAGAGGCTATTGTCCATTTATTTTAGCTTCTGAGACGTGAAACAGTATCGCGGGGACTCGAGCGCACGTGGTCTTGCTGTGTCATGCTGAATTTGTGCATTTCAACACAAGCACGGAGAAGGAAGTCTCTTCAGTTTCCATTTAAGGCTTGCAAAACTGCGCGGTCAAACCCTCAGAGGTGCAAAAAGTCGACGTACAGATACGGCTCCTTAAGTACAACTGAAGCACTGACTAAGAGTAAAAATGAATATACGGTACAGAACCGAGTACCTGAAAAATCGACTTGAATGCGGTCGTGCCAGCGTTGTAAACCTGCATGTGCATGTCATAAGGTTCCCAAAGATAGAGTGGAGTAAGTCTATAGAAGTGCTTCTGTACTCGTACAGTGCAGTGGACGGGGGGTTCATTTTTCTCCTGCGTTCACCACTTTTCTGTCCTTTTTTTCTTTTGATTTCATTTGTTTCAGATTCCTTTCTTTCCTCCTCGCCTGTATCTCTCATACAGTCGTCACAAGGCAAGTGTACGCTTCTCTTAATGCTGCTCGCCTGCTTCTTCACCCCTCTCTCTAGTGCCCATCTCTTGCTCCCGAAGGTCCGTGCGCCGGCCTTTGCCCGTAGAACCCTCGCCGTGCAATTCTTGCCAAAGTCACAAGTCCAAGTCGTGTGACGCACCAAAAAAACCAAACTCATTCCGATCACGTGAATCGGCGTCTTGCCGCTTGTCTTTACAAACGAGACGTGGGCGTCTGCGGGCGCCGCTAGTTTGATCTGTTTCAGTCTTTATCGCCTGCGAGTGTACATTATTGAGGTCAGCGGGACCGACTGCAGGTTTGAGATAATCCCCAGATTGCCACCCTTATTTTAAGACGGCAAGAGAAGTTCACGCTGTATGGAACCTAAAAATGGATCAGGTCGGCGTCCCGGTGGGCAGGCGAGGGAGGGGCGCGAGGGCTGCGGGTCCCACCTTCCTCCTTCGCCACTATCCGATCCCCCTCCCTCCTCAGACTTGGCAGCAAAGGGGCCCCGGGGGGGAGGAAGAGTGGCACAGAAGAGATCACCCACGGCCCAGCGGGGGCACCCGCCCGCCGCCCCCGATCACCATCCGCTTGTGGCTTTGCGCATGTCACACATCTTTGCTTCGGCCATTAAGACTTCGCTTTTATTTCCATCTTTGTCGAGCTCCTTTTTGCAACGCGACGCCATCGGTAGGTCTGTGCTGCGTACTGACGTTGGCCTAGAAAGTCGCGAAGTCGACTGTATTGGACCTGAAGGTGTTTTGTTTACACTCTTCCATGATGCCAGAATGGAACGCTTTTACTCCACGGTCAGGACACTCAGTGGAAATATTGTGAAGTTCAACTTCCTCCATTACTCCAAAATGGCAACATCAAAAGAATACCGGGCAATAATTGTCCGTTTTCGGGAGGAATTGACGCCTCCCTGAAATTGCTCGTTGACACCTAACCTAAATATAGCCCAAGCCATGATCCCAAAAGACGTTAATATCATTTCAAAGTCGTCCTTCAACATAACCCTGAAAAATAAATGGCTTCCCGATGATTTGAGCGCTCCAAAATGCACCGACGTGCATGTCGAGTGTGAGGGCACCGACGTGTATGTCGCCGCTTCGCAACCCCCAAAATTACCGATTGCTACTTCCCTGTTCGGCATTTGATTACATTTTGGACTCAGTGATGCATAGATAGTCTCTTTTTATACACATTTATTGCAATCAACTCTATCTGTGGTTGGGTACTATCTGTACTCGACATAACGTTCTCCACTGCTGACCTTTCACCTTGAAGTGTACCCCCCCTGCTTTCTCGCCTGTCGGGCCTCAAGTGGAATTTTTCCGTCACGCCGTGTTTGCCGCCGGCCGACGCTATCCGCTCCTCCCCGACGAAGCAGGACGTTTTGTCGCCGTCTTGTGGCATTCAAGAAAGAACACCAAAATAACTCAAATCGACGAGTGGTTCAGCAAAGAGCTGAGGTTAAGTTCCACAAAAACAAAAACAAACGCAAATAGGTGAATACGCAATAGTATTGAACCACATTGAGTTTTGCGACTTACTTTCCAAATTGCAGCATCACCCCGTGCTGCATCTATTGTCAGTCGCTCCACCATACAAGGTACATTGCTCTTACGTGCCCAGTGAACATTTTGAATATTATAGTGCCGTCAGCATTTTGTGTATCGTTCACACGAGTGTGCTGAGGTACTTCATTGCGACGCATTGATGCAATGGACAAGTTGCAGTTGTGTTTTTGGCGTGCTGCGCTGCTCCATGCTATCATCATGATTCGGGTCCCATGTCAATTGCCGCTTCATTGCACCTACTGGCAAACTGGAAGGCAAACATCGACGTCACATTCCCATGATACGATGCATGAACGCTTCGGCTGCAGTAGCAGTAAGGCCGTAGTCGAGAATATTACAATTGCATGGGAGTTCAGATGCGATCTGTATGACCTCCCCTGCTTTCTCTTCTCCTTTGCTGTCGTCCTCCATGCGTGTCAATGCAGAGAAAAAGGCGGTGCTGGGTTCCAGTAGGCCCGGTGACGAAGGGGTCGCCACGTCCCTTCGCTTTTCCTCTCAGCCGGGTTCCTTTTCGCCTGATAATTACGGAGGCGAGGCGCAGCCCGATTCGCCGGTAAAGATGTCTCCCGTTTCTGAGCGCATAAAGGCTCTGGAAGCCCTTGCCGGCAAAAAGCAGGCAGATTTTCGAAGCGACTGTTGCTCGCACCTCAAGGACCGCCACCACGACAAATCTCCCAAGCAGTGCATGGAGAAAAATAAGCCAGCCTTTCACACCAAAACAGGCTCTCCTGATCTCGATTCACCCGAATCGCCCTTTGAGGTACTTGGAGAGTTCAGACAAATGAATGAATTTGAAGAAACAGAAGCTTGGATGAAGGCTCATCTACCGCCAGTGCCAGACTTGCACGCCGCAGGCTTCGTCAAAGGGGCCGATTCTTTCCAATGTAAGCCAACCGAGGAAAATGCTGCACTTCCTGCTCTTGCTGGTGTCCGCAACGATGCTTCAAAAGTGAAGGCTCCACAGAAAGAAGGCAGTGTTGAGGAAGCGGACTTTGACCTGAACTTTCTGCCGACAGCCTACATGTGGACTCGGCAGGACAACTCCGGTGTCCGAGCTCCGTCGCGGCTCGATTCGGAGCACGAGGCTTTACCTCAGCCTCTTTCCGGCTTTGAATCCCCGTCCCCTCCGAACGACGACACCCTGGACGCTCCGGATGACGAGCGGACCGCTTGGACTGGAGATCTCGAGTCGGCAGAGGCTAAGGAAGTGGATAGCTCAGGGGAGTCTGAAGAAACGGTCATTGAAGACGGTTTCACCGCTGTTGGCCCCTCCCCCAAATCGGATTGGCCACCATCCAGTGACATCACCACCTCTCCCGCCACCTCAACCCCTGACGCAGAAAGGGTGACGCCACCAGTAAGGTCAGAAAGGAAGCTAATGCAGGTTCCCACGATCAATGTCATTGAAACCGACGAGCCAAACTGCAGCGATGATGAGATGGAAATGGAGTTTGAGGAAGAAGACGACGAGGTTGTGAACGAGGGAGCAAAACCCGCAGAGACGCCGCCAGAGGATAGCAATGAAGCATCTAAGAGACGGCCTGTAGAAACTGAATTCATGGAAGGCTATTCTCCTCCTTCCTCTCCCGTCGAATCGGATGAGGAATACGCTCCTCAAGACACGATCCTCAATCCTCAAGCAGATGCGTTCCTGGAGAAATCATCAGAACTTAACGACTCCGGATTGGATTTGTCCCCGGACGCAAACAAAGACATTAGCTCACCCGGCAATGAGGATGAATGGTCAGATGAAGCGCGACAAACCGTGGCTGGACAAGACCGAGCTGATTTTAGTGCCCCGGACAACGACAAGGACGTGGTTGCCTTCTCTAGGAATAGCATTATGCGAGGCGATACTTACGAGGGACAGTCGTTTGAGTACGAGCAGCCGTCTCCCTTCTGTGAGATTGAGGTCACCCCAAAAGGAGCCAAAGACCACTTTCTTTTGGACTCTTCTGAAGTTGATACTGAAACCCAGGAACCGTTGCCAAATCGTAACGACGCAAACGCGTCTGCGAGCCATCGTTTTCCCCCGAACCCATCTGACATTTCAGATGCAATGGCTTCAGAAAACGGCTCCGCTTCCGAGCGTGTCGATAGTTTTGTGGAGTTCATGAGAGAATGCCTCAAATCCAGGGAAGGTGAAGGACCAGAGGCCTCTCCGAGCGACGAGTACGGTCCGCAGTCCCCTCCGACCGTGCTGATGGATCCGGAACGGGAGCGGCTTACGATCAGTGCTCTCAAACAGTTGGGCGGCAGTCAAGAGGCAGACGAGGAAACGCTGGCTCCTCCATCCAAGACTCCGCAAAATGCTAACGCCGCATGCATCCAGCGAGCTTCCTTCACCCCGCCGACGAGCGCGCCGTGTTCCCAAAGCGACGTACTTGGCACCGAGCGCACATATTCTGAAGATGTAGACGCCGTGGACATATGGGTCGCGGAGGCCTATCATCTCGCGCAGCATGTCTTGACGGCAATATTAACCCACGTATCAGGTAACACTAATTCTTTTGGCTAGTTCCCTGGGCGGCTTTCATTGGCTGTGCGTCAAGTCGTAGTCGCTGGAGTTACTGTAGCACGGGTAGTAGATTATTGAAAGGGGTGCCGTTCTGTCGGAATGTTCAGTGACGAAACACGGACAGAAAACAAGTCCGAGTAGGAAAAGTGTTCAGTATGCAGAGCGGGACGTAACGGCAGCACGAGTAGGAAGTAGTCCTGGTCATAATCTTGCGTACTTCAGCTTTGATGCTCAATTGGATTTGTTGATCCACATTTTGGAACCTCCCGAATTTATCGGTTTCCTGTGATCAGGAAGGCGAGAATGGACCCCCTCAAGTCTTGCGTTTGTGTTCTGTGGCTTTTGTTTCACTTGGTGTGATTTATGTATTTATTTTTAAAAAATGTTTTTTTTTTAGGGGGGGGGGGGGTCAGTCTGTCTTTTATACAGCAAAGCGTCTCGCGGTTGCAGCGTGACAGCTTTAAGAGCTTGACGCCGTAACTGTGCAATAAGCGGGTCACCGCACCGAGCAGGGCCGAGCGAAAAGCCACGGTCAGACGGGCCGATCCGGCGACGGCCGCCTCTCGGCAATCTTAAACACATGCGCGCACACGCGGCCTTTTTGTGCGGGGCTCCTTTTTGAGCCTTTGAAGAATTCCTCCGGATTCTCCCTTTTGCTCGTTTTCTCCGCGATGACGCAGGAAAGCTTCTGGCGACGTATATGCTTAGTGACACGATCTCACGGTTGGCTTAGAGCCGCTTGAGTCGGGAACAGCCGAGCCCCTTTTTCGCTCCCCTTTTGAGGCCTTCGACAGCGCTGCTGCTCGACACGTAATCTCTTTTGCGTGATCTGAATTGTGAAACGCTCCGTTAACCTTTTGCCACTTTTGCTTGTTTGTCGTTTGTGTTCATTTCTTCCTGTTGTAAACCAGAAAGAAAGGCAGTAAAGTCCAAAATGAATTCAATTATGTTGCATCCTTTTAGAAAGTGTCAATTCAATTCAATTTTCCACGAAACAAAAGGCCACATTTTGCAGTGATCTTCAATTTTCATATCTTACTATACGTCTTGACTTCTGTAAGATTCTAACATTTTACCCCAACAAATGTTTTTTTTTTTTTTGTCTTTTTCACCAAAATAGTCAACTTTAGTTCGTGCAGCATTTGGTGGTAGACATGGTACTGTCGTTACGGAATGTTTAATCGCCGTTGGGATTCCTTGGAAATCTTCCTCCACTGAACGCCGTCTGCGGATTTGAACAGTTCCAAACTTTGCATTTTGCCACGCAAAACAAACTCCGCCGCCACCAGACCGGTCACGTCCTTGAGGCGGCGAGTCACATGACGTCTCCGCCGCTTGACGCGTGACTCTTTGAACACACACACACACACACACACACACCTTTGTTTCCCGCTGGCAGTTTGAGAGCGCCAACCCACTCTTGACGTTACGTAACTCTCGAACAGAGGCAATCATTTCTGCATGCGCGACTCTCAACAAACACGGGAAGGGCATCCGCTGCGGCTCTTGGGTTAAATAAACTGTACGTGTTTTATTCAGGCTGGTTGTATGAATTTCCATCATGGCGTCATGGTGCACAATGTTTAACCCCCCCCCCCCAAACTCCACTTGTTCACAGTCAAGGATCTGCTTCACTGGCGGGACCCCAAGAAGTCGGGCGTGGTGTTCGGTGTGTCCATGCTGCTGCTGCTGTCGCTGGCCGCCTTCAGCGTCATCAGCGTGGTGTCCTACCTGCTGCTGGCGCTGCTCTGCGTCACCATCACCTTCCGCATCTACAAGTCGGTCGTGCAGGCCGTGCAGAAGTCCAGCGACGGCCACCCCTTCAAGTAAGCGCTCGCGCCCACCCAAATGTTATCGAACGGAGGCCGAGTCGAAGTTCGGCTGTGCGTACTTACTGTGATGTCCAACTGGTGGGCGGGGGGAAAGGTGGCCCCTCTGAATTGGGAGGGACGTGGCTGCCTCCCAATGACGTGTGGAGGAAAAAGGCTGAGTTTGCCTTTCATTGAAACGGTCGCCACTGAAGCGAGCGCCGAGGGTTAGCGCGTTTCCCGCTATGACACTTTGCTCCTGGCAGTGGCGGCCGTGTGACTCCGCCTCCAGGGCAATTTTCTATTTGATTTCTTTTGGAGCCAAAAGAGCCGCGGTGTCAGCGAGGGTTCTGTTACGTTTGTCCTACAGCCGCGAAGCCCCCGATCGCAGAGCAAACCCGAGCTTTTCTTTCTTCTTTTAGTAGGCAAAGCAGCTGTCCCCAAGGTTCTGGAAAGATAAAAATAGCCCGGAGGCCAGCGCCGGCGGTCGGGGACCGCTGAGGCGAAGGACTTTTCGTGGCAGGCACGAAAGCCTGATTTTCAAAGCCTCATCTCTTCCTCCTCCCCGCAGATCGCTGATCGAGAAGGATGTCAGCATTCCCCCCGAGAACTTCCGCAAGCACGTGGACACCAGCCTGACCTACATTAACCGAGCCCTCAAGTACATGAGCCGCCTCTTCCTGGTCGAGGACCTCGTGGACTCCCTAAAAGTGAGTCGCTTTTCACAAGGCCTAACCCTGAACGCAAGTAATGAATTAACTTGCTTGAAATTTAGCAGGGACTTGCTTGATTTTTACCAAAATAACTTGGACTTTCCCGGAACTTGAAAGTTAAGACTTATGTTAAGAATTACGACTTGGGATTGCTGAATTTGGCTCCAATTGATCAGAAATGTTCCTTAAGTGTAATCGAAAGTTTGAAAAGATGGCGCCGAGCCGAGTTTGCTTTTGCTCTTTGCGCAGTTGGCCGTGGTCATGTGGCTGCTGACCTACGTGGGTGCCGTCTTCAACGGCATCACCATCCTCATCCTCGGTAAGACCCGCCACGGAGACGCTCAGGATAGTATTTTAGCGACAGCCGATAATCAGAAAAGTCCGAAAAAAACGGATTTTTCTGACTTCGACGGGAAGATTGACGGGCTCCAAATGTAATTTTCTGATTTGTCCGTGCTTCTCCGCAGCGGACATCTTGCTCTTTGCCGTGCCGCCCGTCTACGAGAAGAACAAGGTGAGCAGCATCGCGCGGGTGCTAAATGCAGTCGAGCCGTGCTTCTCGCCTTCCAGAACCTTCCGCGAGAGGGGAAACTGTAGAATGAAACTTTTAGGGATAGTTTTATCCCCTCCCACAAACACATTTCAACTTATGAAAACACTTTTTAAAATGCGTTGTGAATTTATTTGGACAGCCCCAAGAATTGTAAGCATAAAATGAATCGAGAATACTTAACCGTGTTAAGTCTAAATTAGGACCGGATTGATTACAGTCATTGGCCAAAAGAAGCCCTTTTTCAAATGGGCAAAAATCCGAGGATTTTTTTTAAATTTTTTTATTATTTCCTTTCCTTCTCACATTACAACGCAAGACAAAGATGTGACATTCAAACAAATATTCCCCAAAAATCGGCTGTTGTAATGTTAAAACAAATATTGAAGGATAACATATTGGAAAAGTCAAATGTTGTGACTGTAATTTAGATTTTTGTTTGAATCGGTTATACATATTGACATCGGCCATTTTGGTTGGGCCCTCGTCTAAACAAAGCTCCTCAACTCACTTCAACACGATTCCTTGCCAGGAGATGGTACCTGAGCACAGAAATACTTATTTTTATTTTCATTTAAAATGTTTTTTAAGGCCATAGCAGAACAAGTTCCTGAAAAAAAGGAGCCAATAGT
The DNA here is from genome assembly GCF_024500385.1 of Phyllopteryx taeniolatus. Classification (NCBI taxonomy): domain Eukaryota; kingdom Metazoa; phylum Chordata; class Actinopteri; order Syngnathiformes; family Syngnathidae; genus Phyllopteryx; species Phyllopteryx taeniolatus. The sequence continues at coordinate 2,325,365 of NC_084524.1, read as the reverse complement.
TGATGTGCGAATATGCGGCGGTTCCCGTTGCTGTGTCGAGGGTGCCGTCGGAGAGCGCGTCCGCCAGCGCTGAGCTCACCCGAGGCGCTTTGTGTGCATCCTTTGTTGTCCGCGTGCACGCGGAAAAAAAACAACAACAAAGAAAGAAAAAAAAGCCTCTTGTTCCGTTCGCAGACGCAGATCGACCAGTACGTGGACCTGGCTCGCAGCCAAATCAACACCACGATCGCCAAGTGAGCGACGCCGCGCCGCAACGCGCCGCTGCCGTCTCCGTCTTCGGGTTTAACCGCAAACGTTTTTTGCTGTTTTCCCAGGTTGCAAGAGAAACTCCCCGGCGCCGTGAAGCGCAGCAAAGCCGAATGATGCATTTCGAAACGCACACGAAGAAAAGAAGAACATCCTCCCAGTCATCTCCATCGTAGACTCCCCGAGCACCACCCGTCGACACTGAACCTTACTAGGTAGAACGCAAATCTCTATTTAATGTCAAAACTACTGCGCTTTTGTAGCAGAGCGTGAACTAGACTGAATCTCGGGCCAGCTTCCAAGGGCGCATGCGAGCAAAATGTCTGTACGCAACGCACGCCATTCCCCTCGCCTTCCGAAAGTCCCGCCTATTCCTCCCCAGCGTCGCGCCGCATAGATTGTGTCCTCAATTGTATTTATTTATTTTATTTTTTATTTTTTTCTTTCGTAGAAGCGGGTTTGCCTGTCGTCCGCGCATTTCTGCACTGATTGTTTTTTTTTTTTTTTTTTTTTTTTTTTTTCTGATATCGCCGAAGAGCGGCCTGAAATCGCAACGATAAAAAGCTTTTGCAGCACTCGCCGTTTTAGTCTAGTTCACACGGGCCGCACTAGTATGGCGAGCCGTTTGAGTGTTTATTCCATAGCCTACTAGTGCGATGACTTGTCTGTGTACTAGTACACTCTTTTGCCTCACTGGGAAGACAATTCAGCACACTAGTAGAATGTGTTATTTTTTCCCCATTGTGTGACATTTCTGTACACTGGTAGCATGTCAAGGGCACACTACTAGAAAAACTAGGCTGCACTAGTAGAACTTTCTTACTAGTGACATTTCTTCCAGTACTGTGACATTTCTGTGCAGTTGTAGAAAAAACAGGGCCACACTAGTAGAACATGTTTCTAGTGTGGCAAAACTGCTCCAGTTGACAGCGGTGTGCTAGTACTACTATTACAAGTGACATAAGAGCCTACTAGTTAACGTTTAGCACTTCGCTAGTCATAACAGTAGCGAGGAGATATTTGAGCATTCATTCAATAGCCTACTAGTGCGCTGAATTGTCCATGCACTAATACACTGCCCTCTCTAGTAAGACAATTCAGTGTACTAGTAGAAGGACTAGGGCGCACTAGCTGAAGGACTTTCTTGTTAGTGAAATTTTGTTCCCACTACTGCGCACTATTAAAAAGACTGGTGCACTAGTGAGCTAAAACTGCACTAGATGACATCTGTGCAATAGCAATACTACTAGTGAAGCGCTAGATGTTAACTAGTAGAATCTTATGTCATTAAAAGCACCTAGTTGTCAACTTGTGCAGTTTTGCCTCACTATTGCCCCCTAGTTGTTCAACTAGTGCACTGAATTGTATTCCTAAGTGAGGACAAAGTGTGCACTAGAACATGCACAATTCAGCACACTAGTAGGGTTTTGGGTAAAGCCTCCAAAGCCTTGTCATTCTCACTAGTAGCATGTAGTTGTTGCACAAGTGCGCAGACATCTCACACAGTTGTGAAAATATGTTCTAGTAGTGTACTGAATTGTCTTGAAGAGTGTACTAGTTGAATAAATGCTCAAACGTTTTTGCGTACACGTACGTGCATGTATATACACTTACTAATACTACTACAGTAATTCTGAAGAGGTGACAATTAAGTCATTGCAATTTGAAGATGCGATTCTCGTGCGTGTAGCTTTTGGAGTTTTGTTTTTTTGTTGTTGTTTTTGTCCCTTTTTTTTTTCAGGACTGGCGTAGTTCTCACCGATATTCCAAGTTGCGTTGCGTTAGTCGCGTTTGTATTAGCAGTGGCGTCTTGACGGCCGCGCGCTGGAGGAGCTCCAGCTTTGCTGAAGGAAAATGAGACGCTGGGCTTGGTGGTTCCGTTTCCGCCACGTTTGCTGACTTTGACGGGTCCGACATTCCGCGCTACCGCGGATGTCTTGTCAGACCGTCGCCCCCTCGCACCCCCTTTCCTGCTATCGTGTCGTTTGGCTCAGTTCAAGCACTAGTTCCCGAAGGCTTTCTATGTTTCTCCTTTTTTGGACGATATCATGAATGAGGCCGCGTTGCGCAAAGCATGCTGATTTTCATCGGGTATGGGAGTGTGTGTGTGTGTGTGTGTGTGAGACAGGAGTGTCGTGTTTGTTCTTTTATTGCTCTTGATGTCGTTCTCTTAACATGTTCCGTTTAGCTATTATGGTTCTACTTTTTTTTCCGTGAGTGATGTCACAGGAGAGAGAAAATAAATGGAGGGGAGGGGGGGGAAAACAAATATGTGGTCTCTGTACTCATGTTCCAGTGAAATGAATAAAAACACGTCAAAAGGACTGCTGGTTTCTTCTGTCTTGCAACAACAACAAAAATTATAATGCAACTCCAGGAAAAAAAAAAGCAATTTTCACTTAAAACTCAGTCACTGCCAGCCTTCCCAGCTAACGTGGATATTGAACTTCTAAAGCCGTCAATGGCAGCGAATGTGTTAATTTGTAATTTTTTTCATCTATCTGTGCCAGTGACGTAGAACGCAGAACAATGAAATGCACTTCCACTAGATGGCAGTAGGCACATCATTAACCTGTGTATCCACTTACAGAAAACGTCAGGACACGCACACTGGGTAAGTAAATTGAAATGAGGTCAGGTCTTTTTTTGTTGACTTTTTCTCGTGTCAAGTATGAGACTCGACGCCATAAAAGAAATGCATCCGAAATCCATTCAGTGCCGCGTTTGAAGTGGATGTGGTGTGTTTCAGAACAGGACCAAAGTCAGAAAATCATGAGCGGAGGCTAACTGGAGTGCGGACAACTCGCCGCGTTGCGTTGTGGGTAAGGCCGGCACCAGTACAAAATGACAATTCGAATCAAACTTTTAAAATTAAAAGTTGCTGGGTGGTGTACAAGGAAAAACAGGCATCCATTTATTGCATTATTGCATCAAAGGTGACGTGGAGGCCAAGCACAAGTTACAAAAACATGTCGACAAGTCATTCCCATCATTTCAAAAGAGTTAAGTGCTGCATGTGGACCAATGAAATCATACGATGATGATGATGTCACTTCTTGTGTGTCCTTTCCAAATTAAGTGCCACTGTCTGGAAAATAAGTGTTCGAACATTACCGAAGTGCCTTTTTGCTGTTTTTACCAACACATTTCGTTTCCACTTTCCTCCTAAAACTTTGCCGACGTTCTGTTTGCGACACACGCGTCTTCCAAGAACCTCGATTGAAACAAATGTGCAATCCCTGAGATTTTCCAGGTTGAGAAGAACAACAAGTTGTCACGACGTGACTCATGCATTTAGTCTCAGCAAGTGCTCATGCCTCCGTTTTCTGTAGTGCTCGCCCTCATTAGGGTCGCCCGGCGGACTTGAGCGAGAGGCGAGTACACCCTTGGACTGCTCGTCAGCCAATCACGGGGCGCGTACATGGCTTTCCAGAAAGTATTCAGTGGCCACTTCTCTCTGAGGACATCATGGTTGGCAAGGTACTGTCGATCAATTGTTGGGCGTCGACTTGGTCTCATGAGGTCAAAATGTCAACAGCTTGATTAATAGTATTGTTTCAATGCCAATCATAATGGAAGCAGGAAATCTATTGGTCCGTTTATGGCTCAAAACAGCTGTTGCGAGCTGAACAGCAAAATTCACAAAGCACTAAATGAAGCTCCTCAACTCACTTCAACATTGTTCCTTGACACCGAGGTAAAGCACGACTTTTATATTAGTGCTTTGGCGAACAGGTGAACGTGTGATTGTTAAGTTTGAATACATTTCTAAAAATTTACTTTCATGTTTTAAGAGGTATTTTGTGCAGAATTATGGGGGGGGGGAATAATTTATTTCATTTTAGAATAAGGCTCTAACTTAAAATGAATAGTTATTTTTAATAAATTAGCAACAACTTAAGACAACTTTTTTTCGGGTAGGTGCAGGCTTTTGTGGGGAAAAATATAATGAATTCCATTTTGGAATCATTCTGTAACATAAAACGTGGAAAATGTGAAGGGCTCCGACGACTTTGCAGAGGCGGCGCATTTCTCACGTGGGTTTCGGAGTCGCTTTTCATCTCTGAAGGTCGGAAACAAAGCGCCCCCCCCTCGATATGGAAAGCTAACTATTGACTCGGAGGAGCGGCGCCGTTCCGGTCGACGTGCGCTTGGCGTACTCCGTCCCGGGCCCGCAAGGAAGCGGCCGGCCGCGGCTCAGTGCGCGTGCGAGGGACCCGTGTCGCTGCGCGCGTGATCCCAGGCGAGGAAGCAATCGTCGGCGTGGACGAAGCGTCCGGCGGCGTCGCCGTCGTAGGCCAGCGCGGCGCTGCGCCTCTGGTCGGCGCCGTAGCGCAGCGAATGCGCGTGCACCTGCTGGATGTGGCGCTTGATGGTGCTCACCTTCAGCGTGGCCAACGCCGCGCCGCACACCATGCAGATGAGCCCGTGCCGTCGGCAGTCGTAGTCCATCAGGAAGTCCGTGCGCCAGCGCACCTGGTAGTTTCGCCGCTGGTCCTTGCCCGGGTAGTGGCCTTGGCGCGGGGTAGCGTCCTTGGCCGTGTCCTTGACTCCTCCTCCTTCCTCCTCCAACTCCTCCTCCTCCTCCTCCTCCTCGTCTTCCTCTTCTTTCACCGACGGTTTGACGTCTGGGGAGCCGTCCTCATTCGGGCCGCCGGAGGTATTGAGGACACCGGCGTCACTTGTGCTGATTTCTGCAGATTCAGGAAGTCAAAAGCGAGAGGGAGGGAAGTCGTTTTTTGTGCTTGCAAACGACATCAAAAAGGATTCACGGCGCTTCACTTTTTCCCACATTGCTGCCTCACATTACAGCCATATTCCAAAGTAGAATCAATTCATTTTTTCCCTCCAAAAAAAATCTGCATGGAACGCCTCATAACTCCAACATGAAAAATGTTTTGAAATTTTTGACTTGTTTTTAAAAAAAAAAAAAAAAAACTAGGAAACTGAGTAACGTATCCGCAGCCTTGACTCATCATCGTCATCTTCACTTTTTCCACATTTTGTTATACTTAATCCCAAATGGGGAAAGAAATATTTTCCCTCAAAATTCTGCTCGTAACACTTATTACTTTCATAATTACATGAAATCCGTTTTTAATTTTGGAAAATTTATTTTTTTAAACTTGGAAATCATGAAGAGAATACTCTCAAAAATGGAGCCTCCATACTTTACAGGTGAACTTTGACCTGATCCACGAATTGAACAATAAATGTCCCTCGTTCAATTAGAATGAATATTGAAAACGGTCATCTTCATCGCGCTGTTCATATTTTGACCTAACAATTGATCAACAGTACGTCGCCATTCAACAGGATGTTCTCAAACGCGTCGGACTGGAAGAGTCACAGAAAGCCAAAGAAGTGGACGTCTTTGGAACTTAAATGTGGACAAAGTGAAGCGCTTGTGAACACTTCTCCGGTTGCGCTCAATGCTCTCAGAACTCCGAAGACATTTTCCTCACCGTCTTCGGCGCGGCGGTCTTTGGTCCAGGCCGCCGCCACGGCTTCCCGCTCTTGCCGGCTCAGGGCCTCCGTCTCGGGGTGACATTGGCGGATGTGCTGCCGGAAGCTCCGGACTCGGCTCCCGCGCACGACTCGAGAGCACACCATGCAGTAGACGGCGCGGCCCCGGGGCCCGTACGCCACCAGGTAGTCCAGGCGCAGGTGTCGCGCGTCGCCGCCCCGCGGGCCCCGCCTCCGGCGCGCAGTGCGCGCCGTGCCGCCGTCGTCCTCGTTCAGAGACGCGTCCCGAGACGGCGAGCCGTCATCTTTGGAGTTTGCTTCCGATTGGATGGAGTTCTCCGACTCGTCTGTCGCGGCCAATAGAAGACGACAATTTCAAGTACCGGTAAACTACTACTGCGCTTCACTAGTAACACCAACTAGTAGGCATGTGTCACGCACTACTGGTCGCTTTTAATACTACTAATGAATCGTTACATGTAAAACTAGTAGAATTTTATTTTAGTCGTGCAGGTTGGCCTCACTCCACTGGAAAAAAATGACCTCCTCAAAACTAGTTTGAAAATATGAAAAACTACATTTTGTGAACGTGAAAATAATCTGCCAATGGAACTACTAGTATGAATGGACTTGATAAAATTCTTAAAATATGATCTTGTTGTTTTGCCAAAAATTTAGAAACAAGTCAAAATTGTCTTAGAACAAGTACATTCCTTTTTGCAGCGTAGCAACATGTTATCCTACTAGTGAGGACTAGGCGCATACTAGTTCATGGACCTTAAGCTGGATCTTTAAAAGGGAGGGTACTAGTGCATGACTTGGCATAACTAGTTTGGCCTAGCAGTGTTACTAGTGCAGCACAGTAGTTTACGAGGATGTTTTGTGTACTACTAGGCCAAAAGTGGCACTAGTAATGGGGGAAAATGTTTTACTTGTAAGGTTTTATGGAAAGCCATTTGAGCATTTGTTACTGTGCATTTGTCCTACTAGGGTGCTGAATTGTCTATGTACTAGTACACTCTTTGTCCTTACTAGTAAGACAATTCAGCGCACTAGTAGAAGGATGACATGTTACTAGTGAGGCAAAACTGCACTAGATGACATCTGCATGCTACTAGTACTACTAGTGAAATGCTGAATGTCGATTAGATTAATACTTTTGTCTCCAGTTGTGCATACGTTATCAAAGTATCAAGTAGCATACAGTGGTCAACTAGTGCACAGTTTTTCTTCACTAGTAATGTACTTGTCATACTAGTGTGCAAAAATGTCATACAGTGGTGTAAAAAAGTTTTAGCAGTAAGACAGTTGTACTACTAGTGCAATATAGTTGTGGACGGCAGTAGAGGGAAAAACATTACTAGTTACATAGCTACTACTGTGCCCCAGGTCATTCTACTAGTGCACACAAATGCCATACATTTGTGGAATAAATGTCACAGTTCTACTAGTGCATTCTAGTTGCAAAAAAATGTACTAGTAAGACAGTTGTTCTACTAGTGCACTAAAGTGTCTTATTAGTGAGGACATAGAGTGTACTAGTGCAAGGACGTTGCGGCGCTCACCGTGAGTTTGAGCCCAGGCCTGCAGCACGCGGTGCTTCTCCTCGGAGCTGTAGACCAGCGAGTCGGGGTGTCGCTCCAGCACGTGGTTCTTGATGTGGTCCAGGTGCAGCGAGGGCGGCCGCCCGCCGCACACCATGCACAGCAGCCGGCCCGCCTCCGCCTCGTACTCCATCAGGAACTCCTGGCGGAACCAGGCGTGCAGCGAGGCGTTCAGGTAGCGCTCCAGCGCGCGCGCGCAAGGACGGACCGCTCCCTCCCGGCGGCGTGCGTCGCCGTCCGCCTCGGGCGCAGGAGAGCGGCTCGGCCCGCGCGACGGCGGCGGCGGCGGCTCCTCGGCCGCTTCTGGGAAAAAAGGACAACTAGTGGTGGGATGTGAAACAGTTGCACAAAATTATTATTTTATTAATAAAATTATTTTGTTTATTTTATGTATAATATGTTGAGTACATACTGGATGTAAATGTGTTTGTTTGACTATTTTTTCCCGTATTTGATGTGAAAGTGTTAGTGCTGCTCACCGGCAGCGACGGGAAAGCCCGAAAGCGCCGACTCGTCACCCCCTTCGGGCCCGGCGGGCTCGGCGGCTCTGGCTTCAGCGTACGACCCCTGACCTCCCCCGAGGCTCAGGTGGCTCTCCCAGCCGGAGCGGATCACCTCCTTGTCGGCGGCGCTCCACAGCAGCGAGTCGGGGTGCTTCTGGCGGATGTGGCGCTTGATGGTGCTCAGCTTGAGGGTGGCCAGCGAGCTGCCGCACACCATGCAGATCATGCCGTGCCGGAGCGGGTCGAAGTCCATCAGGTACTCGCTGCGCCAGTACTCGTGGTAGTAGCGGCGGTGGTCGCGGCCCGGGATGCGACTCAGGCCGGGCCGCGAGGCCCGCCGCGCCCGGGGTTTGCGTCCCGACGGCCCCGGGGCCGGGGACAGGATCAGAGGGTGGTCCGGACCCTCGCTGATGCTCCAGTAGCTGGTGGCGCCCGCCGCGGGCTCATCTTCGGCGCCGTGGCCGTTCGCGAGCCCGTCCTCTGCTGAAGAGAAAACACACACTTGGGCTCACCTCGCCATCCAAACATCCTATTTGTGTTCTCAATAGGGTTGAGGTCAGGGGTTTTCCTCCTCTTACATCCATCGCAGCTGAAGCACGTTGACATTTATTTTTATCGATAAACTAAACAGACAGAAGTTTTTGTCCTCTTTAGGGTCACGGGAGCCTTCGACCCTATCCCGGCCAACTTTGGGCTGGAGGCTGGGCACACCCTAGACCGGTCGCCGCTCGTTCGCATCTAGACAAAACAGCCGTCCCTCCGTTTTGGCCGGTGAGCTGCCCCGAAGTCAGTTGGGATCGGCTCCAGTTCACCTGTGAACCTCATAAGGGCAACATTTTCGAAAAGGGATGGCTAGTCCCTTCTAGGGCCTTCATGCTAGGCTAACTGGTTAGCTCGGGTGTTTTTTTTTTGTTTTTGTTTTTTTTTTAGCTGCAGTGCCTCTACCCGCCACACGATGGCGTCCGCATACCGTGCTGTTCAGCCTTTGTTTACAGGAGCCCACACAGACAGAGGGGCCAAGCCGTATTGGTATTGTCCCACTGACAATGGCCGTGGATTTGACAGCCACGCACGCATGCAAACCCAACCATTTCTTTTCTTATCTTTTATTTCCCCCCAGTGTAAGCTCACCTCCAGAGTCGCTCTGGCCGGGGGCCGCCTCTTCCTCCTCCTCCTCCTCCCCGCGGACAGTTAATGAGAGCGGCGGCCCGGGCTCCGGCTGAGCCCGGCGCTCGGCACGCCGGAGCTCCGCGGCGGCGTCGTCCATCCCGCGCTCGCTCCGGTTACGGGACGTGTCACGCGCGCACGAGCACGTTCGCGACTCGCATCTGGCATCGCACGGGAGCTCCGACGACGCGCGTGCGTGCGCGCGACCCCCTCAAGCCAACCCCCCCACCCCCCTCCTCCCTTGACAAGTTAACTTTTCATAGATTCCAAACGTTCCGTGGTAAAAGGCAAATGCGTGCGCGTGGGCCTCCGGTGGCGTATTTTGGAGACTCTTGGTTGTCTTCAGGGTGGGGAGCCGGACGAGGGGCCCCTGGGGCTCCTTAAGGGGCTCCTGGGTAAATTTAAAGAGACAGTACCCGCGTCGACGCGAGCCCAGGACAACTCTGACGTCGTCACACATTACTGGAGCGTCATTATTTTTCACCGGAAGACTAATTATGTCCAATAGTCATTATATTACTGTTAAATAGAAATTAAACGGAACATAATTAAAAAGGAAGTGCATCATGTTTATTATTCTGCAAGGCTTACTTGTGACTTAAATGTAAAATTACATCTGGTCTACATTATTATTCTATTAACTGTTCCGGTAGTCTCCAAAATGAAAACAACACGAGAGAAAGCAGGCATGCCCAATTACTGAGCAGCATATGAAAAACATTATAATATTAAACAGTATCTAAAACAGCTTAAAGATATTTAAAAAAAAAAAAATCTTCATTTTTTAAATACCGAAATCAAATCAAAGTAAATTCCACTGTGTGGGATGAAGGGCCAAAATAAGATGCATTAAGGTAAATCACGTTTTAAAATGAATACCTTTTTTTAAAATGGTTTTTATTTTTTTGTTTTACACACGTACACATTATTATTGTAGTAGTAAATTTAACATACTAGCATTTTTGTTTTTTTCTCGGTTTTTGTTTTTACACATTTTTTGTTTTATGTCATTTTTCATTTTTGTTTTGTTTCTTTGTACTCATTTACACACAGACAGACACATCTTTTTAATATCTTGTTTTGTCTTTGTTTTTTTTGCCATAAACACACGAGACGTGTATTTTCTCTGCAGGAGGTCGGTCCAACATCCGGGTCCTCGGCGCTCGTTGTCAAGGCAGCCGGTTGACTGCTGGCTAGCGGCGGGAGCTAACGGCGGAGTGAGTCCCGCCCGATCGAGCTGTCCTCATAACTACCCCGAAAAAGAAACCTTCCCCCGCCACAAACAAACAAAAAAAGACTAAAGTTCCTCAATGACAAGGTAAACGAGCGTGCATGCTTTCACTCCGCTTCCTCCTTCCTCCTTTCCGCCGCTCCTCGCTGTCGGCCCCAAACGACGAGGACAAGATGTCCACGGCGAGACACGGTCAGTCGCCTCGTCGGGGGCCTCGTCGGACCCCCGGCCTCGTCCCCCCACGCCGCCGCCGAAGGAAGCCGCTGTGCTCTGCTGTCGTCTCGGGTCGCGTACTCCGCCGGCCCCGTCGTTCGCTGCGGTTTGAATGGAGCTAAACGCGTCCAAAACGGGGAAATATTGACGGTCGGCGGGCGGAATTGGCGTGTTTAAAGGTACAGGGGGACACATTTAAAGGGATAGTGTCACCATGACGACACTTTTAAAGGGACAGTACGGCGTTGCTACACTCCCCCGCAAAAAAACAAACAAAAAAAACCAAGTATTGCACACAAATATGTCATTACAATTGTACTTCCAGGAAGGTTTTACAGACTTAAAGAAAGTCATTTATTTAATTTCTTTCTTTTGTCATTGTTTTTTTCTTGGTTTTATTTTAGTTATTTTTTTTCACACAAGCATTTTCATAGCTTGTATAATTTTACGCATTCTACAAATTCATACAAATTCTGAATGATTTAGTTTTTGTTTTCTTTTTACACATGCACACTTTTTTAGTCTGTTTTCTTTTTACACACATTTTATTATTTTCCCTATAGTTTTTGTTTTTACACATGCCCGGTTTTGTTTTTGTTACAAATGTTCTACGTTTGGTGTTTATTTCCCCGCATTTATGTTTTTTCTTCCACATACACTATTATATATAGAGTTCTTGTTTTTATTCTAGTTATTTTTTGCACAGACACATTGACATTTTCCTTTTTTATCAGTTATCTTTTTTCTTTATATTTTTTAAACATGCACATTTGATTTTTTTTTTAATTATTTCCAAAAACAGAATTTTGTTTTTATTTTCCTTTTATATTTTTACACATGAATAATTTTTTTTATTTCTTCATTATTGTTTTGTCTTTTTTACACACATGCTTTAGTTTTTTTTTGTATTATTCTTTCACACAGACATTTTTAGAATTTTATTTTACCAATAAAATATAACGAACAAATGGTAAATGCAAATGTCTGGTACTTAAAAGTGAAATACAACTGAACTCTACTTAACGGTGTACTGTTGTTGAACAGTAAGTTCAAGCAGGCTATATGCGATCGCGACGAGCTGCAGTCTGTCTGTTTGTATTTCATGTTTTAAAAACTGTAAATGTTATTTATATTGAATTCCTCGACTCTTTCGTGTACCGCTCGAGGGAGCCCTTGTACCTCTCGTGGTACTGGCACCGCACATTTCTCAAGTGCACGATTGAACGAATTGGCATTTTCCCGCACGAGATCGCGTTGGCTCATGCATGATGTGCTCTCTGTTCCGTAGGACACACGACTCTTTGCGTGATACTAACACGAGCGCAGGTCCACACATCAGAACAAAACCTTCCCGGGCGGAAGGAATGAAGGAATCTATGGGACGGGACCTCCCGGGCCGGCAGTAGCATGCCGACGGTCAAAAGCGAAGGTGGCTCGGCGTTCCAGTTGGATGACGCCACCCCGGCCAGTTCCGCTTCTTCAGCGCTCCTTGCTAAAACCACCCGGACTGTCGGGACGATGACCAACGGCGGCCGGACGCGAGTCTTCACGCGGATCAAGGCCGAGCGCTCGTCGGCAACCGGGAACGCCCTCGCGCCCGAGTCCGAGGAAGAGCAAGTGGCCCGTCGCCGGGAGCAATGGAGGCTCAAAAAGCGAGCGCAGCGGGCCAAGGTGGCGGCGAGGCTCGCCAAAACCAGAGAGAAAGTCACACCGGTGATAACCGCGTCTGCCCAATTTCTCCTTCGTGACGCCAACCGGCGAGGTGGCCAAACACCAAGGCAGACTTCGCACAAATCCGCACAAATGGCGAGAGAATCGACAAGACGGACTCCGAATTTTGTTCCTCCGTCCGACGTCTCTCGATGCAGAACGCCTCGGCAGAGACTTTTGGAAGCTCAAAGACATCTAAAAGTCAAATCCCTGTCCACGCCCTTGGCGTTTAATATCAGAAGCGTTCCCCCGATGGACACCAGGGACACTCCGGAGCAGATCATAGCCAAACAGAGGGAGTACTGGCGGGTTAAAAAGCGGGAGCAGCGGGCCAAGATGTCGATGGAGGCGAAGGCCCGGCTCAAGGAGAAGGACTCCCTGATGCGCCGAGTCCGACGCTACCAGCACATCCTGGAGGAGATGAGGAGGGCCAGGGCGTCGGGGGGCGGCCCGGAGACCCTCGGGGGCGGCTTCATCGAAGAGGACGGGACGGTGTCTGCCGGCGCTCCCCGGATGCGTTCCTTGAATGGCAGCACGGGGAAAGATGGGCTCGGGGTTTCTGGTAGCAAAGTCCCCATACGAGCGCCCACCCGAAGCACAAAGACCGAACCCGTCCAACCTTTTAGTCACCTCACCCTCACTCGTCCTCAGGGCCCACGCAAGTCCACTTTTCCCGAAGTAGCCACCTGGGCCGGCCGGGCCGGCTGCGTCATGAAAATGCTCGTTTCGGATAAAGCGTTGACCAAGGAAGACCGCGTGGCCAAGAAGCGCGAGTACTGGAGAGTGATGAAGCGGCAACAGCGGGCAGCGCGTGCGGCCCAGCTGAGGCAAGGGTTCGCCGAGTCCAGACTCGCCGCGCCGGCCAGAAGGAGCAAAGACTTGAGACCGGCTGCGGCGTACCGAGCGCCTCTCCTGAACCGGAGCGAGCCGACTAACGCCATCAAACGGGAGCCTGACCTAAACCCCGCCCCTGAGCAGCCCATCTGTCCAGACCTCAAACCTCTGGCGCCCAAGCCCGAACCCGACCCGGCTCCGGCCGCGGATTGCCAGACGACCACTCTGCTGGCCGTGGCCTCCATGAAGAAGCTCCTTGAGGAGTCTCTGAGCACGGTGAGCGACGCCAAATGCCAAGAGCCCGACGTCGGAACGAAGGTAAAAGAGGAGCCCGACGGAACGGAGGTGGCCCACGTCGCCCGTGCTCGAGAATCCGACGCGGCCCCGCGGCGACGCCCCGGCGCAGCGAGCAGCCTGCAAAAGAAGCGGGAGTACTGGAAGCTGATGAAGAGGCAGCAGAGGGCCCGGCTGAAGGAGAGGCGCGGCGAGGGCGGCGGCGGCGGCGATGCTGGTGGCGGTGGGCGTCTTCATCTGAGGGGCAACCAGGTGACACCCGAGCTTTCTTACACATTTCTTTGTTTGAGCACCGCATTCAACAGTCTACGGTGCCTCGGTTATTGGAGTTGTGTGTGTGCGCGCACGTCCCTGTCCACTCCAGCTGAAACCCGATTCGTTGCTGCAAACGTCTTTTCGGGATTTGACACTGCGGGCGAGCAAAAAATAGCTTTCACGAGCCGGGCCCCTCTCAAGAGATGCAGTCGTGCTGTGTGGACAAAAGTCTAGGGACGCAATAATGGATCAATCAGTCAGTCGATATTCAATGTCACCTTAACCGTTCTTTCATCCAATCTCAATAGTGTTGAGGTCAGGGGTTGATAGCGGCATGAGTTTTTCTCCCTTTTTGCCCAGAGCAGCCATAGATTCAGTGGTATTTACTGCAATGTGACACTTTGAAGGGCGTTTTGTTTCTTGTGTCTTTGTTTTACTTTTCACGTCATGTATTTGTGTTGTTTTGTCTCGTAGACTCCGACTCTCGCCGTGCGCTCGATAAATGTTGCGAAGACGCCACTGAAGCTCCTTCCTAAGCCTTCCTTGTCTTCGGGGAGCAGCATTCGCCCCGTCCGCGCGCCTTCGGGTATTAATGAATGCGTGGACTTGGACCCGGACCTCCCTACTCTGAAACCCCCTGACAACCCGCTTTCCAGCATAAACCTGCACCCCATCGAACCCCCCGCTCGACCTGTGCGCTCCGCTCCCTTGAAACGGTTCTGGGCGTCCCCGGCGCCGCTCAACGCCACGGGGCCTCCCAAGCGCCGCCCCGGGGAGTCTGAGGAGGACTTTCTGAAAAGGAAGCGCGAGTACTGGAGGATCAAAAAGAAGGAGCAGAGAGCCAGGAAGGCTGTGGGCGAGAAGGCGATCGCCCCGAGGAGAGGGTCCTGCATGCCGCCCGTTCAGAACCGGCACGTTCAGGTACAAAATAGGGTTGGAGAAAGTCAAGGGAGGTGGGGAGGAGGGCTGCTTGCTAATGTATAGGCTGCTAAAGTAGGCCATCTGGGGTCACCATGGCAACAGCAGACACTAATCTCCTTCTTTTAAGCCAGCGTAGTACAATGATTCACAACCATGGCGCCACCACATACAAATAATATGCTGTATCTTTTATCTTCTTTCTATGCCAGCGACATACAGAACAATTAAATGCGCTTCCACCAGAAGGTCGAATCAACGTGCACGTCCACCTTGCAGTCCTAATACGTTGTGTCTAAAAAGTGTGTTTTAATAAGTTGAAATGGCTTTAAAGCATCTATGTTGCGGCTCTATAAGCCTTGAAGCAACGGACTGAACACAAACTGTACAGCGACACACATAGACTGTATTGCCTTTTTTGATGCACCACATTGCATTTGTTCATCTTTCTGTCCAATCACCGCACAGGATCTTTGTCAGCGGGCGATGTGCGACCCTTTGAGTGAGGCGTCAGAACATCTCATCAGGTAGAAAACTCGTATTTTATTGGCCTGCTGTTTGTTTTCTGCAATTTTTCTTTTTCTTTCACAGCAATTCAGCGGACAGCGGGGCCTACTCTCACTACGCAGCACCACTACAAGGTGACGTATTGCAGACGTAAGTTATAGGAAAAAAAGATCAACGTTAATATTCCTCGACCGCGTCGCCAGATGAGCTTCTGTTAGCCGAGGACGGGCGCCCCCGCGGCGACGAAGGCCCCGTGTCCGAGGCCACGTGGAGGCACTCGTACCTCATGGACTACGACCCCCTCAACCAGCTGCTGGTGTGCATGGCGTGCGGCGAGCTGCAGCACTCGCACAGCCTGGAGGGCGCGGTGGCGCACATCGACGAGGCCCACCCGCACACCCGCGCCCTGGAGCCTGCCGAGCGACGCCGCATCCTGGAGGCCTGGGACGAGCAGGTGTCGCGACGCGAGCGCTTCTTCACCAGGCAGCTGCAGCAGCGCGGCGCGACTCTGGCAGGTAAGAATGCTCTTCTTTATCTGCCTTGATGCAACAACATGAGCAGATGCTGTGCTGTAAGATTGGCGTTATGTAACCTCGAATGACGATGTATACGGTATTTTTGTTCAAAAAAGAAATTCATTTGCGTGTGACTCAGGGAGCAAACGAGGTCGTCACAATAAAGGCGTATTAAAGAGTTTCTGTCCCGCAAGTGCATTGTATTGTGTAGAGCAACCTGTTGAGAAGCCACTTTATTCAAACTAAAACTTTTAAGAAAATCAACCGTCTGTCTCAGGTTGATTCCGATAAAGGCTTCTTAAGGAATATCTGTCACACAAATGCATCGCAAAAACAGCAGGCGCTCGATAACTTGGAACACACTTTATTGTTCATTTCAATATACTCTTGGTACCTGCCAAATACATCAACTGTTTTGTTTACAGTACATGGCATAATTGCGGCAGAGGTATTGATCAATAACTCCCCCACACTTGTTTTCACAGAAACGTACAGGAACTGAACTGCGGGATAAGACCAAGAAATTGAACCTTCTCTCCCATAATGACGGCGATCCATCGAGGCGTCGTTTGTTTTGAGGACGCCATCGATGATCACGCCGCACTTGACTTGACAACCTTTTGCGTCAACCTCTGCAGCGGAGCGAGCCGTTTGAGCGTCTCAAAGTGAACTTGTGACTTGTTTACTGGTTAAACAGGAACATTTTCAAATGCCCCTTTTTCCACAATTAAATCTTGTTTACCTTTGGCATCATTTGGTCTTCTTTTGCTGCAATACAAAAAACATTTTGAGGACTAAGAAGACGGTCAGCGAGATGCGTGGGCGGCACGTCTGAGGTCCGGGGTTGGAGTCTCGGCTCTGGACACTTAGTGTGGGTTTTCTCCTGGTAGTCCGGTTTCCTCCCACGTCCACAATGTTAGGATCACTGAAAACTCTAAACCGGCCCTGCCAATGGCTGCCGACCCGACTCTCGCCCAAAGGTCAGCTGGCACAAGCTCAAGTTCACTCATGAGCCTAATGAGGACAAGCATTATTGAAAATGGATGGCTAGCTGAGTCCTACAGACACATTCAGTTCCGTCTCCTCCTGGCCTCCTCCTCTTCCTCGGGTTCCTCAGCCGGCGACTCATCTCTCCGGGTCTCCGCCCGGAGCTCGCTG
Source organism: Phyllopteryx taeniolatus (assembly GCF_024500385.1). Classification (NCBI taxonomy): domain Eukaryota; kingdom Metazoa; phylum Chordata; class Actinopteri; order Syngnathiformes; family Syngnathidae; genus Phyllopteryx; species Phyllopteryx taeniolatus. Next base: position 2,308,744 of record NC_084524.1, on the reverse strand, counting down.
GCGCCGGCTTGCAGGCGGAACAGGGTGGGGATGTGACCCAGGACGGGGTTGCTCTCCTGCAGACCCGAGATCCACCGGTTGAGGGTGGCCCGGTCCCCCTGGCTGGTCATGCACATGGCAAACACCGGACCTTCATCCACTAGGGAAAACACACACCATTGTGTTAGCGAAGATTTTTTTAAAAATATTGTATCCAAAATATGATCATCTTACAGTCTTCTACATCGAAGGTCTCAATGTCCCCAAGGTCCCGATCCAAGTCTAGTTGTAGTTGCAGAGGGTAGTTAAAACACCGCTCTGGATCATAAGGCTCCTCCACCTAAAATAAAAAAAAAAACACACAATCACAAATACTTCTTACATAAGCGGACTTTTCAGGTATGTGTAATTTACAGAAGTACAGTGAACTCCTGCATATTCACAGTTGGAGCATTTGCAAATTGAGCAGATTTTCATTTTGGAACCTGAAAAGCATTCCAATTCACTGAAGCCAAAGCAATAAAAGCGTTACTTCGGCGCCATCTTGGTCCCAGGGAACGACACTTGAATTCGACTAAAATAGCGCTGTGCCACCATCTTGTGGCAATTAAAAGTTTTTTTTTTTTTTTTTTTTTTTTAGGGGAACATCAATTACATGCAGATTATGGCAATTTGTGGCTCTATTTGCAAGGGTTTTACTCTCTACGTTTGAAAATGTATATCGATACTTTCTAGTCCTTTGTCAAAAGAGGCTCGTGACTTTTTTTCAACCTCCGCAGAAGACGCCACGACGTGGCCTTATTTAAGAGAATTGTTTGACGTCGGCCCCAAGAATGATTGGTGGCGAAAGCTTTGCTTTAGCCTAAAAAAACAACAACAAAAAAACTACCAGCTGCGGGCATTCAAAATTCTCTGTCACATACAGGTATGGCATTTTTTCTGTTATTATCATGAGCCAATTTAGATTAGTTTTTGTAACATTACAAAATCCCTTTTTACTTTTAAACTTAAGTCCTGTGTGTCTTTTTGAGTTCTTTATCCACCTCTGCTCATGAGCAGGCCTCGGCTCGCCCACCTTCTCGCCGGGTGGCACGGGTTCAGCCCGGAGGACGTAGTAGTGCACGCACGTCTTTCTCAGCCACAGCGGAAAGGGTCCCTCCACGAACACGGGCCTGCCGGGGTCGTGCTTGCCGAGGAGCTCCATCTGGTCGGGGCTCTGGATGCCTACGATGTGGGGCAGCCCGATCTGGTCTCCGCTATCTGTGACGTCTGTGCGCGGCATCTGGTGAGGAGATGACTGTTATTACGCTTTATTGCTGCTTGGGCTGGCCAATGTGGCTTTAAAACCAAAATCTGTGTACTAAGCGGTCTTTTGGGTCCACCCCTTCGTGTAGAGTTATACAGGAGAGGCAACGCCACCTCGGCAAAAGATTTGCGGCATGTCAGGAAAAGCCTACTAAAACATCTGTACTTTAAGGTTAATCAGAGGCACTTTAAATGGTGGCATGCGTGTGCTGACTCCCATTTAATGAGTTGGAATTTGATTCTGAACGAAGCCACATGACTAGTTATGAGGCTGTCCAGACTTATGAAACCACATTGCAGTTTGTTTTGAGTTCCCCTCGCTGTAAGATGTGTTTGTTTTTTTTCCCAACTGAATAATGTTTAAAATTGGATTAATGGCCCAGCCCTAACTGGAAGCTTCCGCAGAGGTACCTGATAAACGCTGACTTTGGCGTCCAGGTGGTTCGCGATCCGCTTCAGGCTGAAGCGGGCCAGGTCCACCGGGTCTTCGGGCAACTGATGCGGGATGGGGAAGGGGTTGGCGTGTTTGAATTTCGGGAACCAGTACATGATGCGCTGGTACTTCCTCACTGGGTGGCCCTTCTCACCAAAAATCCGCACCAGCAGGACCTTCGTTTCCACGTTGGGCATGACACCTGAAGAAACCGACAATGAATTCAGCTTGCCAATTTGAGCACGTTGTCAAAGTGTGACACGCACCATAGTTCTCCATTTGTTCCAGTAGCTGCACTGCGCACTCCTGCTGCCGGGGGTAGTGGTTGAACATGCGCTGAATGAAGTTCCTGGGCACGAACACCTCCTTGGGAAAGACGTCCAGCAGCTGGTTGTAGACCGCCAGATCGCGCTCCACGCCGAACTCGGGCATCTTCTTGAGTGCGGCGTAGATGAACTCCACGTGGCCCCGTCGCCTCACGTCGGCCTTGGCGAACACCTCCAGCGCTTCGGCGAAGGAGGCTTTGGTTTTGCGCTCCGTGGCGAACGGGTCGCCCGGGACCACGGACCTCTTGCCGGGGTCCTCGCCGACGAACTCCGCGGGCACGGGGCCGCCTTTGTTACCGCGGAAACGCCTCACCGCCTGTACAAAGACGTAGTATGAATGCGTGTCGACGCTTGACCTAAGGGGTTTTCAAACTTTCTCCACCCAAGTACCGCTAAAAAAAAATGACTTAGCTGCCCAAGTACCCCCAACATGACCAACAATAATGTTTGTAAGCCACACCTCAGTTTGAGAACCACCGCTTTACCTGCTCGTGCTGTGGATTGCGTGGCAAAGTGGGGCGAGCGAGCCGGGCTGCGGTGTGGGCGGACTGGCCCAGCAGCTGGAGCAGGCATCGTGTGCACTTCATGATCCAGCTGCAGTGGGAAGAAAGCACATAACAGTCGATTACACATACTATTGTTATGCGCTATATTAATACATTATTTTACACAGTCAGTGTAGCCAACTCAGCCATTTAGTCGCTATCTTTAACCACTTTTTTTTTTTTTTTTTTAACTTTAATTCCTGGAAAATATAATGCAGCCCTATGGGGGGCACAAGTCAGTGCAAACTGTAGGCCGGTCCCAAGCCCGGATAAATGCAGAGGGTTGCGTCAGGAAGGGCATCCGGCTTAAAACCTTGCCAAACAAATATGAGCGTTCATCCAAATAATTCCATACCGGATCGGTCGTGGCCCGGGTTAACAACGTCCGCCACCGGCGCCGTCAACCTGCAGGGCGCTGTTGGAAATCCAGCTACTGTGGGTCGAAGTCAAAGTCAAAGAAGAAGAAGAAGAAGAGGTGGAAAGCGGGTTCTTCGGCAGAAAGAGAAGAGGAAAACACAGAGCCTAGAACTGAATGTGGGGACTTTGAATGTTGGGACTATGACAGGAAAATCTCGGGAGTTGGTTGACATGATGATTAGGAGAAAGGTTGATATATTGTGTGTCCAGGAGACCAGGTGGAAAGGCAGTAAGGCTAGAAGTTTAGGGGCAGGGTTTAAATTATTTTACCATGGTGTAGATGGGAAGAGAAATGGAGTCGGGGTTATTTTAAAAGAAGAGTTGGCTAAGAATGTCTTGGAGGTGAAAAGAGTATCAGATCGAGTGATGAGGCTGAAATTTGAAATTGAGGGTGTTATGTGTAATGTGATTAGTGGCTATGCCCCACAGGTAGGATGTGACCTAGAGGTGAAAGAGAAATTCTGGAAGGAGCTAGATGATGTAGTTCTGAGCATCCCAGACAGAGAGAGAGTCGTAATTGGTGCAGATTGTAATGGACATGTTGGTGAAGGTAATAAGGGTGATGAAGAAGTGATGGGTAAGTACGGTATCCAGGAAAGGAACTTGGAGGGACAGATGGTGGTAGACTTTGCAACAAGGATGCAAATGGCTGTAGTGAACACTTTTTTCCAGAAGAGGCACGAACATAGGGTGACCTACAAGAGCGGAGGTAGAAGCACACAGGTGGATTACATCTTGTGCAGACGATGTAATCTGAAGGAGGTTACCAACTGTAAGGTAGTGGTAGGGGAGAGTGTGGCTAGACAGCATAGGATGGTGGTGTGTAAGATGACTCTGGTGGTGGGGAGGAAAATTAGGAAGACAAAGGCAGAGAAGAGAACCATGTGGTGGAAGCTGAGACAGGATGAGTGTTGTGCAGCTTTTCGGGAAGAGGTGATACAGGCTCTCGGTGGACGGGAAGAGCTTCCAGAAGACTGGACCACTGCAGCCAAGGTGATCAGAGAAGCAGGCAGGAGAGTACTTGGTGTATCTTCTGGCAGGAAAGGAGAGAAGGAGACTTGGTGGTGGAACCTCACAGTACAGGAAATCATACAAGGAAAACGGTTAGCTAAGAAGAAGTGGGACACTGAGAGGACCGAGGAGAGGCGAAAGGAATACATTGAGATGCGACACAGGGCAAAGGCAAAACAAGAGGCATATGATGACATGTATGGGAGGTTGGACACTAAAGAAGGAGAAAAGGATCTATACAGGCTGGCCAGACAGAGGGATAGAGATGGGAAGGATGTGCAGCAGGTTAGGGTGATTAAGGATAGAGATGGAAATATGTTGACTGGTGCCAGCAGTGTGCTAGGTAGATGGAAAGAATACTTTGAGGAGTTGATGAATGAGGAAAATGATAGAGAAGGGAGAGTAGAAGAGGCAAGTGTGGTGGACCAGGAAGTGGCAATGATTAGTAAGGGGGAAGTTAGAAAGGCATTAAAGAGAATGAAAAATGGAAAGGCAGTTGGTCCTGATGACATTCCTGTGGAGGTATGGAAGCATCTAGGAGAGGTGGCTGTGGAGTTTTTGACCAGCTTGTTCAATAGAATTCTAGTGCGTGAGAAGATGCCTGAGGAATGGAGGAAAAGTGTACTGGTGCCCATTTTTAAGAACAAAGGTGATGTGCAGAGCTGTGGCAACTATAGAGGAATAAAGTTGATGAGCCACACAATGAAGTTATGGGAAAGAGTAGTGGAGGCTAGACTCAGGACAGAAGTGAGTATTTGCGAGCAACAGTATGGTTTCATGCCTAGAAAGAGTACCACAGATGCATTATTTGCCTTGAGGATGTTGATGGAAAAGTACAGAGAAGGTCAGAAGGAGCTACATTGTGTCTTTGTAGATCTAGAGAAAGCCTATGACAGAGTACCCAGAGAGGAACTGTGGTACTGCATGCGGAAGTCTGGAGTGGCAGAGAAGTATGTTAGAATAATACAGGACATGTACGAGGGCAGCAGAACAGCGGTGAGGTGTGCTGTCGGTGTGACAGAAGAATTTAAGGTGGACGTGGGACTGCATCAGGGATCAGCCCTGAGCCCCTTCCTTTTTGCAGTGGTGATGGATAGGCTGACAGATGAGGTTAGACTGGAATCCCCGTGGACCATGATGTTTGCAGATGACACTGTGATCTGCAGTGAAAGCAGGGAGCAGCTGGAGGAACAGTTAGAAAGATGGAGGCATGCACTGGAAAGAAGAGGAATGAAGATTAGCCGAAGTAAAACAGAATATATGTGCATGAATGAGAGGGGTGGTGGGGGAAGAATGAGGCTACAGGGAGAAGAGATGGCAAGGGTAGAGGACTTTAAATACTTGGGGTCAACCGTCCAGAGCAATGGTGAGTGTGGTCAGGAAGTGAAGAAACGGGTCCAAGCAGGTTGGAACGGGTGGAGGAAGGTGTCAGGTGTGCTATGTGACAGAAGAGTCTCTGCTAGGATGAAGGGCAAAGTTTATAAAACAGTGGTGAGGCCAGCCATGATGTACGGATTAGAGACAGTGGCGCTGAAGAGAAAACAGGAAGCAGAGCTGGAGGTGGCGGAAATGAAGATGTTGAGGTTCGCTCTCGGAGTGACCAGGTTGGATAAAATTAGAAATGAGCTCATCAGAGGGACAGCCAAGGTTCGATGTTTTGGAGACAAAGTTAGAGAGAGCAGACTTCAATGGTTTGGACACGTCCAGAGGAGAGAGAGTGAGTATATTGGTAGAAGGATGATGAGGATGGAGCTGCCAGGCAAGAGAGCGAGAGGAAGACCAAAGAGAAGGTTGATGGATGTCGTGAGGGAAGACATGATGGCAGTTGGTGTTCGAGAGGAGGATGCAGATGATAGGCTCTCATGGAAAAGGATGACACGCTGTGGCGACCCCTAACGGGACAAGCCGAAAGGAAAAGAAGAAAGAAGAATTCCTGGAAAATATAAGGGGAGCCATTTTCACCTTGTTTGACAAGAAAGTAGCCCGGTGGAAACACCATCTTACAGACAAAAACACAGCACTTCATGACAAACCAGTGGAACATTTTTTAAGTAACTTTTTCATTTTCCTATATTGAAGTGCAGTGTTCTAGTTCAGACAGTGCATAAGCTTACAGTGGCTTACAATAATTTCAAATATGCCTTTAAGGAATAAAACACTAAACATATGACAGTTTATTCAAACGGTATATCATGAGTATTGTCATAAGAATAAAGGTTAAACAGTAACCTTTCTCTACGTATTATATTGATGTGTGTATTAAACGATTTTTTCCCCCACTCACCGTCCCCTTCAGGTTGCTCTTCATGAGTGTCACCATGTAGAAACGCTGACTGACATCCGGGTTCCACCCCCAAAATGCCGCCGGCCGTGACAACAGGAAAGTCAACATTAGTTCCGGTCTTTTTTTTTGTTGTTGTTGTTGTTTTGGGTTTTTTTTTTGTGGGCAAGCTTATCTACCGGTACAATTATTTACCAATCATAGAAAATTATTACATTATATCAACATATTCAGACTCGTTTTAGCCGTTGTAATGAAATTGGTTCAATAAATTTCGCGATACCATGTTATATAATGTGCTAGGAAAAAGTAGCACCGGGAAAAATAGGAGGAAAATCTTATATTATTTACTATTCGTAACTGATTTACGATATAATAACATGTATTACATTAAAATACCGTACTGCGTGGGTGTAATTGGAGTAAATTTCTCCACATTTCAACATATAGTGGCTCAGAAAATCATTGAAGAAAAAAAAGAGGGAGGAAAATATGAATTATCATATGAATTATGATCTATTAATGACGATTATTTCTTCATTATATTAAAATCTATGATTCTGGTGCAGGTCGCAGAAACGGCACGAACAAGTGCACCATCCACATGATGGCGACAAAAAGCCCCGAACCGCATAAAACGAGGCGTATCACTCTGAAGTTAAAACAGAAGCGAATGAGAGAGGTAACGAATACTCCAGTGCAGATCTTCGACGTGATGACGTTGGCAGCAAACTTTTGTCGGCTTCCGTGACAACTTGGCTTCGAGCCACACTGTCCTCTTGCAACATGGGGACGGAGCAAACTTCTTTCGGGTCGCCTCGGGACTCTCGACGACACGCGTCATAAAAAAAAAAAAATAATAATAATTACAATAATTAAAAACAAAAAAAACTCACAACATGGAGTCCTCTACAAACAGCCTGGGTGAGTACTCGTGTGTTTCTCGGCATTAGTTTGTGGAAACTTCTTGAGTGAACATGCGTGTATCAGTGCGTGGGCGTGGAGGCAGATGCTAGCTAGTTTGGCAACTTGTGTCTGTGTGTGTGTTGTTTTTTTTTAATCAACTGTTTCCTTGATCGTGAAAACTCAATTTTTCAGCGAGGTTTTGTAGCTGTAGGGCTAATTAAAGTGTACATACAGTGTCGTGAAAAAAATGTATTTGCCCACTTCCTGATTTCAGTTTTTTTTTTTTTTTTTTTTTTTTTTTTTGCATATTTATCACGCATAAATGTTTCAGATCAACACATCAATTTTAATACAAGAAAACCCTAGTAAATGTAAAATGCAGTTTCTAAATAAAAAAAACAGCAAAAAATACCCCATGAACCTGATAGTGTCAAGGAACTATGTTGACGTAAGTTGAGGGCCTTCATTTAGACAACAATAGTGCTTTGCCACCATGTTGTGGCAACTCTGCTAAGGAACTATGTTGAAGTGAGTTGAGAAGCTTCATTTAGACAAAAGTACAGCTTTGCTGCCATGTTGGTGGCATCTTGGTGCCGAGGAACTATGTTGACATGAGTTGAGACGTTTTATTAAGACATCAGTAATGGTTTGCCACCATCTAGTGGCCTTCTGGTGGCAAGGAACTATGTTGAAGTCAGTTGAAGCGCTTCCCTAAGACAACAGTAGTGCTTTGCCGCCATTTTGTAGCATCTTAGTGCAAAGGAACTATGTGGAAGTTTTTTATAGCCACAATCACGCCATAGACTAGCTGTGTGTGTGTGTGTGTGTGTGTGTGTGTTTGAGTCAGCTGCTTGCAACACATCATGTGTGCACTGAATATTTTTTTTTTTTAAACTCAACTAATCATTGCAAGTATATTTTCTTTTCTGAAATTATTTACCTAAGAGGAAAAACATTTAAATGTCACATCGCAGGAGGCTAGTATTGGAAAACAATATTTACATTCAGATTTCGCACGCAGTGACCAGGTCAAACTTTGCATAAATGTCAAATCAAAGCCTTGACAAGTTGTACGTGGTTAAGTGGTCCTGGTTGAAATTGGAAACCTACAACAAATGCATTTATTCATTTTGTATACTGCCTATCCTTAGATCAGAATCATCTTTATTCCAAAAAACACACAAGGAATTTGTCTCCGGTAGTTGGAGCCGTTCTAGTACGACAACAGACAGTCAATTTACAGAACACTTGGAGACAGAAAGACATTGACAAAAAAACCAAAAAACAGTCACTGAGCAGTAAAGGGTTGCTAGTTATCTGGTAATGCCGGTACATTTATATATTTTTTTGACAATTGTGCAAAAAGATCCAGAGTCCTCTAGCACTTAGAGCAGTTCGAATGACTAATATTGCAATAGTCCGGTGCAATGAACATTGTGCAAAGGGCGCTGAGACTTCAAGGAGTGTACGCGGTTTAAAGTGACGAGTAGTGCGATAATCTGGGACAATGTTGGTTGTGCAAATGTTGCAGATACTCCTCAATCAGTGTGCAAATGGAGCAGATGCTACTCTGGCATGAGTGGCCAGTATATGCAAATAGTCCAGCATGGCGAGAGAACTACAGTGAGTGCACGAGTAATACATAATTGGCCCCACAGAAATGTGACAACGAACTCAAGTCAAAAAATTGCCAGCATGTTGTAATGGAATTGTAGGTCAGGTGTTTAAGAAGTTGCGGGAAGAAGCTGTTGGAATGTCTACTAGTTTTAGTTTGCATTGATCGGTAGCGCCTACCCGAGGGAAGGAGCTGGAAGAGCAGGTGACTGGGGTGCGGAGGGTCCGAGAGGATTTTGCACGCCGTTGTCTTAGTTCTGGCAGCGTGCAAGTCCTCAATGGTGGGTAGGGGGGTACCGACAATCCTTTCAGCAGTTTTGATTGTCCGTTGCAGTCGGAGTTTGTCCTTTTTTGTAGCAGCGCCAAACCAGACTGTGATGGAAGAACACAGGACTGATTCGATGACCGCTGTGTAGAACTGTCTCAGCAGCTCAGAAGCCGCAGGAAGTACATCCTCTGCTGGGCCTTTTTGAGGACGGAGTTGATGTCGGTCGCCCACTTCAGGTCCTGAGAGATTGTAATTCCCAGGAACTTGAAGGTCTCGACGGTTGACACAAGGCACCTGGACAACGTGAGGGGCAGCTGTGGCGAAGGATGCCTCCTGAAGTCCACGATCATCTCTACAGTCTTGAGCGTGTTCAGCTCCAGGTCGTGTCGGCCGCACCGCAGCTCCAGCCGCTCCGCTTCCTGTCGATATGCAGACTCGTCACCGTCCTTGATGAGGCCGATGACAGTGGTGTCATCTGCAAACTTCAGGAGTTTGACAGTCGGGTTCGCTGAGGTGCAGTCGTTCGTGTAGAGAGAGAAGAGCAGCGGAGAGAGGACACAACCTTGGGGCGCCCCAGTGCTGATGCTGCGTGTGGATGAGGTGGCCTCCCCCAGCCTCACCTGCTGTGTCCTGCCCGTCAGAAAGCTGTAAATCCACTGGCAGATGGCAGGTGAGACGCTGAGCTGGAGAAGCTTGGATGAAAGGAGTTCAGGGGATGATGGTGTTGAACGCTGAGCTGAAGTCCACGAACAGGATCCTCGCGTAGGTCCCTGCACTGTCGAGGTGTTCTAGGATGAAGTGCAGTCCCATGTTGACTGCATCATCCGCAGTCAACATGTTCGCTTGATAGGCAAACTGCAGGGGGTCCAGCAGGGGACCTGTGACACTCTTGAGGTGGTCCGGCACGAGACGTTCAAAGGACTTCATGACCACAGATGTCAAAGCGACAGGCCTGTAGTCATTCAGACCCGAGATTGCAGGTTTCTTGAGGACTGGAATGATGGTGGAGCGTTTGAAACAGGATGGAACTTCGCAGGTTTCCAGAGATCTATTGAAGATCTGAGTGGAGTACACCCTGGAGTGGTCATTTGTCAATCCCGTGACACATATTGTCTATTATACTGCCCCCACCTGGCTAAGGTGGGCACACCAGAAGTAGCAGCAAAATGTCCATTGAATTGAAGCAAAAAATGCAGGCAAAATAGTTGAATTTCTTTACATTTGATTGAATAATAACGATGACTACTGCGTTTAACCAGTTTGACGGGAACAACTGCATCGGTGATGAAACTCCTTGTGTGTGTGTGTGGGGGGGGGGGGGCAAGTTTGCAGCTGGAATTCTCCCATAAATGAGGATCTCCGGGCCAGGGCTGCTACATTTCGGTCTGTATTTGCTTACTTTTACTTTATAGTCTTTTTTTGTTTGTTTTTTACAGAGGTATCTGTACTTCCACTTAAGTCCCGAGTGTGAGTACCTTTGCAACAGCTACATTTTAGCCACCTGGGTGAGGCTGTGGGCCAAAAATGTAGAGACCTGCATGCTGTACCGTTTTCTGAAAGCCTGTTCCAAGCAGGAAGAGCCACAGGAAAAAGGCAATAAAACTCCTGAGTGGTCCGCCAAGTGGAAAGACGGCTGCCAGTAGCAGATCCCGCGGAGAGGCAGGAGCGGGTGTGGCGCTAGCGCAGCTTTTCGTGTCTTTTTTTCTGGGGAGAATTGGTGAAGAAAAATCACATAGCGCGTGTGTGTGTGTGTGTGTGTGTGAGCTCATGACAAAATGTCAGCTCGTGGTCGCATTTGTTGCTTGTGAGCAGCCTGCGCGTGAGTCACCTGAGGGCGAATTGAGCAATAATTAAAAAAAAAAAAAAAAAATGCTCTCCATGGCAAAAGCAAAAGTTTGATTTTGGGGCCCTCTATTACCGGCTTTAATATTGATTACTGATCATTGATAGTCGCGCAAGTCAATTTCAAAAGGTCGGTAAGTACCTGAATCAAGGTGAAACAAAGGGTTTCAAAAAGTTGCTTGCTCCAGATGCGCTCCCGCTCGAGTGAAGTGAATTTGAATGTTCCTCTGTTCTTCCTCAGTACGTCAGGCTCTTTTGACCGCGAGTCGCGTGCTTCGCTGATGCTTCGGGCCGTCTCTAAAACTCCTCCGATTCACGCCATCGCTCGCTCTGTCCTCAGATGACGCGTCGGCGGACGGCAGCGTGGAATTCGCCGACCGGGCGTCGGTGATGGAAACGCGTGTTCAGGCGCAGGAGGACGAGATCACGCTGGTCAAGGCCTCGCTGGCGGACGCCCTGCGCCGGCTCCGCCTCCACGATCGGCTTCTTTCCGTCCTGAAGCAGCAGCTCGTCGCAGGTTTGCTTGAGCCTCTTTCCCCGGGGGGCCGACTCGATGGACTCGATTTGACCTGCACGAGTGTCTGTCGCTTTTAGTAAATCCCGCTTGTGCCAGGCTGATCAACCAAGTCTGCTGCCACGAGAGCGGAAAGCTCTCCTCCAGTTTCGGCCTCGATGACGGAGTCCTTCAGTGTGGTTCCAGGTACTGGACTTTTACCGAGTGTTTTCCGAGCAGATCGGGAGGAAAAATCACTTGACGAGGATTCAACTGATTAATCGGCTGGCCTGATATTCGCCCTTTTCAAATTGGCAAAAATCGGTGGATTTACTTGGGGTGTTTTTTTTGTTTTTTTTTTACACATTACAAGACAAAGATAATGGCATTGAAACAAACTAAAAAAGGCACACAAAAGGCAGATTTTTGCCGATTTCTCTCTCTGTTGTAAAGTTAAACAAATACAAAAGGACAGCGTGTAATTCATATCTTTATTGTTGTAAGCGTAAAGGGACCAACAAGACGTTCTTTTAATTATATATTTTTCAAAGTAATCAGCCGATTAATCGGTTATCAGAATTTTACTCTGTCAGCGATCGGAATCAGCATCAGCCTTAAAGAATAAATATCGGTTGGGCCTAACTCTTAATGCACTCTAAACAACACGATAATCATTGAGGATTATCTTTTAGAGGCATCCGTTAATCGGGTGTTTTCAGACTTTGATCGCATTTTGCCTCCACTTTTGTGTCCAGCCAATCACTGCAAAGTGTTGCAGCCAGCACAAACGGCCACACGACATACTCGATGTCAGCGGAACCGAGGCCGGCGACAGCGGATCGCTCCACCCAGACGGAGGCGAGCGAGGCCGCCTGGCATCCCGAGCCTAACGTGGGGCAGGGCAAGTTGACTTTATCCGGGCGGGTGCAGAGCCTGCACCTGGAGGACGCCCTCCCTCCGCGGGCCAAGCTGCACCGCGCCCCCAGCGTGGAGGAAGACGACGAGGACCCGGAGGATGACGAAGAAGCGGCGGAGCGGGAAAAGGAGCTGAGTTGGATCGCGTCCGTGGAGGAGCCCATACAGGCGAGCGCCGTCGTCGGCCTCCGGGGTGGAAGTCGTTCCCCGGAAGGCGGTGACGCGGGCCCGCCTTCCGAGCAGAACCTCGGCCCCGCGTCGAGCGCCGCGTCCGCGATCCGGCAAGGACCGCAGAAACCTCTGTGAGTGAGCTCGCCACATATCTCTCCGTGTCGTCCGCGCGAATGCGTGCGACTCTTCTTTCTCTGGTGTTACTCCAAAACCCAGTTGCGCCCCCAACCACCGTGTAGCGTTAAGGCAGCCACGCCAAGTGGGAAGAGGCGCTGGAAACTGCCGTCACCGGCGAGTGACGCTGCCAAGTTAGTGTACATATTCGGGCCCAGTGGAAAAAGTGACATTGGGGCAATTTAGCGAGTGTTTACAGTGGTTCTCAAAGTTTTTCGTTCCAGGTGGAGAACTTTTTCCAAGGACCCCTCGATAATCCTAACGCCAATAAAGCAAAACCACCATGTGCACTCATAAATGCAATGGGAATAACCCTACTCCCTAAACGTTCGGGCTATTTGGCGTCCGGGGGACATTTCAGGATGAACCCAAAATGCTTTATCGGCTTTTCCTTGACGTTAGCTCGCCGTTCTCTAACGAGGAGCCAAGCGGCAAAATTCACAACAGGCGCTTGACCACTACATTTCGTGGCCTGATTAGAATTGTTACGTCAACCGTCCTCTTCACCATGCTGCTCACAGAGAGAGATCCAGAGAGACTGGACGAGTCACAGAAAGGCATAGGAGTGGATGTCATTGGAAATTTTCATGGCTCAAACAAACATCAGAAATGAGAAATACACCGATACCACAGTATCAGTCTCGGTATCGCTGCAAAAAGCACTCAAACATTCATCATCGTCCTTTCAACATTTCGGAGAAGGTCAAATTAAGTTCATTTGTAAACGCTGTAGTGCATTTTAGGTTCACCCAAACTTTGGTGTAGTAGTGTATCCATTTTTTTTTTTTTTTCCATTTGGAGTTCGTTTGAGAACCACATCTTGTGGGCAGAAAAAGCATGCGTTTACATTGGTACCGTCTTTTACAGGAACACCCTTTCTTCATTATTTTTCATGTTTTCTAATACAATTCAATGATCTCGTGCTGTCTTTTCACTCTTTCGTGTCAAGGCAGCGCAGCCTTTGATTCCAGCCAACATGTGCGTGCATGCTTTCTTCCTTGTTGCGGTTTGTTGATTTCGCTCATCGATTGTTCACACATGCCAGAGCTGTTTTTGTTTTTTTCCCACTGATGTTCAGGGAGGAGTGTCGGCAGTTGATTTTCACTTCCTGCTTTTCAGGCCGCTTGACAATGTGGCTGCTTATTTACCATTAAGTACAAGATTGTGATTTTTACCACTGTGTTTGAATATTTACAGTGCATCTGGAAAGCATGAATTCAATTTGTTTTTGACACACACACACGCACACACACAAAAAAAAACAATACTGACAAGGTGAAAAAGCATTTTTGCAAATCTATTTTATGAATAGCATGTGCAAAACTATACTATACATTCGGGATGCACTGTACTATCCCGATGTTTTCTTTTTGTCTTCCAGGGTGCGAAGGAACAGCGAGAAATTGGGGAACCTGAAGAGGCAAGTCAAGCGCCTGGACAAGAAAGCGGCGTCCTCGGCCACCCTCCTCAACCACTGCGCAAGCTTGGAGAAGTGAGACACACGCACGCGCTTGTCGTTCCTTGTTCACTTTGTTCAATGCGTCCGTTCATCCCATTTGTCTTCTTTCATTCGCAGTCGCGCCAAGGAGCTTGTTGCCAGCGCAGGTGATGCATTTGTTTTGTTTTTTTGTTTTTGTTTTTTAATTTAAAAAAAAATTGAGATTGGGGCGTTGTATTCACTTGCACAGGTAGCAAAAATACTCTCGCCCCCAATACAATAAAACGGCACATTTTAGAGATGGCCTTCTATTGTGGGCAGCCAAAGGCGCACCTCTCCAAAAATCATACTGTCTAATCAGCATCTTGATATGCCGCACCTGTGAGGTGGACGGTTTATCTCGGAGGAGGAGAAGAAGAAGGGCTCACTAACACAGATTTGTGGACAATACTGGAGAGAGAGAAGCATTTTGTGTACATAGACGTACCGTAAGTCTTCAGCATGTGTAAAATGGGAGCAACAACAAAAGGGTTGCGTTTATATTTTTGTTCAGTGCAAGTACAGAAAGTACTTGTGTGAAAGTAGAAGAACTGATTGAACTTGTTTACTCGAGTAGAAGTACAAATGTACAGACTGAAATGGACAAAAATACAAATGAACTTATAGTTTGACTTGCATAAAATGCAACGGGGAAAAAAAATGTCCTAGCAAACAATATCGTTTTTTTTTTATACTGCTCATACTAAAACGTGAAGGGCTCGAGTTCTATATGATCAAAACAATGTGTTCCCCACACTTTTCAAACCTTGTGTCAGAAAAGGTAATGTCAAGTACGGATACCTAAAAAAAAAAAAATCTTCTTAAGTACAGTAACCGAGTATTTGTACTTGATTACTTCCCACCACTGTTCTCTTGTGTAAAGGACGGAGTGATTGTGAGCTGTCCAAGCCAGCAGCGTTTGTGGTTCTGCTTTTTATAGCAGGTTACGGTTCAAATGTATTTTAAGGCCACGTCGCCTCCAGTGTGGAGGAAACATTCACCCGCGCTTCTAGAAGCATCTGGAAGCTCTCATCTGCTTGGAAAAAAAAAAAAAAAAAAAAAATCCATTTGCAAAGGTGTGTAGTTTGAATCTTATTAGAGCGGTGCTTCTGAAACTGGAAACTGGGAACGCACGCAGTAGCTTCGGGCTCCACGAGATAAAATGCAATCAATTAGAATGTCATATCATTTAAAAATAGTGCAAACCTACATAGGGACCAGTAAAACAAAGTATGACTCTAAACAAAGTATTCCTCCCAGGCTGAAAAGGTCTGACATACAGTATAAATGTATGAATTTATTTTATTTTTTTTAAATATGTAAAAGAATTAAAAAAAAAAACCTCTGCTTTCCATAATATGTCCCCTTGAATTGTCGCACACAGGATCCCCTGGCTCCAGAAGAGCAACTTACAGTCAAGGTAGGCAGAGCCGCCGTCAACACGCTTTGTATCCGTGACCCCGCCCCCCCCCCCCCCGTCAAATCAATCTTGCACGCTTTGAATCTTGACGATGATTCAGACCCACCTGCAAAAGGTGAAACTCCCGCCATGTGGAGAGACCATAGAAAAGTACTTTTTGAAAATGATTTGGCCCATCCCACATACTTGAAACACTCTTTTAAACAAAGTGTAAACATATTTGAACTCAACCCAAAACATGCAAGCACGAAATGTGTTCAAAATTGGGGTTGGAAAAAATGGCTGACAGTGCATCTTTTTCATTCGGGGCCACGGTACCTGAGCCGTGATAGAACTGATACCGTGTCGTTCTCCAGGCCAGTCTATCAAAATGTTCATCCGCGGCCGTCCAATCACCATGTACATCCCCGCCAACATCCAAAATTACGAAGACCTGAAGATGGAGCCGCCCTCTGAGAGGCTGGAGCTGGACTGGGTGTATCCTTTTTTTCCCCCCAAACCGTCAGCCGTTAAAGCGCGCGTGAGATCCGTCAACCTTGACCGCGGCGCCACAGCTACGGTTATCGGGGGCGAGACTGCCGGGCCAACCTGTACTTCCTCCCGACGGGCGAGGCGGTCTACTTCATCGCCTGCGTGGTCGTCCTCTACCACATCGGCAACCGCGCGCAGCGCCACTACCGCCGACACACGGACTGCGTTCGCTGGTCGGTGGACAAAAAGAATTGATCCTAATGTCCCATGGCGACTTCGGGCTACTTCTTGTCTATTGTAATGATCGACGTGAATATTTGTGCTTTTCCTTCAGTCTCACGCTGCATCCTGACAAAGTGCGAATAGCATCCGGCCAAACTGCCGGCGTGGACAAAGATGGCAAGGTGGCATTATTTCCGATTCTGATGAACATTTCCTATTGATCCTTTCGGACTATTGGAATGATCTGAATGATTCCGTGTGTTACTGTTTGGTAGCCCCTGCAGCCTTGCGTGCATATTTGGGACTCTGCCACTTTGGTCACCCTGCAGCAGATCGGACTCGGGACTTTCCAGAGAGGAGTGGGATCGGTTGCGTTTTCCACTGTGGTGATTATTATTACATATTTACTGCATTCGCTCGAGAAGTTGACCACCCTGCTTTCAGGTCACAGTTGAACTAGAGTAGGCGAGAATCTTCCTGTCATTTATTCCCCCCCCCCACCGGAATGTGCGCGCCACCCT
The DNA here is from genome assembly GCF_024500385.1 of Phyllopteryx taeniolatus. NCBI lineage: Eukaryota > Metazoa > Chordata > Actinopteri > Syngnathiformes > Syngnathidae > Phyllopteryx > Phyllopteryx taeniolatus. The sequence goes on along the minus strand of NC_084524.1, from coordinate 2,291,953 downwards.
TGCGTTTGCAGGACTCTGGCGCGTTCCTGTGCGTGATTGATGAGTCCAACGAGCATATGTTGTCGGTGTGGGACTGCGCCAGAGGGAGCAAGCAAGCCGAGGTCAAGGTAAAGAAAAGAGCAGTACAAAGTTCGCGAGCGCTTTATTGAATCATTTTTCATTATATTTTCAAGAAAAGAAACCATCAACGGTACACTCTTTATGGGATATTTAATTTGTCCTGTATATTTTGCTGTGTTTGGCACAACCCAACTGCAGATACTCAGGCACCTGATGCATATTTTAAAAATATTTCAGATAAATCCTCGACAGTTCAATTTTAGTTGAATACTAATTTGATTCAGTATTACTCTAATTATGGAAACAGGGTTGTGCCGTAACGTTTGCTCAAGACTACATGCGAACTGTGTTAGTTGCTACGCTAAGTAGTCAAGAACAAACTGAGCTGAAATATTTTTTTAAAAAAAAAATAAATAAACTTTTGGTATTAATATTGTGTGATGTCTTTTCTGCTGAGTCGTGTCGCTCACTGTTTTTCTCTTCCTGTATTGAAAGCATGATTGATATTATTTAGAATATGTCTGTGACTTTTTGTTTTAAATTACAACTCGTCTGTGTTATTCAATATTTAAGTTTGTCATCAAGAGGGAGGAACAAGAGAAAAATGGCATTTTAGTAGTTTTTTTTTTTTTTTTGTCCTTGCAGACCACCACCGAGACGGTGTTGGCTGTGGACTTCCACCCCAGTGACAATGGCAACATCATCACCTGCGGTAAATCCCACGTCTACTTCTGGACTCTGAACGCGGGCCAGTTCGCCAAGAAGCAAGGCATCTTCGGCGTAAGACTCACTCGAGCCGATGTCCTGCACGCCACTTTCACTTCCCTAATCATCTCTCTATAAGACAAATGGAGAAGTGCAGCGAAGTACTGTACTTAAGTAGATTTTTCAGGTATTTGTACCTTCACGCATTTCTTTTTCTGACGACTTTTTACTTTTACTCCCTACATTTGAAAACCGATAGCCGTACAACTTGCTTTGTCAAAATGGGCTTTATACTTTTTGAAACCTCCGCAGATGACTACACAACATGACTGCGCCATTTTGTTGTTCTTGAAACAATGTCTTTTCTTCTTCTTCTCCCCCCCCCCCCAGAAATACAAGAAGCCCAAGTTTATCCAGTGCTTTGTGTTCAGCCTGACTGGTGAAGTTCTGACAGGGGATTCCGAGGGCAACATCCTGACATGGGGCAAGTCTCCCGCAGCTGTCAGAACTCTTGGCAAAGGAGCCAAAGGTAGCGTCCATATCTGACTAGATACGTTGCGCCAATACAAAAAAAAATAATAATTCCCGTTTCTACGGTATTGTTTGCTATTCGGCATGAGACAAATTGATGATCGCCTTCCATGGAGTTTGATGATTGAATTCAAGCTTTTTTTTTTTGGAATGTTCTATTTCCCTTCAGAGACCTTCCAGATCATGCGACAGACCAAAGCGCACGAGGGCAGCGTGTTCACCTTGTGCACGCTGCAGGGCGGCGCGCTGCTCAGCGGCGGAAGCAAAGACCGCAAGATCATCCGCTGGAGTGCCGACCTGGCTCCCGAGCACGAGTGTGAGGTGAGCCAGAAGCGTGCCCGCGTCTTCCTAACACTCCACCCGTACGTTTATATATATCCAGTGCCGGCAAAAAAGTCCAAAAGCCTTGGGTGGGAACGTCAAGATGTTTCTTGGCAATCGTGTTCTGTTTTTCTCAACAGTGGTTTTCAACTAAGAACTCTCCCACTGATGCCATTTTTTGCCCGATGTCTTTCTTTACGCTTGAGTCACATGATTCATGATGATTCTTATGCCGCTCGACTCTTTCCCTGTATCAAAATCCCCCCTCCCCCAATGACCCTTCAACGAGCAGCGGGAAAAAGTCAGGAAGGGAGCGGATACTTTTTCACGGCACTGTATAATTAGTTGTACCTTGTTGTCGCGTTTCACGGGTCCAGATTCTTGAAAAATTTGGGGCGGTGCGCACCGTTGTCCATATGGATGGAGAAGAACTGTTAGTCGGAACGACGAGAAACGCCATCCTCAGAGGCAGCTTCTCCAACGGCTTTGTGCCCATAGTGCAAGTAAGTACGTGCAAGACTCTCAAGAGGCGGGTACCTTTTCGGTAAAGCGCTGTTTAATGGCATAACCATAAAGGATGAAAGACTATTGGTTGCAGTTTTTGCGGTAACAAAGGTTCCCTTCTCTCAGGGTCACGTGGACGAAATGTGGGGGCTGGCGACACACCCGTCCATCGACAACTTCCTCTCCTGTGGCCACGACAGGCAGGTGTGCTTATGGGAAACCGGGGAGCACACGCTCAACTGGTCCATCACCCTGGAGGTACGAGCCAACTGCTCGCGATGTTCGACTTGGCAAAGATTCAACGGCGTTTTTCCACAGGAGTATGGGTTGTGTGCCGATTTCTGCCCAAATGGATCGGTGGTTTCGGTCGGCCTCAGCACGGGAAGGTACTCTATTACGCACTAAACCGCATGCAGTATATCGTGAATTATGTTTTAAAAAAAAAAAAGTGTTGTGAGTAGAATGCTGAGGAGAAACGTGACCTTATTCCATTTCGACATAAGGCTGTCACGTAAGAAAATGTTTTTGAATGCCAACGTGCATTTGTTCCTCCCCAACAGATGGGTGGCGTTGGACCTGCTGAGCGCAGAGGTCGTCTCCGAGTCGGTCGACGGGAATGAGCAGCTTTCCGTCATGAGATACTCCCCAGGTAGTACGCAGCGCAAAGCCCCTCCTGGGCGGAAATCCTCTTTTGGCGTGACCAGCGGCCCCTCGATCCGTGTTTTCAGACGGCAGCTGTCTCGCTGTGGGCTCCCATGACAACTTCATCTACATCTACAACGTGACAGAAAGTGGACGGCGGTACGCTCGTTTCGGGAAATGCAACGTGAGCCACATCCGCAAATACGACCTTTACACATCCTGTTTAACATCCAGTCCGATCTTGCTACACGTCACTGATTCAAAAGATGTGAAAATAGAAGAAAGAAGACTAATGTGCGTGTTGTATGTCTGCTTTTATACATCTTGGAAATGGTCCTCTATGGGGCCGATGCATCGGATGAGTAAAGACGAATGGAAGTGACCGTTTACGTTCATATGTCCTCACAGGGCCACTCCAGTTTCATAACTCACTTGGATTGGTCCAAAGACGGGAAGTACATCATGTCAAATTCAGGCGACTACGAAATTCTCTACTGTAAGTGAATACAATTTTATTTATTATTATTTTTTATTTATTACAAATAATTCATCTTTGCCAGCAACGTTTGGCGACAGAACAATGAAATGCTTACAATTGCCGCTCATTCAAATAGACGGCCCCGAATTTCACACTGAGTAAAAACATTTGTGAGTAAATGGAGACGAGGTGGAAATGTTTTTCAAGGACAAACGGGGACTTTCAGAGGCCTGCGAGTGGCGTTCATGCGCATTATGTTGTCTGGTGTCAGGGGACATTGCTGCAGGCTGCAAACTGTTGAGGAATCGCTTCGAGAGCAAAGACCGCGAGTGGGCCTCCTACACCTGCGTGCTGGGCTTCCACGTCATGGGTGAGGAAACAAACAAACAAACAACAACAAATTTCGGGATTCCGGATAAAATGCTTTGCCGCCATCTTGTGGCATAAGCAGGCAAATATAACCCTTTGTAGAATGTGTTTTAACGCATGTGGGAGTTGTAAAAGAATTTGAATGTTGCTTTTTTTTGTTGTTGTTGTTGTTGTTAAAAAGTGTTTTTTCTATCTGATTTGTTGTACGTTGCGGCTCTTGACCAGGCGTGTGGCTGGAGGGCTCCGACGGCACGGACATCAACGCGCTGTGTCGCTCCCACAGCGAGAGCGTGGTGGCGGTGGCCGACGACTTCTGCAAAGTTCATCTCTTCCAGTACCCCTGTCCCAAACCCAAGGTGTGTTTCGCCGAGGCAAATATTATTCTAGCGCTCCTCCGAATGTTGAAGGCAAAACCTGTTTTGGAATTTACTTAAGGTGCGTGAGCGCGTGACTAACTTCACTTCGTCGCTGCTTTGAGTTTGAATTTTCCTCCCGTTTGCTCCTCAATGACTGGATTCATTTTGAAAGCTGCTTTTGCTGTGGAAACAACACCAACAAAGCATTCTGTCTCTTTTCTGTTTGTAATATATTCTGCGTGGCAGCACGGCGGACGAGTGGTTAGCACGGATTCTGCGCGAGCGTTTTTTCTGTTTGCCAACGTCGGCGTTTGTTTCGCCTTCCCCAGGCGCCCAGCCGCAGGTACGAGGGCCACGGCAGCCACGTCACCAACGTGCGCTTCACCCACAGCGACTCCCACCTGCTGTCCATGGGCGGCAAGGACACGTGCATCCTCCAGTGGCGGGTGGTCCGAGGCGGCTCTCCGGAACCCGCCCCCGCCGGCCAGTAGCCGGTGACGACAAAAAGTGTGTCTGCGTGAAGTGTGGACAGGCGCCAGACTGCAAGGTTCTGGAATTGCACGCGTGTGGGGAGAATTTTCTCTCCAGGACTACATTGTCTTCCAAGTACCAAATGTTGCTGTGATATTCCTGCTTTTTTGCCGTTTTTCTTTCTTTGTGGTGTATGACACTGAAAATGCCCTGGAATTACCATGGTACCTTGGTTTTACGAGCAAAGTAATCTGCAAAACATTATTATGGGGTATCATTTAAAAAAATAAAATAAAAATGGCATACCTACACACAGTACATATGGGGTCTGGCACGCCAATAGAAGAAAAACATACTAAACCAATTACTCCTCAGTGACTTTAAAAGGTCAATTAAAATATGGTTGTGATGTATCGTCAGATATATACGACACCTCTGCATAGATCAAGTCTGGTTGTTGTTTTTTTTAAAACAAAAACATATTGTTATGAGAATAAAGTCCTATTTCCTTGCAAGAACAAAAGGCGTAATATAACAGGAATGTTGGTGGGGCTTTCAGCTTGTCTCATCAGGGATCGCCACAGCAAATCACTTGCATGATTTGTTTGCCCGATTATTTTTACTGGGACAAATTACAAGGGGTTTTTTGTTTTGTTTTGTTTTTTTCCAGAATAAAGGCATAATTTATGAGAATAAAACATTGTAGTATTTCACTTCTTAAAATCTAATTTTCTTCCCCTGTTGAGCTTTGTCGTTAATATTATATTACAACTATATTTTGGAAAAATACGACACTCTTCTCATAACATGACATTTTATGATGACAAAATACACCTTTCTTCTTGAAATGATTTCTTGAAGAAATACATCTTTCTTTCTCATAAATTACACCCTTTTTATTTTAAAATTAGAATTTGTTTTCTCAAAAACTGGCAGCTTTTGAATTTCTTTGCCTTTTAGGGGCGTATATGTTGTGCATTTTACTTGGACTGTACCCTTATTACGTGTACTGTATTTGTGTATACATTTCCGAAAATACAATGACTTCAATGACCTTGTATCTTCCAAATTCCTCCATCCATTTTCTGTATGTCATTTTCGTGTCCTCCTCCAACCTCAAGTGTGTGTTTTTCAAATGTCGAGGTTGGCCTGTGCCGCCTAGATGTCGGCAGGGGGCAGTGTTGCTTCGCAATGGCGGCATTGACGCCAATTTGAGCCCGTTTTTGTTTTGAAGCCGCAGGCCTTTTTCATTTTACGACCCTTTCAGTGGCCACAGACAAACAAAGTCTTTAATTTTCCAGATTTTTTTTTTTCACTTTTACTGCCGTCTTTTAACTATCACTTCTGTCATTTGTACAAATTATCCATATATTTTTTTAACTCCTCAAACTCCAGTTTGTTTGCAGTGCAAGTTGGGAAATAACTTAAAAAAATAAACCGTATGTATTCGCAGTACCAAATTGTTGTATTAAAATTGTTAACCTCATAGCATAATTGCTTAAGTCATTTTTAACTTACTGCCACAAAATGAATAAAAAGATACCAATGTGCTTGCTAAAAACTGATTTTTTTTTATGTCTGTGTATAATCCTCCAGGTTACGGTAATTGGCTAAATTTGACTCGCGGCAACTGGACTTGTTTGTTGAATTTGTTGTGTGTTTTTTATTTATTTATTTTAGTTTTCCCAAGTATGTTGAAATATGACTTTGGCAGTTATGTTATTGGTCTAATGAAATGAAAGTTTTTCCATGTTCAGCAACCAAAACTGCGTTATTCGGTTGCTCCATTGGAGTGCAGTTAGCAATTAATAAAATTAATAAACACCTCTTATTGTCAGACAAGCACAGAGCTTTTGAATGGACGGAAGGCAGGACTTGACAGGAAACGGCCACAATTTGCAGTTATGTGAAGACACGGACATAAAAAAATGCAAATGAATAATCAGTCCATCTCACTTGTTCTGAACTTTAATGTAAGACAACTTTTATCCTTCAACGTAAATAAATTATTACTTACAAGATAGATTCCAATCATTATATTTAAGGATGACCCTAAATGTAAAAAGGAATGATGTGCAGAAACATCTTACACAATACTGTATTCTTTTATGAACATGTATTATCATGCAACAATTATTATTATTATTATTTTTTTTAAGTCTCTCACCTACATCTGGCTGACTTCTTTGAAAGAAATAGCGTCTGTTCATCTATTGAAAAGCAGACATTTTCTACTTGCTTCTCTTTGCTATTCAATTAGCTAGCGATAGCTACAAGTGCCTAATTAGCTTATTGGCTGCTAGCTACGCAGTACGCACCATTACAAGCCCCTGCCGAGTCAGTGTCGACACTTGACAATTCAGTAGGAGGCATTGAAGCTGTGTGGTCAGCTGTCGTTTCATAGATTGCGTCAGCGATGTACATCAAGCATTGGCTGGTGATTAGTGTGAACACAGCTGGAAATATGTGGAGCGGTTCTGATCATACCTATGACCATAACTAACCAACGTGCCTACGTGGCGGCCATGTTGGGAAGGTCGATGTTCCCCTCCAAGGCAATGCATGGACATTGAAATTCACATAGCTTGCTAATTTCTCAACCGATTTTCATGAGGTTTACTTTTTTTGTCATTGCCAAAGCGCGTGCTGTGTTATCACCACATAATTTTTTTTTCTAAAATAAAAAAATAAATAAATAATCAAATTAATTTGAGGACGAATTCATAGGGTGGCCTAAGGCAAGTTTTGGGTGGGTTTAAGCTGATTCGAAATAGGGCTAGCCTCGCCACTGATAGAGCCCATAGGATGTTTTTTTTTTACTGATGTAATCATAAAAAAGGTATAAATGATCGTTTAAAAACACGTTATCTTTTTTTCTGTTTTTTTTCTGCCAGTACTCTTTCGTTTGTCAAATCTGCCTCGTTTGGGAAAGTTTCCGAAATCTGCCGAACATTTCCGAAGATGACGAAGCGCGTCTGTAACCGAGCGGAGGTGAAGACGACGAAGAAGAAGAAGGGGAAGAAGAAGAAGAAGCGGGAGAAGAAGAAGAAGGGGAAGAAGAAGAAGAAGAAGCAGAAGAAGAGGAGGAGGAGGAGGAGGACGATGATGAGAGGAAGAGACGTGTGAATGAGCGAGTAAGAAGGAGGAGGTGGAGGAGGAGGAGGAGGAAGAGGACAAGATTGTCGCGAGGGAGCGAATTCAAGACCAATGTTTTGTAGGAGCGTTTCGTGACGGAAACTTTCAACTTTTTTTTTTTTTTTTTTTTTTTTTTTTAAATATTTTTTTTTCTTTTTAAATAAATAAACCTACCACTCAGTCGGCTTGTTGTGCCTCGGAGCCGGCCGGCTTTGTCTCGCGACGCGGGCGTCTATAAATGGACTAAAAACAGTATCGCAGTCGACCTGTTCTCATTACCCTGGAGCTCATTACTAAAGAATGGCTGCTAACATGTATCGAGTGGGAGGTAAATTGTCTTATTTTCCTTTTTTTTTTTTTTTAATAATTTTATTTATTTATTTATTTTTATAACTCCCCTCCACCACCCCCCTCAAGCGTGGTTGTTCCTTCGGGCTTCATTAGCTTAGCCACACGCTAACTGAGCTAGCCGCTAATCCTGCTAGGCTAACCGTGCGTACGTCTACTTCTTTCCTAGTCAACTGTTCAAGTCATGAAACCCTTTAGCTAAGAGTTACAAAGCCGCTTTTGTGTTCATATTCCCACCCAAGGGACAATTTTACACCCCTAAAGTGCGCGTAAGTGGAAGGTCAACTTTCCAATTCTATAGTAACATGGTTGTCCGCCAATAAAGTTACAGGCAGTGCTCCCTCGGTTTAGAACACAAAATTCGGGGTATTAGCGCTAGAGTTTGTCCCTCTTTTGTTTCATGATAACATTGGGCCTCAAGTGGAGTCTTTACATACACGTCCAGTACACGATGCTAGTTAGCATTAGCTTCGCGTTGAGAACGCAAAACAGAAACGGGCTAGTTTTTGGCAGTTGCTGCAGCTCGTTTGAAGTGTTGCTCACGAGAACATCAAGAGTTCTGATCCACTCAAAAGTCAGACGTCCATGCGACACTTGCAAAACTAAAGCATTTCTTGAGTAGTGAAAGTCCACGAGTAAGTAACAATATTACTCCTCAGCTCACATAAACGTAGTTCCTTGGCGCCGGGGTGAATACGCAATTTCCAAACTGTGTATATACGGTTGTTGGCAGCGTGGTGCAGAAGTGCTTACTTAGAAAAGCTTTATTTATTCCAATCCTAAACAATGCTTTTTTTTCCATGTAGGGTTGTCCAGGTGTGGCAAGACAGCCTCAGCAACATTTTGAAGCTTAAAAGCACACACCTCGGGTCAAAAGTTTCCACCATTTGAATAAAAGACGTAGCAAGCATAAATGGCCACTGTCTTCACGATTGCCTTCCACCAAGCTCCTTCCTTGTCATACAAAAACAAACTGAAAATGATTCCGCTCATACTGTGTTTTGCGGGAATTAAAATTGCGCGCCGCTTTTTAAAACAATTTGTTGTTGTTAGTGTATAGTTTCGAGAGATGTCGGAAAAGTTGCCAAATACAGCGCCCAGCCCTAATGTAAACCCCATTGTACTACTTTATTTCGATACAACACTGCCGAGTGGCAGTACATAATCACATAAGCTAAAGTTATTCATAACCACTATTAACGTTGCAATAACAAATGTACAACACCTTAAGATTTTTAGGGAAAAAATGCTTGGTAAGAAGAAATATTTTCTTGGCACTCATTAGCAAGGCAAAGAACAAGCATATTTTTTGCCTTGATTTGAGATGTTTCATCTTGGTTAAGTTTTGCAGTGTAACCTTAGTGATTCATACTAACATTTTGGTGTCAAGGACAGTGCTTGTCATTGAAAAGCGTTATGTGCAGAACGTTTCTGAGTCTTCATTTTCTATGCTTCCGTTTGTATCCGTTTCCCGGCTTGTTTTGGTTATCCATTTTGGAGACGCAACAGCTACGTGCAAATTAGCGCGAGCGCCTTCTGGGCGTTTCTGGATGGGGGGCACATAATTGTCCCGTCGCTTCAGATGTCTATAACACAACGTGCACCCCAAGTCCTTTTCTAGTTATGTAACACAACTTGGAGATATTTGTTAGATGTTAATTATGTTTGTGCTCATGTGGACCACATGGAGATTTGCAAGATCGCCGTGGCAACGGCAGGGATGCTATTCAATGCGTGTCGACGTAATCTCTGTCGGGGTTTTCTCCTTCCAGATTACGTGTACTTCGAGAACTCCTCCAGCAACCCGTACCTGATCCGCAGGATAGAAGAGCTCAACAAGGTGCGGCGGTCTCGCTTCCCCCACCCCTTACTTTTACTCTGTTTGACCTCGTCGCGACGCAGACCGCTCTCTTATGTGTCGTAGTGACCCAACACTGGCACACTAGTGTCCTTATGTAACACCCCAGCGGCAGCATCAAATTTTTTTACCCAGTCAAAGATGAAGGAGCATCCTTTATGTAACACTCTCACACCGGAGCGCTAATGGCTGCTTTTGCTTTGCCATAGTGCAACATAAATGGCAACCTTCTTCATTGAGCCAAGGCATACGTTCATCATTAGAGAAAAATTCACGGCACACTGCCAAACAAAAAAGTTACAAAAAGTATATACAGTACACTGACATAATAATGTCAATTTACCCACAAATGTACTAACTTTGCTCTGAAATTTGGGCCTGTTCTCCAAAAGCTATTATTCTGTTGTGTGAATGGCAACAGGTGGAGACGCCAGTTTAACTGGAGCTTCTGGAATCTAGTTGAATAACATATAATCCTTCTTCCTGTCACCAGAAGTCAAAGGCATAGATACATGTACAAAGATATATATTATTTGTAAATAATAAATTGAAATGGGATCATTTACCGCAGCTCATTGGGTATCACTGGGTTAAAATAGTACAATATACAATATTAATTACAGAAGTTCAATTCAGTAAGTGAAACTCATGGTATAGGTTCACAACACAGAATCTGCTGATTTTTCTTTAAACATTTTTTTAGGTTGGAATTGGATAGTCGACACGGTGACCCACTGGTTAGCACATCTGCCTCACAGTTCTGGGGACCGGGGTTCAAATCCCGACCTCGCCTGTGTGGAGTTTGCATGTTCCCCCCCCCCCGTGCCTGCGTGGGTTTTCTCCGGGCACTCCGGTTTCCTCCCACATACCAAAAACATGCGTGGTAGGTTGATTGAAAACTCTAAATTGCCCGTAGGTGTGAATGTGAGTGCGAATGGTTGTTTGTTTCTATGTGCCCTGCGGAGGATGGGGGCCGAGAGAAAACACAATTGATGCCCCCCTCAAAATGTTTCTAATGGTCTATATTTTAGTTTCAATGGCTTACAGATGATTTGATTTTGAAAAAATGTTATCAGAAGTGCGTGTTTGCATCGGGTGAAGATTCTTTGTGACTTCTGCAAACAACCCAGGCTAAACTTAGTGCCTCTCTGACATATTTCGTTTATTTTATTTTATTTACCCTTTATTTATCCGGGTAAGGCAATCGAGAACAGATTCTCATTTGCCGAGGTGACCTGGCTGCAGACACCAGAGTAAAACAAAGCAAAATAAAAGCAAATGCATATACAACAAGTTGTCCAACTGCAAGCAGTGAGTGCACTGCGTTAAACAGCGGCTATCAGAACAAAAGCCACCATCGAGGGAAAATAATTTAGCGCACAAGTTTGAGTCGGGCTGTCCAGCGTTTCTGCAAGAGACCCTCGTGACTATCTCAGTGGAAACAATTGTGAGATATGATGGCCTCAGGCGCTAGTTTTTGTGTTTTTTCTGCAGACAGCTAATGGGAACGTGGAGGCCAAGGTGGTGTGTCTCTTCAGGAGACGAGATATCTCGGGCAACCTCAACACTCTCGCCGACAGCAATGCAAGTAAGTGCCACCCATCACAATCCTATTGGTGTCTGTTAGAGACCAAGACCCAATGTAGACATCCCCTGCAAAAATGTTTAGAATTACTTATACTAATACTTTAAATATACTCCAATCTATGATCTGTTTTTCCAAAACGCAATTTAATTTTGTCCTCTGACACCGGGGTGTATGTACAACCTGTAAAAGGACCAATTACTCCTCTGCTGTTTGCAATTTTCTCATGGTTTTAACTCTGTGATACACGCATGCATTCTTTATTATATGCGTTCAAGTCATGTCCCTACAATTCTTTTTATGTCCTTAGTCATGTCCTTCAAGTCTTTTCATGTTCCTTCAAATCATGTCACAATAAGCCCATGTTCTTAACTCATTTACTGCCATTGACGGCTGTTGATTTCAAATATCCATGTAAACATGGAGGCCTGGCAGTTTGAAAGTCATGTCCCGACAAGTCTCTACAGTCCCGACAAGTCCCAACAAGTCTCTACAGTCCCTAAATGTCCCAACAAGTCTCCATGTTCCTTCAGGTCATGTACTGACAAATCCCTTCATGTCCTTAAGTCATGTCCCTACAAGTCTCTTCAAGTTCCTTCAGGTCTTTTCCTGACAAGTCTCTTCATGTCCCTACTGTCTTAAGTCACGTCTCTTCACATCCTTAAGTCATTGCTCCCTAAGACCCTTTGTGTCCCTACAAGTCCTGACAAGTCTCTTCAGCCCTTAAAAGTCCCTACAAGTCTCTTCATGTCCCAATAAGTCTCCCGCTGCACTTCCATCACGCAGCTATTTACTGTCAAGCTGGCTGTCTATCAGCCAGTGACTAACGTTAAATAAAGGGCACAGAAAGAGACTGGTTAGGCGTGAATGTGTGCTTTTCAGCAAATAGTTGTATTTATGTTTAACAGAAAAACTTGCAAATAGGTGATTCGTGAACCGGTGAGGGGTTTACTGTCTACAACCCACATCCATGGATAAGCCCGCTCTTTTGTCTCACGTGTGCTATAAGAAGCTAGGCTGGGCACTGCTCATGACACACAGCCCACCGGAGTCTGATCACATTCGCTCATTAGCAAGCCCTCCCTCCCTCCTGGATGCGCTGCCTCAGACAAAGACGTGCCCACCTCAAAAATAGAGGCGCTGCAGTTAGCCCGTCGTACTGTACGCCGGTCACATGAGGACATTGACGACAATATCGGTCCAAAAATACCAAATTTGGGACTTGTTGGCCTCCTTCGTACCAGTCAGTGTGGTCATCCATAAGAAATAATCATAATATAGGTTCCTATCTGCTCTCTCCACACACGCGCATACGGCAGAACAAACGGCCCTTCATGTGTCCCCGGTGCCCCGGCACCTAATGTGTTCATTCTGGAGAGTGTGTCTTTTCTTTTAGCGCAAAAGCAAGTGTCTTTCCTTAAGATGGAATTTGTTGCTCTGCGTGTGTGCGCGTTGCGCGTTGGGATGCATGTTGGGGGGTAACGGGGGATGGGCGCCTCAGGTTCGGTACACAGGGTTTCCGACATTGTCTGGCAGGGACAAGCCGGACAGGGGGAGGACGTGTTTAGAGGGTTTAGAGGTTAACAGGAAAGGGGTGTAGCCCAGGGTTGCATCCCTCCCCCAATGTGTGCGCGCAGCCTCTCTTGTGCGCGCCCTCGCTCTCTTGCCCTCACTGACAGGGTTTCCTGTGGCAGAGCGCAGGGGCGGAGTCCTCCCAGAGATGGAGCGATGATAGTGCCGCCCCCTTCGGCTTGCAACAAACTGCTCAGGCGCCTGAAAATTAGGAATGCGCAATCGTGTCGCCAAACAAACACGCGCAGAGACCCATACAACTGGTGAATGTCAACTGGTACTAATGCTTAACAGATGACATTGTTTTCAACTCAGTTAATTGTTTCTTCCGAAGAGATGAGAGACAGCTCTCATCATAGCAGCGGTGGCAAACCTACTTACACTCTGTACTTAAGTAGAAGTAGAGATGCGTGTGTACAAAGGTGAGACCTCTACTTCAGTAAAAGTACAAACTGTAATGTACAAAAGTAGAAATGAATTTTGAAGGTTCCCCGTTGTGCCGAGTTGTCGGAGTGTGCGAATTTCCCAATCATATTTGTGGTCGCAGGGGAATTCGAGGAGGAGTCCAAGCAGCCGGCGCTGGCAGAACAGCAGAAGCACCAACTCAAACACAGAGAACTCTTCCTCTCGCGACAGTTTGAATCGCTACCCGCCACTCATATCAGGTAATACAAGTTGTTGCATTTTAAATGAATTTGTTCGCTCGATCCACCGCCATTAGCAAAATTGTACAATTGTTTTCATGTGTTCACGACTGCCACTCACTGTCTACCCAGGGGCAAATGTAATGTCACCCTCCTCAATGAAACGGATGTGTTAGCAGGATACCTAGAGAAAGAGGTGAGACTTTTGAGATCTTCAGCTTCATTTCACATCGCAGCGCTGTTTTAGGGAGAAAACATCAATCTTTCCTGCTATATATTCAACTGACCAAATTCTACCATATGCGTCTAGGCCGATGTAGCACTTTTCATCGTGATCAGCATCCGTGTCGTTTGTTCTTCTCAGGACTGTTTCTTCTATTCGCTGGTGTTCGACCCGGTCCAAAAGACCCTGTTGGCCGACCAGGGAGAGATCCGAGTGGGCTCCAAGTACCAGGCAGAGGTCCCTGACAAGCTAACGGAGGGTGAGTAGGGAAATGCATCCGCCCCGTTGTACTCAACTGACGCCAATGCCTTCTAATCCCAGGTGAATTGGACAGCCGGATCCAGGAGAAGATGGAGACCAAGGTGTGGGACCCCGACAACCAACTCAAAGACCCCCAGATTGACCAGTTCCTCGTGGTGGCAAGGTAACAACCGACGCATTTTGCACTGCAATTCATTTTGACCTCCAAAATCTACACACAAGACCCCAAAATGGAAATGTAAAAAGTTATATTGAACCTTTTGTAAATGTATTTAAAATAAAATACTAAGATCATATGCTCATAAGTATCCACAACCTTTGCTCAATACTTGCATCTTGTAGCAATGACTGCCTCCAGTCTTTTTGAAATATGATCCCACAACGATTATTTTAATAATCGATTAGTCTGTCAATGAATTGATTATGATTCAGTTATTGCTTTGGTCCCTAACATCGCAGAAAATCGTAAAGCACGTGTTTGCCAATGTCTTATTTTGATTAAACGCAAACATAATCAGTCTGCTTTCACGGAGGAGTGCAGAAAGAGAATATTTACAGTTGAGAAGCTGAAATTCCAAGAATTTAAAATCAAACAAGGTCTCTAAAAGATGACCCAAATATGTGCCGATGAATTTGATAATCGATTAATTGTACAAATCTCACACAACAACAAAAAACTCGCATTGTCAATAAATTGTGAATTGTGAAAAAATGAATTGGAAACCACTCACTCACATGAACAGTAATAGAAGTACTGATAGTCTTAAGCCTTAAGACGCACAATGCGCTTTCCACAGAGCTGTCGGGACGTTCGCTCGAGCCCTGGACTGCAGCAGCTCCATTCGGCAGCCGAGCCTGCACATGAGCGCGGCGGCGGCCTCGCGAGACATCACGCTGGTGAGACATCCCCACATGTTCTTAAATCATCAAACACGGGATAGCTCCTCACTCTTGTACGTCTTTTGTGTGAAGTTCCATGCCATGGACACGCTGCAAAAGAACAATTACGACCTGGCCCAAGCCATGGCCACGCTGGTGCCCCAGGGGGGTCCCGTGCTCTGTCGCGACGAGATGGAGGAGTGGAGCGCCTCCGAGGCCATGTTGTTTGAAGAAGCGTTGGAGAAATACGGCAAAGACTTCAATGACATCCGTCAGGACTTTGTAAGCAGATCGCCGAGGAAAGATCAGAATCATCTTTATTTGCCAAGTATGTTCAAAAAACACAAGGAATTTGTCTCCGGTAATTGGAGCCGCTCTAGTACGACAACAGACAGTCAGTTGACAGAGAGCACCTTTGTTGACAGAGACCACTTTGGAGCTCACTCTGAACACAAAGCACACCACCGGATAATTCATCAGAATAATCTTTCAGAGACATCAGAGTTTGGCCTTTGCTGACCTTAATTGAAAAGGAAGGAAAATACAGTTTTTGGTGTGTGTGTGTATGTGTGTACACACTGCTTTGATGACGTACATTTTATCGCATGGGATTAAATGGTCGCCTTCCCATTTGTAGCTCCCTTGGAAGTCTTTAGCCAGTGTGGTCCAGTTCTACTACATGTGGAAGACTACAGACCGCTACATCCAGCAGGTAAACACCATCACAATTTTGTGTTTTGTGGTCACCAATTTGTATTTTATAGCCACAAATTAGTGCTGATGTTATATTTATATTGTGACCACAATTACCCCGCATATATCATTTCTCGGGCTGGTAATCTCAGAAACGACTAAAGGCAGCGGAGGCGGACAGTAAACTGAAGCAGGTCTACATCCCCACCTAGTGAGTATTACTAGTCACTGCACCATCACTGGGGAACTCCTAAAGGAACTTTTGTTGTCCCCCCTTTCGACCAGCACCAAACCCAACCCCAACCAGATCATGGTGCCGGGCAGCAAGCCCGGCATGAACGGGGCTGCGGGCTTCCAGAAAGGACTCAACTGCGAGAGTTGTCACAGTAAGGCATTAGGTCTAATCCTTATCTCATCTTTCATCCTTTTCTTTTTCATTTGACAATTGAAAAACTCATGGTTGTGCAAAATTCAATGTTATGCTCATCAAAAATAGGAATCACAGGACTGAGTTTGAGTTTATTATTTGATAGGTTGGGTTTACTTGAACAGGAATTTGCAGAATGAGCATTAGTAAAGAGACATTAGCTTGTTAGCATCACAGTTCCTTGCATATCATTACTCAGTGGGTGAAAGAGGAATGAAAATAAGGATGTTGAAGTCATTTGGAATGGAAAGAACAAATACAGGGATTAGGTCTGCTTGACTTCTTTGTTTTTGAGTTTCAATTCACGACTGTGCGGTCTCAACCCAGCGGCCCAGTCGCCCCAGTGGTACGCCTGGGGGCCCCCCAACATGCAATGCCGACTGTGCGCCTCCTGCTGGATCTACTGGAAAAAGTACGGCGGCTTGAAGACCCCTACGCAGCTGGAGGGTGCCGCGAGAATTGGCTCTGTACGTCTCGTCCCTCGTGGTTTCTTCCGCTATCTGTCCGCGACTCGTCAATTGAACTGTCGGCCGTCTTCCTCCACCCCAGGAATCGGGGCCCCGCAGCCACATGACCCGCCAGGAAGTCCAGGGCCTGTCGCCGTTTACCCGCAACGAGGGCCGCGCCAAGCTACTGGCCAAGAACCGCCAGACGTTCATCCTGCAGACCACCAAGCTAACGCGCGTGGCCCGGCGGGTCTGCCAGGACATCCTACAGCCTCGCCGGGCAGCGCGCCGGCCGTACGCCTCCATCAACGCCAACGCCGTCAAAGCTGAGTGTACGTAGGCGCATCCTGTCTGTCGGCCTCGAGGTTTCGAACCCACATTTGACTCCGCTCTCTTCAGGTATGATCCGGTTGCCCAAAGCGACAAAAACTCCTCTAAAGAGCAAGTTGGTCCCCCGGCCGTCGCTGGCAAACATTGTGAAGGATTTAGGTAAGAGTAGCCATGTTCTTGTCTTCTTCTTTTTCTGCTGTGTCTGACTTACATGGGCAAATTGCCTCTGTTCTCACTCTCTCGCTTTCAAGAAATTGGAGACTAATGAATTCAACTTTTTTTTTTTTTTTTTCCCCTAACATCATAATGTTTAGCCCACTAGCGAAAGTCCACTAGCCAATGCTAGCATATAATGCAAAATGTCATAGATGGGCTGTCTTAAATTAGCATAGATGTGATGATAATTATAAACCTTTCAAACGAGTGGAAATGTAACGCAGCAACTCATACAAACAGAGCGTACAACATAACTCACAGGCATATATTAATATAATCAGAAATAGGCCAGCCCTAGTGTGAGCCTTCTCCAGTCTCAGTCCACAACCTCCATGTTCTCCGCAGCCATCTCGGCTCCTCTCAAGCTGAAGGCGTCCAGGGGACCCCCGACGCCCATCAACAGGAACCAGGCCAGCCAGCCTCGGGTGGGCCCGGGCCTGCTGGGAAAGAGGGGCTTCGACGGCGTGAGTGTCCTCGCGCGGTCACAGCCGTCGCCGACGAAATTCAACTAAAACGGCACTTCTGCTTTTGACAGGCCACAGGAATGCCCTACTCGGCCAACGGCAGGTCGTACACTTCGGGCATGAGGACCACCTCCCAGTCCGTCATCAAGCGTCAGAAGGTCAGCCAGGGAGAAGCACCCAACCCTGTTGTGTTCGTGGCCACCAAGGACACCAGGTATTGTGGATCTGGAACGTATTTGCAAGGGCCCGGCGATGTTAGCCCTTGTCAGATTTTATTTTTTATTTTTTCATACATTTACACATTGAACCACAATTGAAGTAATAAAAATCACACAGAAACTATGGAATAATATAATAAAAAAATGTACAATATATTTTGTTATCAGAACTTTATTTTGTCAAATATTGGAACTGGCAGCGGCCTAAAAAAATGTGTATCGGTCGGGCCCTCGCATTTACAGCACTTGATTTTATCCCCCCCAATTTTCTTATGTAAAAGCCGAAAGCGTGACTACTTTGCGGATGTGCTGTATCGACAAACGTGTTGTTTTTCTTTGCAGGGCTCTGAGGAAACATCTGACTCAATCCGAGATGCGCCGGGCCGCTCGGAAACCTCACCTTCCTGTCCGGATCAAGCTTCCACCGCCGCCCCCTCGCCCGCTGGCCGTTCCCCTGCTCCCCTCCAGCACCAGCGAGCCCATCGTCCTCGAGGATTGAATGGCGACGGGGGCGTTTCTTTTAACGGGACGGGGCTCTGTGTCCATAGCCTCGTCTTTTATTTCCCCATTTTTTGTTGTCCCCCATCAATTAATATTTCCAACACACACTGACATTCACACAACAGCTCAGGCTTTGTAGGATTTTATTCCAGGTCCTGAATTATTTTTTAACGCCACCTACTTTTAAATGTGTAATTTAAGGCAGAGATATTTTCTCTTCTCCTCCCTGAAACGTTTTTAAACGATGAAGCACATGACGTGTAAATGTGTGTGTCGTCGCTGTAGGTGCCCAAAATGGAGGGCTGAAGCTTTAACAACTCAAACTGGTTTTTGGCGGTTTCAACTCCCCACCCCGCATCTTCCTGTCACCTGGTTTTTAATAATAAAGTCCTGCACTTTGACACTTCCATTTTTGGATGTCACAAACACAGGCAAGCACAAAACAACTTTTATGCTTTTTAAAAATTATTCCCCAAAAATCCAGCCAAATATCCAGAATGTTTTGTGTTTCTACACCCTTTTTGTCCAATATGAAATCATAAAGCCGAACTGTAAAATTAAACACGCATACACGGGTTTGTTTTGTGCTTGCTTGAACAGTTAGTGCCGCCACTAAATTGTTCAAGACCCTCAACTCTCATTCACGATTCCATTTTAAAGCCCCCCCCAAAAAATACCTTTTTAAGAAAAGCATAATTGGATCATCATAATTTCCGAGTTCCATGGCACTTGAGGGTTGCAAGGATTTTGTTTTCAAAAGCCCAATGTGGGCTTTAATGTTCTCAACAACAACAAAATTGTAGCAAATACTAGTCTGTGTACAGAAGAGGCAATTAAATGACTGGGATATTGGAAACCTTTTCTTTGTTCCCAAACTGAAGTGCATCACTGAGCCCCATGATCGTGGCAAATGTACGTGAGGGAAACATGGCTGGCTCTACTTCATTTGGTGGGGGTGGCCCGATCATGTGAACATTCAATTGTACTTTTTGTAATGGCAGCGAGAGAAATATGCGACAAACTTTTTCTCGTGTTTTTTTATTCCTGCGTCTCTGTATCCTGTAATGTCTCTTGATAAGAAAAGAAATAAAGTTTTTTTTTTTTTTTTCTTTGTGGTCAAGCAGTTCAAGGTATTGTTTTCCTTTCTACCATGCTACTTTCCCTCCTTCCACTCACATCCATGTTTCCTTCCAACCTTCTGCCATCCCTCCTTTCTTTTCTTTCATTTATTCATCCTTTATTTCTTTTATACCATCCTTGATCCCTACCCTTATTCTCTTCGTTAATCCTACTAACCCACCTTAATTGAATGCGTTGATTGAAAAAGTACATACCTACGTTTGGCCAACGCTTGTATTTGTGAGTGACTTGTTCGAAATCTTTTCCTTTGAGCTTGTCCCACAGGGTGTCATCCTTTTCCATGTAAGCCTATCTCCTGCATCCTCCTCTCTCACACCAACTGCCCTCATCTTCTTCATGTCTTCTCTCAAGACATCCACCAACCTTCTCTTTGGTCTTCCGCTAGCTCTCTTGCCTGGCAGCTCCATCCTCATCATCCTGCTACCAATATACTCACTATTTCTCCTCTGAACGTGTCCAAACCATCCAAGTCTGCTCTGTCTAACGTCCTCTCCAAAACATCGACCCTCGGCTGTCCCTCTGATGAGCTCATTTCTAATTTTATCCAACCTGGTCACTCCGAGAGCGAACCTCAACATCTTCATTTCGGCCACCTCCAGCTCTGCTTCCTATCGTCTCTTCAGTTCCACTGTCTCTGATCTGTCCATCATGGCTGGCCTCACCACTGTTTTATAAACTTTGCCCTTCATCCCAGCAGCGACTCTTCCTCCACCCGTTCCAACCTGCTTGGACCCGTTTCGTCACTTCCTGACCACACTCACCATTGCTCTGGACTGTTGACCCCAAGTATTTCAAGTCCTCCACCCTTGCTATCTCTTCTCCCTGTAGCCTCACTCTTCCCCCACCATCCCTCTCATTCATCTTCATTCCTCTGCTTTCCAGTGCATGCCTCCATCTTTCTAACTGTTCCTCCACCTGCTCCCTGCTTTCACTGCAGATCAAAATGTCATCTGCAAACATCATGGTCCACGGGGATTCCAGTCTAACCTCATCTGTCAGCCAATCCATCACCGCTGCAAACAGGAAGGGGCTCAGGGCTGATCCCTGATCTACAGAGATACAATGTAGCTCCTTCTGACCTTCTCTGTACTTTTCCATCAACATCCTCAAGGCAAATAATGCATCTGTGGTAATCTGTCGAGGCATGAAACCATACTGTTGCTTGCAAATACTCACTTCCGTCCTGAGTCTAGCCTCCAGCACTCTTTCCCAGAACTTCATTGTGTGGCTCATCAATTATTCCTCTATAGTCCCCACAGCTCTGCACATCACCCTTGTTCTTAAAAATGGGCACTAGCACACTTTTCCTCCATTCCTCAGGCATCTTCTCACGTGGTAGAATTCTATTGAACAAGGTCAAGAACTCCACAGATGCTTCCATACCTCCACTGCCTTTCCATTGTTGATCCTCTTTAATGCCTTTCTAACTTCCCCTTTACTAATCATTGCCACTTCCTGGTCCACCACACTTGCCTCTGTTACTCTCCCTTGGCACCAGTCAACACATTTCCATCTCTATCCTTAATCACCGTAACCTGCTGCACATCCTTCCCATCTCTTTCCCTCTGTCTGGCCAGCCTGTATAGATCCTTTTCTCCTTCTTTAGTGTCCAACCTGCCATACATGTCACCATCTGCCTCTTGTTTGGCCTTCGCCACCTCTACCTTTGCCCTGTGTCGCAACTCAATGTATTCCTTTCGTCTCTCCTCGGTCCTCTCAGTGTCCCGCTTCTTCTTAGCGAACCTTTTTCCTTGTATGATTTCCTGTACTGTGAGGTTCCACCACCAAGTCGTCTCCTCTCCTTTCCTGGCAGAAGATACATCATCTTACACACCACCATCAATTGCTGTCGAGCCACACTCTCCCCTACCACTACCTTACAGTCGGTAACCTCCTTCAGATGACATCGTCTGCACAAGATGTAATCCACCTGCGTGCTTCTACCTCCGCTCTTGTAGGTCACCCTATGTTCCTGCCTCTTCTGGGGGAAAAAAAAGTGTTCACTGCAGCCGTTTGCATCCTTGTTGCAAAGTCTACCACCATCTGAACGTCCAAGTTCCTTTCCTGGATGCCGTACTTACCCATCACTTCTTCATCACCCATGTTTCCTTCACCAACATGCCCATTACGATCTGCACCAATCACGACTCTCTCTCTGTCTGGGATGCTCAGAACTACTTCCTTCCAGAATTTCTCTTTCACCTCAAGGTCACGTCCTACCTGTGGGGCACAGCCACTAATCGCATTATACATAACACCCTCAAGTTCAAGTTTCAGCCTCATCACTCACTCGTTAAAAATATAAACGCTGATAGTCGTCGTTACGTGTCGCACGTGACAAAAAAAAAACGGTGCACTTGGTTGGTCCGCCTCCGTCACGTGAGCCACGCGCACACCAGATCCTAATTTGGACGACGGCGCCCCCCCCCCCCCCCCCCCCCCCTCTCGGTTGGGTTTTCAAAAACCACCCGAGTTCACCCTTTTTCCGCTTGCGACACCGGGACAGAGGAGCGCGGGCGTGTTCTGGCTAATGCCAATTCCCTCATGCAATTAACCCCATTTTGTCATCAAAACGTTTCTTTTACCGTCTCTTGTGCTTAGTTAATTTCGGGGTCACCTCACCTGTCCACAACAAGTAGCCGAGCAACTGCACGGAAGCCATGATTGAGGTAAATCATTTCAAAAGTGTTTTTGTTGTTGTTGTTGTTTTTTTAACCTTACAACTTTAAAACTATGAAAGCTCAGTATTTTAGTTAGTCCTAAATTAGATTATAACCGTAATGGTCATTGTTTGACTTGACACAAGAAGGAACTCGTCATGACGTTAATTGGCTCCCTCCTGCCATCTAGTGGATGAACATAAAATCTTCCTGCAATGATCCCTCTGCAGTCAGACCACTTTTTCAATTTGCTGTTCATTTTATTGCCTGAAGACTACAATGAACACGACAATGTATAGCTGATTTCCCAATGCTTTGTCCTCACGTGGGTCGCGGGTGTGCTGGCGCCTCTCCCGGCTGACTTCCGGCGAGAGGCGCGATACACCCTGAACTGGTCGCCAGCCAATCGCTGGGCACAAATTAGACAAACAACCATTCATTTGCACTCGCATTCACAATTTGGTGTCTTCAATGAACCTAGCATGCATGTTTTTGGAATGCGGGAGGAAACCGGAGCACACGGGGAGAACATGCAAACGCCACACAGTTGAGGCCGGATTTGAACTCTGACCCTCAGAACTGTGAGGCAGCTGTGCTAACCAGTTCTCCACCGTGCTGCCTGCGCTTAAGTCAGATGGGTTAATTTCCTGGTGCAGTGGTTCGGAATCACTGCTGTATCTGCATTAGCCCACTATTAATGCAGCCTGCATCTAAAGTTCACGAGAAAATTGACATTTTCAGAGACTGCGCAATTATATTTTCCCATGAAAACTGTTAATGCTAGCTTCGTTAGCCCATCTATGGCATTGTGTATTAGCATGAAGCTAGCAACTTACGGTGTGCCTGTATTTGACCCGACTCTGACCCTTTTTGTCACAGGCGAGCAGTGACGTACTCCTTCCCTCGTACCACGATGAGAAGCTGGTGGACAACCTGCTCTCCAGTGAAGAGACATTGAAGGATGGTGGCGATGATGATGGTGGTGGTGTTTCCCTGGTTGAGGCCCTCCTCCCCGTGTTGGATCCCCCCTTGTCCCACATCCCGTGGTTGTGCTCCACCCGCTACAAGACGGAGCTGTGCGTCCGCTACGCCGCTACGGGCTCCTGCCATTACGCCGAGCGCTGCAATTTCGCCCACGGCCTGCAGGACCTCCACGTGCCCTTCCGCCACCCCAAGTACAAGACGGAGTTGTGCCGCAGCTACCACACGGAGGGCTACTGCTACTACGGCAGCCGCTGCCTCTTCGTCCACGGCGCCGCCGAGCAGCGGCCCGTGCCGCGACGGGCCCGACGCGGCGTGCCCTGCCGCTCCTACAGTAACTTCGGCATCTGCCCGTACGGCGCGCGCTGTAACTTCCTGCACGCGGAGGAGGCGGCGAGCGCTTCGGAGTCGAGCGACAAGACCCCCACGAGCCCCCCCGGGGCGTGGGAGCGGAGGTCCCGGGGAGCCTTCTGCCACACCTTCAGCTCTTTCGGCTTCTGCCTGTACGGCACACGATGCCGCTTCCGGCACGTCCTCCCCTGCACGGTGAAAAGCGCCGAGCCCGGCTCGGGCCCGGCGTCGCCCGCTCTGGAGTCCCCGTCGGCGTCGCCCGCCACCTCCCCGCAGGCCAGCGACGCCTTTGCCTTCTCCAGCCAGCACCTCAGCGACATGCTCCTGCCCCTAGCCTTGCACCTCCGGCGGATGGAGAGCAATATGATCCGTGACATGTGGGAACAAGTGTAACTGGAGCCACCGCATCTCCAACCAATATTAGCACTGAACACCTTTTTAAAATGTATTTTTAGCATTTAAATTTTTAAAAACTTTTTTCTTTTTTTTTTTTAAACCCTTACAATTTTTTTTAAGTTTAAATGTGGTTTTCAACCATAAGATAGTAGTTGGACTGTCCTACTGAATCACAACAACTAAGTGTAATTTAATTTGTAACTATTGTACATACTGGGAGCAATGTCTGACTTGCTGTGAATAAAATGATTTTTAAGCCTTACTTTTGGGGTGAAATCTGTCTTAAGTGGGACAGGCTCAGTACACCCAAATGAGGACAAGTGCTTCAGAAAATAGTCTTTGTCACCATTGTGTTGATTCTATCCAAAGTGACACTAGCAGAGTGCACTTAAAGACATAAATTGACTTATTTTTACCAAACTATATGTAGAAAAACACCCATGAACGTAAAACATAACAGTTGTCTGTCTTATTTTGAAGCGGGATTAGCTCTACTTCCTGTTCGGTTACGAACTTGACACCTATGGCGTTATCCGTTTCCGACGGCCAAGAAAAGCTTTCACCTTTAACATTCACCCTCGGGTTCCAGCCAGATAATAAAGTAAGAAGAAATGTAGAATTTTTATTATTCGCCCTATCAACCTTGTTAAAAAGTGAACTGTTATAGTCTTGTGTTATCGATTAGTTTTAAGCTAGCTTTCGAGCGTTAGCATAATACTGTCCACCAAACCTCGTTGGAAGAATGCTACAATTCAGGAAAAATCGTTCATAACATGGACACGCATTTGAGCAACTCCACTTTTTAAAGTGGGAGTCTTATCGGAGATGCTTTTTGGTTCATTCGGCGTAGCCTTCACGTGAGGTTTACGGCTTGCACGAGTAAGCTGTTAGCTTTTAAAACTACTTGTGCCATCTTGGGAGGACAAGGCACTTGTTTGATGTGATTATATATATTTGTAACAGCTTATGAACCGATTGACATACAAAGTATTTTATATAGCATAGTTTAAAGGGTATTCCTAACAAGATAAATTAAAAAGTCAAGTTAGTTTGAAGTGATACATCTGGACTCATGTCTTTCTTTGTTGGAAAGGAACTCAGTTTAGCCTGGGTTGTTAATGGAAGTTAAGGAGAGTCTTCTCCCCATATGCATGTTCACGTGCCCTGGTCATTTTTTGTGGGTGGCGGCGGGGATTCAAGTCATCTGTTAGCCATTTATTTTTAAGATTGTTTTAAGACATTTGAAATTATATTTAACTTTTTAGGGATCGTAGTTTGTGGTATAATTACGGCGAAAACTACAGTGATTTCAAATTCCAATGTCGTTGTACTGTTTTTCCTTAATTGCTGATTTTTTTCAATGTAATAACATTGTTAATTTTAAATTTTTTTGCATTTTCCCGCCACACTGACATCACTTTCAGCTGCTGCATGTTAAGAGGTGTAGCAGATGGCGGAGCGAGAGGAGCGACGCTTCGCGGAAGTGTCGCGGGAGTCCGTCAAGCTAATGGCCGAGAGCGCCGGCGTGGACCTCGGCGACGACGTGGCCGCTCTGCTGGCCGAGGACGTCTGCTACCGGCTGAGGGAGGCGACGCAGGTGAATGAACATGCATTCGGGGAATACTTTTCAGAACCAAATCCGTGATGTAAACAGACCTTATAAAAACGCACTTTTCTCAGTGACCTCAAACCTTTGACCAGCAGTTGTGATGAGCAGTGTATATGCAAGTACTGATTATGTGTTGTTGTTTTTTGACACAATGAAACAGAGCAGCTCTCATTTCATGAGACATGCGAAGAGAAGGAAGCTGACAGTGGAAGACTTTAACAGAGCTCTGCGCTGGAGCAATGTGGAGGTCTGTCAATCCAGCAATCAGATTTTATTCATACTGTACGTCCCTCACTTCAAAAGAAATCAACCCTCAAATTCAAACTCTTAAGGCCATCTGTGGTTACGGGTCGCAAGATGCGCTCCCTTTCCGCTCGGTGAAAGAAGGGGAGCTTTTCTTCATCGAGGAGCGCGACGTCAACCTGGTGGAGTTGGCCCTGGCCACCAACATTCCCAAGGGCTGCGCCGAGACTATGGTTCGAGGTATTGACATGATTAAATGGGATGTAAATAATAATAAAAATTGTGCATCATGAGTTCATGCTTTAATTGAATTGTCGTCGTGGTGTGCACACCTTGGCCACCAGGCAGTAGTATTATACAGACACAATAAATACACAAAGAAGACTGTCACAAGCACAGTAAGCTGCAGTAATATTAGTTGTTTTTTTGCAGAGGATAAAGAATATATGCTGTTGCTGGACTGCTTCTGTTCAAATGTCTTTTGCTTAAAGGGCTATAACGACTAGGTGATCGATGCTAGTTTTGTTAGCGTATCTATAGCTATAGTGTTTTGCATTTTGTGTCGGCATTAAGTTAGCAGACTTTCCTTAAGTCAAAGTTTTATGTCCGGTTTCACTGTACATTTTGAAAGTGTCACTTTTTTTTGGGCCAGTGAGCGTGTCGTACCTGGACGGGAAAGGGAATGTGGAACCCCAGGGAACAGGTAAGAGCAAAACAACGGACGCCCTGACCAAAACGACGGACGCCATGACTAACTGCCGTGTTCTCAAAGTTCCTTCAGCGGTCCAGTCCCTGTCGGAGGACCTGTTGAAGTACTACCAGCAGATCACGCGGGCCATCCTGGGAGAGGACCCTCACCTCATGAAGGTGCACCTCATGCTCTGCCCTCGCTCAGATGTTGCGAGCTCTATCTAAGCTCTTCCCTTCTTCCAGGTGGCTCTGCTGGACGTCCAGTCTAACTCCAAAATTGCCGCCTTGCTGCCATACTTTGTTTATGTCATCAGTGGGGTAAGCCTGCCAAAAGCCATCTTATCTGCTTGTGCATATTGTAGTCATAAACCCTCTGGGCTCTATGTTGGCCATTTGTGTCCACGTTTGGGTAAAATGAGTTTCTTTCTAGACCCAACACTTTTTTTATTATTATTTTTTTTTAATAGTGTTTTCTACCACATTGCATCATTTATCACTTTTTGGACCAGAGAGCAATTTCATGTAATGTTCTTGCATTCCAAAAAAGGCTTTTAATGGCTTGCCGCACTCCATTGGAGCAAATGAGTGACGCAATTTCCTCAACTCAAATTTTCAGTTGAGTGTTTTGTTTTAATCTTTTATGTAGTTTTTAA
Source organism: Phyllopteryx taeniolatus (assembly GCF_024500385.1). NCBI lineage: Eukaryota > Metazoa > Chordata > Actinopteri > Syngnathiformes > Syngnathidae > Phyllopteryx > Phyllopteryx taeniolatus. The sequence continues at coordinate 2,264,993 of NC_084524.1, read as the reverse complement.
GAAGTAGAGATACTCTCGGCGGACCATGGCGAAGGACTCCATTTTAATTGAAGACGCGAAAGCACCTTCTGCTGGCGTGTTGGAAAACTATTTGCAAGATAGTGGTTAACGGTTCCTCGACTTACGAGATGTTTTTTTTTGTTTTTTTTTTGTCTGTTTGTCTGTCAGGTGAAGTCAGTTAGCCACGACCTGGAGCAGCTCAACCGGCTCCTGCACATGGTGAAGAGTCTGGTCCAGAACCCCTACCTGTACCTGGGCTCCTACGTGCGCAGCCTCGTCTCCAGTGTCATGTACTGCATCCTGGAGCCCCTGGCGGCCTCCATCAACCCGCTCAACGACCACTGGACCCTGAGGGACTACGCCGCCCTGCTCCTGAGCCACATCTTCTGGTGGGTGCGGCGCCCCCTCATAATCCCTACTACTATGTGGAAAGTGAACCCCTGTATATTTATGGTTTGGCATTATTGGTTGATTTTGTGTGTGTGTGTGTGGGGGAGCCGGGGGGTGGGGTCTTGATGCCAAGGAACTATGTTGAAGTGTGTTCAGGAGCTTCATGTAGACAAAAATAGTGCATTGCTGTCATCTTGTGGCCTCTTGGTGCAAAGGAACTACATTGAAGTGAGTTGAGTAGCTTTATTTAGACAAAAATAGTGCTTTGCTGCCATCTGGTGGCATCCCTAGGTAATTTTAAACCTTTTTAGGAGGGAGTCAATTACTGGTGGATGACAGAAATAAACAATTTGAAAACAAATTCCTATGTTTTAAAGAAAAAATGTAATTATGGTAATTATGACAAAGTGGTATTTTTCCAAATTAAAAAAGTAGTCTTTACAAGAGCTAGGCGTATTTTGTCTGGATGAAAAGCTTTCAAATTATTTAGCACCTTTCGCTTCAGCTTGACAAGCGCTAAGCGGCGGTAACTGTTCTCAAAATGTGACGCCGTCGGTGATTTGATTCCAGGACTCACGGCGATCTGGTGAGCGGGCTCTACCACCAGATCCTCCTGTCTCTTCAGAAGGTTCTGTCGGATCCCGTGAGACCGCTGTGCTCCCACTACGGAGCTGTGGTGGGCCTTCATGCTCTCGGATGGAAGGTATGTTCCACTAGTGAGGAGGGCGACGAATGGTCCGCGGCTCGGCTGCTTCATAAAAATCTATTTCTTCATTTTTTTTAAATTAATTCTTCTCGTGAAATAATTGATCTATTCATTGTAAAAAATAATATGAAAAATATTAGTCCATCCATACGCTTTCTGTACAGCTACATCCTATTGATTGTATTGTAAGTATAAATATATATATTTTTTAAAATACACATACATTTAACATTTTCTAATTTCTCTGAAAAATAGGAGTAAAATAAATAATTTTACATGTACATTTAACATTTCCATTGTAAGTAAATTCAAAATAAATGGAAATAAATTAGATAGATTTTTTTTCTATTGAAATAACCAATTTCATATATTTTACATACACATTTTACCTCATCTATGAATGACTTGGCCTTATTTATTTTATTACTTTTGGGTTAGCTGATTTATTATGAACATTAAAAGAGATATGAAGTGATTTTTACGTGTACATCTTGGAATTAATTGTGTTCAATAATTGAATAATTAAAACAATTATGATTTTATTATGTATTACTTATTTTAAAACTCCTGCCCAACGTTGCAGGCTGTGGAAAGAGTTCTCTTCCCACATCTTCCTGCCTACTGGGCCAACCTGCAGGCTGTGCTGGACGACTACTCGGTGTCCAACGCCCAGGTCAAAGCAGACGGACACAAGGTCTACGGAGCCATCTTGGTTAGTCCGCAAGGATCCCTAATTGGTCCCAAAATCGTTATTTATTTACTTCAAGTACGGCATCATTGTTCCTGTATCTCGACCAGCATCGTAGAGTGGCAGGAATGACAGAATAAGTCAATGCTCCTTCCGCTAGATGGCGGACGGTAGTGTATCCATGTTTTGCTCTTCAAACTACAGAATCATAGCGTTGTCATTTTATACTCAGCACATCTGTGAGTAATTTGAGACAAATTATGTTTAACTCCTCCCAGCCACTGAAACACATTTCAACTTGTGCGTAGGTGGCGGTAGAGCGCTTGCTGAAGATGAAGGCTCTGTCCCTGACCCAGCCGGCAGCCGACGGCGGCCCCGGCGCTCATTCGGGCTCGGCGGCAGGCGTTTTGGCGTACAGGGTGAGCTCCCCCGGTCTCAGCCCGCCGCCGGAACCTCTGTCCGAGGCCGCCCTGGGCATCGCCAGCCACCTTCAGACGGGCGGCGCCGGGTGCCCGTGGGAGGACTGGACCCCCGTCCCGCTGCCCGCCATGTACTGCGAGCTCTACTCCTTCTTCGGGGACAGCCTGGCGGTGCGCTTCAGCACCGGGCCCGGGTTGGGCGGCGCCCCCGCGCAGCCCGGCGATGCCAGGAAAGACCCCCCCGGGCCCGCCTCCAATCACGACACCGCCCGGAAGATGCCCCAGCTCACGGCCAACCTGAACATCAGTCCCAGGCAGGATGGGAGTCCCCGGACCGACCCGCCCCCACCCAGCCTGGCTGCTACCGGCTCCGGAAGGTACGGAGAAGAAAATTCCGTGGGTGAACCTTTGCAGACCGCTGCAATTTTTATTTTTTTTGGCCCGCCGCATTATTTTTGATGAAAAAAACCAACTGTGATTTGTGACTTTTGTTTTTCATGATGAGATGTAAATAACTTTGAATGTTACATGATATCAGACTTGATATAAACAACATTTCAAATGCTCACATATATATATTTTTTCCCCACCAGGGCTGTGGCTCGCTCCTCGTCGTCGTCTGTTCAGCGTTCTCGACCCTCCGCATCACGCCCGGGCCAGCGGCAGGCGGGTCCGTCTCGCGACGTTTTCCCCAAAGCTCGCTTCACCTCGCCTCAGGCGGGACCCCTCGTCTTCTCCTTCCTCATTGGCGGCAGACAAATGGGCCGCAGTTGCCGGGGCCGCCGCCCTTTCCAGACCACCTTTGCCCTGACTCCGGCGTCGGCCGCCGTCGCGCCGCGCGCTTACGCCCACAAACTGCCCGTCATCGGTCGGGTGGGAAAACCCGTTCGCCGTTGGGCTCACTATTCCCTTTACCTTCCCCTTTAGAGAAGGGCTTCTCAAGCACTTTTTTAAAATGATATGACATAATAATGTTGACTTTGACAGACATTTCCTGGCAGATTTTTCCAGAGCAGCTCCTTCAGTTTTTCTTCTTTTTGTAATCAAACTTTGTTGGATACATTTGGTGTTGTTTTTGACAGAATAGTACATGTAAAATGCTGTGATGCTTGGTTTTACAAATAGTAATATTAAATAAAAAATGGAAATCACATGTTCGTGTTCGATTATATCAAATACTATTTTGGTATTGTTATATACTTGCGAAATAATACAAATAAATTCACTGTAAGTTTGTTTATTTAATTCTTTAATAAATACGTATATTTTCTTTCATTTTGTTTATTTAAAAAATAACCAAGTTCATATTTTTTCATCGTACTTTTCCCTTTTTTATTGATTTATTTTACACGTATGCGTTTTGCCTACGCGTTGACGTCACGGGTGACGTTAAAAGGTGGGCGTGTCGGAAGCGTGCCACTTCCGCAACATGGAGGCTGTGTTGAGCGACGTTGTGGCTCCCGAGGACCTGCTAGTAAGTCCCCCCCCCCGTGTTTTATAAACCCTTTCTGCACCCTTCTCATCGTTCGACAGCTCGCAGTCCAAGCAGCAGACGTGCGTGTAACACCGCTTCCACACTCCCAAACACCAAGTTTTCTTTTCGGCGACTAATTGTCGCGTCACATGCGTAGCTAATGCTAATGCCCCTTTGGATGTTATAATAACGTTAACTAAAGTCTTTGAACTACGCTCCAGCTACTTAAAAATGATTATAATTGCTTATATTCACGTGTTAAACCCTAAATACACCCCGATTTATGATCCTAAAACACGTAAATATCATTTCATACTCATTTCCCAACATAACAGTTGAAAATGAATGTCTTACAGATCATTTGAGTTACAAAAACCGGGTAAAAATACAAATGACTACTTTCCTTTTAGCCATTCTACCACCTTTTGACACTGCCATGCATAGATACTCTTATTTTTAAGATGGCTATATCTCCAACAACTCTTTATCTGAAGTTTGATGCTGACTGTGGGGTTTTCCTGGCTCAACTTGAGGCAGAGGTGATGTCGTTTTCGTTGTGTGTGATGCTGAAATGAACCGAATATTGTTTATTTTTCTAGAAATTTGAGAAGAAATACAACAATGAGCTAGCGAAGGGAGCCGTGTCCAAGGAGACCAGGTTTGAATACGCTTGGTGTCTGATCCGGAGCAAATACACCGACGACATCAAGAAAGGAATTGCGTTGTTGGAGGGTGAGTGTTGTATGTAAGTGTTGCCTTCTTTTGCGTCCTCGTAATTGCCCTCACATTCTGCGTGTTGTTGTTGTTGTCTTAAAGAACTTGTCCAGAAAGCCTCCAAGGATGACACGCGCGACTTCTTCTTCTACCTTGCCGTGGCCAACTACCGTCTCAAGGTGAAACGCTCGACCTCATTCCGCACGAATAAATATATTTGAGTGAACAAAAGCATTGAGACTATTCGGTGGCATCGGATGGACAACACTATACGTGAATGGCGTCGCGTCCTTCTCGCAGGAGTACGAAGAAGCCCTGAAGTACATCGCATCCTCCTGAAGAACGAGCCCGGCAACAAGCAGGCCTTGGAGTTGCAGGCGCTCATCGACAAGGCTTTGAAAAAAGGTAAAATTGACAGATTTGACTGAGTGTTGAGTGCGGGTGTGCGACTGCTGCCTGAACCCGTCTTGTTTTCTAGATGGCTTGGTCGGCATGGCGATCGTGGGGGGAATCAGCCTGGGCGTGGCCGGGTTAGCCGGGCTCATCGGCCTGGCCGTGGCAAAGCGAGGGCCCAAATATTAACCGACCGGAACGTTTTTTTTTTTTTTGCTGGGCAGGTCCATTGACGTATTATCTTTTGCATTGCCGTTGACCATTCATCCTCAGCTGCCACCTGTGTACATAACAAAAAAAGAATCAAAACAAAGCTTGTATTTATATTCCAATTTGTTCTAATGCTAATCTCCTGAGAAGGGAATGTTCTGTCAAATGTCCCCAATTTAATAGCTTGTTTTTTCCCTGATCATCAATAAAAAAAAAAAAACAAAAAAAAACGGAAACATGTTGACTTGAGTCACCTGCTCGCATCAAACAATTCCATCCTTATCGGCACCGCCACAGGAAGTTACCACAGAGTACATTGCGATCTTAACTTTTGAGCATTTACGTCAACATGGAAAAAAATTTGTAAACGACACGACTTGGCCTAGTTGGCTGGCATTCTATTCATCTTGACACAAAGATGAAATACAATTTGTCAACGTTGTTTTACGACGACATGTGTGTGTGTGTTATCTGCCTCGTGGCGTGTTACTCATTAACTCACCTGACAGCAGCACCGAAACTCCCCAGCGACAAACGACTGATTCTTGTTATGGTCGAACTTACTTTATGATTTATTAGATTAGTTTGTATTGTTTCCATTATTTCATGCAATATTTATATATATTTGGTTTTATAAAAAATATTTTTTGTATATAAAATGCTACATTTTGTGAGGGTTTTTTTTTCAAATTTTTTTAAAAACTTATTTTAAATTTACCTTCTTAAATTCCTTTTTAGTCATCTGTTTTAACACTATATTTGACTTACTAGAATTATATATAAATTTTTAGGATGTATATATATTAAAAAACGTACAGCGTGAAAATCCAATTATTGAGATTTTCGGGCTCCGTGGGCACCCTGCGTCCTCCGGAGGGCTTTGCAATATTTAGCGCACACCAGTTTCCTTTCCCCCTTCCACTTGTCTTGAATTAGGGCGAGTGGGGGAAAAAAATGCCATCACAAAGGTCTCTGCTTGCCCAACATGCTTTCTGTGTTTGTGTGTCTGGATTAATTAGCCGACTGATAGCGGGAGAGAGGCCGCGGACAGGTCACCGAGGTGACACCGTTCCGATAAAAACGCGAGCCCATCACCAATTTGGCGGCCTACGAGTAATGTTTCGGACACGTCCGATTGCCTTGGTTACTTCTAGAATAACCCAATGACAGAGGATCTATTTATTGGTGTCAAGTAAGTGTGGCCTGTTGTTCATATGAAATCATTTGACGAGCGCGTCCTGCCCTGTCATAAATATTTATGGCTGGAGCTGTTTGCAAAGCAACGCCTCCTGCCGTCGTTTTATGCCTTCGTTTAATTTGTGGTCAATGACACCGCGGAAAAATCTAGTAACTCATCGTCATAAAACAGAGAAAAGCGCAAGGAGGAATACAGATTTAAAATGGAATAGAATGATTACAATGCGACTGCCAACTACCTTGAATGTGTGTATATAGTTAAAAAACATGCAAAGTGTGCGCTGTTGCTCGTGTGACCATTGGACTCTGCGTGAACTGATAAACACCTGTTCCATTTTGGGGTTGTTAGTGGGGGAAGATATGCGTGTGCGTGTGTGTGTGTGTTTGTAAGTGGGTGGAGAGAGCAGGTGATATAAATCCACATCTGTGGCGAGCGTTCACACTTCTCCTCCAAGCCGTCAGGGCCGATGCTTTGATCGGCCTTCCCGTTATCTGCACGCTTCCTGCTCGCCGCTTTTGGACTCGAGGGTGGGCGGGGTGGGAGGGATTCGATCATGGATCCGACTGTGGAAGTGGTGGCGTCGATTCTGGGCTTCCTCGGCTGGGTGATGGTCGGGGTGGCGCTGCCCAACCGCTACTGGAAGACGTCCACGGTGGACGGCAACGTCATCACCACGTCCACCATCTACGAGAACCTCTGGATGTCCTGCGCCACCGACTCCACCGGCATCCACAACTGTCGGGAATTCCCGTCCCTGCTCGCTTTGAACGGTAAGTCGGACCCGACGGCCGACGCTTTGCGGAAGCCGGATAACCTCGGTATGTCCTCGTCCTCCCCCCAGGTTACATCCAGGCGTCCCGCGCCCTCATGATCACGTCAGTGGTGATGGGCACCTTCGGCCTGATGGCGGCGCTGGTGGGCGTGCAGTGCTCCAAGGCGGGCGGCGACAACTACGTGCTCAAGGGTCGGATCGCGGGCTGCGCCGGCGTGCTTTTCATCCTGCAAGGTAGTGTTACAGTACATGGGACTTCCAAGTCCCGCCTCTTAAAGGAACATGCATGGACACAGACACTACGATACGTACGGTATTTTTGATGCATTTTGTGCTTGCAGGTCATTTTTTTGGGGTGTTAAAATATTTAATACTTTACTAACGAATTTACTTACTCAATGTGAGCCTGCCATGACTTAATTTGTTGTATGAATGGCAAAATGGATTGCACAATTAACAGGTTAATTGGACCTTCCGCCATCTAGTGGAAGAGCATTGAATTGTTCTGCCAGTCACATGTGTCGCTGGCAGAAACGGATGAACAAAGTTACATTTGTAGCATGTAACTCATCAATTTTGGACCAATAAAATGACATTGGATCACTTTCCGTGGTGACGTGTGGCTGGGAATCACTGCTTCAAGATTTACTGTATCATCGAATATGACTGCTGTAAAGCACCTTCGAAATGATAAAGGATGCATTTTATGACTTATAAAAATCTGTTCTTCCTGTCAGACTTTGGACTTGTTTGGCAGCCACTGTCTCCTTAATGATTAATAACCCCCCCCAAAAATATTGATTTGCATACAATGGTGGCATTGTCCTGGTGTGCTCGAGAATTCTTTGACCCCTTGTAGAAATTGCGTAAAGGCTGCAAAATTGAAACACTGAAATGCTGGAGACGAAATGTAGAATCCGAGACAAAAAGAAAAGGCTGAAATATTGGAGAGAAATTTGTAGTACTTCTCCAGTTAAAAAATAAATAAATAAATAAATAAAATAAAATTCTATAACGGTATGCGGGTTCCCTCTAGTGGTACTTGAAGAAATAACTCCCTAAGTACAGTTCGGTTGTTTTCAACTTTTCACTACAACACGTTTGCATTTCAGCTTAAAGAACAGTTAGTTTTTAAGCTTTTGTCCTTGCACAGTTTTTATTTCACTTCTACGTGCAATACATTTGAATTGAATCATTTAATTTGAGGTGAACTTGTTTAATTTCGCCATTAACTTGAATTACTGCATCGTAGGGAGAGTGGAAAATATGAGTTGCGTATTTTGACATTGGAACAGTGCGACGTGGTTGAGAAATGTGGAATTCAAGGTGACAATTGTAACATTTTCACGCGAGATTGAATTATTTTGTAAAAGTATGGGAGTAGTGGGAATTCAAGGAAGGTAAAAAAAATAATAATAATAATAACCTGGATGTCGTGAATGAGTGTAACATTCAGAATGGTGTGAATTGGTTCAGAAATGTGGAAGCCTGAAATACATTTTTGTAATAATTAAGACTTTTGGACTTGTTTGTCATCTGCTATTTTCTTAATGATTCATTATATATATATATATATATAATATATAGGTTTGTGCACAATGGTGGCAGTGTCCTGGTACGCCTTCAACATCACCCAGGATTTCTTCGACCCGTTCTACCCCGGTACAAGGTACGGACGCCGCGACACGCGCGAGCGGGAAGAGCGCCGCCCGCCCTGACCCTCGCGTCTCTCCCGCCGCAGGTTCGAAATCGGCGAGGGGCTCTACATCGGGTGGTGCTCGGCCGTGCTCGCCATCGCCGGCGGGGCCTGTCTCATGTGCTCCTGCAGGACGGGCTCGCAGGAGAAGTAGTAAGTGTCGCCGTCCCGCTCTGAACCCAAAATGTTATTTGGTTTAATCTTGTGCTAATTACGAATTCCGCAGCCATTTGCCTCATCAAAGCAGGGGTACGGTTTATTCTGGACCGGCCCGGACCAGAAGCGTGGCTGCCAGCACTTATGGCCGAAATGCATACGTTTGAATGGAATCTTTCTTTTTATACTCATCAAATGATTACATTTTCTAGTGGAATAGACTCATTGTTTTGTTATATTTTGTACTCAATGTTCCGCAATGTTATTTATGTACAGTATTCAGATGTGTAAATCTATTCATTTGATTCTCGAGTCATGTGTTTTTTTTATATTTCTTTTTACAATTTCGCACAATAAACATACTGTGCATGTTGAACATTGCTTTTAATTTTGTGTCATTTTATCATTTGAGTTGTACAAATACAAATGTATGGCCAAAAAAGAAGCAAGGATTTTTGGTGGGAATGTTGAACATTTTGAAGTTGAATTTGAAATGCTGATTTTAAGGTGAATTTGTTCATTTTGTCTGATAATTAGTTTTTTTTAATTGAAACGTGGGAAGGTGAAAAATAATAAACAACACATTTTCAGCACATGACACTGACATCGGAACGGTTTGAATCAATTGACAAATGTTGAATTCTAGGTGAATTAGTTCTTCTCAACGTCAGTTAATTTGAATAGATTTTACGGGATGTTTTTTCTTTTGTTTTTGCGCGTGAACGCCACGTGCCGCTTGTTGTCCAATGAGAAGAGGCCGCGTCTCGAACCGGAAGCGAATGTGCTGTCGTACGGACCAATCATATCGAGGAAACTGCGTAAGGGGCGGGGTCGCCATATACCGCACACAAAAAAAGACTTTTATAGTTTTTTGCGTGTATGTACGAGTTATTTCCTTCCTAAGACATTAAATCGAAGTTACTATTTATTTATTTTTTTCCTGATGCGAAACGTTGCGTTAAACGCGCCAGGTCTCGTGCAGGAACCTTCCTGCCGAGCATTGCGTTTTCACACGGAACTTTGGCACAGCCGGACCGTAAACTCGGCTCGTCGTTTCCTCCGAGCAATTCCAGTCGGGAGAACGCTTTCATGGCAGGATAGCGTTTCAATGAGTTCCACGTCGTTTTACGTGAATTGATCAACCGTCGCCGGTATGGACTGGGGCCGCTTGACCGGACCGGGCGGGGTGCTGTGCTCCTTGTCGCTGCTTTGTGTCATCCTGGACGGTAAGGCGGCACACGTCGCTGTGTCTAATGCTCGTTGGGAGCGTGTTTGATTATTCACCACGACCGCGACGGGTTCCAGGCGTGTTGGGGGCGACTGGCGGCGAGATTGAGCATCACTTGGAGATGGGCCGCAAACTTTTGGCAGCCGGTCAGCTGGCTGAAGCCTTGTCCCACTACCACTCTGCTGTGGGTAAGCTCCCCGGTAATCACGGTCGTCACTCATTCAAATCCGGCGCAAGAGTCCCTTCAAAAACAAGTAGCCACATTTAGAGCGCTTTAAATCTGAGTTTGTCACATTTCTCCGTCAATTGTATTGAATTGGTGACCAACAAACTCTTCTTTATGATGAAATGTATTTTGCTGGACTTAAAAGTTAAATAGAGGAGGCGATACTTGCAATATGATTTCACATTTATGAGAAGGCCACCCATCACTCTTGGACAAAGTAACATCAATATATTAATTGAACGTTTGCAACCAGCTACGAGTTAGCCTGTTCACAATTGGCGAAATCAATACTATTGACTTGCTACTGAGTCAGATAACTAGCTAACATCAGTTCGCTGTCACCCAATCAGAATTTGATACTGGCCTACGCCTAATTGGTTTGCATGTTTTAAATCAACAATTTAATTTAATTCAGTGAGTACCATTTTCAATCACTGAACAAGAGTTTACCATTTCTGTAGAAATTGCCTGTAGTTGTGAATGATGACGAGCTGAAGTTGAATTGAAATGCTGTGGAAATAACTGAATTGTTGAATTTGAGGCTTGGAGTTGGAATGGTTTACACTACTAAACGCCGAATCTTGCTGTGTCCAGAGGTAGATTCAAAGAACTACCTGACCTACTACAAACGCGCCGCCGTCTTCCTGGCCATGGGCAAGTCCCGATCCGCCCTCCCCGACCTGACCAGGGCCGTCCAGCTCAAGCCGGACTTCCTTGCTGTGAGGGGGGAAAAAATACAAAAATCCCACGCCTGCTGGCTTCGCGAAACATTCCTTCCATTACGTCCGTCTGTGCTTTCCCAGGCCCGGCTGCAGAGGGGCAACATCCTTTTGAAACAAGGCAACGCGCAGGAGGCCCGCGACGACTTCGAAGCAGTGGTGGGCGCATCTAACGCCTTCTGTTCGACTCCTATTCAGGGTTTTTCCTGGCTCAGATTGAGGCAGAGGTTGTACCGTTTTTTTTTTCCCCCCCCCCCCGCCGTCCAGCTCCGGCCCTCTCCGGAGTACGCGGACGCACGAGAGCAGCTGGCGAGAGCCCGAGACCTGGAGGAGCTGCAGGAGGACGCTCGGGTGGCGTACCACCGGGCCGACTATGGCGCCGCCATCTCGGTGCTGGAGCGAGTCATTGAGGTACTTGAAGAAGGGGGTCTTGGATTCGGGGTGAACCTTTATTTGTTAGGATGATTGCCAATGCAAATGTCAGCAAAATCTCACCTCACGTAGAGTAGGAAAATGTGGCGCTACAGGAAGCGAGCCCTGCCGCGAACAGCAAAAAATGATTTCAAATCTCAATTCTCGTGCAGCAAATGTGAGATTTGATGTGAAGGCTCAATCGCCCAGCCCTAGCCCACATTGGACTTGTCGCCACCTTCCCGCTAGATCTCGCCGTGGGATCCCGAGATGCGGGAGCTCCGCGCCGACTGCTACCTCCGCACGGGGGACCCGCAGAAGGCCATCCAAGACCTGGCGCCCGCCACCCGGCTGCGCAGCGACAACCGTGCCGCCTTCCTTAAGATCAGCCTGCTGCACTACAGCCTGGGGGAGCACCATGAGTCTCTCAAGTGGGTCGGGACCCCCACCGCATTCCCTCTTCTCTCCCGCCCACCTTACTCTCTCCTTGCCTTGTACGCAGCCAAGTCCGAGAGTGTCTGAAGCTGGACCAGGACGACAAGGAGTGCCTGGGCCACTACAAGCAGGTGAAGAAGCTCAGCAAGCAGCTGGACTCGGCCGAGGAGCTCATCCGGGCGGAAAGGTGGGGCGCGACGCCGCCGCGCCCTCTCGGCCCACCTTTACTAAGACACGCTCCGCTCGTCTAACAGGTACCGTGACGCCATCGAGAAGTACGAGGGCGTGATGAAAGCGGACCCCCACGTGCCGTACTACACCAACCTGGCCAAGGAAAGAATCTGCTTCTGTCTCGTCAAGGTGAGACGCTGTCTTGCTGTGAGGGCTCTACGCGAATCCACCCACGTATAGACAGAACGCATGCGGCCATTTCCAGGTCAATGCGGCCACGGAGGCCATCGACGTGTGCTCCGAGGCGCACCAGAGGGACCCTCGCAACGCCAGGATCCTGCGCGACCGCGCCGAGGCCTTCATCCTCAACCAGGACTACGAGAAAGGTAAGCCACGCCTTGCGCCGGTACCGTACGGTGACGCTGTCGTTCATTCCGATGTCGCCCCCCCCCCCGCCCCGCAGCCGTGGAGGACTACCAGGAGGCGCAGGAGTTCGACGCCGACAGCAACGACATCCGAGAAGGGCTGGAGCGAGCGCGGAAGCTGCTCAAGATCTCGCACAAGAGAGACTACTACAAAATCCTCGGAGTGAGCCGGTACTGCCTCAACACACACACACAAGCAGCCATTTCCCCTCAGAAAAAGTTAAGTCACTTTTAATAGGTTGCCACCATAAAACCTTTCGTAGCTGTATAGCTAATGTGTTCAGTGTGGTTGTGAGATATATTAAAAAAAAAAAAATTCTCCAGTGACTTGACTTTTTGAGCGCTCTCCTCAGGGCGGCCAACAAGCAGGAGATCATCAAGGCGTACAGGAAGCTGGCGCAGCAGTGGCACCCCGACAACTTCCAGTTGGAGGCCGAGAAGAAGGAGGCGGAGAAGAAGTTCATCGACATCGCCTCGGCCAAGGAGGTCCTCACCGACCCGGGTCAGGAAACTTCCACATTTTTATTTAGCAGGGATCACATTACAGTGAGCCCTCGCTGATTTGTTAACTCAACTTCTTGCAACATAATGCTCGCAACATATTTAGGCTAGCGTGTAAGCTAATACTATTGATGAGCCTCGTGTGGAGGTTTGCTTGTTGAATTACCGAATCGTCATTCATGTGGCCTGGGTTCACGAGTGTGTACGTGCTGTTGATGTAATTAACAAATCAATCCAAATGGAATAACAATCTCTGTTTAAGTGCTTCAGCATTTTTTACAACCTCTTATAAGGGAAATAATTTCACCCTTGATGCAGTATGTGGGCAGGCGCTCCAGACCCGACTATTTGCACGAGCAATTAAAAGTTAACCGTCTTCATATTTTCAGAAATGAGGCAGAAGTTTGACGCAGGCGAGGACCCGTTGGACCCGGAGAACCAGCAGCAGCAGGGCGGCGGACACAACGGACACGCCTGGCCCTTCTCCTTCAACCCTTTCGAGTCGGGAGGCAGCTTCCACTTCAAGTTCCAGTAAACTTCCGACTCCCTGCTGCAGCGTCAGCGCGCGGACTACTCTGTTGGAGGGGAGGGGGATGGCTGACTGACTAAAAAACTGCAAAGCCACTTTCGCTTCGTTGCAAATATACATTTCATATATATATATATATATATATATATAATTTTTTTTTATTATTACGTGCCATTTTTTTTTTTTTTTACTGATTTGCTCAAAGACTGATGTCAGTAATTGTCCAAAATGGACAATGAATGCTGGGAGACGATTATTTTTGCTTGTTGGTTTTGTCATTTCCAAATCTGCACTTTTGTTTTCAGAAGCAACATTTCCCGAAACAAAGGCTCTCAAATTGCAACTATTGCCAAGCCAAAAGTGTCTTAATAAAGTGACTGACGCTTCAAAGTACAGTGGTAGCTCGAAATAGAAGTTTAATTTGTCCCGTGACCGGTCAGAATTTAATTTCATCTCGTCTCAAATTGCGAGTGAGACGCGGGGTGCCGGGCCGATACCACTATTTACACTGTAATTTATGGAGGAGAACATAGGTTATTTATTTAGGTTTTTTGTTTTGTTTTGTTTTTTGTGCTCTCGCATTTTTGTTGTCACTCTGATGCAGGGGTCCAATTCAACTGCATTAAAATGATCCAAAAACAAAAATACAAACTATGTGTGTGTGTGTGTGTCTGACATAAAAAAAGCAAGTTGGAGGCAGGGTGCACCCTGTACTGGTCGCCAGCCAATCACAGGCCACATAGTTGTCTAGCTCAAGATTCCAGTACAAAACTGTTTGAATAATGATGATGCAGTAGGTTTTTGTTTGAAAACTGTAACATGATGACATACCCTTTCAGAAGTTCAGTTCTTCCTGCAGGGATAACTCAAGTTATTGACTCTGCAAAGAGAATACAGCCTCATGAACTCACATTTGCTAGACTCCCAACGTTTACCACCCGAAAGACATTAATAACATACATCAAATTTAAGTTATTCACCCTGCTGTCCAAGGTATTTAAAAAGAAAAAAAACTAAAGAAAACGGCCATTCTTCCACTATCAAAGGTCCATTTCCGAATGGTTCACTCCGAAATCTTGCGCGTCGTCCAGCGTGTCCGCCTCGGCTTCGATGGAGACCACATGGTGACCCGGGATCATGGCCAGGCCCAGAACTCGGGGTTCACCCTGGGAGAAAGTGTCTTAAAAGAAGACAAAAAACACATGAAAATTAACGAACTGCTCGGCAACCTTTCTTTAAGCGTGGCTCCGCGCTCACCCGTGGATTTGAGGAACTCCTGAGCCGATCCGAGGATTATGTTACAGTCGCGGTCCGTGCAGAGGAAAAGGCCCACCAAGGTCCGGCCGTCAGTCATACGGATCCTCATGTTCTTGTTCAGCAGGCCCTGGAGCTTCTCCCTCGCCTGGAACGACGACGACGCGTCACGCTGGTCCTGAGTACACCAAGTACACTCACTAGTGCAGTGATTCTCAGTTACGCAAAAAAAAAAAAAAATGAATTAAATGTTCAAAACGTGCATAATGTTACCACCACCTCAACTTTTTTTAAAAATCCAGTACAGTGCGTTTTTTAAGTACAGTTCAGTTTTTTTTTTTTTTTTTTTTTTAAGAACTGTGTTTTCAAACTGTTTTTATATGTCATTATGTGGTACATGGAGAGCTAAGATTTTTTTTCGTGATGTCATGAGCCAACCGACAGGATTTTCTGATTGGCTCAATTTCACTTAGCAACAAGGAAACTATGGATACCCATAGTCACAATGTTCTGTATTATGAAGTTTGTCTCCTGAGCAAATGGCTCGAAAACATGACATTAATTACATACGAACTGAATATTATATGATTATGTTAAAGTGTCCGTTCATTTCAGTCTTTTGATCGCTAATTCGTTAGCTACAGGATTGCTTAAACGCTTCCGGGAAGCAGACACTTTTTCGGTTTGAAATGCAACACAATAATAATAATAAGAGCGTAAATATACAAGACGAAATGAACATACATGAGTCGGCGGTCCGTTTTCCTCGATTGTTGCCATGTGTGCATTCTTCTTCTGTGGTTTCCTGCCGGAAGTAGTTGACACACTGATGTTTTCCTACGCAACTTTTGTTAAACAGCGACTCTTAGTGGTTACATGTGGTCATGACATGCATAACCAATCATGGTTTGAAACCATTTTTAGGGTTTTAAACAAAGGTTGAGGTTTCAATTTTGGGTTTTAGCCTGTGGAGAGCCAAAAACTGGCGATGAGCCTCCTCCTTTCTTTCACATTCCTTCATTCCTTTGTTCCATCCTCCCTTCTTTTATACCTTCCTTCCATTGTCTTCCTCTGTCCCTTCCTGTCTTCCACCCTCCCTCCCTTTCATACCATGGTTGTTTCTTTCTGTCTGTCTTTCTTTTCTCCTTCTCTCTCTTTCTTGTTTGCTTCCTTCCTTCCTTCTTTCGCTCCTTCTATATTACCTCTACCCTTCCCTCCAATCCCTTCTAACTTCATCCCTTCCTTCTTTCCTTGCATCGATCCTTTCTACCTTCTATCCACTCTTCTTTCCATCCTTCCTTCCTCTGCCCTTTTCTTCCACTCCTTCCTTTTGTTCCTTCTATCCATTCCACTCTTCCCTCTTTCGTCCTCCCTTGCATACCACCCTCGTTTCCTTCATCCATCCTTCAACCCTCCATTCCTTCCTCCGTCCCTTCCTTCTTTCCACCTCCTTTTCATAGCACCATACTCCTTCCTTCCATCCTTCCAACATCCTTTCCTTCCTACCTTTCATACATCCTTCTCCCATTCCGGTATTAAATTTCATGTAACAAGTGTACACTGCAGCCACTATTGGTCCTAATGACATTTCTGTATTCTGTGTTGGTCTTCAAGTGCAGCCTGAGCTTTTGTATTAGACGGCCAACAATGCAGCCACTGTCCTTTGGTGCCTTGCGTTCGCATTGCACTTGTTAGCATGTTAGCATTTGATCACTTCCCGTTACAAATAGCACCGGCTGCGTACACGGCGAGGGGTAAAATCCCCGTTCAGTGGCATTGTAGCGCTTTTTGTGCTTGGGTTGCCATCTGCTAGCATAGCAACTGCTGGCATGTTAACATTGGATCACCTCATTAGAAATAGCATCTGATTACATGACAGAATGTAAAATTCTTATTTATCTGCCATGGAGATTTTGTTGTTACTCGGGTCGCAATACGTTAGCATACCAACTGCTAGCTTGTCAGCATTTCATCGCTTCTGAATACTTCAACTTCAAGTGGCCTCGGGCCGCTATCTTGTCAAGCAATTGCGTTGTTGTTAGCAACGATGTTAGCGTTTGATCGGTTGCCATCGGAAACGGTACCCAACAAGGGCTCGCATCCCCTCTCACTGACTTCCATCCCTACCACAAGCGGTTAATTTTTTAAGCAATACAATCTGATGTAAGTCATGGGCATGGCTGCGGCAGATTTTTTATTTTTTTTCCTAACCCCCACCCACCACCCCCTTTTTCTTTTCTTAATCCCGTCCCAGCACACACACACTAAAATATTTTTTTTAAATCCAGTGGTGGGGGCCATGTTTGATGGATTTGCTCTGCAATGCAGAAAGTGACACCACAATTCTGAGGATAATGGGTGGGTGGGGGGGGGGGGGGGGGGGATGGCACACAAGCTCGGTCTGGGAAGTGGGGGCACATAAACAAGTATAAAAAACAATGTTAGTCGCACCCCCCCTTTCACTGTACAGTAACAAATGTGGAGCTTTTGGGGGAGGGAGGGGGCGCACAGAGTGAAAGGAGGAGGGGGGTGCTGAAATAATAAAGTCAGCCATTTTTTATGTAAGGGGATTTTTTTTTTCCTTATTGGGGGGGGTTACGTGTGTGGGGTGGGGGGGGTTGTTAAAAAATAAATATAAGAGGGCGGCCATCTTTGTTGCTCTCTGCCTAGTGTAAAATGTCCCCCCCCCTCACATTCCCCCCGATTTGAATATTAAATAAACAGCACGATACAATTTTTGTTTTGTTTTTGTTTTTTTTGGGTTTTTTTGCACACAAGGACGGGATCCCGATGAGAGGACTATCATGTCCTATCCTCCGCGGGCCTGTGAGGAAGACGAGGGCACGGCGCTTCATTCCGAGGGAGGAGATTTTGCGGAAGAAGGCGACGACGACGGCGGCGGCGGCGGCGGCGGAGGCGGCGGAGACTTATTAGACGCCAGAAGCGACATCAACTCGCCGGCGGCGCCTCGGCAAACTGCAGCCGCCCCAGGTACGTGAAGGCGTCCCGGGTGAAAACAACACTTTGAAAGCGACGTTTGGACGCCCGTTCCTTGCAAATAATGCACGTTTTAAGTACCGTTACGTGCACTAAACACGCTCGCTCTTCTCGGGAACTTTGTGTCCACGGCCAAAGTGTCATCTTCCGCACCCCCCTTTCACGCCGTGACACGCGTGACACAGGAATGACAGCATTCCAGGACATTTTTCGTGATGCGTTCAAACGCAATCGGGGTAAATCGACACACAGGACGATTGCTGCTGCTTCGCGGGTGACTTACAAACAGGTTTATCTCAGGTCTATTTCGCATTTTGTCTCAAATGAGTCTCATTTCGGTGAGTTCTAGAAGTTTCTGGGACTGCTAGTAAACGGTGTGCAAAGTCGCGTCTTTCTAACGTTTCTAACAGCAAAGATTGGAATGGACCAGACTCGAACACGCCGCCGTGTCAGATTGATAAATGAGCTCTGTAACCCCCTCGCGACCTCCGCGGCCCGAGTTCGAGCCCCCCCCCCCCCACCCCTCCTCCTCGCTGCACCGGCGGGGCCTTCGAGTCCCCGAGCTCGAGTGAGCGCAGCGGCCGCCCCTCGGCGCGCCGTCGTCGGCGTCAGCATCCGAATATTTACCCGGGAAGTTGGACGATGTAAACACATTCAACGCTTGTTACCAGACTGCGTTAGCCAGGGTTAGCTAGCAAGCTCGAGTGCGTTCTCGGCTACAATGGTTTTGTTTGGGAATATTTCCCATTCTGTTAAAGCAGTGGAAGTGTTTTTTAAACTATTTTCACACTCCAGTGGCCTATACTGCAGCTGCTCTTTTCTCAAGGCAGCGCGGTGAGCTCGTGGTTAGAATGTCTGAGCTTTGAATCTGTTCTCCCTGTGCTTGTGTAGCTTTTCTCCGGGTGCTCCAGCTTTTCTTCTGCATGACTAAAACATGTATGTTAGGTTCATTCAAGGCTCGGAATTGTCCGTAGGTGTGAATGCTTGTTTGTCTGCCCTGCGACCAGTCCAGGGTGTACCGCAACTCTTGCCCAAAAGTTAGCCGGGATAGACTGCTCACCCGTGAGCCAAATTTGGACAAGCTCGATAGAAAATTGTTTTTTGCGGATGTTCCCATGAAGCGGCGTTTGCTGTGAGTCAATATCTCAAGCGGGGCCGATGGCACATTGTTTGTCCCTTTCTGACGATTGTCTTTCTCCCTAGAAGACGAGGCGGACGCGTCCGACAGGGAGTTCCCGTGTAAAAAGAAAGGACGGCCAAAGAAAAAGAAGGACAAAGAGGGGGAACCCGTAAGGGAGAAAAAATGCAAGAAGATTGTACGTCGGAGCGCATCTGCGTCGACTGTTCGGTCTCATCGGCCGCTCGTCACCGTTTTGTCGTGTGCTCAGGGCAGCCACGTAGAGCGGGACTCGGCGCGGGAAAGGGACTTCGACGACCGTTCGGACAGCGAGAAGAAGAAGAGGAAGAAGCGCAAAGAAAGGAAGGAGAAGAAAACCAAGAGGAAGAAAAAAGATGACGAGGACCGAGACAGCAGTCACGAGGAGACCACGAGGGTAAAATAAAATACAGTTACCTGAAAAATGCGCAGTCGTGGTTGCGGTTTTGATGCTCGGGCTTGTGTGACCGCTGCTTGCTTGTCAGCAGCCTGCGGAGCAGAAGACCTCGGCCCAGCTGGCCGAGGAGTGGGGCCTGGAGGATGTTGACCGTACCTTCACCGAGGAGGACTACAGGCAGCTGACCAACTACAAGGCCTTCAGTCAGTTCATGAGGTGCGACTCGCGCCACCGCCCGCAGAGACGCTCCGGGTTTTGCTTTGCGGCCACAGGGACGTACTTGCATGTCGTCTTCTGCCAGGCCCATGATCGCCAAGAAGAACCCCAAGATCCCCATGTCCAAGATGATGACCATCTTGGGGGCCAAGTGGAGGGAGTTCAGTTTCAACAACCCCTTCAAAGGCAACGCCGCTGCGGTGGCTGCGGCCGCCGCCGCCGCCGCCGCCGCCGCACTCGCTGTCGCCGAGCAGGTCTCCGCGGCGACGGCCTCGCCTGTGCCGGCGCCGCCACCGCCGCCGCCCGTCCGAAAGGCGAAGACGAAAGAAGGCAAAGGTCAGTCCTGGCTGCTGTGTTCTCCCTGTTCTTGGTACCGCTCGGTTCCAGTCGGTTATGTTCAGCGCGGAAGACCCAAGGGCCTCTGGAAAGTCCTAGCACATCGAGTCCTCTCTAAATCCGTGAGTAGAAGGGTTTGTAATTGCTTGTGGATGCCACAAGACGGCACCAAATGACTACTTTTGTCTAAATGAAGCTCCTCAACTCCCTTTAAATGATTTCCTTGGCACCGAGATGCCACCACATGCACTCAAAGCAAAACTGTGATTGCTTTGGACTGAGTACAGAAACAGCAACTCGTCCCCCTTCCCCAAAAAACTGAACCAACACTGAAGACTGAAAAAGCTCAAAAGTACGCAATACAGCGTTCCCTCGCTATCTCGTGCTTCACCGATTGCAGATTCCGTGCAGTGCGGATTTCTTTTTTCCGCCGTACTGCAGGATTTTGAGTGTATGCTGTTTTTGTGGCAAAACAAATGCTTCCTAGCCTAATCAGGTAAAAGCTGATTTTGCAAAACAACACTACGGATACAAAATATGCACGTGAGGTGCATGTTTTTATTTTTGTCCACTCGGGGTCGGGATCCTCACATTCCACGCTATACTACGGGTGACTTTGAATGCGCGTGGCTCCGTAAGGCCGACCCGGTGACTGCCGTGGGTGTCGACGGTAAGGTTCCTAGTTCTGGGGTAAAAGAAATGCGGTCGAAATGTTATATACGCTAATAACGCTGAGTTTTGAATGTGCAGGTCCGGGTTACAAGAAGCGCAGTAAAAGTCCTCGAGTCCCCGACAAGAAAAAGGCTTTGGCCGCGGCCAAGGCCAAAAAGATGGCGGCCATTCGGCTCAAACTTTCTCACGTGTGCGCCAAGCGGAAGAAGAGCTGCTCTGTGAGTAAGAGCGCGGCGTCCGCGCGGGTGACGCTTGCGGGCGGGCTAACCTCGCGTCTCCGTCAGAGCGACGACGTGGACGAGGACGATTCGGAGCGGGAGGACTCCAGCGTCCGCGGCTCCTCGGTTCGCTCCGACAACTCCGGCCGCGCGAAGAAGAACAAGCGCGGGCGGCCGGCCAAGAAGAAGAAGAAAAGTAAGCGCCGCCTGCCGCATTGCAAAAGTCATTGCGAGAAAAATAGCAACGTATTGTGAAATAGAAATATAAAAAAAAAAAAAACGGTTTATCCTCGCGCCTCGGTTGGTGGGAGGATCTGACGTAAAAAGAGGACAGACGAGGCAGAAAACACAGAAATGAGATCTACCCCCCGTCTCTCGCGTACCTTCCAGTCCCCGGCGACGAGGAGGGCGACGGCTACGAGACGGACCACCAGGACTACTGCGAGGTGTGCCAGCAGGGCGGCGAGATCATCCTCTGCGACACGTGCCCGCGAGCTTACCACCTGGTGTGCCTGGAGCCCGAGCTGGAAAAGGCGCCCGAGGGCAAGTGGAGTTGCCCTCACTGCGTGAGTCCGGCGACGTTTCGAGCGTTCCCGATCGCCGCGCGGCTTCCGCCTTGACCCTCTCCTTCCGCTCTGCCCTCCCCCACACAAGGAAAAAGAAGGAATCCAGTGGGAGGCAAAAGACGAGGACTTTGAGGACTTTGAGGAAGACGCGGAGGAGAGGACCATCTCGGAGGTCGGAGCGGGGGTGGAGGAGGACGACGACCACATGGAGTTCTGTCGGGTGTGCAAAGACGGAGGTGAACTGTTGTGCTGTGACACCTGCACATCCTCCTACCACATCCACTGTCTCAACCCTCCGCTGCCAGAGATCCCCAATGGAGAGTGGTTGTGTCCACGATGCACGGTTAGTTCCGCCGACGCTCGCCGGCTCCCACGCGTGCCGGTCACGTCACGCGCTCGCTGTCGGTTCGGGCTGGGCCAAAATCTTTCCACCGAAATCCAATTTAATATTTAAATGCTTATCGCATTTTTCTCTCCTCCTCCTGGGATTTGCTTTAGATGTCCTCGAACTCCCCGAGATCCCCGTTGGCCTTTCTTGCCGCGGCTTTCCGTTGTCAAGGTGACGAATCGACATTGCGGAATTGCAGCCTACTTTGCGTCCAAACAAGGGGGGAAAAGGCACCGGGCCGCTTCCTGTTAGGTCGCTTAGCAACCAGCGACAAATATGGCAAGCTAGAGTGCGGTGTGAGAGCCTCATAAATTCAGAATAGAATTTTTGAATGGCAGAAACTGGTGCTTTCCTAAAAAAATATCCTGAGCAATAAGTTCGAGTTCATGACTAAACTCAAATCAATCGCCCAGCCCCTGCCGTCATGTTATTCCTTCTCTTCTCTTTTGCATCCACACTTTTCATCCATTGGCTCATTGTGTTCCCCCTCAAGTGCCCGCCCATCAAAGGACGCGTGCAAAAGATCCTTCACTGGCGGTGGGGGGAGCCCCCGCCTCCGGCCCCCGTCCCGGCGCCGGACGCGGCGCCCGACCGGCCGCCGCCGCCGCCCACGAAGGGCCGAGCCGAGCGGGAGTTCTTCGTCAAGCTGGCTGGACAATCCTACTGGCACTGCACGTGGATCACAGAGCTCCAGGTGAAAACCGAATCTGGGTTCCCACAACAACAAACGTAAAAGTTACCTCTTCCTTTTTTAAATTTGTTTATTATGTGTATGTATATATATATATATATATATATATATATATGTATATGTGTCATTTTCCATATGATGTGATCAATAACAGTAAAGACAAAAACATCGAGTTAAATACAACTGAACTGTACTTAGGGAATGATTTATTTTTATTTTGTCTTTCCCCCCGTGTACCAGCAGAGGGAGCCTGTGTACCACGAAAGGGAAACATACCTTTTCAATAAAAAAGTCTTTTTCCCCCCTTTAATATGATCCGGACCCTCCAGTTGGAGATCTTCCACTCGGTGATGTACAGAAACTACCAGAGGAAGACGGACATGGACGAGCCGCCCGCTTTGGACTACGGCTCCGGCGGCGAGGACGAGAGCTCGGTGGGAAAATGCGAGAAGAGACGCGCCGAAGACGGCGCCATGGAAGACGAGTACTACAAATACGGCATCAAGCCCGAGTGGATGATGATCCATCGCATCATCAACCACAGGTGAAAGTCGGATGATATTCGTTGCGTCCTTCTTTGCCTCGTGCTTCTTTCCGTCCTTTTCTCATTCCTTTCTTGCACACATCCTTGTTTCCTTCCTTTCCATTCTTCCAACCTTTTTCCTCCTTCCTTCTCTCCACCCTTCAGTCATCCTTCTTCGTGACCTTCCCTTCATCCTTCCTTCACACCTTCCTCCCTTCTTTCCACACCATCCTCGTCTCATTCCTTCATTCATCCTTCCTTCTTTCCTTTGTCCCACTTTTCCCTCTTCCTTCTTTCCTTTCCTTCCTTCCATACATCCTTGCTTTGCTCCTCCCATCCTTCCGCACGTCCTCCCTTTCTCATTTCCTCCCATCCTTCTTTCCTTCCGCCCCCTTCTTGTTGTTCCTTTAGAGACGCGGCGGTGGCACCTTTTTTGTCCCGACCGAGTGCCCGTACTTAAATTTGAGCCTGCGTACATTGGCTTCGACCCGTATTCGACGGGATATTGAGATCTTTTCACGGATTCCGTGCGTGTGTGTTTGTTGTATCATGTCGTGCTGTGTGTGCCAGTGTGGATAAAAGAGGGATGTGCCACTACCTGGTGAAGTGGCGAGACCTGACCTACGACCAGTGCACCTGGGAACGAGACCACATGGACATCCCCGACTTTGCCATCTACAAGGCCAACTACCGGAGACACAGGTACGGCCTTTGACCCCTCGGGGCGACGCGGCCCGCGCTCACCCGACGTTTCCGCAGGGACGCCGTCACCGAGGAAGACCCCGACAAACCCCGCGGGATGAGGAGCAAGAGTCGGGAGGGCGAAGACGAGTCTTCTCCCGCCTCGCCCGTCACCGACGTGAGCGCCCGTCACACGGAAGTGGCTGCGTGTCGCTTTAAGAAAAACACCAAATGTCCTTGCCCCTCGCAGCCGACCATAAAATACGAGGAGCAGCCCGACTTTGTGACGTCGACGGGCGGCACGCTGCACCTGTACCAGATGGAGGGTCTCAACTGGCTTCGGTTTTCGTGGGCTCAGGGCACCGACACCATCCTGGCGGACGAGATGGGTCTGGGCAAGACCATCCAGACCATTGTCTTCCTCTATTCGCTCTTTAAAGAGGTACCCGCGCTCCAGCAACGCAATGCGCCAAATTTGTCATACCTTTTTATTGGGCCACTATCAGTAGTTTGCATTTATTAAGTTGTACAAGTTGCGATACTGCGAGAATTAAGTTGGATTTTTCAACGAAGAAGTCGCAATAATATGAGAATGGAGTCGTATTTGGTTTGTTTTTCTTTAGAAGCCTTTTCTTTGTCTATTTTAGGGTCACACCAAGGGCCCCTTCCTGGTCAGCGCCCCGCTGTCCACCATCATCAACTGGGAGCGGGAGTTCGAGATGTGGGCGCCCGACTTCTACGTGGTCACCTACACCGGCGACAAGGACAGCCGAGCCATCATCCGGGAGAACGAGTTCTCCTTCGACGACTCGCCCGTCAAGGCGGGCAAGAAGCCCTTCAAGATGAGGGTGAGGCCGAGTCCCGCGAACGCGCCGCGAGCGCTCGCGCCAATGACCGAAGGCTTCTCGTTCAGAGAGAGACGCCGATCAAATTCCACGTGCTGCTGACCTCCTACGAGCTGGTGACCATCGACCAGACGGCGCTGAAGTCCATCGACTGGGCCTGCCTGGTGGTGGACGAGGCTCACCGCCTGAAAAATAACCAGTCCAAGGTACGCCGAATCAACACAAATACCACGCCTGCCCCGAAATGCCACAGGATTTAAAAAAAAGCTGCATATTTTCCAGGAAAAAAGTCATAATGCTATGATAACAAATTCATATTTTGTAGAAAAAAGTCACAGTATATGAGAAATAAAACATTGTTCTGAGAGAAAAAAGTTTCAATATTACGAGAAGCCTTTTTTTTTTCCTGAGAGAAGGTCGGGAGCCATATGTATTGTATGTATGTACAGTAAGTACATACAGTACCGGTAGTACTGCTTGTGTGATTGCCCTCTGGTGGCCGTTCTGTGTCAAAACGCACAATCGGTTGGCAGTTTTTCAGGCGCTTGAACGACTACAAGATTGACCACAAGCTGCTGCTGACGGGGACGCCGCTGCAAAACAACCTGGAGGAACTCTTCCACCTGCTCAATTTCCTCACGCCCAACCGCTTCAAGTAGGACGCACACACACACACACACACACACACAAGAAGTGTTTTTAACATGAAGGGAATGTAGGTTTTTTTCTTTCTTTCAATAAACGTATGAAAATGAAGTTATTTTCCGTCAAGAAAATCAGTTCCTATCTTGCAACAATGAAGTTGTATTTACGTGTGGAAAAAGTCAGTGTCACTAAATGTACTTTTTATTTGATTTGAGTGTTTTTTGTATTTGTTTGAGATAAAAAGTCACATTATAACAAGAATGAAAATCACTATATTTCAAGAATTATAGTGTTTTTTTATTTTTAAGAAAATTATGTGAATTAAGTGGCTTTTTTTTTAGGAAAATGTTACAAGAATTAAGATGTATATTTTTTTGAGGAGATAAATGACAATATGATAATGAAGCTCTATTATTTTCAAGGAAAGTTGCTATATTACAAGAATGAAGTCAGGTTGTTTTGAGGAAAAAAAGTTGCAATTTTGCGAAAATTCCGTTAAAAATAGCAACGCTACAAAAAATATTTTTGGGAGAAGAAACTTGTTATATTACGAGAAAGAAGTTGTATTATTTTACCAAAAAAAAAAAAAAAGAGTTGACATACTCCAAGAATCAAGTTCTATTTAACGTTGAAGTGGGAATGTCCGTATGGTACGTGCTTGCGCAGCAACCTGGACGGCTTCCTGGAGGAGTTTGCCGACAT
The DNA here is from genome assembly GCF_024500385.1 of Phyllopteryx taeniolatus. Lineage (NCBI taxonomy): Eukaryota > Metazoa > Chordata > Actinopteri > Syngnathiformes > Syngnathidae > Phyllopteryx > Phyllopteryx taeniolatus. The sequence goes on along the minus strand of NC_084524.1, from coordinate 2,239,245 downwards.
CTCCAAGGAGGACCAGATCAAGAAACTGCACGACTTGCTGGGGCCTCACATGCTGCGGCGACTGAAGGCCGACGTCTTCAAGAACATGCCCACCAAGACCGAGCTCATCGTGCGGGTGGAGCTGAGCCCCATGCAGAAGTACAAAACTCCATATCTCGTTTTTGTTTTTTTGTTTTTTTTGGGGGAAAAGATCGCAAAATCCAAGGTGTTCATTTTGATGAGAAAATAGTCGTTTGTTTTCAATTGTTAGTTGTTTAAGCGTGAATCATTACTGCTCCATCAATGCTAGTTTGGGTAGCCAGCCTGCGGTGTTTTGCACGAAGCTAGCAGCCTTTCGAAAGGCAACGTGAATGTGGTTTTGTTAAAAATACAACATGTAATTCTCTTTGATTGCTGCTCAGTTTGACAGTCGACTTCAGCGAGCTCGAAGCCAAACGGTTTGTGGTTGTTCAACAAGCCGAAAGGGTTGTCAAATGGAACAAGGCCTCCGTCTTTTTTCTTTCTTCCGTCCGTAAACACAGAAAATACTACAAGCTGATTCTGACCAAGAACTTTGAGGCGCTGAACTCCAAAGGCGGCGGGAACCAGGTGTCCCTGCTCAACATCATGATGGATCTGAAGAAGTGCTGCAACCATCCCTACCTCTTCCCCGTCGCTTCCATGGTGGGAAAAGCGCTCGCGCTCTGTCACCGCCTTCGCAAAAATGCTACAGCGGCGGTCGCTCGTTTCGTTCCAGGAGGCCCAGAAAACGCCGAACGGTGCGTACGAGGGCTCCGCCCTCACCAAGGCTTCCGGGAAACTGACGCTGCTGCGGAAGATGCTGAGGAAACTAAAGGAGCAGGGACACCGAGTGCTGGTTTTCTCACAGGTATCCGCCCCTCGTCACCTGCAGTTTCTCGTTGGCCACGGTTTTGGTGACGCTCGCCCTTTGCAGATGACCAAAATGCTGGACTTGCTGGAAGACTTCCTGGATTACGAAGGTTACAAGTATGAGAGGATCGACGGCGGGATCACCGGCGCGCTGCGGCAGGAGGCCATCGACCGCTTCAACGGTAAGTCCCAAGCTTGAGTTTTTTTCCTTTTTTTTTTTTAAACGCACACTATTACGAGAATGAAATCTTATTTTAGAGAAAAAACACTCAATAGTATTAGAAATGTAGTCGAACAAATATTGTATGAAGTGGTATTTTGTCACAAAAAAACGGTGCGACAAGACGAGCCTAAAGTAACAGCTTTTTTTTTTTTTTAAAGAAAAAGGTTATTTTACTAGACTTAAGTTTTATTTTTTCCAGAAAAAAAGTCGGCAATATTAGAAGTGTCTTGTTTTATTTTAAAAGACAGTCACAACATCGCTGAATATATTAATGAACGTAATTCGCAAATGAAGTCACCTTTTTTTTTTGGTGCAAAAAGTCATAATATTGCCAGAAGAAAGTCGTATTTTACAACACAAAGTGTTGGAGTCCAGTATTTAAGTTGCAATTTATTTGCCCACTTTTTTCTTGATATTAAGCTTTTTAAATACTAATAATGACAACAAGTATAATACTCCTTTCCCGTGCGATACCGGCTTTATCCCCCAAAATAACCAATCGCTTTTTTGTTTCTCCCTCGAAAATCTGCTTTTTTTTTTTTTTTCTTTGCAATTAAGCCCGAATCGTCCTCGGTGCTCGGCTTTCCTATTCGCAGCTCCTGGCGCTTGTCAGTTTTGTTTCCTGCTGTCCACCCGCGCCGGAGGCTTGGGCATCAACTTGGCCACGGCGGACACGGTCGTCATCTTCGACTCGGACTGGAACCCTCACAACGACATTCAGGTAGCGGCGATGGGTTTGCGGCCTTTCCTGTTTCCGCTCTCCTCAAAAACGCTACCTTTTTTTAATACCTTTTTTCTTTGCGCACCCTTTTCAGGCCTTCAGTCGGGCTCACCGCATCGGGCAGGCCAACAAGGTGATGATCTACCGCTTTGTGACGCGAGCCAGCGTGGAGGAGCGCATCACGCAGGTGGCCAAGAGGAAGATGATGCTGACCCACCTGGTGGTCCGGCCCGGCCTGGGCTCCAAAGCCGGCTCCATGAGCAAGCAGGAACTGGACGACATCCTCAAGTTTGGAACCGAGGAGCTGTTCAAAAATGGAGGAGAAGGTGACTGAGCACAGCTCCATTGTGTTGATGATTTGAGAGGAGCAAATAGTCTTGTATTGTCGAGGTAAAGTTGCAAAATTAGGAGAATTGGGTTGCATTTCTTTCAAGGAAAAAAAATGGTGATATTTTGCCAAATTACCTCGTATTTTTTCAAGGGAAAAATGTGGCGTTAAGTCTTCTTTTCTTGACATTAAATTTGCAATATTACAAGAATTAAGTTTAACATTATTCAAAAGAATTCGTTTTTGGAAAGAGAAAAGTTGTAATATTACTTGAATTAAGTTCTATTTTTTTTTAATTAAAAAAAATAGCAGTATTATTACAATTTAGGTTGTATTTTTTTGAAAAAAAAGTTGCATTATTGGAAAAGTCTTACTTTTGGGAGGGAAAAAAAGTTGCAATATGACAAGAACTAAGTTGTTGTTGTGTGTAGAATTTGAGAGGAAATAATGTAATCTGCTTTAGAAAAATGCTGGAAAATAGCAAAGTGAGGAGAAAAAAAAATGAAGCGGCGTGAATACTTTCCGGATGTACTCTATATCGTATTGTTGCGCAATACATTGCCTAATAATCGACTCGGGCTCGAGTTGAATCGATCGGCGGTCCCTGACAGGTATGAAGAATCCCTCGGGGGATAAAGCGGAGGACGAGGGCAACGTGATCCACTACGACAGCGCGGCCATCGAGAGGCTGCTGGACCGAAGCCAGGACGCCACCGACGACTCGGACGTCCAGAACATGAACGAGTACCTCAGCTCCTTCAAAGTGGCCCGCTACATGGTCCGAGAGGAGGACAAGGTAAGAGGCGAAGGGAAGAAAAGGAATTTTTTTTTTTTTTATATTTCACTTCCAGCTTTACCTTTTTTGGGCTGTTGCTAGGAAGGGGGGTGGGGGGGGGGGGGGGAAATGTTGGCAGCTCTGCCGCATTCATCTTGGTTTACGCCAAAAAAGCGGTGAAATAATGAACCGAGAGAAGCAAAATAGCGCTGCAGATAACTGGGGTGATAACTCACGCTCTCATTTCTCATCGGAGCTGTATAAATATATTGACGGCCGCTGCTTTAATCCGCTCCTTGCGAAGAAACATCTGTATTTCAGTATGGAGCTTGTTGAAGACATTAGCGACGGGGGCAAAGAGCTTGTTAATGCAGCACAGATATGCGAGATTATGGCGTGCCTGCTCTTCTCCCACACTGCTTATCGCAGTGTTTCCCAAACTTTATTGAGCCGAGGCACATATTTTGCAAAAGAAATTGAAAAAAGATTTTTTTTTTGCTTTGAGTTGCAAAAAAAATACAAAATAAATAAAACATTGAGAGACGCGCGCTGTGTGGTGGCAGGAACTCAACTCAACTCACTCACTTCACAACAACAAGCAGCAGTTTGTCAAATAGTTGTTGAGTTGCCGTTTACTGTCAAACAAAACAAAAACAAAGCGAATAAAACCCGCTTCTTCAGCTTTTGCCTTTCGGGAAGTCCGCTTCGCTCCGTACGGCGAGAGACGATCGTATCGCCGCCTGCTTTTGGTGCTCCAGGTGGACGAGATCGAGCGAGAGATCATCAAGCAGGAGGAGAACGTGGATCCCGACTACTGGGAGAAGCTGTTGCGGCACCACTACGAGCAGCAGCAGCAGGACCTGGCCAGCAAACTGGGCAAAGGCAAGCGGAATCGCAAGCCTGTCAACTACAACGACGCAGCGCAGGAAGACCAAGGCATGGCCGCTTTTTTTTTCTTCTTCTTGCTTTTCTTCTCCTGGCGGCGCCGCGTCACGTTGGCCGTTTTTCAGAGTGGCACGCCGACATTTCCGACAACCAGTCTGAGTACTCCGTGGGCTCCGAGGAGGAAGACGAGGACTTCGACGACCGTCCGGAAGGCGAGTCGCGAATTCGCCGACTCTAAATCCCCGTTTAATTTTTTTGAAACAGATGATTTTTTTTTTTCTCCACCAAATCCCTTCTTAACATAAAGTGAACAATAATAATATCATTAATACTATATTTGTATGCCCCAATTTTCCATGACTTGTGATTTGAAATTCAATTTGTTGTTGGCAATATAAGTTACCACACGATTGGCGGTGCAATTGTGTGGTCACGTGACTGCACATTTTTGTTTTAATAGTCATAAGGAAAACCATGACTAAGAAGTGGCCCGTGACAAAAATGAGTTTGACACTAAACCTTTAAACAGCTGCTTCGTTCACACACGAGGAGCAGCGAAAAAAAAAAAAATAAACCCCGCATATCACAGAAGAGAATTATACATGGTATATTTCAACACCAAAATGTCCAATCAAAGAATATTGACAATGACATTAAAGTTAACCTGTTTTGGGATCGGACTTTGTGCCAAGATGAAAGTAAAAACTATTGCTGTAGGGCATTCGAAACATTGTTTTTGCGTGTGGGGTCTGCAATCAAATAGCTGTACAATCAAATAAATTCTTATTTAGCTGATCCAGTTGCCTGGCACACTCGCGCAAAGCCCTTTGCCAAAATACACAACGCGCGCCGGAGACGGCCATCTCGGAGTGAAAGCTCACATTCTCCGTTCCTGACCTCCGCCAAGGAGCGTCAAGTTTTCATCATCGCCTGAAAATCATTTTGAAAGGCGAGCATGCGATACTAGATTAAAAACGTGCCTTCGCAAAGAGACTTTTTTTTTCCTCGCGTGGCCTCGGCTGAGGCCTTGTTTTGTTTTTTTTTGTTTGTTTTTTTTGAACCCATTGATTCCCTTGCAGGTCGGAGACAATCCCGCCGCCAGTTGAGGAACGAGAAAGACAAACCGCTGCCTCCTCTTCTGGCCAGAGTGGGCGGCAACCTTGAAGTCTGTCCACCTGCTTTCCTTTCAAATCTTCACATATATACGGTTTATATACAGCATTGTAACTATTCACGTATCGCTAAATATTCTCCATAAGCAGTCGGGTATGACGTAAACCTCAGCTAAGTAGTGGAGTAACAACTATAGCTGAATACAAAGCGTAGCAAGTGAATATTGTTCTACGCAGATCGTTCTCACCGGTCTTTTTGTTCCGGTAGGTTCTCGGCTTCAATACACGTCAGCGGAAGGCTTTCCTCAATGCGGTGATGCGCTGGGGGATGCCGTCTCGGGACGCTTTCGCCTCTCAGTGGCTGGTCAGAGACCTCAGGGGCAAGACTGAGAAGGAATTCAAGTAAGTGGAAGGAGAGGGGGAAAAAAACAAAGGCACGTTGAAGCCAGCGCGTTGAAGCTTCAGGCTTGGCCGTGTCTCTGCCAGAGCGTACGTGTCGCTCTTCATGCGTCACTTGTGCGAGCCGGTGGCCGACGGGGCGGAGACGTTCGCCGACGGCGTCCCCAGGGAGGGCCTGTGTCGCCAGCCGGTCCTCACGCGCATCGGCGTCATGTCGCTTGTCAAGAAGAAGGTGGCGCTCTTTTTTTTTTTTAATTGAAAACTTAATTTGACAGAATCTGTGTGGTCCCTGGACCCTAAAAGTTTGAGAACACTTGCAGTAGCGCCGTGATTCCAAACCGTTGTGCCATCGGTAAATGATCCAATTCCACTTAATTGGTGTAAAACCTTTCATCTGTTTCCTAGAAATAATGTCTTTGTTTATCTATCAATCCCAGTAACGTTTATTGACAGGCAGAAAAATGAAATGCTCTTCCGCTAGATGGCGGAAGGTAAAATGAACAAATAGCGGTACCTTGATTTACAAGTTTCATTTATTCCGTCACGACGCTCGCACCTGAAATGAGCTTTTTTTTTTTCCCGATCGAAATGAATGGAAATACCATCACTCCAGATCCAGGAGTTTGAGCACATCAACGGGCGCTGGAGTCTGCCGGAGCTCAAGCCCGACGTCAGCCTGGACAAATCCTCGTCCAGAGCGTCGTCCCCCGCCGCCAAGACGGCGACGCCCACGCCAGACGCCAGCTACAACAATACGCCGTGCCACTCCAAGCCAGGTAGACGGCGGGGGGAGGGGGGGAAAAAAACCAAAACAAACACACAAAAAAAACATCACAGTTACACTGGCTCTCCAGCAGGGGGCGCTCCTCCCTCTGCTGAGGACAGACAGGTGAGCTCATGACGTTTTGTTGACGTATGCAGCGACGCCCGCGCCGGCGGACAAGCCTGAAAAGAACGGGAAGGAGGGCGAGAAGGAGGACAAGGAGGATGGCGAGGCCCAGTCGGAGAACGACAAAGAGGAGCGCAAAGAGGTGGGAAACTCTTTTTGCTTGAGTTGCGTGTCTTTTTTTTCCTCATTCAACTGTGGCCCTGCCATCATTGCAGCTCGGCACGCCGCAAAGCGCGCCTCCTCCGAGTCCGAAAACGGAGGGCAAAGACGACGACGGCGGCGGCGGCCAGTCACGTGAGGAGGACGACGACGACGGACCGAGCGACGCTTCGCCACAGGAGAGGACTTCGCCAGACGAGAGCAAAGTCCCAACCCAGCGGGATGGGCGGGTGCAAGAAGGGAAAACAGGTACAGTAAGATTGGCGCTTCACGAGTCACAAATTCACCGATTTGCTCGACTCACGTTTTTTTCTGCTCTTTCTAAAACGCTCAAGCCCTGTGTGTCTCTCAGATGGAGCAAACGTGGATCGGGAGCGGCGAAAAGACACGGACGAGCCGGAAGCGGCAGACGCCGAGGAGACCGCCGAACCCGACGAAGGTCAATCAGACAGCCGTCAATCAAAATGCATTGTTCTTGTTTTGTCGCTCCCCTCTCAACGCCGCCCGTGCTCGTCGTCGCCGACAGAAGAGGCGAAAGGTGACAAGGACGCTGGGAAAGAAATCGGAGAGGCGAAGGCGGAGCCCGCCGAGGGGAACGGGAAGCCGCCTGCCGAGCGGCCTCGCTTCATGTTTAACATCGCTGACGGCGGCTTCACTGGTCAGTCGCAACGTGGACTTGAAATTATAAATAACGAGGACCGTGTTTTTATCGTTTCCCTCTCCTCCACCTAAGGAAGGTGGTAAGGAAGGTATGTCGGTAGCTAGGAGGTAGGTCGATAGGGAGGTAGGGAGGGAGCTATCGAAGGAAGCTAGCTGAGGAGGTAAGTAGACACGTGGGAGTTATTTGTGACCTGGGGAAATGATCGCTACTTCTATATGAAGGAGACGGCTGTAAAAACGCTACATGCTTCCGTCTCCCTCGGCAGAGCTGCACACTCTTTGGCAGAACGAGGAGCGGGCCGCCATCTCCTCGGGGAAGATGAGCGAGATCTGGCACCGCCGCCACGATTTCTGGCTCCTGGCAGGAATCGTCATGTATCCTTGGCGGCGCGCTAACCCAAAACCCCACCCACCCACCCGCCTCGAGCCCCCCTGGCGTGTTTGTTTTTAACAGCAAACTCAAACATTAAGTACATGTTGTCCTCGCTATTTTGTGAGTCAGGGCTGCGTATCAATGACATCAATCTTGTTTTATGATGCCGCTCACACTGAGTTCTGCCATAAATTTGACATCTCGGAAAATTCCGAGTTGGCACAAAACATCAAATAGCGCTCCCGTGCTAGTACAGTGTTTTAGTGTGTATTTTAACGGGGCAGCTGATACATTTCCGTGGCTTTGTGACACGTGACCTCTCGACAGCGTTGCGTGCGACTTGATCTTCGTTGTAAATGAAGTCGTTTGGAAGGTTCCTTGACCTCGGCACCAGTCACGGCTACGCTCGGTGGCAGGACATCCAGAACGATCCGCCGTTCGCCATCGTCAACGAGCCGTTTAAGTCGCAGGCCAACAAAGGCAACTTCCTGGAGATGAAGAACAAGTTCCTGGCGCGGCGCTTCAAGGTAAGCCAACGCAAACGTCCCCCCCCCCCCCCCCCCTTCAATTGAAACAATGATAATACAGCGATTCACTGTATTTTGGATCCGACTGCTTATATTTTGCGTAAATCTCTGCTGTGTCGCGCAAATCTGGAGTTGAAAGTGTTTTGTGGCTTTTTACAGCTTTTCACGCTAATGTACTGTAAATATTGTAGAGGATTGGAAACATACAGATTTGATGCCTTCCAGTGTTTTTCTGCGTAGAACACAAACACGGATAATAATGCTTGGCGAGCTCCTTATTTAGCTTGACATTTTGTGAAGAAAGAGCGCTTTGCTGTCATCGATCACCTGACAAAATGCCCCGAGGCGCACATTCCGCTCGGCCCGGGCCAAAGTGCTGACTGCAGCCTTCCTCATCCTCTTTTTGACGGCCTCACGTGTTCCGCATCATCCAACATCCTCATTTACGGAATCTGTCGTCCCTTTACTCATTGCTCAAAATAACGACGACTTAATAAAAATAAAGAAAAAAATAATAGTTAATAATAATAATAATTTTTTTTTTTCTTCCCCTTCTTCAGCATATTAAGATTGATTGCATGGTGTAACGTGAATAAACAGCAACATGAATATTCGGCAACTTTGTAGCTACCTAAGGGAGGTACTTAAGGTAGGTAAGTAGGTACCGCTGATAGGTAGGTTGAAGGTACCCTGGTAACTTGTTAATGAATGTAAGTAGGTACCGAAGGAATAGTGCCGCATGGTGAGGTTTATGGCTGGTGAGGCCCTGACATTAGAGTCAGATTTACACTTTATGAGCCAAACAGAATTTGTCACTGCTCGACATTCAAAAACTTGTATGCGTTTTCTGAACTGATGTTTTCATTTTTTATTTGTAAGAATGTTATTTCATCATCATTTGTTCAAGTTATATTCTTCATGATCTGAAATGGATTTGGGCTTAATCAGAGGTGCTTTTAATAGTGGCAGGTGGCTTTAAATGTGATTTCATGTCAATTCCGAACAAAGCCGCATGCTAGTTCTAAGAGAGTCAGCACATTTGTGAAACCACATTTCAGATGTTGTGTTTTATGTCCCTCCTCAAAAAAAGAATAAAAAAACTATTGCACGTTGTTATAATAATGATTTATCTTGGTCTGACTTTTTTAAATTGCAAAAACCTAGCATTTGGACAGGGGTGTGTATAAAAGTCATGTTTATATCCACTAGAGATATAAAATAGGTTGGAAGGTACCTACAAGTTCCTGGTATTTATTTTACAGTTGCATTGTTATATATATTTTTTTATTATATATTTTTGGGGGAAAAGTAATACATCTTTTAATAAGTAGTCTCTATATCTATAAAGACAAAAGGTTGAGGAAGGCCTGGACTGTCGTAACTCGTCATATTTCCCCCCCCCCCAGCTGCTGGAGCAGGCGCTGGTGATCGAGGAGCAGCTGCGGCGTGCGGCCTACCTGAACATGACGCAGGACCCCAGCCACCCGGCCATGGCGCTCAACGCGCGTTTCGCCGAAGTGGAGTGCCTAGCCGAGTCGCACCAGCACCTCAGCAAGGAGTCGCTGGCGGGCAACAAGCCAGCCAACGCCGTCCTGCATAAAGGTCAGCGGCACCCGCGCAATTTTTATGCATATACAGTAAGTTATAACCACACGCAGCAGAGTGGAAAAAACAGAACGATGATCTCATGAAAGAAAAATCTGTCACACAATTCTGGAGGTCGGTAGATCCTTTGTATTTGGGTGTACTCTGGTAAGTAGAGTAGGTTGGTACCGAGGTAGGTAGTCAGGTAGGTAACTAGGAGCTACCTAGATAGAAGAGCTACAGTCGGTGTGTCCCCTGGTAGGTAGGTTGGGTCTTTGGTAGGTGGTTACCTAAGGAAGATACCCATTTATCAAAAGTGGGTACCTCAGGTAGGTACCTCGGTACCCCAAGTTAGTTACTAGGGTACCTTCCTTGGCTACCTACTTTAGGTACCTTCCTTGGCTACCTTCCTTAGGGACCCTCCTTGGGTACATACTTCAGGTACCTCAGTACCTTCCTGGGGTACCCACTTTATGTACCTGGGTAACTTTCTGAGGTACCCCACGTACTTAACTCATTCACTGCCAGCCTTCCCAGTTAACATGGATATTTAACTTCTAAAGCCGTTAATGGCAGTGAATGTGTTTTAAGAGGGAACCTATCTACCACTGGACCTATAACCAAGCAAGGCAGCCAAGGAAGGTACCCGGGTACTTTCCTTGAGGTACTCTGGTACCTTCCTTGGCTACCCCTTCCTTGGGTACCTAAGGTAGGGACCTAGTTATCCAAAGAAGGTATCCAAGTACCCAAGGAAGGTAGGTTGGTAAGTAGGTAATATTCACTTGTACTCTCCTGGTGTTTATTTCACACAGTTGTATTGGGTCAGGATTTTTTTAGGAAAAAAAAACAAAACAAAACACTCACTCTAAGGATTTGTAGTCCTTGAGTCAAATTGTGTCATTCCAAATGAGCCAAATATGGTTGAATTGAATAAGAATCCTGGAAAATGATACTAATTGTATGATTACAGTCCAAACAAAACAAAAAGAAGCTAATTCCACCTGGAAGACATTATTAGCTGGGAGCGGTGGAGTCATCTCTTGTTGTCCTTGCAGTGCTCAACCAGCTGGAGGAGCTGCTGAGCGACATGAAGGCCGACGTGACCCGGCTGCCGGCCGCGCTGTCCCGAGTGCCGCCCATCGCCGCGCGCCTGCAAATGTCCGAGAGGAGCATCCTGAGCCGGCTGGCCAGCAAGGGCACGGAGACGCACGCCCCCCCGGTCAGCCGCCTCTCTTCGCTCCGAACGCAAACACTCTAACCTGTGCAGGCTGCCAGTGGAAAAATGATGGAAGGCGGCCAGTAAAAACACAGAGCCCATCAACCTGCGCTATTTCACTCCACAACTGCTTAGTCAGCAGATTTGCTTCACCATCTTTAAGCACTTTACAATGTTATTCTCGTTTCCCTTCCTGCTGCTGCTGCTGCTGTCTACCCCTCGTAGCCCCCCCCCCCCCCACACACACACACACACAAACACACACTTCATAAATGCCATCCTGTCTGAACTTACCCCCTCCTCTCCACGGTGCAGCCTATCCCTCCCGGACTCTACGCCACCCATCAGAACTACGGAACCCCCTTCGCTCCGGCCAACTACAGTCAGATGCCACCCGGATCCTTCATATCAGGTTAGTGTGCCTCCAATTTCTTTACCAAAGAGACTTAACACAAGTGATGAATTCCATCTTTTAGCTTTTAAGTCTTCATCAACACCTTTTGGACATGTGCTTGGTATGACAGTGGCGCTAAGGACGGTACCCAATTTACATATTCGTGGATATTTTTTTTTTTTTTTTTGGGGAACCTATCCTCCATTATTTGCCAAAAATGCCCTAAGATGCCACATGATGGCGGCAAAGCCCTTCCCAATAAAAAAGTAGTCCTGCCCAGTAGGGACCCAAGGAAGGTACCCATGCATCTACGGTAAAGTTGTCCTACTTTCCGATTAAACGGGGCTTTGGGACCATCTTGTGGTGTCTTGGTGCCAAGGAACTATGTTGAAGTGAAACATCTCGTCTGAGATACAAAACTTTGTATGTTGGGGAGGAGCTAAGTTTCGCCGAGAAGAAGAAGAAGTCTCCGCCACATGTACACGTCCGCTTCCGGTGCATTTGACCACAATCATATAATGTGTAAGCCCTTTATTTTTCAAGGGTAATGTCTTAAGATGAGTTTGAAATGATATAAAACTGTTTTAGGATCATAGTGTATGGTTTATGGTCCGTCCGGACATCTTTCGTGGGATCCAAATGGAGGACAAACAGGGCACTCGCATAAAGCAGTGACGGCAGTGAGGAGGATTTGGTCTTTGCTTTCCAGTTCTGGACTTGATTACCCGGCGGCCCTGCGCTGATGACGCGGGCAAAAAGCCGTCCAGAACCTTGCTCCTATTTAAAGATATCCATCTCTGTTGTTGTGGGGGAGGAATGGAAAAATGCAATGTCAACATGATACTTAAATGTGAAGCACTGTCAATAGAGTGTTCATCTCAGACGCTCAAGGTCCACAATGGAGTCCATATGAGGGGCGGGGGTGGGGGGGGGGGGGGGGGGGGGGTTCTCGTGTCAGAGGCCAGACAACCACCTGAAACAGACATTAGCAAACACACTGTGTCTATATTAAGGTTGTTTTACCAAAATGTTAGACCTGTCTGACGACTCATTTGGGTCTCAGGAATGTGCACATTGTGTTTTGGCTGCGACGTCCGACCCGCCGCCTCCCGCAGCAGCTCGTGAATTGATATTCGCCATGGCATGTGCTCGCCAGACGCACTCTGTTGCTGGCCAGCATGCGTGCGTGCGTGCGTGCGTGTGTGTGTGTGGAGATGTTTAGCTAACGGAGATGTGGCAGAGATAACTGCAGAAACCTGGTCTTTCCCCAACGGCTCGAGCGCGCTACGCCGTCCTGGTGTAATTGGAGACCGAAACATCTGTCAAAGGCATTGCACGTTCCATCGGCGAAAATGTCATTATCCCCAGGCCACGCCAAGAAAACACGCAGGAGGTATTTTGAGAGGGACGCCAACCGCAGAGGCACTCTGCTCGCGTAAATGCGTGACGGAAATAGCCGCGAGTTGCCCTGCCGGCTCCCGAGTCTGCGTGCAGTCGGGTATTCGAGGCCACATCGCCGCCCCTGATTGGGGTCCTGACCAGAGAGGGAGAAAGCAAGCAAGCTGGCTGGAGATGTGATCAGAGTTAAAAACAACAAAATCCAAAGAGTTGGCCACCGTCAAGCTCCTATAATAGCCCTCTCCTCGGAGACATTCCCATGTGATCCCCCTCAACCCCCACTCACTTGACTGCATAAAACTCCAATGTAGTCCCACAGTGCTTGTTGTGAACAGTTTTTCAGGGGGGTCCAGTTCACTGAGGGAGCGCTCCTGAACCTCATGAACACTTCAGAGCCGCCATCCGAGGTCTCGTCCGAAACGGGCTTCGGGGGCTCGCGGGGAGGCCTTTGTTCCTTTGGGGAGGGAGGTGTGGAACCATTTTCCGTTGGTCCTCAGACGGCAGTGGGGGGCTTTTCAAACGGTCTGCTTCATCGCGCTGTTGACATTTTGACGTCGTCAGACCAAGACAACGCCTCCCAATTGTGCAGCGGTTCCTCGCCATCAAATCGGAAGCAAATGGCCACTGAGCTTAGAGTGGCACACAGAGTCTGCAGCAGAGATCCAGAGAGACTGGAAGAGTCACAGAAAGCAATTCCGTGAACATTTTCATGGTTTCATTGCCGCCTGTGCAGAGCTGATCGTCTCTTTTGCAGAGCAGAATTTGCGGTCGGCAGTCGCGGTTTGGAGTATCGGAGCATTTTTCAAACTCAGTACAAGTACAGACGCACAGTAACGGCGCTGCTGTCGATATCGGCGCAGCTCTAATAAAAAAGCGCTGAAACATGCAACAATCTGCATTCAAAAGTTTAGAGAACGTCAATTGAAGTCCACCTGCACACGTTTCAGTGCATTTCAGGTTCGACCTGAAATTTGACCCCAAAAAAAAGCAGATTATTTGTGCGGTGGTTGTGGCAAGGCAAAACTGCACTCGCTGTCGCGACGGTGTGTCGTCTTCTTGAGCTTCACCGGGTCAGTGAAAGATGTCGCGCCCGCCGCTTGTTAGCCGCTCATCCATCACGTCTTCCTCACCTGGACTCGCCACGAGAGAAATGTTCCTTAATGTGCACCACGTGGGTTCATTCAAGCACCCGCAGGACTACCGAGCCCCTCCCCGCCAGCTCCAGTAGCCGCCCTCTGACCGACTAAATCCCCGCCGCCGGGGACCAGTAAAGTGTCACATTATCGTGCGCCCCTTCTGCAAGCCTCCACTACAGTCTGCCGCTTGTCTGCCCCCACAGAAGCCACCGGCGGAGCCGCTTGGGGAGCCGGCGGGGGGCCGGCCGCTGTCGGCGTGTGCCAGAAGACCAAGGAGCACGATGTGGTGCAGCGGCAGCGGGTGGTGGACCTCTGGAAGGACGGCAAGTCGGAGGGGGCCATCGGCCTGGAGCTGCGGATGCCCAAGTCGACGGTGCACAGCATCATCGTCAAGTACCGGCTCAGCAACACGGTGGAGAACCTGCCGCGCAACGGTCGTCCCAAAAAACCCTGACAAGTGACCCTGACCGTGCCTTGGGGAACGCCGAGGGAGAGAAGTTGCAAGTCGGAGGTCAAGTGCCACGCGGGAAGCGGGAGATGTCGGAAAGTGGCACGAATGACTTGCGTGGGGGTGGGAAAACGGAGAATGGATTGACGTGGACCTCAGACAAGACTGCATGTTAATGCAATCGCAGGTTTTCAGGAATTCAGAGAGAGGAAGACAAATACATTCCTGATTTCCTGAGCTCCCCCCCTTTTTTTTTTTTTTTTTTTTTTGGAAAAAAAAAAAAGTTCCTCTTGAATCAATTCTTCATCCACCGGCATACTGAAGGAGCCTTTCTCCTGGCTTTGACCCTATCCTCCCTCATTCCACCGCAGTCTTCCACTCCCCCCCTGTCTGCGCACATACACACGCACACGCGCGCGTGCACACTGTCTGGACCCCACACAGAATCTTGCAAAGAACTTCACGTATCTGCTGACTTTGAGCAGAGGAACGACAATGGCGAAAGTCATCCGGGAACACCAAGCCCTTGGACACAAAGCGTCGGGGTTGGGGCCAAGTCTTCATTGTCTCGCTTGAATTGGATTTGGCTGTTAAACAGTTTTTCTTTGGGGGGGGGGGGGGGGGGTTGGGGCATGTGGTTTGGATCAGTTCGTTTATGCTGGTCTGGTCTGTGGATGCTTTTGGTAAACTCTCAATTAAAGGAATCCGAGGTGAGGAAAGAGCTTGGTCAAGTTGCGCGCTTTTGCCGACACTGACATTGACAGGCACAATTCCGATGTAGATGACTCGCTATTTATACCGATATGGGAAGTCACTACGCATCCATTTTCTATCGCGCTTGTCCTCATTTATGCTAAATGTTGCGTCCCAGTGTTGAAAAAAAAAAAAAAAAGGCCACGCATCAATCCATTTTCTACGGCACTTGTCCTCGTTAGGGTAAATTTCTACGCATTTCATTTCGTGACGCTTGTTGATATCTGTTTGGAACTTTGCACACGAAGATTCCCAGCAGCGGCATTTAGCTTCTGGCTTTTTAAAATTAATTTTTTATATCCGCTAAAGAAGCAGACTTCCCCTTGTGGATTTGGTGGAGAGCAAAAGCCCAAAGAATGCTTCTGCTGCTGCTGTGTCATGGATGTGTGTCAAAGCGGCGCTCAGACACCCGTGCAAATCACTTCCAACCTCTGATTTCCTGCTCTCCCTCTCGATTGAGAAAGTCCAGCGGCGTGCGGATTTATGAAAGCCCAGCTGGAGCGACTCTCCGCTCTGAAGTCGAAGCCTGCACTTTTCACGTTGAGACACACACACACACACACACACAAGTTTGGTCCAGAATAGAACTCTTTGGCACGGCTACAGTCGGCCGAGCTGAATCTCTGCCTCGCTCCGCCAAGATGGCAGCGCTCTTGTCGCTCAGATAGCAGACGGGACCCACCGGAGAGAGTTTTTTTATTATCTGTTGGACCCGAGTTGCTTCATCTGGTGCGTGCTGAGTCGCTCCAACACGATCCCGAGCTCAGCAGATGTCATCTTTGTCATCGTAACTGCGAGTTATCAACAACCTGGAGCATACCAGTGTTGGAAAACAACCGCCATTATCCCTCCTCACCCCCCTTTTGACACATGGTCTAACCCGTGAGTCAATTATGCCATCCATCCATCCATTTTTGTATAGCGGTTGTTCTCTTTAATGTCCTGGGTGAGCTGGAGCCTCTTCAAGCTGTCTTTGACCAAATGTTACCATAAAAGGCCACCACAAAAAACAATATTTGAAGCGGGAAAATGTGCCCGCGCCATCTGGCGGACGAGCTATGCGCAACGGCTGATTCTGTTCCTCGTTCACCCAGTCTTCACCTCCTTTTGTTTTAATTCTCATGTGATACCCTCCCTTCGCTCTTTCCATTCCCTCCGTTCCCCCCCCCCATTGGCAAAACGCCATGAATCGAGTTAGTCTTGCCTCCCTTATCGCGCGGCAGATCTGGAAGCGCTGTTATGACATTCGAGCCGCGGTGCGAGCGCACCCGTCGTCTATTCCTGGCTTTTGTTTGGAAAAGGAGCTCTAAACTCACCGTCGCACTCATTGACGAACGTGGGAAGCGTATGTACCTTCATGTCAAATGCTTTTTTTTCGCCACCGGAGTGCCACAAGGCTCCATGCTAGGGCACCATTGCTTGCAGTGCATCCGGAAAGTATTCTCTACTAAACTCCAACTCTGCTTCTCCCTCCCACCCCACCCTCGCAGTGCTCAACGGACCCCCCTTGTCCGTCAAGAAAGAGCGGGAAGGAGATCTGCGACGGGAGCAACGTAGCGGCGAGGTCATCTGTATTGACGACTAGGTTAATGCCACCTGACGCGCGCGCACACACACAAACACACACACACACACATAAGCGTGAGTATTCAAGCAACACTAAAAGGAAACAAAAATGTATACTATGAGAATGACGTCGATCTTTTTTTGATGGACTTTGTTCCAACAAGACGACGTTTTGTGACTCTTTTTGCTTGGAAAAATACTGACTTTATTCTTGAGTTGCTTTGCAAGATTGACGTTTCCCACTTAAAAACACATTTATTTTTATGATTCCAACTTTTTTCTCTGGAAAAATATGACACAATTCTCCTAAGTTTCTGACGAATTTGATTTATTTCATGAAAAAACGTCTTGTCCGATAAGGTAAAATCACTGACTTTATTCTCATAAAATTCTGACTTTATTTTTGTAAGGCAACAGATTTTCTCAAAAAAATAAACTTTGCTCCCATAAAAACTTTTTTTTAAAAATGTTTTCAAAGTAACAGTATTACTTTATTCAGGCAAAATTACGACTTTTTTCAAAAATAAATAAAATACTTTATCCACGAAATATATGACTTAATTCTCGCGAGACTATGGCTTAAATCTTGTAAGATTTTCTACCAAAAAATGATTTTTTTTCTTGAAAGACTCATCACATTACGACTTTATTCTTGTATAATTATTTTTGCTTTCTTTTCACTGTGGCCCTAATGCACGCGCATATACACACACACACACAGTTGCAGTTCTCCTAAATTCCTTCGCTTTTCTGCCTCAAACCAAGATACTCCTCAACAAGCCTCCTCTTCGGAGACTTGCACGCACACACACGCACGCACACACACACACACACACACAATCACACTTCACTCCAGCAGCATCCTCGCGCTCAGAGCTGCATGCAAATTTCTGGTGGCATGCATCAACCAACAACACAGTGTACAGTCGGATAATTCTCTTTATACCACGAAGCTCCCAATGAATGTTTCTGATGGTTTGCTAACAAATCAGTATTAGCCAACATCCCTCCCCCCGCCCCCGCCCCCCCCCCCCCCCCCCCCCCCACACACACACACATACACACTTTTTAGTTCTTCGTAGTTGTTGCCTAGTTTCGTTTTTTTTTTTTTTTACGTCATTTTACATTTGGAACTTGCAGATGATGTACACGCACACACATATTGTTAGTGTAGATTTAAAAAGTCTACACACCCCCATTCAAATGCCAGAGGTGTGACTGCAAAAATGTCAGGAAAAGCCTACTAGACCAGCTGAACTTTATTGGAGGCGCTTTAAGTGGTGGCAGGTGTTTGCTAACTCATTTGAGATGAGATTGAATGTGATTGGTTAATTTTGAAAAAAGCCACATCCTGTTATGAGGGTGTGCACACTTGTGCAACCATGTTATCTCAGTTGGGTATTTTTAAATTCCCCTTTCGAAAAGGTTAGTTTTTTACTATTGAGTTGTACAGGTTATAGGTTACATTTATGTTTTGAAATGATTTGTCTTGCTCTCATTATTTGTATATCACAAAACCTGCCATTTGAACAGGGGTGTGTAGATTTTGTATATCCACTGTAAACACCAGCCGCAATATATATACGTCTGATAACTAATTGCCTTTGGTACGCAACATCGTAGAAGAAAAGACAGCAACAAAAACGCCTTATTAAAACATAATGATGGACAAAGTGAATGGAAAAAAACATTTTTCATTTCATTAAAAAATCTCCAAACTAAAATGTTGCCCCCAAAAAAGAAGCACTTTGCTTTGTCTTTTTTTTTGGTTTGTTTTTTTAAATCTTTTGTCACTACGCCTATCAAATGTTGGCCGGCAATGAAAGTATTTACAAAAATTACGCATCTCCTTATTTTTTTGTTTGTAATAAAACAGAATGAAATGAGACACACTCTCTCCGAACGCTTTTTTGTTGAAGTGTCAAGAGACTAGCTGTGAAAGGACGGGGACAAGTAAAAGGACCGTCAAATGTCGCGCTCGCCGAGCATGTTGACGAACGTGGGAAGCGTGTGTACGTTAATGTCAAGTGAGTGTTTTCTCCACCGGAGTGCCACAAGGCTCAATGCTAGATCATCATTGCTTGCAGTGCATCCAGAAAGTATGCACAGCGCTTCAATTATTCCACATTCTGTTATGTTACAGCCTCAGTTTAAAAAATGGATTCAATTCATTTTAATCCTTAAAATTCTACACACAACACCCTATAATGACAACATTAAAAAAATTTATTAAAATAAATTTGAAATGTGTCCTATGAATATAGCCATTTCCTGAAATTGGTTAATTAGTAAAATTATTGATTTGTTCACGCATGTCTTTCATTATTATTGCTGGCATCGGCCCCAGCAAGCCCGCGACCCGCGTGAGGAGAAGCAGTACGGAACACGGATGGATGGATATTGTGAATGAAATTTATACATACATCCCCGCAAAAACATCACTATAATAGGTTAAATAATCACAAGTGAATGAATTAGAAATACAATTTAAAAATGAAAATGAAATTTTATTATTAAAATAAAATATTTTGCATCCACATTTGACCTTTTAGCTTGTCTATGAAAGATCTCTTACCTGTATAGCCTGTGTACAGTATTAATATCACAATGTATTTATCGGTATGTTTTTTGTTTTTGTTTTCCTGCCTGCTTTGTGTTTTGCATTCCCAAAATGACCAATATACTGCATTCAACTTTTTTTTTTAATTATTATTTATTTATTTGTTTTTATTTAGCGTCCCCCTAACGCAAAGCATCCAGGCTTTTGCATACGCTTCCTCCCAAGGTATCCGTGCGTCAACTTTGACATTTATCAAAATAGGAATAAGAGCAAGGAAGTGTGGGTGCGCTTGCATGCCTGTGTGGCAATGTAGATGTTCCAACTTCACATTGAGGAAGTGAAAATGGAGATGGCGGCTTTAGTGCGAGTGCGTGTGCTGACTGGGGGGAAATATGAGGGGGCCGGCGGGGGGCTTACTCGAAAATGTCCCGAGGAGGACGCCGAGGAAATGAAAAGAGAATAAAAATGGTGACATGTTCCTTTTTGCAACATGTTGGGAACGTTTGGGCCGCGCGGCACGGATCCCAAAGTGCCCTGGGCAGAGCGATGCGGCGAGGCCACAAAAACTACTTATAAACAAAGGAAAACCACGGCTGGAAATAACACGCTTGTTTGGGTTGCGCAAGAGAAACGGCGGCCCTCTCGAGGTCGTACGCTAGCTTGCTAGCGGATTATTCTCCATTAACGTACTCGCCATGGAAAACATGATTGGAATGTTCCTTTTTGGGGGTTATGATGGGTTCATATTTACACTGTGTTCCAAATTATTATGCATATAGGATTTAGGAAAATGGACAGTGAAGATAATTTTTTTCTCGAAACATTATTTTCATAAATGTGACTTTTTTTTTTTTTTTTTTTTTAAAAAGACTTCATTCTCATTAAACTTTTTTTTCTGGAAAAATACTTTTAAGATTAAGACATTTTCTCAATTATGATTTATTTTTTGGGTGAAACACAACTGTTGTAAAATTGCTCATTTTTTTTCCCTTGGAAAAAAAAGTAGTTTTTCTCAAAATAAAACTGACAATCATAAGATTTTTGTGTGAAATCTGACTTCTTGTAAAACTGACTTTTTTCTGAAAAATCTGCCTTTATTCTCATAAATGGATTACTTTCTTATCTGAAAAATACTATTTAAAAAAATCTGATTTAATCCTCGTCGGATTAAGAATTGTTTTTCCTTGGAAAAAAATATTTTATTCTGGAAAGACAACTTTTTTTCAATTCCAAACATTAATTCATAACTATTCTATGCATGTAAGATTTAAGTTCATGCCTCATTTGTGTTTTGGGCATAAAGGGAGAAAAAAAACTGAACCCCTGACCTCAACCCTATTGAGTTTATTTAGTAAAAATGCCAGAACTGCATCTGCTTAATGTTTTGGAACACAGTGTTTTTCATGTTTTAATGGCCCAAAGGAAATGTCAAAAGTTGCATTGATGTTCCTTTCCCTTTTGTTCCACTTGATGAGCAAAACAATTACTTGCGGTTTGATTGATAGCACTTGACAGACAAAAATAGCAACAAAAAGAAAGAAGTGACTATTCCCCTCCTCCCCCCCCCCCCCCCCAAAAAAAAAAAAGATTAAACAGTCCAATTTGATGTTAGAAAAAGAGTAAAAAAAAGAAATTCACATCTGTACGATGTCAAACATTTTCCCAGTTTGTACTCTGTGAAGTGTCCAAACACAGGCGCTCGGTTTACGGCACGATCCGGCTTCCAGTTCCCATCGGCGTCGCCGGCAGAACAGCGTCCGCAAAATGTCCGCTTTCCCCAAAAACCGAGCCCTCGGGAAGTCTTGAGGGACCGCCGTCCGCTTCCCGGGGAAACGTCAGTTGACTTTGAAGATGCTGAAGACGTGAGGCGAGGCCGACGGGTTGCCCACCGTGTGCAGCCGGAAGGACGGGCCCGTGACGGTGTGCAGCTCGGTGCCCTTGTCCAGGCGCAGGAGGCCCGAAACCTGGCACGGCTTCAGGAAGTGCGAGGGGTGCGGCCCGGCCGACGGGGTGGTCCCGTAGCCCTCCATGCACTGCAGCTTCTGAGGCCTCTGGCCGCCCGTCACCACGTCCAGCTTGACGTACTGGGACTCCTGCTCGTTGAACAGGACCTGCGGACAACGGCGTAGCTTCAAAAACTCGCACTTGGACGCGGCGGACCGTATCCTGCGCCCTGTTCGACTTTCCGTTTGAGTCTACTGGTTTGACGGGAACACATTTAACGTTAACGTCTTCGACGCAAACGCGACTTGGCCGCGTCGGACTCTATCCTACGCTGGATTCGACGCTCTCGTTCCGTCCGAGACGGCCTCTGAATCGCTGGCCGCTTCCTGCTGTGGGAAGGAACGTTTTGGGGGTCTTTGTGGCGGTCGTACCTGACAAAAGAGGAAGTAGACGCCCGGCTTCTCCACGATGAAGGTGCCTTCCTCCTTGTTGTAGCTCACCGCTTTGCTCATGTTCAGCACGCGCTCCTCCCAGCCCTTGATCACGCCTCCTTCTCCCACTGAGACCAAAGCGAGCGCAACGTCGGACGAGTAACGTGCGGCGTATCCCCCCCGCGGCCCTGACGTTACCCCCCCTCCCCCTCTTACCTTGCTGAGAGGAGACTTTAGTGACTGTCGAGAGGGAAAAGCAAAGTCAATGAAGGCTTTTTGGGGATGATTTCTGCAGACGAGGCATCTGCCAGGCCACTTACTCTCGAAATGAGACGCCGCTTTCTTGCCGTTTCCGTGCTTCCCGCGCAGCGTCCCCCCTTTTTTCGGGACAGACAGAATGTGAGTGTGACAAAGAAAACAAGCCTGCGGTTCCACATGTGAATCTGTCTCTTAACGCTGCGCTCATTTGCCGCCATCTCGTCGCCGTCTTAACACACTTAGCAGATGGCCGAAGGGTTTCCCGTCACGTGCTTTTCATATATTTCCTCAAACTGTTCTTTTCATCATCGGAGCGTGCCGGCCGGCCGGCCGGCCGTTCGCAGGGAATCGAAAAAAAAAAAGAGGAGACAGAAGCATCCAATGTAAACGGAATAAGAGAGACCCAAGTGGTGGAAAAGCGAGTCCGAAGGGTCTGCAGCTGCTCGCGTCGCCACGCAGTAAGGTCACTGAACTTTTGGTGGCAAAAAGGTGCACGAAGAAAAAGAAGTACGGATTCAACTCCTGTACTTAAATATAATAAAGTGCAGACTTCCGAGACATTGTTAAAATCTTGTATACTTTGAAGGGAAATGCTTTTAATCGGTTCCAGCGTCGTTATACTGTTTGTCTACGTGTTGCCCTGCTGTTTTTGTTCAAGTAGCCATCTGACCCTGCGATTATCGACGCTAACGCTTAGCTTGTCAGTGGCGTTTTCCAATAGGTGTTAGCATTAAGCTAGCGGGGGGGGGTTGTTCTCAAGACAAAGTCTCGAATTTGTGCTTGCAAGAACTCTGGGAAAACTCCGTTGGGTCACTCGTAAAAATAATCGACGTGAGGAAAAAAATGTAAAACGTTAACGGAACCGATATTCGCATTCTCTTGATTGTGTCAATCCTGCGACTGGCTGGCGACCGGTTCAGGGTGTACCCCGCCTCCCCGCTCGGAGATAGCTGGGATAGGCTCCGGCATCCCGCGACCCACGTGAGGATAAGCGGTCAAGACAATGGATGGATGGAGGATTGTGTAAATTCTCCATGGGCCGGATTACAGATCAAAGCGGGCCATATGAGCTCCCCCCCGGGACCAGAGTTCGCCCACCCTGCGGTCTCAAGGGTTCATCGAGCCGCTCGCGAAACGGCCGCTATAATTGTCGCAATGATAGGTCATCAAATGTCCCGCTTTCACGACAAATCATAGCCGCGTGCGGGAGTGGCGACACCCCCCCTGAAAATCAATTTGACGGCCCGAAAGCGTGCAACAAGGCCTCGTCCCCGAGCCAGCTGGTTTTCTGGGCTGCGAGGCCGCGCCGGTCAGACCTGTAATTTCTGCCACAGCCGTCCAGCTGCCTACTGCTTCCTGTGTCGACTTTTAGCTGCGGCCCGAGTGGCGTACGGCCCAAAAAGACGTGTGTGTGTGTGTGTGTGCGTGTGTGAGTGCGCGCGCGTCTGTGTGTGTGTGTGTGTGTGTGTGTGTGCGTGTACCGTCTCGCTTCACTCGCTGGCCGACGAGCAGCTCTCTCTTCTCCAGAATGAGCTGCACAATGGCCTTCCTCTGCGTGTTGACCTGTGCAGAAACACACGCACGCACACGCACACACAAGATGAACAAGTGTGCACCCCCCCACTTGAGGCTCCCCCACCCCCTTGCACGTTTTTAGTGCTTGGCCTCGCTCGCTGCGTCTTTCTGGGAAAGAAAGGAGATTTGTGAAGCCAGCAGAGTTTGAAACGCTTGGCGGGGGGCCCCGCTGGAGGAGAAGCGTGTGTGCGAACGGACAACTGCCATCGCTCTCCTCGCGACTCGTGTTGCAAGCGTCGGCGCTCCACGTGTCCCGAGCGAGCGCACCAACTCGGCACGGCTTTGTGCATCGCCGCATATCATAGCGCTCCCCCAGGAGGCAACTAGGCCTCCTTGGACATTCGCATTGGACGTGTTTATTGCAAGAAATGTGTTTTTCCACTTGTGGAGGCTTGTTAAGGAAAGTTTGTTCTCATTTGTCACAGATGTTAAATGTAAATTCTTCTATAGACAAAAAAACAAAACAGCCAATGCCGTGGCATCGTTACTGCCAGCCAGGTAATCATGAATCCTTTGAGAACTTAATACAGGCTAATTAAGGAAGGTTTGTTTGCATTCGTCAAACATGCGTAAATGGAAGGTTTTCTTCTGTAGCGCAAAAAAAACAAGGGCATCGTTACTGCAGTAAAATGCTGAATCCTTTGAGAACTTGGAAAGGCGTAGGAAGGAAAGTTTGTTCACGTTTGTCACAGATACATAAAGGTCATGTATTTTTTATGAAGAAACAAAAATCTGCCAATGGCATGGTTACTGCAGTAAAATCCAGCAACATTTCAGAACTTGGAAAGGTGTATTAAGGAAAGTTTGTTGAAATTCGTCAAAGTTGTTAAATGTAAGTTATTCTATAGAGCAAAAAATGAAAGAAGCAATGCTATGGCATCATTAGAAACGGTCAATGCCAGGGCATCGTTACTGCAGTCAAATCCTGAATCCAATCAAAACTTGGAAAGGCATATTCAGGAAATTTTTTTGCATTTGTCGAAGATATGCACATGCAAATTCTTTTGTAGAGCAATACAAAAACCAGGCAATGCATCGTTTTCGCAATAAATTCGTGAAGCGTTTGGAAAGGCATATTAAGGAAAGTTCGTTGGCTTTGGCCACTGATGCTTACATGTAAAGTCAAATTTGGATTTAGGAGAAAAAAAACGAGAATACGTTGAGAGGCTTTCCGGTAAACTGAGATTTTTGGATTATTTTTTTTTCCCCCAAAAGACAATAAAACCGTGGGTTCGAGAGTGGGAAATGTGTATTTAAAAAAAAACCCACCACACATCCCCCACGATGATTCACGTAACCACATGCACGAGTTCAGTTGCATAACCACTTTAGCCCCCCGAAAAACAACAACCACCACCAGCAACTTTGCTCCTGGTTGGTTGTTGTTGTGGCCCCGACCTGCTCGAGGCGCTCCTGGAGAATGTGGAAGGACTGGGACAGGTCCCGCGTCTGGCGCCAGGTCCACGCCGTGAAGAGTGCGCTGCAGGCGGCCACGGACAGAGCCAGCAGCGCCAGCGAAGCCCACAGCGCCCGGAGCTTGCGCCGCCGCGGGGCGATCCGATGCATGCTGACTCAGTCGCCGCCGCCGCCGCCGCCGCAGCCGCCGCCGCCGCCGCCGCCGCCGCTGTCGATCATCACACGCCGCACTCGAGCCCCCCCTGGCCCTCGGCCATGGCTGCTTAATGAACACGCGTGGCCCGGCGTCTCGCTTCCCCCTGTGGGCTCGTGTCGCTGGGGGGCTCGCCCTTCTCCTCGTTCTCAAGACTGCACGCGCATGAGCACCGACCGGGGGGGCTCCCGAGTTGAGATCTGACGCCGAGAGCCTCGTCCTCCCCTCCTCTGTCTCTCTGTGCTGCACTTTTTCTTTTTTCTTTCTTTCTTTCTTTTCTTTTTTTAATCAAATCAACTTGACTCGATGTGGAACGTCGGACAGTTCCCGAAGTGGCCACGAGAGGGCGGCAGAGTGTAAGATAACGATCCCCTTTTCTCGTTTGCCTGATTTGTCACTTTTTTCTTTTTCTCGTACTCTTGCTACTTTTCTCAAAACTGTAGACCTTTTCTCATAATATTAAAATTTTATTCTTGTAAAAGTACAACTTTTTAGTCCCGTGATATTAAAGGAAACAAGTATATTTAAACGTTATTTTTGGCTGAAAAAGCATTTTTTTTCCTCCTAATATGACTTAATTTTGCAACTTAATTTTTTGTTAAAGTTAGAATTCTTTCCTTTTAGATTTCAACTTAGTTGTTATGAGTTTCTCTTAATATTAAAATATTTTAACGTAATTTTACGACATTCATGTAAACGTACGACACCTTTAAAAAAATAAATAATATTTTTTCATATTAGCAGATTAGTACGTTTTCTTGTAATACTCGGACTTTATTCTGCTATTCAAACTTCATTGTTGTAAAATTAAAATAAAATGATATAATTTTCCAGCCGTAGAAGTGGGAAAAATGTAAATTTTTTCACGTAATATTAAGACTATACTTTTAAAAAAAAAAACATGTTTTATAATAATGTGGTTAATGTTATGTATGCATTTTTGTCTTTTCACATTGCAGCCACTGGAGGGCGCTATGGCCCTAAAAATATTTATTAAAACGGGCCGATCTCATGTCATGCCACATACACACAGTGCAGCGTTTTCACCACTGCATCCACGAGTTCAAATGTGTTGTTGTTTTTTTGTCTTGTCTCTCGTTCTTTCCTCCCTCTCCTTTTCTCTCCCCTTTCTTTCCTCTCGTTGTTTTTCTCGAACGCCTCTCTCTTTCTTCCAGCTCTCTTCTTTTCCTTTTTCTCTCTCTTCCTTTCATTCCTCTCTCCCCTTTTTTGTTTTTCTCCCTGGGCAAGTTTGTGTGTGTGTGTTGGTCACATTGTGCCAGAAGGTGGGTGGGGAGGAAATGAGGACTTTTCAAATCCGCAGCCCTGCTGCTGCCGCCTGCGTGCTATTAATAGCACGCGCGTCTCCCAAAGGCTGACTAATGACTCTTTGTCTTCTTTTTTTTTTTTTAGTTTTTTTCTTTCTCCCGAAATCTCGCAGATGTCGGCGATGACGCGCGCAGATGTTCGTCAGACCGCGACGGCGAGGGGCTTCTCATTCCAGGGAAATTCACTGATGAGCTCATAAAAGGGAGACAGGAGTTCAGAACGTGTCGTTGTGTGAGACTTCTTGTTTAGTCTGGCTTCTGATTGGTCAGAAGCTCAGTCGGCGAAAAGGGAAATGAGCTCAATCTCTTTTTTAAACACTATCTGTCGCTTTAAGATCACTTAAAAAAAAAAAAAAAGAAAGAAAGAAAAAAAAGGGTGGAGGCAAGCAGACATGTTGTCATTCGATGTGCGCCATCGCGCGCGACCTTATTTGGACATGTGCGCCTCGTTTTCAGCGTCAGCCGTGAGTCACGTGACTCCTCGACGAGGGGACATGCAGGATTTCTGAAGAATAAAGGCATAAAACAAAAAAAGAAACACACGAGAATTAAGTTGTCATTTCACCCCCCCCCCCCCAAAAAAAAAAAATCTCACTTTATTCTCATAAGACTGATTTTCTTTTTATCCTGACAAAATACATATTTGTTCTTGTCTTGCCTTTTTTTGGTGGGGTTGGGGGAATTCCAACTTTAGTCTCATAATATTACAATTTTTATTTTGGAACACTATTACCCTTGGAGAGAAATACATCTTTATGATCGTATGACCATTTAAATAATACATATGTATATATATATATATATATATATATGGTCAACATTTTTGCATTCATTTCAATTGTTATTTGCTTCATTCTAATGAATGACCAGCTTCATTCCTAATGCGAACGTGCAGTCGCCATCTTTTGTTTGAACCTCGATTTATCCTGTTTGCAAATCCCGCGTCTTGATTTCGAGCTAACCTCATCGAGCCGTCGACGACTCGCTGACGACCTTGTGAGAGCGTCGCTTTCGACCAGGTCGAAAAAAGGGGATATGTTATATATGTTCAAAAATCACACCGGATATAAAACAAAGTAGCATAACAGAAGATACAAACAAAGTGCACGCATAGTAAAAGTGACACATACGCAAATGAGAATTCAACAGTGCATATTCAAACAGGAAAATGTTCAACCTAAGCGTATAAAAAAAATAATAATAATGTCAGCTAGCGTAATGCTAACATGTAACATGAAACGACATAGACGGGCTAACGGAAATTTGTGCCGATGTTACGGTAACAACTGAAACAGAGCGGCAACAAGGCGGATGAGCGAGCAATTCTTCAACGTTCACTGTTGCGTATTCAAAACAACCGCGCGACGTTGCCTTCCGCTAGCGTAATGCTAATGTACAATACAAAACCCCATAGACGGGCTAACGGAACTAACGTTGACATTGCGAGGGCATAAGCCTTCAAGCAACAGATATTGCAACATGTGGGTGGACGTTCATCCTGAAATTCCAGCCGAACGCTTTTGGGAGTAGCGTGTGACGAGCGCCCGTCCGAGGTGCTTCCATGACGTCGCGTGGAGTCTGCGCGCCGGCGAGCAAGAATGGCTCCAGTGTGCGAAGCACCGCGGCGGGTGTGACTGCTTTTGGGCCGGACCCAGCGGGGAAACAGGGCCGCTACTGTTTAGCCGCCACGCACACGCACACACACACACACAGAGAGGCGTGTTGAAGGGTTCAAAAGGCCTGCGAGGCCCACTAGACAAACAAGTAATGCTAATAAAAATGATTTTTGGTGGCACTAAAAATAGATTTGGCTCAGCCACACATCTGTTTTCTCGACGGCTTGTCGTCGCGAAAGACGCGAGTGAGCTGCAACCAATCCAGCCATTTGCGTTTGGGTCAAAGTTCAGCCCGTCCGAGCTGACTTTTGGCGAGAAATGTGCTACACTCTCAACCGGTTGTCAGTCAATCACAGGGCGCAGACACAAGCAACCATTCTCACGCTGTGGACAATTGAGTTTTCAATTCCATTTTTTTTTTCGAGTGTGCAAACAAAGAGCAAGCTCAAAAAGGTGAGAAGAAAGGAAAGTTGACTTTATAAGAGCACAAATGAGCCCAACAAGCACTTTTTTTGTCCGACAGTTTTAAGTAACATGACAGAGGCTGGTTAATTTTTTTTTTTTTTTTTTTTTTTCCACCTCGCGCCTTACGTCATTTATGGTTTCCCGCCCCCCTCGCCACTCTGACGCAGGTGCGCGTGCCCGTTTGGCGAGCGCGCGCCCCCGTCGTTTAAAACAGTCGCGAGCGGAACCGAGCCGAGCACACGAACGCCACACAGATAGCATAGCATAGCATAGCATAGCATTAGCGGCAAATAGCCGAGCGTGTATGTAACTAGACACTAACCCAATAACCTAGCACCAATTTTGTGTGTAGTCGGAGTTTTTTAAAATTCTTAATTTATTTATTATTATTGTTTTTTTTTTTTTTTAATTATAGCTTCGCAGTGCACTCCACCTTTGACGTGAGGCGTTCACGGACTTGGTTCGCACGAGACTTCAGCTGCGGCCAGGTGCGAGCGATTCTTTGGCTTCGTTTGTTCATTAAAACTGTGAACTTTCTTCTTCTTCTGAAGTTGAACATGAATTCGCTAATTGAATTTGTCACGCCAAGCGCGTCTTTTCCATGAAAACTCATTTTTGCAACGCACAATCTCTTAAGTGTGCCCATCAAATTGCTGGCACATTTCCGTCTTCTACTTTCGAAGTACACTTTGATTCTTTATGGCTTTCATGTTGGCCATGCTTCCTTATACTTTGCAACAGTTGTTGTTGTTGTTTGTTTTTTCCAATATACTTCATCTTGGACTATACCCCCAATTTTGAAACGTCATGTGTATACCGAAATAATGTGGCTCTTGTTTCAGTGTCGTCGCAAATGGATGGTTGAACACAAAGCTTTTATTTTGTTGTATGATTGGCAAAATGGCGGAAATGTATTATTACCTGATGCCATCAGTAGATGTTTGGGGTTCTCCTTTATTGAGTAATTTAGACAAAAGTCGCGCTTTGCCACCATCTTGTGGCATCTAAGTGGTAAGGAACTATGTTGAAATGAGTTGAGGAGTTTCATTGAGACAAAATGTACTTGTGCTGCCATCTTGTAGTGTCTGTAGGCAATTAGAAACTTGTGGGGGGTATCGCATACTGTAGCATTTCCACTATTTGTGGCAGGGCCCCGCCAGAAGAGGCCTTTAATTGTTCTGCCGGTCATTATATGTCGCTGGCAAAGATAGATGAACAGAGATGCATTTGTAGTAAATAAGTCCTTTTTGAAGCAATTAGAGCAACTTGTACAGTGGTTGGGAATGACTGCGTTTGTGTAATTTAACATTCATGACCGGAGCAAAATGGTAGTTCTGGTTTGGTGTCTTGACTGATGTGACGCGCTCGCAGAAGCGAGCCATTGTTTGGAGACGACAAATATTTCAGAGGTTGGGGCTGGGGGACGCAAAGCCGTTTCCTGCGTGGGTCTCGGCTAACAATGGTCAAAGAGTCGGCGGTTTGCGTCTGAGGAGGGATGCTGGAAGAATGGCGGGCGAAAAAAGTTTCAGCGACACAATGGGGAAGAGGCCTGTGGCGCAAAATCTTCGAGTAATTGACAACCCCCCTAAAAAAATGCTTATAACTGCCCATAGATTGAAGATGGTGGCAAAGCACTACTTTTGTCTGAAAGAAACTCCAATTCACTTCAACATAGTTCCCTGGCATCTCGGTAGATGCCAACGTAATAAATTTCTGGCTTTGGCCTGATGACAAAAGTGGCGAATACGGTTTTGAATCCCTCTCGTGGCCAAGGAACGGCGTTGAAGTGAGGAGAGGAGCTCCAATGAGTTAGAAAACCAAGTGTGGCCATCTTGTGGCATCTGTAGGCCATTACAAAGCTTTTTTGCGGACTTTGGCTCTTCGCGGCAGGACACGTTTCAAATTGAATGGAGAAGAACTCGACGTCACTGTTGTGTATTTGCACAGCTTCCGTTTGCGCTCCCTTGAAGTCCGACGTCCTCTGTTCCTTCCAGACAAATGCAGCGAATGCAACTGCGGCGCCGTCTGTAGAAGGGGAGAGCGGCAGAGGCGGACCACGGGGAGCGACGCCTTCGATTGGGCGCCATGTCCCTCGGCGCCTTCCGCCTCATGCAGACGCTGAAGAACTCGCCCGCCGCGCTGCGCCGTCGCTTCCGCCGCGACCGCACCGAGTCGCTGTCCCACGGCGACCCGCTCTTTAAGGTCCACTACCTCGGCACCGAGAAGATCTTCTCCCTGGACCGGGAGCAGGCGCGAGACGCCATCGGCCGGCTGCTGGCGGGCGTGGCCGGCGGCAAGAAGCTGAGTAAGGACCACGCCTTGGTGGTGCGACCCCGCTACGTGGAGGTCAAGGAGCTGAGCACGGGCCGGCAGCTCGCCAAGACGTACCTGCGGGACATCGCGTACTGCGCCGCCGACGCCGACCGCCCCAACGTCTTCCTGTACATCTGCAAGCACCACGGGCAGCAGCTGCAGTGCCGCGTGTTCTGGTGCGACCGGGCCGAGCGGGCGCGCGACATGACCGGCTGTCTGGCGCTCTCCTTCCAGCGGGCGCTGAGCGACTGGCAGCGGGACGGCTCGGCCACGCCGCCGCCGTCGCCGCCGAGCGCCGAGGAGTCCGCCGGCTCCCCCGCTGCCAAGAGCTCCACGCTTCCTGCCAGCCTGGGCAAAGGTAAGTGGTCTGTGCTTTGCTGCAGTCGTTCCCAAACACTGGGAATTTTGGCCCATTTATCCAATTTCATCAGATTAGTCCCAAAATCAGGTCAGGATTTTGTTTAACCACACACACTGCTACCTCGACTCACAACTGCCCCAGCGTAAGACTTTTTTCTTTTTTTTTTTGCAGTTTGCTTTGCATCACAAGCTTCTTCAATATGCTGCAGCTTAAGTAAAAAAAATAAAATAATAAATAAATAAAAAAGGGCAATTAGTGTGGGCAACGAGAGCCACGGTGGCCGATGCACTTTTAGCCGTTTATTGGACGATGGAACGAACTATCATACACACAAACACAAAAGGAGTGCTGCTGTAGCCCACAACTTACACCCAAAAGCTCACACGCAGACTGACCGATTCCAGCTGCTGACCTCTCACTGGGCCACGCCCATTAAAGGCACACATCCAACACTCGAATACTACAGTATTTACATTATTAAATGAGAACGTGTTTCAGTTGCAGATATTATTTTTGTATACTTGGGGTCACCATCCTCATATTCTACTGTAGTATCTGTGAGTATCTTGAGTGTGTGTGTATGGCTTAAAAAGGCGGGGCCTGGCCTGGTGAGTGTCAGCGAATGAGAGCGGCGCATTGGCGACCGGATGGCCACTAATTAGCAGCTGCGTCTTTTCTCATCCAGTTCACTGGAGGAAGAGGGGCTCCGTGTCCCGAAGCCCACTTCGAGCCATCACCAGACGAGGGTCCGCCTCTGACAACTGGAGCTGAGCCGACGCCGCCGCACCCCCCCCCCCCCCCCCCCCCCTCCGCACTGTATGCATCAGTGGGTCATGTGGCGTTTTTACAGCTTTAATATTCCGAACACTTGCGGCTTTGTGGACGCCGGGACACTGGGCAACGCCGCCACGGCCTCTCTACCCGTCTAGCAGTGTGCAGCGACGCCACAGTGAGATTTTCCCCTCCTCCACGTGAGCAGCATTTGCATCATGTCGCCAAGATTTACCTTTCCATGACAAAATAATGCTGAAGGTTCCACTCGTTTTTTTTTCTCCCTGAACATTTTTTTCACCGATGTCACGAAAGGAATTTTTGCTTTTGAATGTGATGTCTTTACAAAGAGCACACTCGAGTGCCTGCTTTTTTAAGTGTAATATGTACATTTCATGAAATATGTATTTTCTGGAGTATTAAAATGTTTTTATATACATTTGTTTATCCAAGTGTCGTCACATGGTCTCAGGCAAATATTAGATGATGAACGAGTCTGTTTCCTTCAAATGTTACATTTGGCCTGCGGTGTGTGTGAAGGGTTGACGCCAGGGGCAAAAATGTTTCTAAAAGGGTCTTTTTACTCTCAGTCATGTGACAAGTTTCCCGGAGTCGTAAAGCATCTTATAACTACTTTTGATGCCTAGAATAGGGCTGGGCGATATAGCCTTAAAATGCCCCCCCCCCCCCGAAACTCCAATTTGTGATCTTACTGTAGTTGCTTTTGTTGCCCTTTGCACAGAGAAAAACAAAAAATTATTCCAAACAAGTTTTGCTTTTTTAATTTTTTTGGGGGTCCTTCTTGGGATCGGCTTTATTACTCCTGATGCAAAACAAGCTTTGAAACAGTTTTTTTCCTGGACCATTAACTCATTGACTCTCAGCCGTTTCCAAACCAGAGTTGGCATTTTGACTCCTCTTTCAAGACCCACAGAATATTGTTCTGTGACAATATAAGCACCAAACATGCCAAAAGAAAGAGAATACTCTCTTCTTACACCAAGAAAAAAGTTTATTTAAAAAAAAACAAAAAAAACTTTTCTGCTCTTTAGTAATCCCAGTAGAACATGGGTTGGGTCCACCAAAAACACCGGTTTCTCGCCAAAAAGCTTTTTGTGAAATTGTCATGTGTCACTCCATACAGGCGGGGCTGGGGATTGAACCCCGGTCCTCAGAACTCTTAAGCAGTTGACCGCCGTGCCGCCTTTATGAAACCTCAAACTATAAAACAAATGGCTTTTGATGTCAGTTTATCAACAGATTTAGATCTTAGAAACACTAGCAAAGCTGACTAGATGGCTCCAGTTGAATGTCATTGGCTTTGTTACATTGCATTCATCTTTTCTCATGGCTGCGACGCACTTTCTACCACCTACTGTGACGCATACTGTTTGTACCATACATCTCCGTACTCTGTTCTCGTGTGAGGTGCCTAAACTTGTGCAACGCGTTGGCATTTCTCTCCCTCATTACAAGTCGAGTCGCTGCCTCATCTTTGTCGTCCACTCAAAAAGTGTGCTGATCTTGAATACAAAGCGATGCAACGCCGCCATCTACAGGATCTGTTTTGTCACGTCAGTGGTTTAAAAACCTGAATTTCACAGAACGGGTGTGGAAGAGGGGCTCGCCCAGCTTATCTGATGATCAATGTACTTGACAAAGATGGACGTCGGTGGCAGTAAATATGATGAATATATATGTACGTTCACAACTGTGAATGAGTTAGTCGCTGGAGAGGTCCGAAAAGTTGCTAAATACAGCCACTTATTTATTTTTTAGCCTTGTTAAGCGTGAGCAGGGCACATCAACGGGGGTGCACTTTGAGCTGCCCCAAAAACAATAAATAAATAGATAAAATCAACGAGCGGCGAGATGCTTGACATAAGCGCTTTTCAAGTGAGTTCATGGAACATGTTTACGGTCAATCCTCGACAGAAGGGTCCGGCTCGGCGGGCGTCTTTTTAAGCCGCTGAAGCTCCAGGAGGGTTTGGACGTGGAGACGCCTCAGAGGCTTCACCTCCTCCAGCACTGCAGGGGAACAATATGTTACAGACTTATTTCGAAAATAAGTGAATTTTTGAAAATGTGTTGCCTATTATTTTTTCAGTAAATTTGTATACATTTGTAAAAAAATTCCTGTTTTTTCATGTTGTCAGTATGGGATGCTGTGTGTAGAATTCTAAGGAAAATTTGGAATTTATCCTATGTTGTAATGTAGCTGTAACATAAGAAAACGCGAACTAAGCGAAGCGCTGCGCTGACTTTCTGGATCCATCGTACCTTTGTCGTAGTGTAACTCGTCGCGGTTGCCGCAGACGGCGTACGTCTCCAGGAAGTTGAGGAGCGCTCCGGTGGCGAGGAAGCGCTCCGGCACGGGAAGGCTTCGGATGTAGCGCATGTCCAGAGCGAATGGGTTGGAGGGGAAGGGCACCGTGCACACACTCACCAGCTCGCTGACCACGTCCCACACGCGAATACCTGCATAAAAAGAAACCCCAGCGAGTTTTCATCTTTGAAGAACTTTCTCCATTTGATTTCCATACCTCCAGTTTGCCAGTCTGTGATGGACTTGAGCTTCATGGGCGTGTCCCTGACCACGGAGTCCGTGCCTCGGATGCTGACCAGGCGCTCGTGGTTGGAGCGAATCCAAGCGTGAGGCCGCCCGTACTTCACGTAGCCGGCCAGTAAAAACAGGGTGCAGTTCACCTCCTGGAGATTTTCGGGGACCAAAAATTGACTAATTACAAATAATGTACATTTGTTCATCTACTTATGTTATTGACGTGCAGACAGAAAAACAAAAAAAGATTTTCTTCCACCAAATGGCAGAAGACACAATTAACCCAGTGATTGTCAACGGGTGGGTTGGGACCCAGAAGTGGGTATATTGAGGTCGCACTTTCCGAAAAACAATACAAACTAATGGTGTCGCACTATTTTGTGCAACTAATTTTTCTACATTCAGTTGTCATGTTCCTTTTCACTTTCTTAAGAAGGCTGTCTGAAAGGCACGCGCAACATGTAAGAATGTGAAGTTATGTTAAAAATGTTTTCAAAGGCTATTCTTGAACAAATCTTTTTCTTTATTGTTCACGTGTATCAAAGTGGGAAAGTGCGGATCCCAGGGTGACGACCAGAGGGAGAAGGCCTGGAACGTGGTGTGGAAAAACATCTCTTACAGGCACTGCCATCTCTCGCTCGCTGGGGGAGGCTGGCAGTAGATGCTCCTCGCTGCTGGGGTCCCTGAGGGCAACATAAGAAGTACTCAGGTCACACAAGATCCAAATCGGTCCAATCAGCAGAGCAGGTGGGAATGAACGCACTCGCCTGGCAGCGCACGTGCGCGTCGGAGAGGCCGGCGCCGGCTGTGACGGCTCTCCGGACAGAGGGGAGCCGGCCCGGCTGGCCAGGCTGGGGGAGCTGCTGCTGGACGCGGAACTATCGCTGCTACTGCTGCTGGATCCGCCGCTGGCGGAGGCTCTCGACACGGCGAAGCCCGGGGAGCGCCAGCCCTGATCGGTAAGTAAAATGATTTATTATATATGACATTCACTGAAGTTTATGTAAGGACAACCTGTCAATTTTGGTCTCCTAGCAGCGTCCAACATGCATTTATTGTAGACTGGTAAAGAAGTCTGACCAGATCTTCATTGACAACAGTCAGCAGCAGCTCCTCTTTTCCTCTCAACCAAGGCTGGAAGTACTTAAAACCCTAGGAGGGAACGAGCAAAACTGTCTCAGTGTTTCATCTTCCGTTAATCTGCAAACAGTGTCCCACATTTGAAGTGATCGCACCTGTAAAGAACCCAGTAAAGCCAGGTCAGCTAAAAAGTGCTGCAGCTTCCGCCACTGCTCCCTCTCTCGTTTCTGCACACAGAAAAAATATAATGTGTCACTTCAAGTTACTTTGCTGCGTCTGTAGTTTCAAAACTGGGTGTAAAAATTCTGACTTTTCTCTAGGCTAACTGCTTCAAAACGAAGCTTTATTGAACAATATTTTGGTAACAATATACACAGCCAAAGGACGAGATGTCATTGATGTAACAGATACAATATAACAAGTCTTTGTGCTGTGCTGACCTTGGTAAATTAGCAATTAACCATATTTTGTCTTAAAATGTGTTGTAGTCAAAGGTTGCAACAACGTTCCAAATACCGTTCCAATATGGCGGTCAAACAACGCATGCGCAGTAACGTGTTGTTGGCTGCTAGGCACTGTAGCTTAACCACAGCCTGCCTTTGTGTTTCTCCACAAGCGGTCATATAACGAGAAACATGCCAAGGTAAAGAAAAAAAAATACCCGCAGCAAAATGTATGAAAATAAAGGCGACGTTTAAGCTGCTCGAGTATCCTAGGAACGGACGCTCGCTCCATTAATTCGCCCATGAGACTATTTACTTAAAAACGCAGTAATACATGCTTCAGAGTTATAAATAGCATTTGGGGGCGGTGGAAAAAAAAACAACACTCGTAAGACTTACACTGGTCATCATTCGTATTTTAGCACTGCAGGTGTTGGCTGTTTGCAGCTTCCGGTGTTGCCTTTAAGTCAGTAGCGCCCCTAGAGGCCATGATGGAAACGTCATCGTTCTGCAGCACTGTACAGTATTCTTTCTTGCGCTTTGTAAGTAAAATGTTATCCACGTACTTATTATTACTGTTGAAAATTAGTGATATTGATAATTATTTGATATAACATTATTCATATTTATAATAAAGTAAGAAACACCAACTTTATTCTATGAGCCTCTGCAGCAATTGAAGCGTGAATGCAAACTCATCATACAATATGTCCTTAAAAAAAAAAATCGTGGCAGTGAGGTGAAGCAAAAAATTTAATATTCTTAAAAAAAAAAAAAAAGAGGAAAACTACACAGAAGACGACTTAAAGATTCCTGGAGTCAAAGGAAACAAAGAAGGTTCGTATTTCTTTGGCTGAAATGGTCACTGAGAAAGGATCGTCTCCAAACCGCCTGCGGCTTTTCTTCTCTGTAACGAAGCAAATGGAGGGAACATTTAGGAAGTGTGAATATGAAACATCCAGTGTCAAAACAAAAGTCTTACTCCCGGCTTTGCCATCTGCAGTTTTCCACATCCACCTCTGCAGGCTGCCTACATCCCAGGTTCCTGTCAGGGAACGCTCCTCGATGGCCGACACCTCCCCCATGCCCCACAGCACATCCTGTGCGCACAGGTAAATGACTAACATTTCACCCTTTATGAATAATACTTCCGAGGACGATTGTAATGCAGCGTATCTCCACCTTCAAGTTGATGGTGACGGGCTTTGAAAGCTCGGGGTCTTCTCCTTCCTCAAACAGATGCATGATTCTCAACAGGACGCGGTCGTAGTCCGGCTCGGGCTGCGCATTTTCACCTGAGTGCGCGTGAGCAGAGTTGTTCGCGCGCGCTCTAAACTCAGTGATCTTGGCGCAGCTGACCTGAGTGGACGCTGTAGTTCCAGCCAGGGATGCTGAGGGTGAGCAGGTGCAGGTTGGGCGGCAGCACCACGGCACTGGCGCGAGGACTTCCTTCGTGCGCCTTCTCCGTCCAGTGCATCTCTAAGACCAATGTGGTGAAAATGAGCCATTTCCTCCTGGACAAGCGAAACAGGACCTCTTCCTCTGAGTAGTTTGTTGCAAAGTTGGGCGTGTGCCCTCACGTGGCAGGTCGATGGGCACGACGACAGGTCTGTGCTGTAGCTCTATCGCCTCCCTCTGGTAAATCTTAGAGGCGACACCCTTGGAGGCCAGCATCATTCGCAACGTGGGGCGGACCACCGAGCTGTCGTTGAGGGTCAGGTTGTAACCGAGGTTCCAGGGCAGGTTGTTCCACAGACGCCTGTGGAGCATGACCTGGGGAGAAAAGACCAAACAAGGGGGAAGTTACGCGTCTTTAGTTTTTCCGGCGTCCACGGGGACTGGACGTCTACCTCCAGCTGTCCGCTGGCTTGGCTGGACACGCCGTGGGCTCGGTCGCCGACCAGCACCAGCCGGCTGAGTCCGTCCTCGATGTAGGCCGTGCGAACCATGGGGAAATAATTCTGCAAAATTGGCAATATGTGCATGATGAGATCAACTGAACAGTTTGTGTTCAAATACGTTTACAACGTGTTTAAAAAAGTCTTGTTTACATGCATTAAAATGTGAGGGAGGGGTAAAACTATAAATATGGTCTCCATAGCACAGATTTTAAATTTTCTTTTAACCTGGCCTCTGTTATTTTGCTTAGGCCTAAGCAATCAACGTATTACCCCGTACTTTGGCCCCATCTTGTGGCATCTTCCTGCCAAGGAACCATGCGTTGAGGAATTTCATTTAAATAATAATCGTACTTTGCCACCATCTTGGTGTCAAGGAAAGGACCTATGTTGAAGTGAGTTAAGGACTTTCATCGAGAGAAAAAACAGTTTTGTTGACATCTATAGGCAGTTATAAAGCTTTTGTAAACCGGGGGCTTCGATCACTGGTTGATTTTTGCTTTTCGCGGCAGCGTACGGTTTCATCCCCGGCTTTTTTCGAAATGTGGCGCAAGTACGTTCACTGGAACCTACTCGGGCTATCGTGTTGTTTGCAAACTCTTTGCGTGTCCTCTTCATCATCTGGTAGCCGTTGTCGTCAGTGTACAGCGTCCGCCCGCTCTTCAAAGACGAGCCGGTCCTCAGGACCACCTCGGCGTTGACGGCAAGCGGCCCCAGCGAGTACGCCTGCTCCAGCCCGTGACACCGCACTTTGCTCCCGAAGCATTCTGGGACGCGTGTGACAATGGAGAAGACGTAGTCCTCATCGCTTTCTTTTCTAGACGCAAGAGGCGAGACGGTTTGAAAGTGATTGGATGAGCAACTTGGGAGAAAAAGGCCGTTGCTTCTACCCACCTGTAGAAGTACTGCCTGATCTCGGTGACAATTTCACCAGGGATGATCTCCATTCGCACCGCCTCGTACGCCCGCACAGCTGAAGCGTTGGCGCTGAAGATGTAGTTGTCCGAGATGGGCCCTGCTTTCACGTCACCGTTGGCACGGTACTCCCAAAAATCCTGAGTCACCCGTACTCTTCTTTTGTCCTGCCTGCCGGAGACACACGAGAGGGCGCGTCGGAGGAAGAGCGATTCGTTGAACAGAGCGAGTGGCTTACAGATGTGTGATGCTGTGAAGTAAATTGGTGTCCTGGTCAATCATGAGCTGGTAACAGTCGCTCAGAACCGGGAGGAGCCTCCTGCCCACGTTCCTCCAATCCCGGACGCTGCGCCTTTCGAAAGGAACCGCTCTGGCTTCGAATGCGCCGCCACACTTGGGCCTCCACGGGCACGGCTTCTCTGAGAACTTCATCAAGTACTTCCTGTGCTGAAGACCTCCCAGTTCGGCCAGGATGAACAGGTCATAGGTGACATTGGACGAGGCAGATCTTTGGATCTGTGACAAACACCAGATTGATCCTTAAATGGAAAGAAAGACTCTTGGAAAAAGAACAAATATATCCTTAAATGGCGCACGAACGCAAACATGCTGTCATCTACCTGCGTGGGTACGGGTTGTCTCGACTCATCAAAGACACTCGCGCATGGGAAGTTTGCGGTGACGTTGACGACAGTTGAGATGTTCCAGGCCAACGGGTTGTAAACAATAAGGTGTCGTTCCAAAGCCTGGTGAGCATCTGCTAATATCAAATAATTGACTTAAACCCCCCGTTATTTCTCAAACTAAAAAGAAAACCACGAGACCTTTTTCGTGGCTGCTGAGGATGTCGATGTTGTGTGGCAGCAAGAAGATGGCCGCCAGAAGCTCCTCCCCGCCCATCATGGCCCGTGTGAGATGCTGCAGGTACATGTCTGCCACTTTCGGAGACTCCGTGCCAGTGATGCCGTCGTGGTGCTGGACCTAAAAACAAATCATTTAGATATATCCCACACTCGGATACACGACTTCAATAAATTGGGCGTTCAGGTGACAGTACCTCACAAAAGTACCCCCCCCCAGATATACAAAATTCTTGTTTTACGATCCTCAGAAAGTTCTTTGCCATGATCACATTAGTGTCTGTGTATTGAGCTTTTGAGGGGACAGTAAATGTACACGTTTATACAAGCTGTGCACCGACCACTTGACATCGTAGCAAAATGTTGTTTCTCCAGTGTTGTCCCATGAAACGTTGTGATCCAATATGTCGAAAAATGTGACATGCACGATATGCATCGCGCTCCAATCTACCTCGGAGACGGCCCAGCGTAGAGCTCTTAGCTTAGCAAGCGCCCAGTCTTTAGCGACAGGTCCGTCTGGATACTTGATACGGTACAGCGTGAAGAGAGTCTCCGCCGCGTGAAGTTGGGCGCTGGCTCGCCGCGCCACGCCTTTTAGGATGTTTCTAGAAGCGTAAAAGCCTGTCCACGCCTGGTGGGAGTCTACCAAAACAAGACAAGTAATCCATTTGGACAAAAGCATTATGTCCTCAGATGATGACATAATGTCCAAAAATGTCAACAATCACTGACGCTTATTAAAGTAATGTCCTATTTTGTTTGCTACCTGTAGAATAGGGCAGAAAGTCTTCGCTGTCACGCACATCCCAGACAAGTTGCGCATTGTGTACTGCTTGGAAGTATTCGCTAAGTGTGGCATACTGGACCGTGACCCCGAAGTCTTTACTGTTCTGGTTGATATAGTCCATCAATGGGTCCATGTTGGCAAACTGCACCGACGAGTTGTAGAACTGTTTGTCGCAGCCCTGAAACGCAATCCGACGGCTCGTCTGTTAGTTTGACGTGGCAAAAATGTTCCGCCTTCACAGAACAAAAAGTGTCGCGTTCTCGTCACCCATGGCCACAGAACGTGGTTGGTCCGGAACCAGCCGGCCCTCTGCTTGATGTTATCCACCATGGTGCTGGCATAAGCGTGCAGCGTCTGCTTGGTGACGGGCAAACTCATGTTGGGGTACACGCCATCCTTTGGGGGATCGGGGAACATGGCCACGCCGTTCCAGTAGAAGCCTGACCTGAGAAGCGGGCCCGAATGTTAATCCGAATAGTACAGTGAATCCAAGTTTGTCGCGGGGATGTGTTGCAGAAAAACCTCACATTCGCTGTTTAGTATTTAAAGTGCTCTGTGCTGTGACTACCCCTAGGCGGCAGTAATGCCCACGGTATCGCCGTTGTCATGGTGAGAGGGAATGGAAATAAAGCGCTCTCAGTAGGACAGACGCACAACTCTGTCCGTCCCGAAACATATCCAGGAGTTTTATGTACTGCTGAATGGTCAGGATCGTCCTCTACTGAGAATGAGTGATGTGACCTGCAGCCAATCAGAGCCCGAGGGAATGATCGTCCCGTGAGACTGCTCAAAGTCCATGCAAAGTAGAAAATTGACACATCACGGAGAAGTGTTGTTAACAACGCTGACAAATTTGAATGATCACAAAATAAATAAAAAACATTAAAAAATAATAATAATCATCGCCAAATATATCAAATAAGGCTTCAAAATCATGAAAAACGAAGCCGATCTTGCTGCGGTCAAGCGCTGTGGCTGTGTCCCCTGAATGCGCTGACCATACCCGGCTCACTTACATCAACAACGCTGCCGTAGGTGAACTGTGATAAAGCGGGGAACACTGTTTTGTGCTAGTAATGAGGAAACATCACCTGTTGGAGAATGGCAGGTAAGATGGCGTGCAGTAGCTGAACTGGTCCATGGTGTGAGTGAAGATCTGCTGTTGCTCTTGCAAAGAGGCCGAACCTCTCCACACAAATTGCAATTTCTGTTTCACAAGCCAAGAAAAAGGTTTTGATGCATCACGGTGGTTACAAGTGGCAGTGCTGGGACCTTCGTCTTCTGCATGGCGTCTTTGAGGTCGTAGTCGACGCGCGAGATGAGATGAGCGTCGAACCCGGACAGGGCGAAGAGCACCGGCGTGGCGGCGGAGGCTCCGAACGGGTCGACGCCCCACGAGAAGCGAGGACGCACGCCGAACGTCTGGAAGATGAAGCCGTGGCCCTCTGGAATCACAAGCGCGCAAAGTCATTGCCGCTTATGTGCGACGTGGCGGCAAACGGTAGCGACGCTACCTGTCATTTGCAACAGCAAGTCATCGATATCCGTGACAGCTTCGTCGGGCATCACTTGGCCACCCAGGACGAACTCGAGTCGGCCTTCTTTCACCAGCTGCAGAACCTGGACAGGAAGACAAGCCGGCCTGGGTTGTTATGTTGAGGTTTCGCTGCATGCTCTGGGTGCATTAGGACAGCGTGCACTTTTGCCTCCTCTTCCCATTGTAAATTACTTTTGTTTGCAATGAACCAACAAAGCAACACATAATATTACAGCGAGGTGAGTAATTTAGTAGTGCAACCGTATATTGGCATTTCCATGAATTGTGCCGGGGTCGTACTTGCTTCTTTTGGGAGACCGAAGCCACATCATCCCACCACAGTCGAAAGAATTCCTGTTCCACAGCGATGAACCTGCGATTTTTATCCTTGGAAAGCTCCTCCGTCACACTGGTGTACACGTTGGCTGCATAGGCGTGCATACTCTCCTGCGGATATCACATTTGTATTCAAGTTGAGTGGAAAACCAACAAAAGACAGCGAAAAGATTACCTGGATAGTGTACACCCAGCCGACGTCCATGTGACTGTGCGGGATTACAAACGTCTGAATTGGCTCGTTTGCATATGTCAATACATTCGAGTACGAAATCAAGTAAAACATGACGGGTAAAAGTCGCATTTTTAAAACTACATTGATCGAACCGGCCACCAGTGCCAAACAAACCCCGACTTCCGTGTTAGTCTTGTGATACGTCATGTGACCGA
Source organism: Phyllopteryx taeniolatus (assembly GCF_024500385.1). Classification (NCBI taxonomy): domain Eukaryota; kingdom Metazoa; phylum Chordata; class Actinopteri; order Syngnathiformes; family Syngnathidae; genus Phyllopteryx; species Phyllopteryx taeniolatus. The sequence continues at coordinate 2,196,795 of NC_084524.1, read as the reverse complement.
CTACGGAAACACCGAAGGGGGAAAATACACAGCCAATTTGCATTCGCTTACCTTTGAACCCGGAACCATTTACTCAAACACATTTGGAGGTGAAATTCTTCCAAACGCCAAACGGTAAAGAGTGATGTCCAAAAACAGGAAAATAGCTTTCATATTTGGAGGGTTTGTAACGGCAGTTGCCGCTGCGTTTTACCCCATTTTCTTCTACCCGCTCGCCCACAAAAACGAATACAGTAAGTGGCTGACAATTAGCAAATTTGTGTCGTGCCTTAGCTTTAAACATCCCTGCCACGTTCAGCTAACACTCTTCGAGGCATTCTAATGGCTAAAAGTTGGTCATTGTTAATGAGTTTCGGCCAGGACTGTTCTTTCCTCATGCCTTTTCTCAATATTGTGGGTTACTTTTAGCTACAGGCTAGTTCTCTTGACAGGTGGGCATGATTAACACGTGAATTGGTCCAAACGTGCGTGAATTAACTGTGTACCCCCCCCCCCCCCCCTTCAGGAGAATTCCAGAAGATGAACCGGGCAGGAATCGAGCAGGCTGACGTACAGCCCGTTGGTAAGCTCCCAGGGTGACACCATTTGTGGTATTAATCAATTCTTTTTTTAACTAATTTACAATGTTAGGAAACGAGCCCTGAGACTAGTATGATAAAAAAAAAAACCTGTGAGTGATAGAGGCCTAAAAAGATTGTAATTCCCTGTAGATCCAACAAGATGGCAGCAGGGCAATACCTTTGTCTAAATGAAACTCGGGAGGCTGAGAGAGAATGATAGGACAGAAGGATTGTAACAGGGGCAAGGAAGCAGTGTGTCCTATATTGATTGTATTAGCTATAACAAAGTTACTGTGAATATCAGTATTCATGGTACAAGTACAACTTAATTAATTGAAGCAGTAAAATGTACAATTGTCCCCTGGGTTAGACCAGTCTGTCAAAGGGAGGGGGGGTGATAGAAATTGCATGCACCAGGTTGTTCAAGCAATGAATAACAGAAACGTGAAAACTGTGTAACTTGAAACCATGTTAAAATAATTAACACAATCATGTTATTTTAGAGCTTATCGTTTTTTTTTTTGTCCGCCCCCCCCGAAGGTGTGAAGATCTGGTCTGATCCATTCAAGAAGTGATTCCCGATGGACTGAGCTGGAGAGTGCTTGGCGTGTGAGTGAGCCAAGGATTTGACATTGTATTAATTTGTTGCGTTCAAGGGGACATGCTATGCTAAAGTAACTTTTTAATGGGGCTGGTGTAAGAGTGGTTAGCACTTCTGCCTCACAGAAATTAGGTTCAGGGTTCGACTCCCGTGTGGAGTTTGCACTTGTTTGTGTGTGTTTTCGCCGGGTTCCTCCCGCGTTCCGAATGTTAGGTTCATTGAAGACTCTAAATTGTCCAGAGGTCTGAATGTAAGCCTCCATGCAGAGATTCTCCGACATGACTTGGAAGCTTGGCCGGGTGAAGATTAAGAGCCACTGTCAAGCCACTCCACTGTCTGAAACACAACTATTTATTGTTTGTATACAAATAGTTTGGTCTCTGGAGTGCGTGTCCATCCATCAGGTATGAAATTAAACAACCAAGTAAATCTTTTGTTATCTGCCTATTTCTGAAAATCTGTGGGACAAATTTACATAATGCCGCCCCCACAATGAGTTTCTGCGGCCATGACTTGGAAGCTAGGCTGGGCGAAGATCCAGAGGCCACTTTCAAGCCACGGCCAGACCTCACTGCGTGTCGGGAAAACTTGTCACGTCAAAGCCAAAAGGTAAGCAGAGCTGCATCTATTTTGTTGTACGCACGCATTAGCGTTAGCTTCTTATTAGTGACATGGTGGGCTGGTGTATTTGTGTTTGATGATATGTCGGCTGCGTGCGCCAGATACACAGATCCGCACACTCATTGACAATTTATTTATTTTATATTTCATTTTATTTTTTATTTTTTGAAGTGCTGCCTCCACGAAGGAAAATGCAATCCAAGATGTGTTTTTCAGGGTACAAAAAAAGTATTTGCCACCTTTTCTTTAATGTAATTTTTGAAAAAAGTGTCTTTTTTGTTATTAGTTGCTATAAAATAATCGAATTATATATTTAAAACTGCTTTTTAAATTAAAAAAGAAAATAAGTAACCACTTTAATCTTTGTCATTCTTAAAATTATATTTCTAAAAAATAAAGAAAATATTGAAAAACATAGCTTATGTCAAATTATTTTGTTAGCTAGCAATAATAATAATGATATATAATACATTTTAAAATCTCTGTACAATGTTTTTCAGATTATTTTTTTTTTCTTAGATTAAAATGTCATTACAAAGCCTCAATAGGGCAACAGTTGCTGCTGCTTGACATTTTTTTTGTTATTGGGGGCTCCACTCTAGTGAGCAAGTGTCCAATAATCATCTTATATTATTCATCCATTTAATTATATTTTTTCTAGTTTAGTTTGGTAGTGATGTTTTCTCTTCATACCACTAGAGAGCGCCCGCGTGCCACTTGTGGTACTAGTAACACATTGAACCTCGCTGATCAAGTGGTTTAACTGGTGATGAGGCATGGACGCTTGTCCTATTTTGTCCACGTGGGGGAGCTCTTCTGCTGCTTGGCGATTTTCTGTTGGGGTGGTGGGCTCCACTCTGGTGTGGTGAGCAATTACTATAAATAATGAAGTTATTGCATTATCTGTTTTTGTGATTATTTTTGAGAAAAATGAGCAGTTGAGTTATGTGAGGTATATCTAAAAAAAAAAAAGGGACCTGAAGACATCATGTAGGCTCAAAAGATGTTCCTTGGTATTCCTAGTGTGACTAAAAGCAGAGAAATTCCAAAAGTGCCCCTTCCCTCCCCCCCTTTCTGCTTTTGTGGTTTCCTGACATTGAGCAGCATCCCTCGGAGGAAAGATGGATCCGAGAGAGATGAAGAAAGAGCTCAAGCATGTGTTTATGTTCCTTCGTGCACTTCCATCTTTCCATGTAGCCTGTACTTTGGGACTCTCTGGCCCGTCGCCAGGCGAAGGAGAAGGGCCGCTCGCTCTCCTCCTCGATCGACAAACAGCCCCATTGTTTATGCGAGCGTGTTATTGTTGGGCCGAGCTCCGAAATGAGAGAAAACTCCAGAGCCTGGCCTGAAAATTCCTCTCATTCCCCCGCTGGTGTTTTCCAGATTCCTCAAGCGACGGCTCCCGCGAGCCGAGGGGGAAATTGAAGCGAGCGGCCAAAGGAAGGGAAGCGCATTCTTGAGGCGACGCGTCACCTATGCGCAGTGTACAGCCGCACGCTCTGTGTTGCCTTCATGGCCTCGCCAGGCTATGCAGCGCTTCGTGTCGGATGACGTCTCGCTATTTGCTCCGCTAGCAATATTTGTTGTTTTCCGGATAGGATAAACAATATATCGCTGCCGTCGGGTCGAAACCTCCGATGCCAGATTTGGTCGAGTTCATATTTTTTCACAAATGGATATTGATCAGTCCCCACGTGGGTATGTTATTTTGACAAATTATTGACCAATGTAGTGTTGAAAATGGCTTGCTCTCATTAATGGATCAACAAACATGTAGGTTTTGTTTTTGTTTGTTTCCTGATGAGAGATGCAAGGTTTCCACCATAGGCCAGCAATATGCCTGTGAGTGTTGTTGTACTGTCTGTCTACACGTGTTGCTGCTCCGTTTCTGTTCAAAAACCAGTTTTGTAGCGTGTGCATCCGTGACGCAACACGACAGTATACGTCAACCAGGAGTGGCAAGCACTTGGCCTCCTTTTTGAAGCATTTGTTCATTGTCTGGCAAACTGCTGCCCGTCGTGAAGTTCACTGGTGCTTGTAGCTCAAATTGTTGCTGGCAACTCAAGACAGTAAGTCTGCCGAGAGTTGGCTCGTAATCCGAAAAACTAAATTGGGGTACCTGTGTCTTTAGTTAACTTCAGTAGTGTTCAATAGTTAAAGATCTGCATGTTGGCTAAACGTTTTAGTCATGAAATGTGGTGGAGTTGAAGTTGCCAGAAATCTAAATAGTGTAGGACAGATACATGAACATTTGTAAATGAGATGGTTCGTGAACAGCGTAGCAGTTTGGCTATTCCGATCGCCACGAGTCTTTAAAGATTCCTACCAGCTGCGGTGAGGAACGAGGGCAGCGGCACTTCATTCATCAGAGAAGTTGTACGATACGACGCGCACCAACATGGCGACACTTGCATAGCTTCACTGCACTGAAAGCAAAACTTGTATCTTTACGTCACTGACAGCCGTATGGATGCTAGCACTGTGTGTGGAAATATTTGATCAAATATAAGCTTGGTAGTGCGGTGACTTGCAACATAATGCAAGTCTTTCCCAAAATACAATAAAAGCGCAAGTTAAATAGAAACAAATGCTCAATTTATTTTTAGCCTGGCTGATAAAAAATATGAATGACGTCATCGAGTAATCAACTTCGACTCGACTTTCATCAGAGAAATCTTCAATCCTTCAAGCCCTAAAGGTGATCAACGTCGCTAGTCGCTTTTTGGAAATCTATTCGCTCGAGAGGTCAGAAAAGTGGCTAAAAATAGCGACCAAATGGTCCACTCTGTTTGCAGCCATGTTGCTCATGGAAGCGGTGCACATCAGCGGGGATGTACTTTGAACGAGTGAAGGCAAAAAAAAAAAAAACATTCTGACAAACTCGAACTGTGAGGACACGTGCTGCTTTTTGTTTGTTTGCCTGTTTATGGGCTGCTTTTGGCTCCCGACACCACTGACTGACGTCCATCTTGTAATTTTTGCATGAACGTCCTGCGTTTTCACAACAGTTCAGCTTGTAATTAGCGTCACTCTTCACGGGATGCTATTGTCCAGCTGGAAGCGGCTCACTTAGGTCGTCCGATGTTCATTCATCTCGCGTGTTTGTCAGTGTTTTCATCTGGTTTTGGGCTGAAAAAAAACAAAATCTGCGAGGGGAAGAGGGGTGCGTAGCTTAAAAAGTTTGGCTGTGGTTGAGCAACCTCCAAATGAGGTGAGCAGGAAACTGTCGACCGCGGCGTCGAGGTTGCCAGGATCCTGTCGCACGCGGGCCTGCGGCTGCATTGGAGCCGTGCAGGAAATGTTTAAGCAATTAGCCCCTGAGTTTAAAGTGCTGGAAAGGAGTTCTTATTTCCTCCATCTTTCTTAAATGTTTTATTTTTTATTTTTTTCGCTGCAGAGGAAAATCTTTGTTATGCACAGACCTCATCTTTCCAGTCTTGGAGCCTGTTCCACTGCAGGAGCAAAAGGACACTTGAATTGTTTTTCATTCTTCTTTGAATTTGAAATGGAGGCACGCACGTTCCCAATGTTATGCATTTGGTCCGCTAGCGCAGTTGTTGTAACTGTGGTCTGTGAGCTGCAACTTGTAATTTGCTATAAATTATTTATATTTCCAAAAGTTCTACATATAGGGACTGGTGTGCCAATAAAACAAATTGAAGAGTTGAAATGCAAAAGCAGACATCTTCATTTTTTTTTTTTGTGACTTGAGTAAAATGACTCCCAAAGAAACCCGACACGGACGCCTCACGGAGCATTATTGGATCAATTTCTCGCCGGAATTTTCCGACACGGATCTGTAACCGAAAGTGGCTCGTTCGTTCCATTCGGAGGACAAACCACGTGTGTTCCAGGGAGGAACCGGCCCAAAATGAGTTTCGGCCATTTTATTTCGGAATCATTGGGACGGTGGACTAGCGATCGCAAAGATGGTCGTTTTGGCTTGCGGGCTTGAGAAGGAAAGCCAAACGTGTACTTGTGGCTTGTGGAGTCCTGATGCACTTTACTGCGCGTCTGACTCGCTTCCACTAGCTGGCGTGCAGCTCGCTCCTAATTTTCTATCCCGATTATTATTTGAAAAAAAGGCCCATGTTAAGGACCGTCTTCTTCTGCTGCTTTTTTTTTTGCTTGTGCTGTTTCTTCAGTGTCTTCAGCTTTTGTTTCTGCAGCTTATGTTTCTTGTTCTTCTGCTTCTTTTTTCTTCTTCCTCTTAAGCATCTTCTTCTGTCTTTTTTCTTCTGCTTTTCTTTGAATGCTTCTTCTGCTGCTGCTGTTGCTTCTTTGGAAAAAAATCCTCTTCTGTTTCGTCTGCTTTTTCTGTTGCTTCTTTTGCTTTTTTTTCCCCCACGTTTGCAATTACTACTACTGTGTTGTCCTCTTTTGCCGTTTGCTTCTTCTGCTGCTACTTTACCCCCCCCCCCCCCCCCCCCCTGCTTTCATTTGGAAAAATGTCAGTGTAGGAACTTCCACACCAAATCATCCAGCCGTGGACTTCTATGACACGCAGTGATAGATTTCCAGGCCGAGATGAGGCGCTGTGGGGGCGGTTGCGCCGCGTTTTGGGGACGGGGAGGTGGGGAGAAGCATCTGCCTAAATCAACTCGCAGCAACGCTGAGGAATTGAGCTCTGGAACGTGATGGTGTAACCAGAGCGTCTGTTTGGGAATAGTCCGAGGGATCTGCGCTCGCTCGGTTATCTGAAAGTCTCTCTCCCTCGCAATTTGAGGAGAGGGAGTACTCGCGCATGCGTGTGTGTAAAAGGGGGAAGTAGATGGCGCTTACAGGAGGACAAGGTCAGCAAAACAAGTCTCAGGAAACCTGATATCTATACCTCGCTGGCACCAACATAGACACTCGTTTCTTTCTTTCATTCTTTGGTGGCACTGTGCGGCCACAGCAGTGAAAAGAGAGAAATCTTTGCAATTGGTTGCACGTTTGGGCAAATACAGTATGAAGTATTCAGTTTCAGTGACTGGGAAAAAAAACAAGACAAATCGATAGTTAGTAGTACTAGGAAAGACCCCATCATGCTGCTCTTCTCTTTCGTCTGCATCTTCTGCTTCCATTTCTTCTTCTGCCTCCTGTGCTGCTTTGTCTTCCATTTCTTCATTTGATTGTTCTGCTTCTGCTGCTTCTTTGTTTTCTTCCTGCTGCTTCTGCTTATTTTTCTCGTGCTTCTTCTGGTTCATGTTCAACTCAGTCATTTGCTTCTTCCTCATCAGCTTCATTTTCTTTTTTCTGCTTCTTGGCGCCTTCTTTTTTGTGCTTCTGGTTCCTTGTCTGCTTTGTTTTTCTTATTCCACTTCTTCCTCTTTGCTCCATGAATTTTTATTTTATTTTTGTGCTTCTGCTTCCTCTTCTGCATTGTCTGCTGTTGCTGCAGCTTTTTCTTCTTCTGATTTCTTGAAGTTATTTTTCCTGAACCAAACCATTTCCCAGCCCTCATTCCGATCTGGCACAGTCATGATGCTCGCTTTTGCAGTGGCCTCAACACCTGCCAAAAAGAATTCGGCCTCTCCTTGTCACTTTGGTGCACGCTTCCTTCGTCTTAGCCCTTTTCCACCGGCCCCCAGAGGCCTTGCGACCCCCCCCCCCCCCCCCCCCCCGCACACGCTACTCCCATGCTTCTTCCCTCTTCATCTATCAATCAGTCTCACTTTGTGCCTCTCTGTCTCCAATTTATCGCCTCCCGTCTCCTGTCGTCCTGCTCCGGGATGGCCTGGAGTATGCAGATTGGCACAATGCCCGGATTGTTTTCAAAGCAGGATAATATTGTAGAGACATCCGACAATCAAGCCTTTACTGAATCTGATCGCGAATAGAAAGTGAGTCTCAAAATCAGCCCATATCAGTATGTGTGTACCTGGCTTAACATTTATGATGGTCATCCCCAACTGCTTTTGGACAGGGGAGGGCAAAATGACTCTTAACACGCCCCACACCACAGGATAATCATTCGGGATGATCTTTTAGAGCCTTTACTGGCTTGTATCGGAAGAGGGGAAACATTCTCAAATTCGTCCCGATTATCGGTGTGTGTTCCCCGCTTAATGGGATAAAAGGGCGTCTATTATTTGGACTTGACAAATGTGGTCCCTGCTACAGTAGTCACTGCTGGAAGGAGCGAGTGGTGAGCGGTCGCAGCTCTGTTCCGCAGATGTGCTACCAGAGATGTCGACGACGCTCGCTCACTTTTGTGGTTTTCCTCCAATGAGCTCACCCCCACTCTTAAAAATAACAGCGGTGACATCACATTTTTTTGGCCCAGCCAGCACGTCCACCCGCGGCCAAGCGGAAACAAAAGAGCTAGAGAAGATGGTGTGATTTAAGTTAAGGTTTCTTAATGGCCACTGCGAGGGGAAGGAGAGAGTGAGGCCGGATAGAGTGCAGACATATCCGCGTATAAATAGATATTCTGCGGGTGTCGTCAATGTCGGCCAATATTTGACTTTCATCATTGGATCTGCGGTCGGGTGTTGGGCGGCCCGCTGTCACGCATCAGTCACTACAGTGGACAGCAATTTAAAAAGCTTTTTCATTCTACATGCGTGAGTCTCAACGTCAGAATTGGGCATCAGTCACTACAGCCGATGTCAAAGTTTGCATCAGTCACTACAGTTAACAGCAAACCCAGAAGTTGCGCATCACTCACGACAGTGGGCAACTATTCAAAAGCTGATTTCTGTGCCTATGGAAGTAAATAGCTTTCGAATAGCTGTCTGCTGTAGTGTCTGATGTGCATTATTTTTACATATCGACGTGCACGGGTATAAACGAGGACCTGAGCGCCTTTATCGTTTAACCTTGAGAGGGTTAACGCCACCCTCTCCCTCCTTGAAGTGATGTCGGTTCAGAGATGGGTGGAGGCCATTTGGGGGGAGGATGAGGGGGATCCTATTTGTTTGTTTTGCCCTCCAGACGTGTCCGAGAGCAGATTAAGGGATTTGGCTTGGGGTGGGGTGGGGGGGGGGGGGGGGGTAGGCATACAGGGGGAGACTTGAGAACTCCTTCGCACGCCTGCTTGACAGTCACGCACAAGAAAAACACACACGTAGTGATATACTTCTCCCAGCCGTCTGATCTTGTCTCGTTTTAGCGCTAATCCAACCCCAAACGTAAGCACCCAGAGAATTAGGGTCCCAAAGGCAGGCGACTCTGGCACGCGAAAAAAAGCTTCCTCAAGAACAACTTTGCCAGACGTTTAGGCTTTAACAAATATGACATTTTTTAAAATATCTTTCAAATATTTTGAGGTTTAAATATTAGTTTTTTGCTTGCCTTAGTCCTTATTAATGCTGATAATTACACATTTAGATGTTTTCTTACAAAATAAAAACTTCAAATATAATTTCCTCTTGAATTTTTTGAAATGTATAAAAAAAATATCTTCAAACACATTTTTTTTCAAATATTTTCATAATTTTTTTGTAATATTTCCTGAATATATTTTGTTTGTTTTTGCTTGAGCAGCAGTCCTCGTGTGTTCAAATAAATAAAAAAAACAACAACAATAACAACACAACGCCAAGCTCAAATTCAAGCGCGGGTAGCCATACGCTGGTGTGGCTCTTTTGTAATGTATATCAAGTTCACTGGGGTCCTTTTCATCTGACAGCCCATTGTTTTGGTAGGGAGGCGTTCCACTCCCCTCGACACAGGAGCAGGTTGGCTGCCGATTGTTTTATGGAAATGCGCGCGGGCCTGACCGGGTGTCTGCCATGCGAGGCTTGAAGGGTGGGGAGACTGGCGTTTTGTGTTAGGGGAGGAAGGGGTGGTGGTTGGTTATGTGATGTGACGCCGACCCCGGCAAACGCCCCTGACCCTGAGCAGATGGTGAGGCAGGGTCTCTCTTCTGAGGCGGAATGAATCGCGTGTGCCGTGTCACTTTATTGTCTGCGCCCCCCTCATCCCTGCTCCCAAAAAAATAACCTCATCAAGATCCCCATCCACTGCAGTCCCTCTCTTACTCACCTTTGCTTAGACAAAGAAGAGACATCCGTTATTTGTCCCGCGCTGACCTATTTCCTTAACATGCTTGATTTGCTTAAAGAACCATGTCAAGAAGCAGTCAAAAACCATGTCAAGGACTATGTCAATGACCTGTTGACCAAGTCAAAAACCAAGTTAAGAACCAAGTCAAAACCAGTCAAGTTCGAAGTCAGGCTCAAGTTAAAATGTTAATCAGGGATAATCTTTAGACCTTAATCAAAAAACAGTTAAGAACCACTTAAAAACAAGTTAAGAACATGATCAAAAAACTGTCACGAACCTGTTCAGAATCAAGTCAAAACCTAGTCAGGAACCAATTTTAAAAAAGAAAAAAAAAAAAAGAAAAGCCAATCAAGAAACAAGTTAAAATAGCTGCAAAACCAAGTTAAACACTTCAAAAACCAACTAAAAACAAAGTAACAGACAAAGTAACAGACAAGAGCCAAGGTAAGAACCAAGTCAAAACCAGTCAAATGAGTAAAAAAACAAAACAAAAACAAGTTGAGAACCAAATCATACGATAGTCAATATCGACTTAAGCAAGTTAACAACCAATTTAAAACCAATCAAGAGCTTGTCTCTTGCTTTGGTTCTTGACTGGCTTTTGAGTTGGTTCTGACGTGGTTCTTAATTGTTGATTGGTTTTGACTTGGATCTTGACTTGTTTTTTTGAAATGGTTCCTGACTGGTCTTTTACTCGGTCCTTGACTGACTTTTAACTTGCTGCTTCACTTTGTTCTTGATTGGTTTTAACTTGTTCCTTAACTCGGTTCTCAACAGGTTCTTGTCTTGGTTCTTGATTGTTTCTGACTTGGTTTTATGAACTTGTGTTTTGAAGTGGTTCCCGACTGGTTCGCAGAGTGACTGGACTGTGCCTCGGAGCAACCAGTCGTGGCTTAAGGGCACCTTGGTGGTACTCCATCCAGCCGGCAACCGGTCCAGCCTCCACATGCCACGCCGGGTCTCTTTTTGTGTCCGGTTGGGGTCTCGAACCCCCCCACATGCGCGCGTCCAACGTCCTCCTTATTCAGTCACTCATTCATTCATTCACGTACGTCCATTCATGGCTCCTTTTACCCGCGCACTCATTCACAGCTTTGCCCACTCGCCGAGGCTTTATCGGGGGTACAATTAAGGCACCTGCATTTCTAAAGCCCCCCCGGAACCCCCACTCGTTGAATGCCCGCCGCCCCACTTCTTAACCGGTCCTTTTATCCACTTGCTCATGTGCGGAAGAACAGTTGCTGCCACTCCTTCCGCACAGAAAAGCCTTCCTTGGAAATCCATTTGTACGCCACTTTTTTGGCGACCGCCAGGATTTTTCTTGAAATAATGCATCGCATAAATATTTATAATTTGTGTGTGTGTGTGTATGTATATATGTGTGTGTGTGTGTGTGTGTATATATATATATATATATATATATATATATATATATATATATATATAAAAATATAAATTTTGTTTTAACTTGTTTTTTGGTGAAAAAAAAAAAGAAGTAATTTTCTCTTCATGTTTACAATGCATGGATGCCTGGACCGCATTTCATCCTTAATCGATCTCATAGTTGTGGGCTCATTTAGCTCAAAATGACACAAAATTCGCCCGGACACTTCGGTCAACGACGTAATTAGGACGCACCACATGGGAAGCCCACACCACTGGGACAAATTTCACGGCAAGCCATCCAGTCTGATTTCGGATTTCCCTTTTATCGCGTTCATCTCTCATTATCATTGTCAATTAAAATGAATGGATAAGCGGTAGAAGATGGATGCATGGATGGATGGAAATGCAATTAATCCGTTCCAGCCCCACCCCCAAAAAAGTGTTTTTTTTGTCATGTACTCCATAATATTGTAGTATATAAAAACATACAGTAATGACATAACTAAATCGAATATAAATTAAAAAAAATTGCCACTTTTTGTTTCAGTTCAATGACCATTGTGCTGCTCCTTTTGGTGTGTGCGCCTTGGCCACCTGGGGCCAGTATAATGCAGACATAGAGGCAGACATGAAGAAGAGTTTCACAAATGGCTCACTAAACCACTGTAATATTTTTCCTTTTCTACAAAGGAAAAAGAATGTCTGAGTATTGTCATATAGTATCATATATTATTTTACTATGTTTGCATTGTCTTTTTTTTTTTTGTCAAGCAGATCAGATTAGCATGTTGCAGCACTTTGTACTACACTTGTGATACATCACTGTAATCTTGATATTGGTTCTTTGAATCAATGTTTATCATACAAGGCCTCGCTCTCGCCCTCTCTCTCTCAACAGAGGGTCAGGGGCATGACCCCTCCCCCATTCTAATCAGCAGTCCTCTTCCTGCAAGACCCCCGTCCCCTCCCCTCTGTCCCCCAGACAGACAGCCCGGGTGATGGAGGGAGGGGGGTTTGCAAGGAGGGTCACGGCCTCAGCGGTGCAGTCACTTGGCCAAACACTGAGCGTGTGTGTGTGTGTGTGTGTGTGTGTGTGTGTGTGTATATATATATATATATATATATATATATATATATATATATATATATATATATATATATATATATATATATATATATATATGTATATATATATATATATATATATATATATGTATATATATATATATATATATGTGTGTGTCTGTGTGCGCGTGCGTGCGTGTCACACAATCCTTCTTCCGGAAACTTCCTTTAAACTTTCTGAAGAAAACAAACGACAACAAAAAAAGGACCCAACTGTTTTACCTTAGCTAGACACGGCTGTGTGCCTTTCCAAGTCATGTCCAATCAACCTAATGTACTCCAGCAATGAAGCTATAAAAACGTCTTAAGGATGATCACAGTAGACGGTTGATTTGATTAGTTCCTTGGTTTTAATCACTTCTCAAAAATCTGTTTTAATGTTGTCATTATGGGGTGTTTTGTGTACAATTTTGGCTCCATTTATGAAGATGGCTGTGCTATAACAAAATGTGGAAGACAAAGTGAAGCGCTGGCTGTGAATATTTTCCGGATGCAGTGCAAAGGCTTTATCGCAGGCATAAAGCGGCAGTTTCTGCAGGTAGCTGCTGGGATGTCAATCACGTGGCTTACTTTCCATGTCACAATGCGCTGCCTGTGCAGTTCTCTTTTGCAGCTTGAACTCGCTGTGAACCGCGCCGGTGGGAGAAAGGGGAAACGTCTCGTCTCCTCCCCCAGTCTGTCTTTGCAGTGTCCGGGACGTCCTCACCACCAAGGTGCGTTACTCCGGCACGTCCTTCTTCGTGCCTTCATTCTGCCGTAACGATTCATGAGCAGTGGTTACAGTCTGCGACGTTTGGCCCGGTGTCTCTCGACCCACTTCTCGCTTCTTTGACACCGCTCATTTCAGGAAGTTTCGCCACCCTCTCGCGGTCTACTGTCTCGTCTGCTTTCTCTGGTTTGAATTGATTGGTGGTTTGTTCAGTCAAGTCAAGTGAGATTTATTTGTACAGCCCTTAATCATAAAAGAGCAGCCTCCCTTTACTCATCGCCACCTAGCACCCTCTCCATGCAGGAGAAGCGGCAGTAAAACAGGCCAGAATCCAAATGTCAGGAGGTGAGGCGTAAGATTGCTCATTTTTTTTTCTCAGAAAAACCTGAATTAGTGCTTGCAATGCTACTTTTTTTAAAATCCCCAAAATCCAATTTGGGCTTTTTTGGGGGTGGAAATATAACAATCTTACATGAATAATGTAGAGTATTTTAACAAAGTAACATAGGAGGAAAAATGTATATGAGAGAAAAGGATCAACATTACGAAAATAGTCTTTTTTGCAAAAAAAGTATGAGAAAGTTGTTTCTAAAGACAAAAAAATGTAGCAATTTTAAGAGAATAGTCATTTTTATTTAATTTTTTTTGCCTTTTCTGTAGGCAAATCGTGGTGGCGTGTCAAGATTTTACAGACTGCAGCTGTGAAGAGAGACTTCCAGTGTTCTATCGCAATCTCGCGCTGAGCCGCCATCTTAAGTAGTCAACTGGAGTGGATTTATCCACTGGAGGTTGCGGCTTAGTCACGACTGCTTCAGTTGGCAACCTCGCTATCGGAACCAATTGTTTTGCCGCTAACGAGAGAACGGGATGAGCTTTGTAGCGGGTTCCGATTCCCTGGGTCAAAATGTGCAACTTTGGCCAAGAGGTGGGTCACACCCTGGAATGGTCGCCAGTCAATTGTGGTCAATTGTCAGAAAATCCACTCTAACGGCTTTTTTTTGGGTGCCCCCGCCCCTCTGCACATAGCTGCAGGCACCTAACAAATGCTCTCATTCACTCTCCACCGGTGTGGTCTCCGAGTATTTACTTTGAAGTCGGAAAGCCTCCCGCTCCAAGGGACGGCTACGGCGAACAAAGATGGCAAACAGATTTAAATGAGGGCTGCCCAAAATACAACACCTACAAGGGAGACCTACATGGAGGTTTATGGCTTCCCGACCCCTCCCAGATAAACCAGAATGAGCCAATCTGTTTATTGTGGCAGAGATAGATCACATCACAAGGGGCACTTAGGAATGCACGTTAAGTAAGGTAGAAGAGGCTCAACGTTTAAAACCTGGATGGCACCACTGAAATAATGCCCTGCCTTGTACTTTCACTGAGGTTTGCCTGGTCATGGGACTCCCCAATGTGATGGCAAATGCACTAATCTGCCTTGTATGGCTCATTCGCATGTGTTTGCACAATTGTTTCACCATTTTTAAACAGGAAGTGCAATGTTGCCCACGGGAGTTGTTTGGTGGTGTGTTGAAAAACGACCGCTTGAGACATGGTCGAACCCATAAGTCCATTTATAATACGTAAGTTAATGTTTTCATGTTAACGTGTGTTTGTGAGTTGGGTCATTTCCAGGGGTCCTTTTGAATATTTAGAAAATTCAGCCCCCGAAGCCAGTTTCTGTTAGCAACATGAAATTTGGCAGGCATCTCTATCGATCGTGAGTAGACCAACAAAAAAGACACATGAAGTCTGCCATTTTGGCCACTTTAAGGAGTCCTAGAGACTTTCTCCAGGCACTGAGAAATTTGAGCCACTAGATGATTAGACGATGCCCAATTGCAGAAATGCGGGCTAGAACGGATTAATGGCATTTCCATTCATCTCAATGATAAATGTGAATTTGATAAACGAGTACACACTTGGGAAAAGGACCGCGACCAGGTCTCGCGAGAGCGGGCGATGCCTCTGCGCTCGTCTATTGTGAGAGTTTTTCCAGCTCTCGCGCGATCTTGGAAGTTTCCCACGCCTGTTGTTGTGGAGTCTGCCCTTTTCGCTCACTCGCCCGCCCCCCTCCAAAGTGTGGCCTCCCCTTCTCTTGTGTCTCCTCACCCACCCCCTTTCTCCCTTCTCCCTCGTCTCGACACCTCCATTCGGCCTCTTGTTGTCTGGACGGATTACCGGGGCTAACGGGAGAGGCCCAAAAAAAAAGGGATATCGCGAGTATTGGAGTTTTGGTGAGAGTTTGTGGAAGATGGCGCCTGTTGTGACAGGGTGAGTCTGAGATTCGGGGGCTTGGTGTCGGGGAGTTCAAGTGAATCCGAGTCTATAAGAGTGGCTTCACCGCATATTTGTGTACCTTCGCCCGGCTCTGCGGTCACTTTCTCCGCCACTATGTTCACCACACAACGTCGTTTCTTTGTTCGAATGTGTTAAGCGGTTTTTTTCCCCCTTCACACTGTTTGGTGCTGTTTGGTGAGCTAGCTTCACGCGAGCCGTTAGCATGTGTGCTAGGCAGCTAATGAAAACAACAAAATGAGGCTACAGTACGAGGGCGCACACTGGAAAGCGTCGGGGTAAACAAACTGCCTCTCTTCGGCTTTGTTCTCTCGAATGTGTTCCCTCCACATAGCCGGGGAACGATTGCTACTTTGAGGCAGTGGGCTGTCCGATAATGGGCACCGGCTAGCAATATCCGAGTGAATCACGTTGCTGCTTTGTGAACCTGACGAAAATATAGTAGTGTTATTCTAGAATTCTTCTTATTTATGGGGGACAAAAATGTAGCGATCTTTCAGAATAATGTATTTTTCTTTTGAAAAAGTACGACTGTTGTAAAGTTTTATGAAAAAAATAAAAACAAAGTAGCAATCTTAAAACAGTCTTAATTTTTTGCTGGAAAAAATAATTTTCCGAGAATAAAGTCGTACTTTTGTGAATAGGTTATTTTACGAGAATAATTTTGTTTCAAAGAAAAAAGTAGCAGTCTTATAAAACAGTTTATTTGAGACGAAAATACAATTTATGAGAATAGTAATTTATTGATGAAAAAATGTAATAGTTTTTCAGTAAAGTGGTACTCTTACAAAATATATTTTTAGAATAACAAATGTAGCAATAGACTTAACATTTTTTGAGAAAAAAATATAGTAACAAGACTGAGTGTTATTCTATTTAAAAATAGCATGCTTACATGGTCTTATTTTTTCAAAGAAAAATGTAGCAATTTTACAAAAGTGTCAATGGAAAAAAGTGTCAATGTTTCAAAATAGTCTTATTTGAGGAAAAAATGTAGCGGTCCTGCGAGAATAAGGTGATATTTTTGGGGGGGGAGTAGCAATCATAATCATAAGTCATAATTTTTGAGTTTTTGTTTTATGAGAGCAGTTGTTCTAGAAAGGTTTTGCGAGAATATTCATATTTGAGAAAATTCAAATTTTACAATGTTTTTCAACAAAAAAGCAATTTAATAAAATATATTTCATAAAGGAGTAGCAATGTTTAAGATTAGTCTGTTTTTCAACAAAATCTATGCATTGATATACTTGTATAGTCATTTGAGAAAAAAGTAGCAATTTTGCAACAAACTTGTACGATGTTCCCAGATTAGTCATATTTTTTGAGAAAAAAGAAGCAACCTTACGAAAATTTGCCTTTTCTTTCAAGGGGAAAAAAAAGTAGCATTCTTTTGAAAATAGTGTTCTATTTTGAGAAGAAATGTAGCAAGGGTACAAGAACAGCATATTTTCACATCACATGGTGCGCGTAATGACATTCTAATAACACCATGGGCTACTGTAGCTCGTTCCTTAAAATATCGCTGTGGTCTCATATAAACATCATGACAAGTGGAACATGCCATATAAAAGTATATATACGCTATATATGCTATATCCAAATATAAAATGTGCCACACACAAATACAGAGTGCATCTCAGTACAAACGCCCTCAAGTAACTTGCTCACAGTCAAGACATTCCATCATTTAGAGTTTTGTGCTCAAAGCCTGCTCTCCTATTGCCACCAGGTAACACATCAGTGATATTTTCACACATCAGCATTGAGCTTCTAATTTGAAACTTGTCCTTGGGATCAATTGGTGGAAAATGTGCAATAATTCATCATGGGAGTGTCACATTTTTCCTTGTTCCTCGTGCTTTTATTGTTTGATGTCATACAGGCACACAAAGCTATATTAGACAATAATGTTCAAGGATCAGGGAAGGTTTGTGCGTTTGTTAGTGTATGTATGTGTGGAGGGAGTTTTTCAGTTAAAGGGGGGAGGGGGAGCATGTTAGAGGCCACTGGGGTCAGGTCTGGGTGGTGGGCCACCTGTCCAGATGATATCTCTTGCTGTGTTTCCCCCCCCCCCCCCCCCCCCTTACTGAGCGTAGGAAAAGAAGTTGTACTTTTAAGAGTATATTGTTAGATTTTAAACCAAAAATTATTTTTTCCCCACAAAAGAAAAATATTGTAGTTAATATAGAAAAAAAATCTTACAAGAAGTCTTTTTCCGAAAGTTGCAATTGTACAAGAATAACAAATTTTCAAATAAAAAAAAAATCAGCAAATCTTCTGAAGATATAGTTGTTTTTCTTCAGAAAAAAAGTGCTATTGTTTTTTTCAAGACATTTTTCATATTTTTTTCCAGAAAAAAATTATCTTAAGGTATAGTCATATTTGCAGGGATAAAAGCCTTTCCTTATACCACAAATGGTATTTTATCTTTAGTTGACTAAAATAACACCATACCTACAGTCAAGCACGGTGGTGGCAGCATCATGTTTTGGCGTTTTTTTGTTTTGTTTTGTTTTCTTTAGCTGGGAACTGGGCCTTCGTCAAGGTGGAAGGAATTATGAACAGTTCAAGATAGCAGTCGATGTTATCACAAAACCTCAAGGCTTCTGCAGGAAAACAAAATAAATGTCAGGAAAAGCCCACTAGAACATCTGAACTTTATTCGGGGTTACTCCGAGGCCCTTCAAATGGTAGGTGTGTGCTGACTCCCAGTTTTACATGAATGTGATTGGTTAATTCTAAACACAACCAGATCCCAGTTGTAAGGCCGTGCACACCGCCAAGCCTTTCTTTTCAAGTGCGCGTTTGTTTGCATCGGCGTGCGCTTCTTGGCTCCTCTGCTGCGGTGTACTGTGAACATGGGTGCGCAGCGAGCACCGCGACACAAGGGCGGTTTTGTGTGCGCGCGTGTGCGTCCATTCCCCGAGGGTCCTCTCCTCTTCCCGGCTTCCCTTTTCATGAAAAGAGAGGTTCAGATAGAGCAGCAGATGTCGAAGCGCTGACCTTTATGCTGGCAGAGGCTCGGCCTGGAGCTAAAAGCCTGCCCCACAACCCCCACCTTGAACCCCTTTTCCACTCCTTCAAAAGTGGTGTACGACGGCTACACCGTAGCGCACTACGCACACTGCAGTTGCTGTTATGTCTTTGTGCAACAGTGGAATAGGAATGTTTGAAAATATGACAGAAAAAGGCTTTGCTTACAGTCGTTATTGTATGAGGCATTGGGATGGGGGGGGGGGGGGGGGCAATTCTGGATGCAATTCATCAGGGGATGTGTGCCTCCCTGATATCTTGGCAAGGTCACAGGATCTGACATTAACGATGGCCCAATGGCCATAGGCCTAGGTGTCGGGCCACCGCATACCTTACAGATTGGGCCAGTAGAAATTTCATAACTAAATGCGATGAAATCAACACATTCTTGTTTTATACCCCAGATATTTTGAGTTTTATCCACTTGAATTGCTCAAGCCATTTTACCGCACTGCGCGTATTTTTTGCGCATGTCAGCTGAACAATTTTTTGATGCCATGTAAACATATGTCACGTCACATTTTTTCAAGCAATAAAAACATCTGAAAATAAAAATGTGCACACATTTGTGCAGTTTGTATTGCCATCATGTACTGTTGCCATCATGTATCCAACGCTATCCCAAATGCGCAATCATGTTCAACCGCTAATTCAAGATGCTGAAAAATAATCGCAAATTAATTACACTGTCATCGTTTAAAATTTTATTATACTGTGCCAGTGGCCGGTGTTAGAGGCTGGCGCTACTGTGCTTCTGACGTCCTTTCGTCCCATGGCACCCCCTTGAGATTGACAAATCTCGTCTATTATTTTGTGTCTTTCGTCCGAGCCGATTCGTCACTTGGGCCTCCGGAGTTTGCTCTGGCGAGTAAGGGACGGAACATTCTGATGTAGAAAAGGCCAGTGTGGTTTTGCAAAGAGACCCACCATCATGTTTGATGGGGGCCCAAAGTGCTCTCAGTGGTGTTGTTGCTGGCTAAGGCAGTCAAGTACACAGTAGAGACCGAGTGCTAATGCCACAGCCGGCGGATACCTCTGTGCTGACGCTCGGTTTGGAGCGCCTCTGCGTCTTTCTTACATGAATTGGCCTCTTCCAAAAGAGTTTCCTCTGGCCGACGTTTTGGCGACGACTTGCCAAGAGACGGTGGCTTCAGCTTTTCGCCCCCGCTGTCCCTCCACATTCAGGATGTTTCATTCAGAAAACACGAAAGTGTTTCTGCCCATATGATGAACGTTTCCTGTCATTCAGTATTGGTGGGGAAGCACTTAGCGACTTGTTGTATTGGTTTTGATTTGGAATTTGTCCGTTTTCATCAAACAGACAAAATGTTTGTCCCGCGTTATGTTTTTGTCCTCTTTCATGGTTATTTATGGCTGTCCAACCACACACAGAAGTGGCTGGTTGTTTTGTGTGGGAAAGAACAATTGCCAATGATCCTTTTGGGAAGTACACAGTGGGGCTGGGCAATTTATCTTTTTTTTTTTCCAGATTATTTCAAACTAAAGTTAATTTCGAATGGAAGTTGATGCAAGCCAATGCTGGGGAAAAAGTTTCAAAGCTTGTTTGGTATCAGAAGAAATTAAACACATTGGGAATAAACAGCAAAACTTGTTTTGAATAATGTCATTATCTTTTTCTAGAACAAAGGGTAAAACGATTTTGTAAAAATAATCTGAATTTATTTCAAAATCCTTGTAAAGTGAAAATAAGTAAATTTGACACACCGAAGAGAAGAGTCTCCAGTGGAAGGACTATATCCAGGTCATCGCGGGGCTTTTCCAGTTGTGACGACGAGGCGCTCTAAAGTGTCCATGCCAGCAGATCTGGAGGGAGGAGATATATTTTCAGGTTATGGGCATCGCTAACTAGCTAAGTGCACCTCGCAATTGCGCCAGATGACTGCTAATTTGAACAAAGGTCCAAAAAATCAGGAAAATAGAAATGATGAAAAAGTTTAAAGTATAATACAGTACTACTAGAAAATGAGTACAACTATATTTTTCAGTCTTTCCACATTTTCAGCAATTATCTTCAAAAATGTGTAATGTATTTGAAAAACAAATTTCTGAATTCACTTCCAGGGTTCTTTAAGGCATATTGCCATATTCTTGAAGTTGCATGTATTTGCTTGATGGAGAAGCCCAATAGACTTAAATGGCTGAAGGCATCTCATTGTTTTTCATGCATTAATATTTCCGATTGATATTCAAGCCGCTCAGCGGCGCGTGCGTACCATCTAAGTGCAACAAAACCCTTTCTACCATGACATGCTGAGGGTAAAAAAGCACCTCCCTAAAGGAAACCCAGGATCTCCAGTGTCGGGAAAGCCCCAATCGACTGCACCTCCCACGGCGAGCTGCAACCGCCGCTATCGCCACGCTAGATAAGAATGAAGTGGTAAGCGGTAAGATGGCTTGCAGTAGCCACCCTGGAAGGAATGCTTTGTCACTTCTCAGGATGTTGATCATGGTGTTATGCATGTACAGTGTATATTGTAGTTCACGGTTCGCACTCCTGCTATTAGGCAGATTTTTTTCTTTATTCTTTACAGTACAGTGAACCCTGGCATATTCATTGCTAGCCATTTGCGCTCATCTACAAATGATTTTGCTGTATTTGTGCTCAGGCCAAAGCAATAAAAGTATATTTTGCTGCTTCATCGTGTCATCGTGGTGCCAAGGAGCAGTATTGAAGTAAATTGAGGAGCTTCATTTTGACACAGTTGGTGCTTTGCTGCCATCTTGTGGGATCTTTGAGCCAATAAACTGTCGAAGTGAGCGGAGGAGTTTCATTTAGACAAAAGTGGTGCTTTGCTGATATCATCTAGACACAATTACCTATTTGTTTAAACTACGATCTGCATCACGATTGCTGGTTGCCGATTTGATTCGAGGACGATAGTGGTTCATATGATCTGAAACGATTCTGTGGCTTGAAATCGATTCGGTAACTTTTTAGCCAAAAATTGAACCAGTCCGACTGTGAAATAAATGCCTTAATACTGGACAGTGCAGGTGACATTTCCTAAATATCTTTTGTCCCTTGTAACGTTATAATGTAAAATTAACTGGATATAATAATCAAGCATTAATGGAAAACGCATTCACACTTTATTTGAGTTTTTCGGTGACGGCCATCTGACCAGAGTGAGCAAAACTGTGGCTACCACTAATGCTAGTTAGATTACATGAGAAAAGCGATAAACATGGCTGGTGCTACAAATAACCCTGAAATTACGGACCCGCCGAGTCCAAGGTCATTTAAGTTAGCAGTATGGGAGCATTTTGGTTAACCGGTTGAAAACAGTGATGGAAATTGCGTAGTCAACAAGACCCAGACAGTTTTCCACAAATGCTTCCAACAACTTGCAAGTCATGAACATGTTAATGCACCTAAAAGACACCATCCTGAACTTAATTTAAGTATGGCGCGGAAGCAGACACCGGCACGGTCTACTCTGACAAATGTATTTAGTATATCAATAAATTGTAGCTATTATGAATATATGTTGGGTTCGACTGGGCCACTTTGACCACTTGCTACCCCAATGATAGTGTTGTGCAAATGTAATATGTTGTTGCGTATAACCAATGAACAGCGTTTCCTTTGCTCCCTGTAGAGTAAGCTTGTACCATGAATTTTGCATGTCAGCCTGTGGGGACATCACCCTGAGCGTGACCACCACTGCCCCCACCCCCACCCCCCCGCAACACTCTCCCTCTCGGCTTAAAAACGAGACAAGGGCACAACAGGGAGTTCTCAAATGTCAGGAAAATAGTCAAGGAAAACAGCAGTGTGAAAGACTCGTTCGGTTTCCAGGAAAGGTGCACTGTTATCGCTGAATGTTTCTCTGCATTGTGTGGTTGTTTAACTAAGGCTGCTGCGCCGTTTCCACAGAAGAATCTGCCTGGTGGCATTCCTGTGGCTGTTGACGTCAGGAGGTTTCTGGCGCTCGCTTACAATCACAATGAAGTAACGGCCGTGGCTGTCATTTTGCGGGACA
Organism: Phyllopteryx taeniolatus; assembly: GCF_024500385.1. NCBI lineage: Eukaryota > Metazoa > Chordata > Actinopteri > Syngnathiformes > Syngnathidae > Phyllopteryx > Phyllopteryx taeniolatus. The sequence goes on along the minus strand of NC_084524.1, from coordinate 2,174,469 downwards.
CTCCATTGATTGTGGTTAAAAGAACAATGCACTTTGCTTGTCCGAGGCTCGAACCGTTGGTTATCTCAGTTTTATGTACTCTCTCGAAAATTTTTACGTAAGGCCCTTTCTGCATGGGCACATGTTCTCAAACACACGCACGCAGCCATTAATGTCTAAAACGCTGGCAACAAATGTGAGTACACTACACCCCTAAGTGAAAATGTCCAAATATTCCACTTTCCCTTCCAAAGAGTTTTTCCAAAATCTCCATTTGTACATGACAACACCATTTCTGATTAGCCTGATGAGCTCGTTTTCTTATTGACTAAAGTGACTGTTCAGGAAAGATGGCTTGTTGAAGGGAAATAATTTGCAAGTGCAACAAACCCCCACCTTGATGGCAACACTGAAACCACACATCAGTGAACTTACAAACATGAACACACACACAGATTTGTGTTGTGATGTCTGCAAAAGTCTGTTTGTCTCCTGCTTAATTTTCCAGAGAGAATTATTCAAATGTCAGAAGTGCATGAACCTTTTCATAACACTCGAGCACCATGTACTAATGAGCTGGCTGCTTTCATAGTATCTTTGCTCATGAGCTGCCAAGGTTAGGTTTCCTGCGACCTTTACAAACGTGCTCGGCCCGTCTGTTACATCAGCAGTCCGGTTACACGTGAAGCAATATTTTTGATGGACTAGCATAGAATTTGAAATACGATTGAAATCTTAACGTTGATGTATCGTTACAATCCTAGTTCTTCACACACCGACAATCAATACAATATTTTTTTGCTCAGGCTCTGTGGCCTGGTACCGACTGGCATACAGTGGTTGGGGACCGCTGTGTTACATCAGAGGCTCGGCGGCGACATTTGTTGTCAGCCGTACAATATGCCGGGGGAAAAAATAACTGTGTATACATTGTAGTGAAAGTCCGAGCTGTTTTGCAAATAGCCCTTGTGATGTTTTCGCCGGAGACTCAACCGAGGCCACCGCACTCGTTCTGACACTGGCAAACCCAGTTTACAACACGCCAACTGCTCGGTCTTGAGTTATCTTCAGTTCTTTTTCAGGCTAAAAACATGTTAGTCATCAATGGGTGATGATGGTCTGGGCAAGGGCTAGGTCGTGTGCAGGGGGAAGAGAATTGTTTGATGCTTGACTTCAAGAATGAATCGTGGTGAATTATTATTTTGTTTCTTTTCTTTGCCAGTCAGTAAGAACGTTAGCAAAGCTATGGCAACACTGTTTTGATTGTGTAAAAGTCGAGCTGCTGCTAGCTAACTCTTAGTTTAAAAAAAAAAAAAAAAAAGTCTTCTCAGTACGTGCATAATGCAAGTTGATTGGGAAATTATTTGATATGCAGAGTTTTCACAAGTGTCTGTGCTTTTACTTGAGTACAGAGTGTCTCTTCTTTTGCCAGCTCAGACTGTCTGGGCATTTTTTTTGTAATTTCTGTGTAAAAGAGGCGACAGTGTGCTGGAATATGAATGGACTGAGCAAAATGAGCGCCTCAGTGCCTCTGCCTGTAAACGTGCTCATGCTTCTCAACAAGAATGACTGGGCTGTCGTTTCAGTTCACTGGTGCATTTGAATGTGAAGAGGTTGAGCCCTGAGCCTGAGGCTCCTCGTCTTTACGAGTGTCTCAGTCTTTTATCTTCTTTTGTACAAACAAGGTTGTTAATGTTTAATTGCTAGGACAATATAGGTTCTTGGAATATTTCACTGTGACTAATAATGCATCAATAATTGATGGCAAACTTCCCAGATGATCAACTGATGAGATTTCTTGGAATGTGGAATTTCTGCACTTTGATGTACTTGACTCTCTCTTTTTTCCCCCTCTTTTGAAAGATGGAAGTGTCAATAGCTTGCGGCCACTGCAACATGTTTCAGTGGCCCATTAGCCACATCCTCGTAGCGGCCCGTGAGCTTGTTGAATCTTTTCCCGGAGCCAAAACACACTCGCAACGGTGGTGCTGCGGTCGATTTTTCTCCCCCGGTGAGCCATCCCCCCGGGTGCGCTCTGGTTCCAGCAGTGAGTCATCAGCTCAGCCGCGAGTGAGAAGCGGGAAAAGTCTGGTTCATTCAGGGTTCAAGGCCTCTGTGCTTCATCCCCCCACTCTTCTCTTTCTTGACAGCCCAACCACCTCCGAACACATGACCTATCTCAACCCTTAAACCCCAGCCACTCCTTGTGCCCACCTATTTTGCCCATTTTACAAGATCACCACCTTCACTGTTCAGTTTGTCTTTTACAAGTTTGGAAAGTCATTGGTGGTCTAAGCTAAAAATGCTGCATTACTGCAGGTTGTTACCTTGTAACGCTGTTTTAGCTCCTCGGCATTTGTCAACGCCCTGTGACCGTACAGTATTCCCCTATTATAGCGCGGCTAATCTACGGTGGCCCGGCTAAATTGCAGGTAATTAAAAAAATGATTCATCAATATGTTTGTACTTGATTCGTATCGATTAAGTACACACTAAGCTAAGGCGTGCTATCTATCTTGAACATTTCCTCAAATTTACAGTTGACTTGCTTGCAACGTAACTTGGAGTGGCATGGTTTATATATTTTCTATCGCCTCCAAGGCTAACTAATTTCATGAATTTTATCAACTACAAATGCCGCTCTGCTATATATATCCCTTACTATTTTAATAACCTGTTCAGTGTTTTTTTTTTTTTTTTTTCATTCTTTGCTCTTAATTTTTTCTGCGTGTTTTGTGTGTAGCATTCTCTAGTTTAATTTTGTAATTGATGAAAAATGATGAACATGATTATTGTATGTTATCAGTTTCTGTGGTTGGAAAGCTTTCCGATGATACAACCCTTTTGAAAATAAGAGATTTAAGAAAGTTGGAAATGTTTCGGGGCCATGTCTCGCAGCTTTCAAACTTCACTCATTGGCTGAGATGTGTCGAACGGATGCCCTTTGATAGGGAAACAGGGACGCGGTTTATGCAGATTGGTGCACCGCTGGCACGAGCGCGTCATTTAGAATGAATTTTGCGTATGCGCTCAACTTGTACGCAGAGTAAGAACATCTCTACACATTGGTGAATGAGCCACGTTGAGCGCACTCACGTAGGAGGCGCTGTTGACCACTTGGTTATAGCCCCCCCCCACCCCCCAATGCTGTGTATGTCTGGCCCTGAGGTTCAACTTAAACGTGTTCAGGTGACAGTCGGACAGCAAGTGTGCATTTTGATTTATCCAGACACTGCTTCCCGAAAGCATCCCCTAGAAGGCTAGGGTGAGTCCAGCACCCGTTGGAAACTTCATGACTCGACTTCGTATTATTATTAGTGTCTTCCGGCCTCTGTGCCGCAGTGCGCTGTTAATGTGTCTGGTTGGTGCCACGTTGACCGTGTGCCAGGCCAAGAGTACCTCTTCAAAAGTCTGTCCGGAGACCATATGGACAGTGCGGTCAAGAGGGAGAGCATTGGAGAGAAGGAAAATGAGGGGGAGGGAGAATGGGGAGGCCTTTCTTTGGCTTTTCTGCCTCTGTCATTAAGGTCTCCCATGTCAAAGCCAGATGGAGCTGGTGCCTTGTGTGCATGTGTAAGTTCAGACTGTGACCCACCCAAATACACGCGCGCACACAAGCACAAGCGAGCAGAGTCCCTGCCCTTGGTTTTAGCTGCCAAGCGGGGCATCTCAGGCCAGCTTCCAGACCTCGGCCATCTGCACTCAGTTAGCCAGAAGGGTCAGACTGCTCATCAGCAGTCATTGAACGCGCTTGGCTAAGCGCGTCTGTTCGTGTGACACTTAACTCCCCGTTTGGATCCTCATCAAGGCTCGTCGTCTGATATTACCATCTCCTTCCTCTGCTGCGGTCATTTTTTAATTTTTTTTTTTTTTTTTTTTTTTTTATTTACAGAGGCTGTAAAGTGGGGGGAAAAAAACATGAAACATCTGGTGATTCTGTGTTACTTGTTGTTGAATGCCCATTTTCTAGTTTACTTGACCTCTCTTTGGTCCATTGCCGTATTTGGATGCTTTTAGACACTTAATGGTCATTGTTGACTAGGCATGGGCCGGTATCAGATGCCGACTGTATGATAACCGTGAGCAAAAATACTGTTATCACGGTATTGCAATTACAGCTCTCTGTATTATATTTAAATGTTTGTGGAAATAATTTCCATTGAACGCGCTCGGTATGTACATAAAGTGAAACTAAGCAATTGGAGTTTTCAAAATCAAATCAAAATGTAGTACAACAGTAAAAGGGCTTATTTCATAAGTAGCTACTTTTCAGCTTTTTTTTTACACTTTGTGACGTAACGTCAGAGCAGAAACAAACTGACGATGGCCATGCTAGTTAGCTAGTTGTCTGCCTCAGTTGCGAGTCAATTGTGTTTATTCCACCAGTTGTAGACACGTTAGTTGTCGTAGCTGGTTGCAAACGTTCATTTCAAGACAGCGTTATAGTAATATTTCAACATGCCCGTGAATTTGTCAAAGAGTGACGGGTGGCGCTCTTGTAAACGTGATATCCTTTCTCGAGCAAGCCGCAGTACCGACTGAAAGCTCGTAACAACGGGAGGGAGTTAGGGTCGTGTCACTTTTTCCTGCATTGTTTTCGATTGTAAGTTAACAAAATGTGAGTAGTTCAAGGCATATGAATACTTTACATACAGTAATAAAATAAGGAGCTTCTGATGTGTGCCGAGTTAGCCTGTAGGTGGCGCTATGACTACAACTAAATTATTGTTTGTAGATGTCTTCCAGCCTGGACTCAAGTGTGTGACGTTTTGAAAAGATATGCGCATCTGTGGTCAAGTTAAAGCAGCTTTTGTTGTCACAGCGAAACAACAAGTATGCTGCGTCGCCACGGCAACAGCGTTCAACAAAATAAAAAGCTTGTAATAACTTTACATCATATTGAGATGAAAGACCCAAAGTTTGAATTTGATGGTATAAAATCTCTAGGATGAGTTACTTAAATTATGACCTATAAAATTAACCACAGCTCACGCCCAGGCACTCGCGCGCAGACTCGCCGACGTCTCACACACACACACACACACACACAGTATTTTCTATAGTTTATTAATCAATATTGTGTTTTCAAATACATTTACAATGTGTTTAAAGTGTGTTAGGGGGTAGTACTATTAGTCGCACCATATCATGGATTTTTTTTTTACCTATAGCGGGCATTCATAATGAATCATATTCTCTACATTACATTCAAAGTAGCAGCCAAGTACAATGTGTATATATTTTAGCCGCAAAATTACTCTTTGAACTGGCCATATTGCAGTGCATTAGATGACTTGTACAAACTATAGACTAGTTTGTACAAGTCATCTAATGCACTGCAATAGCTGGTACAATGCCAGCTATGGTACTGTTATTAAATTGCTCAATGTACTGTGAGCACACTTAATGTTAAGATCCTCCAGTAGATCAATGTCTCCTCAATTGGCTCGTCTTCCTTGAAATGTTGCCGTTCTCGTTCCCACTCTCCTATTCATGAATAGCTGGCAAAGAGGCAAGATTGCGGAGTATTTTCTGTAGGTGCGCTGCTGTGGTTGCTGCATGGGTGGGCACGCACGGGGGACACACGCCAGATCGCCGTGCCAAGCGCGGCGCCAGCCCAGGCACACTTAGCCGTCGCCCCGGTTACCGTCTTTCCAACCTCTGGAATTGTCATTCCTCTCATCTGGCTCGTTTGCATCGGATAAGACTTTAGTGCCCCAACTTGGCTGCCCTCAATGTGACTTCTTTTTCTTCTCAATGATTAAGTGTGCGGCCAAAAGATGTGTGCGTAATAAAGGGAGCGTACCAGTGCATGGACAATTCAGCGCACTAGTAGGATATTGAATAAATGGTCAAACAGCTTGCCATAGCTGGCCATAAACAGCATGGTGTAACGCTGCTGAGGAAGTGAGTCTACAGGAGTATTTTGACTTAATTCTTTATGTAACCCGTGTGACATCAGTACGCAGGTATTCTTCATCTGGTCGCTCGCAGGCTACAATGTCCCAAGGTTCGTGACCATTTTGCATGGCGAGACCTGTTTTTCATCCTGGCGTGTTGAACAAAAGCCTCCGTCCCTTCACTTGAGCACCTTCATCACATAAGGCTTGATGATATTTTAACTGAGCCGCCTCGTGTCGTCAAAAAAGACCAGTGTATCGGCCATATTAGTATCAGCCCTTTCATTCAGATTTTCTGATGAGGTTGGTGTCACGGTCACAGAACTGGCCCGTTGCTATCACAGAACGGGAGAGGCGTGTTGATAATGAGGTGTGCCGCCACTACGAGGATCTGCTAGACACTTTCTTACAGGCCACAACGCTTCTCCTTCTCTGAGCCTCAACAGTCTTTCAGCTAAAAATGTTTTTTTTAGTCCAGATCTTACCAGCTACCAGTGTCATTACGCATGTAAAACACAATCACATAGGCTTTATTTTCCTAATTCAGCCTCAGATCCATGCACCGTTTTCTGTTTATGAAGGCAGAAAGTGGTCTCAGGAATATACAGGTGTACAAGATTCAAAGCGATGTACAGTGAACCCCTGTTTACCCTCCGCAATAGGTGAAAATGCAGGATGCAGACTCAATTTAAAAAGCAATGTATCCCCTCTGAGCTTCTGCTTGCACTTCGGTACCTCCTAGAGTAGCTGGTCAGCTGACCTGAGGCAGCGGGCAGGCATGTAGGGATGGAGCAGCTAAGAGGTAAGGTAGGGCCAAGACCATTTCGAAAATTGAAAACAAACAGCTGAGTCTTAAAAGGAATTATTAAGTGCACAGGCAGCCAGTGGAGGGAGGCCAGAATAGGAGTTTTGTTCTCCCTCATACGTGTACCAGTTAAGAGCCGTGCTCTCTTACTGGGCTCCCATTCTGAGTCAGGCATTTAGTGTCTCTGTTGATTTTTATTTATTTATTCGTTTATATATATGTTTTTAAATCAGACTACATTCTCAAGCACCTTAAAGCCCTCAGGGATTCAGTAATCGTTTCGTTTTCCGCTGTAACGCAACATCTATAAAGGCGAAGCATGGAGGGCTGCCCTCAAGCTAACACAGATCTTGTCATTAGACTATTTAGAATATTTATGGAGTTGATGCAGTGTGTCAGGCAAATTGGACTGAGGTTTATACCTGTAAAAGCTGCTGTTGCAGCAAGTTTGCAACTCTCCCTATTGTGGCTTCCTGCGTTGTATCCTCTTAAGCGGGGTACATACATACCGATAACCTAGTTGCAGTTTTTTTTTTTTGCTCTTTCTGAAAAGACAAAAAGTCGCAAGATGCCACCAAAGCACTGTCTGAATGGGAAAGTAGTACAATAATTGGTATAAAGGAAGTACAGTGGTGCCTCGAGATAAGAGTGACTCAACTTTTTCGAGATACAAGCCATTGTTCTGCCGTTTGAATTAGCGCAGACTTGCGATACGAGCACTGCATGGTGACAGTGAATTCAGCTCACTTCACAATAAGCAGCACTCACCGGTTCCATTAGCTTGCGAAGGCATGCGTGCTTCACTGTGGGAACCTTATCAATCGCCCTCATTTTACAGGGATTCCAACCAATCGTGGCTCTCTCATCTTTCCTTGGCGTCTCTTTTTCGTTACCAACATCGCGACCCAGTGGGGGAGGGGAAACACTGTTTGCTTGTTGATGGCATGTACCTCCAATGGTAGAGCAGAGAGTTGTCATACTCAAAGACAAAAAGTATTGTCACGATGAAATGGAGTGTGATTTGGATCATGCATGTAATCCTACTTTTGAGCAGCGTTAACAAACGTGCTCGCACTCAGCTGTCACATTGCATTTTCTTAGATTACACATCTCTGGTCTGTTGTCATGATTTTTAATAGCAGCATGCCATTGTGTCTTCTCGCTTCAGGAAGTTTGGGGAGCGCCCTCAGCCACAGCGGCTTACCAGGTGAGACACACACACACTCCCATTTGTTTTTTTAGTTTTTTTATAGCACTGTTTTACTTGAGTTAATTTTTTTTTACTTAAAATTTGTGGTTTCCTTGTGTGTGTGTCCATGTTTGAGAGAGAGAGAGAGAGAGAGAGAGACTGTAAGGGGAATGTGTGCATGCACATGCAGGCTCACTGGCAGTACAAATGTCGGGCATTGTGTTTGCAGTCCTGACGGGGCTTCCCCTAAAAAGCCCCTGCAGCGCTCAAGTCTTTTAGCTGCCCGAGCTGCCGCCTGACTGAAAATGAGGCGTCAGAAGTGAATCCATGGCCTTGGAGACAAATTACCTGGATGTGTATTTCAGTGCGTACTGTGACGCTGCTCCTGTTCAGCCTGCCGTATTTCAAATCACCGCAAATCTTTGTTTCCCTATCAGAATTTGATTAAAACGCTGCAGTATGAGCAGCGCTTGGCCGCTTGTAAGGGTGACAGAGCCTCCGCCGGCCCCTGTCTCGTGACGACGTATTCGGTTTCCCGTGATTGCTGCCGCACGTGAGGCTTTGAATCCATTCAAATGTTTTTACAGGGTGAAGCGAGGTGGATGTCGGCACTAAAAATGTCATCACGGGTGACAGTAATATATAAAAACCCGCTGTGAGTGAAAGCTAAATTGTGTAATAGAGAGGCTGTGCTGTTGGGTCTGGAACAGGCCCATGTAGTTGCTCTTAACATTGGATTATTTCTATGAAATGAAACTAGACTAAATTCTGGTGGCATTTATGACCATTACCGGGATCGCTTTACATGCGTTCAATATTTAACTCTGTAAAGAAATCTGATGAGCTAGTAATAACAATATTAAATGTTCATTTGCATTTGTAAAGTGACACCATAAGGAAGGCCTGGGCGATTGATTAATTAATTTATTCATTAATTCATAAATTTGTCAGGAGGATTTTTTTTTTTCCTTTAAATATCAGCTTCCGTAGTTTTAAGTGGACCCCCGCTAGTGTGCGTTGCTGACATCAACATCGCTGCGGCCAGCCCTCCTCTATGGTTAGAAGAGCACAAGCAATCGCATGCTGTTCATTTATTGGCCAGCTTAATGACTTAGAAGGGAAGGTGATGAAAAGAAGGATTTATGCCAGGAAATTTATGGGTCCACTCATGAATCAAATACCCGTTGTGAATTTTGCAGACAACGGCAAGTTATGCAAAAAGTACTGAAACACTATCACCGTTGTGATAAAATTTGCGTGTATTTAAATATTGTTCAAAAATGTTTCTTAAATGGCATAAATTGCACTCAAATATAATAACACTTTTTAGAGTAACAACTTGACATAACTGACATTTTAACATTTTGTGTGTGTGTGTGTGTGTATATTTTTTTGTTTTTGTGTCTTTACAGTTTTTAAAAATATTGTTTCTCTCTTTCCCCTTGGTCTGGAATGTATCCCTTCAATAAACAGGGGTGCACTGTAGTGTAATTGCCTAATTGCAAGGCTGTAAATTTCAACCTTAATCTCCCTCAGCCTTCCCCCTCTTTTATATATATTAAAAAAAGGGCCCCTCCCACGCACTGTGAGGGGCCTCTTGGTTACCATAACAAAGGCCCCGTCTAACCCGAGTGTGCGGCTTGGTGTTGCGAGGCAGAGTGGGAAGCATGAGCGTGTCAGGTGTCACTGACATCTGTGCATGGACGAGGGGCGCATTGCGCGCGTCATCTCAAACTCCATCTCCTTCCCCCCCGCACCCCTTCCTAGCCGGTCATCAACGGTTCAGCTCCGCGCACCCCCACCCGCCATCTCCAGCCTCGAATGGACCCAGCTGGAGGGAGCAAGTGTAGCTTTTTTTGGTGCGGAGGTGTTAAAGGGGGTCAACCTGAGTAAAATATGCACGCATGTTACTTTGTACAGTGAACCCACACGCTGGGATAAGGGAGCAAAACCCACCACTGATAGTAGACACCCCCAGCCCATTAAAAAAAAAAAAAAAAAAAAAAAAAAAAAAATTGTATATGTGAATAGTTAAACCCCTAAATATACCCCTCCACCCCTGTGTTGCTGTTCCAGAGAAGCCATGAGGAATTACCTGAAGGAGCGAGGGGACCAAACCGTCATGATCCTGCATGCAAAGGTCGCACAGAAATCCTACGGCAACGAGAAAAGGTGAACGGTCGCTCTGCGGCTTTTCCCCTCCTGACTTTTTTTGCAACTGTCCGGGCTCGTAGAGGCCTGTTTTCCTTGGCCGATCATCAGGTTGGTGCTCTGTAAATCAGCGGCGGAGATGGCCTCGGGAGAGTCCGAGTTGAAGTTCAAAGATCAGCTTCGGGATGGGGATTTATGACCAATGAAGAATACAGCTGATGTTACATGAGAAGTATTTAAAGGACAAGTTTTCAAAAGTATTTAAAGAATGCTAATGAGTCAAAGATTGCGAGTGTCACACGTTTATGAAAAGAAGTGGCTTTGTTTCCCTCACTGTTGGTGCTTGTTTGCCCTCTACCGGTGGCTAAGTTGCAGTGCACTCTGGTCTCACAAGCTAGGGCTGTCCAAATTGTTTTTAACGTCATAGTTATGGTTGGCCTTGGAGGGCCACTTAGAACTGTGAAACCATGTACATTGCAGCGTTGTAACTGTATGATTGCTATGCTACAAATCCCAGTTTGGTACATACAGGTAACGGTTCGGTTCATATTAGGCACAGCACTGGGGAAAAAAATTCCTTTGAATTTACTTAATTTGCACATGTATATCTGTTTCACGTGATTAAAACATAGATAACAAAAATATGTTGGATTTGTGGAAAAGGGTGAAATTCCGACAGTTTACTACATTTTAATTGTGCGAGGGAAAATTACTTTTTCACTGAGTAAGGGAAAAAGATGAAACATTTAAATGAAAACAAAACAAATCCAAACTATAAATTCTGAAATAAATTAATGTATACCATGAAATAAAAATATTTAAGAACTTGAATATTTTCTTTGCAGAAAAGTGGAGCATCATTGGTTGGTCTTTGTTTTAGGCGACTGCAACATATTGTCTTCTCTTTAGGAAAGTGCAATAAAACAGTTTTTCTTCTTTTGGGGAAATGATGACAATGCAGATGTACAACAGTAACTGATCAGTCAGTTAACAGGTTTTGAGTTTGATTGGCCTTTGCTCGTGTTTCCAGGTTCTTCTGCCCTCCCCCTTGTGTGTACCTGATGGGCAGCGGCTGGAAAAAAAAGAAGGAGCAGATGGAGCGGGACGGCTGCTCCGAGCAGGAGTCGCAGCCGTGCGCCTTCATCGGCATCGGCAACAGCGACCAGGAAATGCAGCAGCTTAATTTAGAGGGGAAGGTACGACGCCCGCCTGCGCCCCATTGCATTGGTACCTCGAGTTACGGGACGTCGCTTGGGGGCTGGAACGGATTTGTGGCCTTTTGGTGGGGAGAATTGATTCCATATACAGGTTAATTGAGTTACGAGCTTGGTCGCGGAACAAATTAAAATCGTAACTCATGGTACCACTGTACATTGTTTTTCATGCTCCACGCTCATATGAATCACCTCGTCCTCCACCATCTCCCATCCCCAGAACTATTGCACTGCCAAAACCTTGTACATATCGGACTCCGACAAGAGAAAGCACTTCATGTTGTCTGTCAAGATGTTCTACGGCAACAGCGCCGACATCGGTGTCTTCCTCAGCAAGAGGATCAAGGTCATCTCCAAGCCCTCCAAAAAGAAACAGTCCCTGAAAAATGCCGACTGTAAGTAGTGCGGTCATTTAGTTATGTCACAAGCAGGGCACCTGCAACGTTCACAGGCTATTTTTCTCGACGCTTATCTCTCACTGTTAACACAGCTGCTTTAGAAGCAGGGGTTCGTGGTCGTGGGGGTCATGATGGAACCCGGGGGTGGGCCAATTTTTGTGCTCAAGGGCCATATTTGATTTTCAAAAGAGACACGTGGGTCAGGTCATTTGTAGTTTTGGTGGTTAAAAAAAAAAAAAGTTAAAACGTGTGTGAATGTTTTTTATAAATAATAATTTGGAATAATAATGCAATAATTTAATTAATCAAGCAGTTATTTAGTTAAATACAAAATGTATATGTAAAATGTTCTAATCTAGTTTTTTAATTATAATTGGCCATGTAATACAATCAATAAAAAATGCAAATGTATTCAAATTAATTTAATAAAGTAATTTATTCAAATAAATTGGTTGTAGAGTTCACCAATTTAGTAAAATACAATCTTGAATCTGTATGGAAAGTAGTTCATTTCAATAATACCAATAATTCATTCTCATTTTTATTTTCATAATTACTGTATATTTAATCAAATCTAAAATTAATTTTCAGTTAAAAATTGTTTTAATTTTAATTCAACAATTCGGCTATAAATAATATAACATTGACTTCATTTGCAGTGTTTGTTTTAAATTTTATTTCAATTTAAATGAATACAAAAATACAACCAATTTTGGATAAAATAGAACGTTGAATTTGTTAGTTGGTTTCAATAGTTTAATTTTTAAAATAATTCAATCTCTTTGTAAGTTTTATTAAATTGACTTGGTTAAACATTTTTAGAATAATTTAGAATATTTTCAAAACAGTATTTAAAAAAAAAATATATATATATATATATATATATATATATATATATATATATATATATATTTTTTTTTTACAATTAATAAATGAACCATTTATTTCATGATCAATGAAACAATACGTTTTCATTAACCAATTTAGGAAAATAGGGCTGCATGAATGCAACAAATACTACAGGACTTTTGATAATGTTAATACTCAATGGGCCTGATTGAGGGGGGGGGGAGAAAAACAACACAAAAAACCTCCCTCTTCTCTTTGTCTCCAGTATGCATCGCGTCAGGCACTAAGGTGGCGCTGTTCAATCGTCTGCGTTCCCAAACAGTCAGCACGCGCTATCTCCATGTAGAGGGGGGCAACTTCCACGCCAGCTCCCAGCAATGGGGAGCCTTCTACATCCATCTGCGTAAGTCCCTCCACCCCAAAAGCCTCGCACGGTGCCCTAGTGATAATTGAGCGATGGCTCTTCTGTTCCAGTGGATGACGAGGAGTCGGAGGGGGAAGAGTTCACGGTGAGAGACGGTTACATCCATTACGGCCAGACGGTCAAGCTCGTGTGTTCGGTGACCGGCATGGCGCTGCCCAGACTGGTACGGAAGAAAGCCCTGCACCTTCCCGACTCCTTTCTTTCACTCTCCTTAACTCTCATCCTTCTGCCTCTCGTCAGATCATCCGTAAGGTGGATAAGCAGACGGCGCTGTTGGACGCCGACGATCCGGTCTCCCAGCTCCACAAGTGTGCCTTCTACCTGAAGGACACCGAGCGCATGTACCTGTGCCTCTCGCAAGAAAGGATCATCCAGTTTCAAGTGGGTTTGATAGGGGTGGCAATATCCCGAGGGGTGGCACAGGCGCATTTGTTTAAAAAAAATAAATAAATAAACACATGGGTGCATGACTTAAAAAATATATAAAATAAAAAAAACCCGTTCATTGTTTTCAATATGAGCGGCGCCCATTCTCATCCGAAGGCGTCGTGCTTGACGTATGCAACGTGGCTTGTGACACGCGGACTCACAATAAATATGAACATGGGTAAATACGACATGCCCCTTCTGAGATGCTAATACACGAGCTAGTAGGGGAAAAGTCTTAACATGAAAATGGTCAGTGGCGCTAAAACGTTTGTGGACTGCTCCCTTTAAAAACAATTTAAAAAAATATATATATATATATATTTTATATTGTGCATTGTTGCAATGTCAGTGCTAAGTAAATAGTTTAATAATTTTTTCATTGATTTATTCTTAGGAGCATTATTTGTGCAATTGCAATGCCTTTGTTTCAGTCACTATTTTTTAGTGTGGACTGAGTGTGTGCCAACTTTTTGTTTTTTTTTCAGTATGAAGTGAATTAGTTAATTTTTAAAATTTGCGGAGAAAAATGGCTGTTGTCTGTTGCAATCACGCGCTCCCTTCTTCCAGGCCACACCGTGCCCAAAGGAACCAAACAAGGAGATGATCAACGACGGCGCCTCCTGGACAATCATCAGCACGGACAAGGCCGAGTACACTTTCTACGAGGGCATGGGCCCGGTCCAGTCGCCTGTCACCCCCGTGCCTGTGGTCGAGAGCCTACAGGTTATTTTGATTGCCGAGCGTTTTATTGACCTGTCCCTTTCTTAATACGATCATGGATTCGGCAGTGTTCTGTGTCCGATCATAGCAACTGTACGGTATGCGATGGGAGTGAGAGTCCTGACCCGTTGTTCCATGTTTGTCTCTGTGCAGCTCAACGGTGGCGGAGACGTGGCCATGCTGGAGCTGACGGGACAGAACTTCACTCCGAATCTGCGTGTGTGGTTCGGAGACGTCGAGGCTGAGACCATGTACAGGTGCGTCTTTGCCACGTCCTTCCAACCATTTTCTATACAGTAAATGCCCGTTTTTCACAGGGGATACATGCCAGACCCATCCACAATGAATATCTGTGATATAGAGACCATATAAAAAAAAAAGAAAAAAAAGAAAAAGAACTTCCTTCACAAAAATCAGCAGTTTGGCAGATGAACAATTCCAAATCAGGCTTCACGCTGTTTAATACCACTCCCAGTTGAGGTGTAGTGCCAAAGTTAACATAAAGCAGAGACAATTACGTCACAACCATGATAACTTTACCTTAAAGTCCACTGGTTAAATGCCAACACATAACGGGAAATGCCATCGATGGGCTCATGACTAGCACTGGTGTTGAAGTGTTATAATCCTTTAAGCGATGGATATTTGAGCGCAAACTGTGGAGCAACACATGTAGGCTCACAGGCATTCTATATCCTCCGTGAAGAATGACTTGCGTCACTGCTGCTTACTGAGGAGCTGACACCAGTTCCATGTACAGTATGTCTTTATTGTACTGCCCCCAGGTGGCCACAGCACATTGAGCAGCACAAAGTGAGATTTGAAGTCTGAAATGTGACAAGAATTGGTCTTTTCTTTACTTTGTTTAATTCTTCTTACTGTATGTGTACTATTATAGCGTGCATTACAAACAATTAGTTTTTTGGTGGGAGGGAAGTTGGAACGGATTGATAGCAGGCACCACTGTACCTGTAAAAAAAAATGGTATCGGTGCATCCCAGAAAAAGAAATAATTTTCCTGTCCGCAGGTGTGCGGAGAGCATGCTGTGCGTAGTGCCCGACATCTCTGCCTTCCGCGAAGGCTGGCGCTGGGTGCGGCAGCCCGTCCAGGTGCCCGTCACGCTGGTAAGGAACGACGGCCTCATCTACTCCACCTCACTGACCTTCACCTACACGCCGGAGCCCGGGCCGCGGCCGCACTGCAACGCCGCCGGCGCCATCCTGCGGGCCAGCAACTCGGGCCTGCTGAGCAACAGCGGCCCCCCGGAGGCGGGAGCCGGCGTCTACGGTCCCGGAACGGGCGTAACGTCCTCGTCAGCTGCCGCCGCCGTGGTCTCCTAACGCTCAATCCACGAGCTAGGATACCGCCAGGTAGAGAACAATTTGGAATACTTCAACAAAATACACAAAAAAAGTTCTGTGTTTCAGTTATGGATAATATGGGAATGACGTAACGAAATAAATGTTCGGAACAAAGGAAGAAACGCGGGGTAAATCTGAAGGAGTGATGTCACAAAGCTGCCCTCGTGACAGGACAGGGCAGAACGTGGTCTCCTCACCCCCCGCCGGGATCCGGTCCTGGTGTTCGGGAATGTCGCCGCTTCCCGGTACAGGTTCCTGTTCCCGTTCCCATTTTGCACTGCCCTCCAAATGCTTCCCAATCCCAAGTATTCCTCCTGCATTAGCTGTGCTTTGGGGATGTGTTTTTGTCGGAGGCGGCGTGAGGACGCAGAGGGACACACAAACGTGACGTTAACGT